>NC_135332.1:27402319-28027319 GCF_023851605.1 Tamandua tetradactyla | reverse complement strand
CCACCTCCAAACCCGCTTCACGTTTCAGAAAAAGTGATTCCCTGAATGGTCCGAGGGCCCCTTGGGCTTGCCAAGAGACAGGGTCTGGGCAAAGAACCGAGCGCGAAGTCACAATCGCAGGAAACCACCAGCGGCCTCCAGCCCCTTCGGCTGCGATGTTTAGCGGGGATAAGCGGAGGCTCGCTCGGCACTACGCGGAAGGAGCCGGCATCCTCCCAACCCGAGGTCCCCCAGAGCCTCCGCCCCGAAGACCCAGATCAGGGAGCCCCGGGAGGAGCAGAAGCATAGCGTTCGCTCGGATGTCCTGTGCACCCCTTACCCTGACTCCCGAAGATGCTCATTAACTTGGAAATCAGCTGTCCCATGGCGCGTCCCGGACGGTGCAGAGGCAGGGGTAGGCTCCCTCTGGGGGTGCAGGTCGGGCCCTGGCGCTCGGAGCCCCGCCCCATGGGGAGGACAGGGCGGGGCTTCGCCTATGTGGTCACGGAAGCCCCACGGGTCAACGTTGGGACCGGGAAAGCCCCTGGGACGCTGTCCACTTGTGGGCGGTACTGACGTCAAGATAACGGCACACCACCTGTCCGCGGCCCTGGGAGGGCGATGAAAACGGGGTTCCACACACCGTACCCAAACCCTCACCCTGAAAAATGAAAGGGTTTCCGGGGTGCGCTGCTCCCCCCACCCTCCCCAAACAAGGTAGACTTGGCACATTCCCCTCTCAATCCGATCCCAGCTCTCCCTCCTCGAGTGCCAAGCCTGAGCTGGTGAGGGAAGCAAAGCCGGAGGGGGTGCATCTTTTGCACCTATCAGATGTGTTGGACTTTCCTCTTATGAAACCTCTCAGAGCTGGCAAAATATCTGAATCCTCACCAGTTCGCTAGTTGTTCCATTAGTGTGGGTCTTGTGGGCTCACTTAATGTCAATTCCCAAGGAAGAGGCAGGGTCTTCCCTTCTTTTGCAGGTTCCATGGTACTGGACAACCAGTGGGGATAAATCTGTGCTGCTTCTAGGATTCACTGACAAACCAGTTGCTCAAAAGCTAGCTCCCTTGATCCCTGAGGCCAGACACCCTACAGAGGGATCCCGGATGCTAAGACCAAGCAGAGGAGAACCTGAGCTAAAAGACAGCCAGGAGGCCAGACTGGAGGGAGAGGAAGGGGGAGCTTCTTGTTTGTGAAATTCCTTCTTTGCTGAAACTTGGAAAACCCAGACACCAAAAGAAGAAGTGGGGAAGGCAAATGAACCTCAGGCTGAGGGGGAGCGTAAAAGGAGACTCCAGTCATCACACCCCCACCATAGCCCTCCTGGAGCTCTATTGCTGCTCTGAGACAACAACTGTTCATTGTTCTCCCTGCCTCCACCTCACCCTTATCCAGGGCATCCTTCTCACAACCCTATTAACCTTTCTAAAGTGCAGCTCAGGGTCAGTTACTCACCAGTTCATAAAACTTCAATGGCTCCCCATTGCCTACTAGATTCTGATCAGTATCCTAACTTGATATTCAAAAGCGGCCATGAACAACCCCACCTGCCTTTGCAGGTTTATCTCCCATGTTACCCACCCAATGATCCCCCCAAGGGAATGACTGACTGTCCTTGCCCATGCATGCTCAGCTCTTTCTGTGCCTTTGCTTCTACCTTCCCTCCTACTGAATGCCTTTCACCACCTTCGCAATCAGCAGGAGTCCTGAAACCTTTTTCACTGCCTTGCCATAAAAGCCACCAACTTCCCAAGCCCTGCCTTGATTTTCCAGCCAAATGGGGCTTCTTTCCACACTGGGATTGTAGGCTGGCATTTCTCTTTCTTGTTCATCTACAGACTCTCCCCACTCTCCACGCCTAGTCCAATGCCTGGAACACAGTAGAGATTTGTTGCTGTTGGATTGCAGTAAAATGGGTCCAGCTACAGCCTGAGAAATGGGGTCTGGACTACTGAAAAAGGAGTGTGAACACAAGTTTAAAAGGATTGAGGAAGCTCCCAGCTTGTTGCCAAGAGTTAGAAGGATGGAGAATTGACCACTAGAGCCATCTGGGCTGGTTCCATTTCAGCCCTAGGAAAGGAAATGGGACTGCAGCTGGGGTGGAGTGAGGGTTCAGAAGATTGCTGGGAGAAGCAATGATATTTTAAGCATTTTTTTACCATCATTTCGTGGGAGAAGGAATCTCTTAGTGCATTCTGCCTGCTCACCTACCCTGCCCAGCATCTGCAGAATTGAAAGGGATACCCTGCTAACTGGGAGCACGTTCAGTAAATAAACAAGAGAAGACTGCAAGGCCTGCAGGGCCCAGAGCTTGGACTGTCAGGGAGCATTCATTCATTCACATATCCACTCATTAGACAAATCGGAGCCAGGAGACAGGAAACCTGCCAAGTAGACCAGATGGACCCAGTCTGGGCCTTCATGGACCTTACAGTCTAGAGAGGGAGGCAAACACACAAAGAAGTATATAATTACAAAATATGGTGTGTTTTAGGAAGGAAAAACCCTGAGCGACAGTAAGCGGGAAGACTCAGTTGAGGAGGGTGCTAAGACACACTTTTCTGAGGAAGTGATTACTGGAACCAAGACAATACTTTTCTCTTAGGGTCTCAGACTGGGACACTCCCTGTCTCCCAGGGCCGCGGCGGCCCCAGCTCAGCTCACTTTCTTCTTTCTTTTAGAATGGTGGAAACCATCTGCCACACCAAGAACCTAAGGTCACACCTCCCTCATCTCTCTCTAGGGCTGAATCCACTGCAAAGCCTGACAAAAGATGAAGCAGCTAGGGAGGGAACGAGGTGAAGGGTACTGGGTGTGAGGTGCCCTTCGCCACGGTGCCCACCCTGGCAGGTGCCCCTGGGGCGTCTGTGGTAGACCGGTCCCAGCTGACTTCAAGGGTGTCGAAATCATCACATGTTGACAACCACCAAAGTGCTGACTGTGCAGCCAAAGTTGGTTGAGGGCTTGTGGTTACTAAGAGACAAGAATCTCTTTCTCCTCATCTCTCAACATCCCCAAGCTGGCTAGAAATGCTATGCCTGCAAGTTCTGGGCAAATGTGATTTCAGGCAGAAGGCACACGGAAAGGAGATAGAAATATATTTGGATGTTTGCTTCTTTCCTCCAATCTTTCCCCCTTCTCTCCCCCACCCCTACCTTTCTCCCCCACCCCACCCACACACACATACAGAAGCTTGAACACCCTATGACAGAAATTAGCACTGGATTTGGACATGGGCACCAAAGATCTTGAAATCCAAAGATCTGAGTTCAAGTCTTTGCTCTGCAGCTGTGTAACTGTGGTCAAGTAGCTTAACCTCTCTGAGTTTTATCAAGCCTGCCCTTGATTTAAAATAGCAGCCTCCAATCTATATCTCTCTGCCAGGATCCAGACAATACACCTAGCTGTCTTCTGCTCATCAACTCCTGAATATCCCAAAGGCAGCTTAAACCCACCTGGTCCAAAACTGGACTTATCATTTCTGCCCCTAACCTGGGTTTTTTGCTTTTTTTTTTTTAACCTGTTTTCCTCCATGTCTAGAAAGGCCCATAGACTCCTCTCTCTCACTTACTGGCCACTTCCAATTGCTCCCCAAGACCTCTTGATTCCAACTTCTAGGTGTCTCTGGTAGCCATTGCCTCCTTTCCGTTGCCTGCTGTGACCTAATGCAAGCTCTGCTCCTTCTCACCTGGAGTATTTGCAGCTGTTTCCAGGCTGCAACTAGGCCTTCCAAACTGCAAGTAAGGCATTCTTTTATTGCTGCTTTAAATCCTCCAATGTCTGCACACCAGCCTCAGGACAAAGCCCAAATTCCTCAACATGACTCAAGGCCACCTGCAACCTGTTCCTACTGACCCCCCTACTCACCTCTGGCCACTACCTTGAGAGCACATTTTGTTAGTGAAGTGCCCAAAATGTGCCATGCATGTCACCTGCTTCCTCTGCCCTGAACAGTTCCCTCACTTATCTGCCCACGTAACTCCTAACCATCCTTCCAGACTCCACTCAAGCCTCACCTCCTCCAGGAAGTCTCTCTTGACCTCATATTAGGGGAGTGGTCCCTCTGCCAGGTTCCCATAGTACCCCTTGCTTCTCACATCAGAGAGCTCATTGTGCTGTATTGAAATAGTCTGTGGCTCCCATTTAGATGTGTGCCTGGCTGGTAGCAGGAGCTCAGTGTTTGACAAATAAATAAGGGAATGAATGACTCCAATGAACAGCAGTGAGAAGAGCACTATGCATGGAGGCAGAGACCAGGGTCTAGTCCCAGCAGTCCTGGCTGTGCCATCAATTCCCAGGGGACCTGGGGCCAGCCACTTGACTTCTGGGCATGCCCAGTTCATCTCTTTTGATCTGCTAACCTCTTGTCTGGAGGGTTTCGGGGGTCCTCTGTGTACACACATGCGAAGGACCCAAGGAGCTCTAGCCCTCCAGGGCCACCACCCCAGAAACAAGAACCAGGAGGAGGGAGAAGTGTTTTTGTAGGTGCTGCTTGAGGCAGGATACAGGTGGCTGCAGTGACAGCTGTCAGAAGACCACATCCTCCCAGCCGGGGACAGCAGGAATGGGCAGATACCTGCTGACTGTTTTCCTTGCTCTTTCTCAGGCTGCAACTGGGGGAAGGCCCCATTCTGTCTCCCCCCGCCCCCCACATTTGTTTCCTCCACCCGCCCAAAGCTGCTGGCAGGAGCTACTGCTTAGGGGTTGTTGCAGAGGCATCATCTCACCCAGTGAGCAAAAGCATCCGTGGGTTGGGGAGCGGGGAGGAGCTAGGACCTTCCCTCCCCTTGGGTGGGGATGGGAGGCAGCTGAGGCCACAGGAGCAGGAAAACAAGTGTGTGCTTTCAAGACATTATGCCAATGGCTCTGGATCTCACCCACTAAGCCTTGCCTCCTTGCCTCAGCTCGCCATGTCCCTCCCCGCAGTTGAAGGGAGATGTGCGAGGCACGGGGCTGAATGGGGGGCTGAGACTGGCCACGCGGCTCCCGTGGAGCTTGAACGTAATGCCTCAGAGGACTGCAAACTAAAGAACCGTATCTCCTTTTGAGTCAACAACTCGGGGCACTGCTTGCTCCCGCACCCATCTCTTCACTTCCCCCCTGCATGTAGGTGGCTCCCACATGCCCAGCTGTGTAGTGGTGACAAAGAAGCAGGCTTGGGAGGCGGCTGCGAAGGACAGGACGGCTATTTTATATGTGGCAAAATAATTCTCCTAGGGGAGTACAGACGAACAGACAGACAGATGGGAGCACAGGACACAAGACAGGGAGGGGAAAAGGTTGGGCAGTGGTGTCTTCTATCCAGTGAGTGGAAGCTGCACCCCACCTCCCAGCCGGGGGTGGGGCAGCATTGGCACAGGAGGTGGAGACAGGCGTGAGGTGCCCATCCCTGAGGCGGGCAGCCGGGCAAGGCCCAGTCCTCGTTGGCACAATTGGCTCTCTCTGGCCCAGCTGGGATGCTGGGGAGGGGCAGGGCTGCTGGGCTATAGAGATGGAGGCAGAGGGGTACCCCAAGGGACAGGGGTACCAAGGCCTCTCCTGGGGGGACTGGACACGAGTAAGGGACAGGACCACAAGAGGCAAGTACAGAGTAGCAGCAAGCAGTAGCAGCAGCAGCCAAGCCCCCCACAGGAGATCCGAGGTCCTGAGGCAACCGCTGGGGGGATGGGCACCCCCTGGGCCCCAACCCATAGGGCCCCTCCCCTGGGGCCTCAGGTGGAGGGGGAAGGAGCAGTTTTTTTGGTTTCAAAAAGAGGTGGGCCAGAGTGTACTCTGGGCTCCACCCCCAGGTGGCATGGGAATGGGGGCTTGAATGCAGAGTGTCCCCTTCTCTTGATGACAGCAGGCAAAGGATGTTGTAGGCAAAGCTCATTCCTGGGGGCGGGTGAAGGCCAAGGCATGGAGGTGGTGGAGTGGGTAGTAGCGTCTCACGTTACAGTTCTCAGGGTTCTAGGCATGGACATGGCCATGGAGGGAGGTAGGAGGGGTGAGCAGGCAGAGGGCACCGCATCTGATGCCGGCCAGTTACCCAGACCCTCCCCAAGCTGGGACCTGTATGCTGTAGCTTTCACCTACTGGACAATGTTACTGGGAAACCGGGTGGAGGGGGTGGGCAGTGAGGGGCCCTGCGTTTGGGGTGCGGGAAAGAGAGGCCTCATGGGAAAGATGCTGTGGCCTCCATCTCCAGAAAAGCCCCCCAACCCTTCCCAAATGCTCTGGGTTGGGAAAAGGAACGGCCACCCCATTTAGGACCCTCACTTAAAGCCTGGAGAGAGAATTAATGAAGTGCACCTTTTCTCTGGGAGGGTGAGGGAAGAAAGACCCCCGGATAGGGGGGAGGGAACACTACAGAAAGGTGGGTATCCCCCCATCATCGACAGCAGAGAGGCGAAAACCTACGGCAGGGGCTTAAGGGCCCCCCGGGACCTGGGATGATACCACGGAAGAAACCCCGCTCTGAACAAAGGCAACCGAAAGCGGGGAGCCTGTGCTCCCTGGAGGCAAGACACATCCCAGCGGTGAGCAGCCCTGCCCGCCCCTCCCAGGGCTCAGAGCCTTTCCTCCCACTGGGGCCGGCCCTGCCTCTCAGCGGATGTAGACCCCTCGCCCCCAGCCCTCCAGCTCGTTCTTGTTGCGCCCCAGCACCGGACCCCCGCCCTCAGCGCAGTAGCGGGCCTTATTCCGGCCCCGGCTCCGGTTGTCAGTCAGCTCCTCCTCGTACTCTTCCTCCTCGTCTTCCCAGGAGCCTTGGCGGGCTGGTGGGGTGCTGCCACCTGCAGGGTCTCCAGGCCCTGGCCCCTCTGAGGGGTCAGTCTCCATGTCCACACACGAGTCTCCCAGCTCCGTGTAGGCAGAGTTTCGGCTGCCGGGGGTGTCGGCATCAAAGGTGTCCTGGTGGGACAGTGCCCGCAGGGTGCCCGCCCGGCCTGGTGGGTGGCCGCTGGGATAAAGGCCTGGGGGCTGGCCCAGCTCCCCCGGGTACTCGTGCACACTGGCGTGCTCCCCCGTGGCCCGTTCCAGCGGCTGGTCCCCGGAAGCAAGGTAGGGTCCCTGGTTAGCAGGCAGACGGCACACACCATGCAGATGAGACAGGGATGAGAGAAACACAACAAAGCAAGGCAGGTTAGTGACAGCACTGAGACACCCAGCCTGGCTGAGGGAGGGGGGTACCCAGTAGGGCAAATGGCTCTAGAGCCCAGCCAGAGGATGGACCTCAGGGCATTTATTCCTCTACTGGGATGGGGGCACTCAACCTTGATAAGCCGTGAGTTGGCATGAACTGTCAAAGCAGCCAGGGTACAGAGTCTGTGAGCAGTTAGTCACGGTTTCTTCAATGCACGGCATCAATGCTATCTTGTGGTTAATCATCATTAACTGCTCATTAGTACTGCCACTCATTAGTGGTTGATTAGATTAGTCATTGCCCCCAGTTTGCCAAATATGTTAAAGGGAGATTTCAGCCCATACTCACTGACCCCAGCTCCTTCAGCCCACACCAGACCAGGCCCCAATTACAGCCTTCCAGAACCCCACACTTCTCCCCACATTCCCTAGTCAGGTGGCAGAGTCTCCGGAGTTGATGGGTTTCCCCCTGCCCCCCAACAGGTAGCAGGCTAGGGAAGGCCAGTGAGCGTCTATCTTCCACTGGAGACAAGGAGGGGCAAGTGGCCGAATGTCCTCATCACCATACAACACGTGAAGACGACCTGATGGCCACTGCCACCACTGGGGCTGCCTCAAGGGGTGCAAAGGGCCCTGGGTGGGGAGTTGAGAGGCCTGAGCTCTTGTCCTGGCCTGGCCACTCGCAAGCTGTGTGACCCAGGGGAATGACTCCCCTCTCTGGGCCTCAGTTTCTCAGTTGTGGCATGATGGGAGATTAGACTAGACCAGCAGTTTCCAGACCATTCCCTAGAGATCAGGGGTGGGTGTGGTACAGAAAGGCTCCACGGAGGTGAAGGGAAAGTCCAGCCACTAGTTCCCTCCGAGCACAGCAAGGATGTTGTATATACATAGGAAACAACCACTTACGACCCAGGGGACAAATAGGCTCTGTTGCTGAAAACCAATTTGAAAAGCAGTGGTCTAGAATGATTTCATGAGTCTCTTCAGACTCTAATCTAGACTCATATACTTAATGGTGTGGTCTCAGAGATGGGCTGTGCATCCCCAGGGAAGAGGGTGGGGCGGGGGTGGGGGGCACCCAACCAGGGCCTTTCCTGGAATCTGCTTAGCTGGGAGAAGGGTGGAAAGTACAGTGAAAATTCACAGAAGATGCTACATCCTAGATGTTCTCTGAGGAGTCTCTCTAGGGCTAGGGTTCTAGAAGAGGAGGCAATCTCTGGGTTTAACCGGCCCTGCTCTGTGGGTTTCCCTGGGTCTGAGGGCCCCTGCTCTGGGGGTACTTTCTGAGTGGAAGCCCTCTCTAATGGGTCTAAAATGGGCCTGGATCCCAGCGACTGAGTATCACAAGCTTTCCTCAGGTTTCCTTAAAAGCTCCTCAATCAAGCCCCAAGAGGCCCCAAGATGGCCAACACAGCCTTGGAACCAGGCCCAGGGAGGCACCACCAGGCAGCCCCAGTCCCATCAAACATGACAGACACCAGAAGCTACTGCTCACCAGGTTTGTTTGTTTGTTTTTTCAAATTAAAACTTTTGCCTTCCTTCCCTGTGTTCCCAGCGTCCTGGTGGGAGGGAAGAGGCAGCTGGGCCCCGCTACACGGCGTGCTCCTGCTGCTGGGGCACCACGCTGCCGCCCCGCTGGGAGGCCTCCAGCCCGCCCCAGAAACTGAGATTTCTCCTCAGCGAGGTGAGCACTTGTACCTGGAGGTTGGAGACAGGGGCAGGGCTGGCCGCCAGGGCGGCAGTGGCCATGGTGCGGTTCAGCAGCGGATTGGGCGGTGTGCTACTGGGAGGGTGCGTGGCCTTCCAATAGGCTTCCAAGTACTCGGCCAGGTGCTCGCAGGCGTCCTCCAATTGGTTCTCGTCCAGGATGATGTCAAACATTTCCTAGGGAGGTGGGGTTAGGGGCGGGGCTGCAGTGAGCCAGGGCGTGACCAAGGGTTGAGGGTGTGGCCCGGGTACAGTGGGTGGAGCCAAGGGATTGAAGGACAAGGTTAAAAAAAGATCCCTGGACACGCAGGAGGGCTCTGGGATCTATGGATTGGCAGACCCACAAGAGGTCTTGGCATCTAGTACAACTCTATCATTCTAGAGACAAGGCGGCCAAGGCTAGGAGAGGCTACTTGACTCACCACAAGGAAGTGGTGCTTCTGGGGCCTGAACCCGGCTTCTGACTCTCTGTCAGGGTTCTTTCCCACGACTCCCCCGTCACTCTGTTTCACATGCAGGCCAGAGGAAACCAGGAGAGCCCAATGTCCCCCACCTTCCCCTCAGGGCCTCAGCACTCACGGGAGGACACTGCGCCAGCTTCTCCGAGGCTGCGATTTGGACGTTGAGGTGTTTGGACTGAGATTTCCCTCGGGATTTGATGAGCCTCTGAAGTACCTGATTTGGGGAGGTGAGGAGGTGTCAGAGGCATCCAGGCAAGGCGCCTAGTCGGAGAGGCAGGTCCCGGCTGGAGTCAGCATGGAGAGCCAGCGTCAGGACCAGGGAGGCCTGGTGACCCTCGGCCACGGCCACCTCTGCAGAACTGACCTCACCCACCCTGTGCTTACCCTACAAAATGCTCAGGCACTCTCCTGCATCTCATGCAAGCCTTTCCTGGGGAGTTCTCCTTGAGAGCTAGCAGTGAATTTCATGCTGTAGCTATATAAAGGACAGCGATGGTCCTTTCCAGCCCCTCTAATCTTTTCAGCCTTCATTCCCCACGTCCCCTTTCTCCCCTCAGCCACTCCCCCCAATGTTAATGATGACCACAGCAACGGCAGCCATCCTTAACAGGCCACTCTCCATCTACATACAATTTTACACTTTTTACATGATCAACTGATTTAATGCTGACAACACCCCTTTTAGGTAGGGATTATTATCCATATCTTGATAATAATAATAATAATAATAGCTAAACACAAAGTCACAACCTTAACTAAGTGATCAAAGTCAACATCCCCAAGGATTCAACAAACACACATCACGTGCTTCCTGGTGCCATACGCTGAAAAGGACACATCGCTCTGCAGATAGTACTGCCAAAAATGCAAAACCTAAATAAATCCAGTCATGGGAAAACATCATAAAAGTCAACCTGTACCCCTCAAAAAATGTCAACGTCATAAAAACCCAAGACAGGCTGAGGAATTGTTTCAGATTAAAGATAAGCAGACATGACAACTAACCGTGACACACGATCCCAGATTGGTGCCTAGACCGGAGGGGGTGGAGCAGGGAAACTGCCATTGGGACAACTGGTAAAAACTGAATATGAACTCAATTTTAGATAACATTTCTTAAATTTGATAAATGCACTGTGGCTCTGTAAGATAATGTCCCAGTTCTTAAGAAACACATGCTTTAGGATTTAGGGATATAGGATACAACATCCACAACTTACTCTCAAATGGTTTAAAAAATATATAGATATATATATACACACAGTGGCAAAATGTTCAAAATTAGCGAATCCAAAAAAAAATTGGCTTGTACAATTTAAATGGCTGAATCATGTGCTGTGGGAATTATATCTCAATAAAGTTGTTAAAAAATATAGTGAATCCGAGTGAAGGATATTCAAAAAGAATGGGGATTCTTTGTACTATTCCTGCAACTCATCTATAAATTTGAAATTATTTCAAAATAAAAAAATAAATAGACCAGATACAGTACTTGAAGGAACCAGACATTTTGCATGTTAGTTCATGGATTTAATCTTCACAGCCCTTTGAGGATTTTTAATTCCTATTTTGCAGATGAGGAAACTGAGGCATAGAGAAATAAGGTGACTTTCCCGAAGAACACAGAGTTAGTAAGTGGCAGTGCTTGGACATAAACCCAGGCATTCTGGCTCCAAGGTCCCCACCCTTAACCTCAGCGCTCTGTGGATGGGGGAAATGGAAGCAAATGCTACTTCCTAGTTCACAAAGTGTTTTCCCATCCATTCTCTCCTTTGATCCTTTCAGTCACCAGCAAGTACTATAATCTTTCCATCCCCATTATGCCCATTAGAACAGAAAGGCTAAGCCACTTCCAGAGGGAGCTCAGCTCCCAGGGTGGTGCTGGGATGACGGTGACCACCACTGGCTGCCATCAAGAATGAGACAAAGAGTGAATCCTAATGTACACTATGGATTTTAGTTAATAATATGATTATAGCAATACCAGTTCATCAATTGTTACAAATGTACTACACTAACACAAAATGGGGGGGGAGGCATATGGGAATGCTGTAGATTCTGCCTGATTTTTCTGTAAACCTGCAACTGTTCTAAAAATTAAATAAAGTTTTGAAATGTAAAAAAAAAAGATCTTAAATAAACTTTAAAAATCAATTTAAAAAAAGATCATGGTGATGACTATACTACTACGTGATGACACGGTGACCACTGTTTGTACACCATGTATGGAATGTTTGTATGTTCAGAATGTTCGTGTTTGAATGTTGTTTTGGCTTGTCAGTTAAAAATATATACATATTAAAAATATATATATATATACATATTTAAAAAAATTTTGTCAGAAAATTATATTAAATTTTATCAAATGCTTTCTCAACCTCTAGGACATGATCAGATGTTTTTTCTTCTTTGTATTATTAGCATAGAGAATTACAATAATAAATATCTTAATATTTAACCAAAAAAATTAATTAAAAAAAAATCAGATGGTATACTGAGCTCTTTTCCTCAATTACCTACATCCAACATCCTCAACAACACAAGGAAGGGATTGTAATCCTTTTATGGGTGAAGAAACTCTGAGGCTCAGAGAGCCTGGATAATTCCCTCTCAAATTCCAAGCACATTACAAACAACAACAAAACAGAGCTAGGATTTCAACCCCATGCTGACTTCCGATTTCCAATTCTTCACCTAAACTCTCCTTCCATGTTTCTCAGATCTCCACTCTCATCGGGAGGGGAACTGAATGGAGCTGCAATATGACAGAGAAGTAAAGCAGCCTTCCTGCCGATGCCCGTTCTCTCTACCAAGGTCCAAACGAGGACAGTGCAGCAAAAAAGCTAACGCCAGAAGAATGGAGACCTCCTGACTGCCCAGTAGCTGGGCAACCCTGGGACGAAAAGTACACATTTCTCTTTTCTGGGCTAATAATGGAAGGTCAACCAGAGTGGAGACAGAGGGGCTGACCCGCCTCACCCAAACAATAACAATAATTATAGCTGATACACGATGAGGTACATTAGGTTGAATCTTCACAATAACCCTATGATGGAGTTTTATAGAGGAGGAAACAGAGGCTCGGGGAGATTAAGTTACATAATTACAGTGAGCAGTGGAGCTGGGGCTTAAAGCCAGACAGCCCGACTCCAGAGCACTCCTTTTAAGCCATGCTGTCGCTGCTAGGGTCAGGCTCCCGCACCCACCTTGGGAGAGGTGATCTTGATGTAAACAACAATGGGGGCCAGTGAGGTTTTGGAGAGCTGGGCTGGGTGGTTGATGGTGTCAGCGTCCAGAGCCACCAACTGCAGGGTCCGGGCCAGCTCGAAGATCCGTTCGATCTCACTCTGCACCTCAGCTGTGGGGCAAGGAGCCACAGGGTGGGGGCGAAGGTCAGGAGGACCAGGGGCCACCGGGTTGACAGAGCACCTTTGGAAAAGGTCCCACCTCCCACCTCCCACGGCTCCCACAGCCAACCTAGAAAGGGGGGGCAGGGGGGATGGGGTGGGGCCCCCCTCACCCAGGCTGGAGCGGGTGTTGGAGCGCTCGATGATGATGTGCTTGCTGGGGTTGTTGAGGACAGAGCGCTTTGCCAGGGAGATGTCAGCCGTCACCCGCGTGATGGAGATCCTGGAGGACGGTCCCAGAGGAGGCAGGGCCAGGGTGGGCTGGGATGCCCTGCCCACCTCCAACTCCAGGCCTGCCTCCCATTCCTCAGTCCAAGAGTCCCCAGATTGTCAGTGAAGCCACCCTGCCCATCCCCTGCAGCAGAGAGCCACCGTGGGAGCAGGGAGTCAGCTCCCCGGGAAGGGACTTACCTGCCATCAAATCGATGCTTCAAGAAATCAAATAAAGCTTTCTGCATCATGTCTGTAACCTAAGAGTGGGGTGGGCAGCGGGCGGGAGGGGAAGTCAGGTGTTTAAACCCAAGAAGGGTGGGCTGCAGGGTATTTGCACCCTTGCATTCTATTTTCTTCTGAAATTCCAGAGTTGAAAGGGCCTCTGTGGAGGGTGGGGTCTCTTTGGGTCTGAGGAGCCTCCAGTGGGATCTCTGATTCCAAAGTTCCTTCTAGGTAGCATCTCTGGGAATCTGGGCTCTTCTGAGGGATTTCTTCAGTGGAATGAGCCCCTCTGAGTGGGTCTCCTAGTGGATCTGGGACCCTCTGGGGCATTTCAGTGAAGGTCAGGAGCCCTCTGGGAAGGACATCCTGGGGATCTGGGCCCTTTGGGGATCCCCCTGGGATCTGAAGATCTTTCTATGGAGTCTCTCAGGAGGCCCGGGCCCCTCTGAATCCACTCTCTGCCGGGAGCACTTACCTCATAGCCCTTAAGCGACGGTCCCACCAGGATGATGGGCCTCATGGAAGGCACCACGTCATAGGGGGGCACATGCTCTGTCTGGGGGAGAAGCACGTAGGGGAAACCCCAGAGCAGAGATGACATTAGCCTCTCCCCCAGCCTCCAGGCTCCCCCATGCAGCCTTTCCTTTCCCTTGTCCCAAGGCCCAGAGGTTTGGGGATGGAGGTGGGGATGGGGAGGGATGGCCAGGAGAACCAAGGAGGGGTGAGGGAAATGGGAGATAGAGATGGAATAGGTGTTAGAACCTCCCCCTAACTCATCCCAGGGGTGGGGAGAGGAACACAGAAAGCTGGGATACTCACCGACTTCTGCTTCTGTTTGGCTGGGTCCAAAGATTGCCAAGGGGGGAGGGGGAAAGGAGAGGGGAAGATACCCAGGCAGGGGCAGAGGGCAAGGAAGGAGCCAGGGCAAGAGAGGGAGGGAAAGCGGGCAGACGAGGAGAGATAACAAGGCATGCGTGTTAGTGACAGACAGAGCCAGAGAGCTGGACAGGACCCCATGCCGAGAGGGAGCCAGAGGTGGCCAGGGGTCAGGACGGGAATGGAACTGACAGTCAGTCCAGAGGACTTGGGAAGATTCAGACACACCCTACCCCTTTCTGGGTCTTGGTAAACAGCTGAGGAGGGTGACGAACCTAATTTGGTACCTACCTCCTGCCCCCAGTGTGTGCCAACCTGCCCATTTTAAGGGCTCCTTTGACCATCTTGCCCTATGCCCAGGAGACCCCCATGTGCCCACCCCAGCCCCATGGAGTCCAAAAAGGGCAAAGAAGGAGCACCATTCCTTTCTTCCCTTCACCTGGGGGTGGATGGGGACAAACCCTGGGAAATCTCATTTGTAGTGAGAAAGTCAGAGTTTCATTACCACCTGACCCACCCCTTCGGGTTAAGATTGCCCTTCCAGGGAGTAGCTATTGGGATCACCAGAAGCAGACGGTCCTGGGGAGCGGGCAGGGGTGTGTGTGGAGACGGGTGTGCCCTTTCTCCGGCCGTTCTACCCCCACCTGTCCCTCAGCAGGAAGCCCTGAGCCCCCCAGAGCCCCCCAGAATCGGGCTCATCTGAATCAGGTCCCACATCTGAATCCATTCCACCCCCTTACCCGCCACTCCCACCCCAGACCAAAGACCTCCCATCTTGCAAGAAACCAGCAGGAATTACCTTCTTAAAGAAAGGGATGCGTTTGCCATGGGGTGGCGGGGTGGTGACACTGCTAACACTAGTTTTTGCAGAGCTGCTCTGCTCCCCGAGCTCTGCCTCCTCGTCCTCTAACTCTAGGGGGTCTAGTTCAAATGCTAAGTTAGTCATCTCATTACCTGGACCGGAGAGATCAGGAGAGAAGGAGGAGGGAGGCGTGGGGGGAGGAGTGAGATGACATGGAGACACAAGTACAGAACGCAGGGACGGGATGGGGAAAAAAGAAAGAAGAAGAGGTGAATGGAACAGGGCTGGGGGAAATGAATGGCGGGGGGCAGGGAGTCAGGCAGAGAGATGGAGCTACCAAAGAAATGGGAGAGGAGAGACATGAGGGGAGGGGCACAGAGGGGCCCAGCTTGTGGCATTTCCTACCCTTCATGGACGTGGTGCTACTGGATGTGTTTGGGGGACTCAGGATTGGGGCGCCCATCCCACCCAGGAGAGCCCCCACACACCCCCTAGGGTGAAGGCAGCTCTTACCACTGGCAGGGGGTGTGGGGCGGCGGGTGCCAGTCACCACATCTCCCAGACTGGAGCTGGAGTTGTCGCCTGATTTGCTGTGTGGGCAGAGAGGGGAAGGGAGCTCGTGAGCAAAGGCGCGGGGGCAGGAGAATCTTGTTCCTGCACGTGGGGATGCCACAGGTCCCCCTGGGGGCACAGTCCTGGCTGGACTGCCTCTGACCCGGAGAGTCGCCTTCCCCGTGCCCCACCCCCACCGGGCACCTGGAGCTGAGGCGGTTCTGGCGCAGCTTCTGTTCCTGCAGCAGGCGCAGGCTGTCCAGTTTGACAGGGCTGGGGATGAAGCCAACCTCGCAGCCCTCCTTCACCAGCCGCCCGATCCACCAGTCATTGTTGTATTTCTGCAAACAACAACGCGGCGGTGGGGGGGGGGGGGGTCAGGACGGGATCTGGAGGGAGGGCCAGCAGCCATCCTCCAGGGGGACACTCCCCCAGGCTCACCCACCCTCAGAGACACCACCCCTTCCCACCAGCCCCGGAGCTTTAGAATCTGAGGACAGCCCCCCAGGACAACCCTAGCATCAGCATCTTCCCTGGCCGTGGACCACCCCTGCCCCACACAACCCCATTTCTGACAGTCCTTTCTCTTCTATCCCCTCCCCTCCCCTCAGGTGCCTACCTCACCCCAAAAAGGCAGGGAGAGGAACAAATGTTGATACCTAAGGCCTGGCGTGCCACCACTCCCGTTACAGGCCTCATCACAAATTTTCCCAACATCCTTGTGACCTAGGCACTACCACCCCATTTTACCAAAGAAAAAAACCCAGAGGTCCAGAGAGGTGGAGAGAGTTGCCCAAGGTCACACAGCAGAGGCAACCCTGCTCTGCTCAGTTCAGAAACCTTCTCCCTAATAGATCTCCAATTGCCCCTCTCTGGGCACCCACTCCCCTCTCCCCGCCAGATGCAAGCAGTCCCCCCCACCTCCTTGATGTGCAGGAAGTCCTTGGGCTCGAAGGTGATGGCCAGCCCCTGCACAGGTACCTCATCCCCCGGAGACGGGTTGTAGCCGACATTTGTACGCACAGCAAATGCCACCGGCTTGGTCTGGAGGAGGCACATGGGGAGGGCAACAATCAGAGGGCTAAACCACTATGCGATGTGTAATGTCCACTCTGGGGGGGGGGGGGCGGGGATTATGTGGAAGTTCATAAACTGTTCATTGTAAGATGTACATGAATGGTTTACATAGTTTTCTGTGCGTATTTTTATTTTCACAATAAAAACAGGATGGGAAAAATAGAAATCGGCCCTTTCAGGGTGGAAGGGAGCCTTGGGGAATGGCACGTATTAGGGTGGGGGAACCCAGATGGACAACAAGAAGCAATAGTAATAATAAGAACAACACAATAATAACAGCAGCTACTGTCTAGTGTGCCACATACTATTACATTCAATATCCTATGAAGCTAAGTACTATTGTTGTCTTCCTTCAATGAATGAAGAGACAAAAGTTCAGAAAGGTTAAGTGACTTGCCTAGGATCACACAGCTAATAAGAGGCAGGGCTGGGATTCTAGCCCAGGAAGTTTGGCTTCCGAAGGTAATGGAAATTAGCATTTATCAAGCTCCTCCTATTTGCTGGGAACATTAGGCACTTATTGTACTATATAAGGAGGCAGGTGTTGTGGCCCACATTTTACAGCAGTGAAGAAACCAAGGTCCAACGCACACAGCTAGGAAGTGGCTGGGCCAAGGCTTGACCCTGGTCTGTGGGGGCTCTCTAAGGCCTGTGGGTGGAGAAAATAGCCCCAGCAAGCCCCTCTCCACTTTTTCCTACCTTGGCTTTCTCAAGCTGCGCTAATGCCTGGCGTTCTGCTTCCTTCCTTAAGGCTTCCCGGTCCTCCTCCAGTGATACATCAGAGTCCGATGGCCGGCTGGTGTAGGACTCTGCTGAGCCCTGAAAACAGAATGGGTCAGCTCAGGACCAATGCTGCCTCCCCAGTTCCCAGGCTTTGGAAGGCATGGAGGGGCCAGCAAGCCAGAATACTGCAAGCCAGCCAGCCCAGTACAACGCCACAAAGTGGTATTAAACACAAGGGGCCAGGGCTGAGCTTTGCAGGCCCCTGAGAAGAGTGTAGATCTGGAAAGGGTGATATCAGCAAGCACAGGGTTAAGGCAGGTCCAAGGACAGCTGTCTGGGGCCAGGGAGGGGTAGGAACTTGATAGGGGCACAGTGCAGCAGAGGAATGTCAGGGGACGAGACTCCACTCCCTGTTCCTCCTTTCCTCCCCTGACCCACAGCACCAGCTGGGCTGGACTGAGCAGAGATCCAATGGCGTCCCTTCCAGGGACTGTAGCCACCAGCTTAGGCCTGAGCTTTCTGCACTGTTGGCAGTGCGGAGGCCGCTCGGCAAGCCGGGGGGCACCAAAATTTTGCTATCTTTTGCTCGAGGGTCGGGGAAGACAGAATCCTACTTCCCCTATCCCTCTAATTGGTGCTGCCAGAATCAGTCCATCCCACTTTGGACCCCAACCCTCAGGCCCTCATAAGATACAAAAGAAAACCCAAAATTCCCAGATGGTACAAGCAGAAAAGGCAAGTTAAGAGCAGAACATGGGGCAGGCCTTTCCCAGACACAGGCTGCTGTGTACCTGTGTTAGGACAGGCTCAGAAATCTGGGTGTGTCAGAAAGCTAACTTTGACCACACCGGCCAATCCAGAGCACAAGGAACTGTTTTAAGGATGCACACATGTATGTGAGACACGTGAGCTGTCCAGACCTAAGAGTGTGATAATGAACACACTTGTTCGGGTGTGTGCTTGGGTGGGCAGCTGCAGGTATATTCAGGAAGGTATGTTCTATGGATGCACACGGGTACACAGAGGGTGGCCCTAGGTGGCTGTTTCCCTGAGGTGTGAGGAGGTGAAGATGTGCACAAGTCTGTGCAGGGGTGGTGCTGCAACGAGGGGCAGGAGACAATGTGGGAAGGAGGCAGGATTTCAGAGATGTGGGGTTTCTTTCCTGAGGGCATGAAAGACTCCAGGTCCATTAGCTTGGCACGGAGGGGAGCTAGAAAAAGAGAAGACAAGGTCCCACCTTCCAGAGATGTCTCTGGTCATTAGCTAGTGCAGCTGCCCATCCCTTTCCCAGACAAGTCATAAAAATGGGAGACCCATGGGAGAAGAGCTGAATAGAGGGTCATAACAGAAGCTGGAAAAGAGACCTGAAGGAAGGAGAGTGAAAACCAGCTCATCTACCACTCTCTGCCATTCCCAATGGGAGCTCTCTGATCAAGGAGATGGATGCTCAGCGAGCCAGAGAAACAGACCCAAAGGGGCACTCACTGACCCCGAGACACAGACATGCAGAAAGACAGACAGACCGACATAGATACACACACACACCAGGACACATCAGAAAAGGTAGGTGGCAGGGAAATGGTGGAGAGGCACGGAGACAGGCCGGGATGAAGGCTCCCCCACCCCCAGCTTTCCTGAAGGGCTGCTCGCACCCCACCCCCACTCCCAGCTCACCACAACGAGGGTCTGGCTGGGCACCTCCATCGCGGCACCTTCGGTGCCTGGCCCTGCTGGCCTAGGGGGTGGCCCTAACTGCCCGTTCCCCCAGGGGACTCAGGTTACAAGCAGAGTTGCTACATGTGCAAACTGCTAGGGTATATTTAGCTCAGAGATGTGGCAAGGACTGCCCCCCCACTCCTCGCCACCTTCTGGGGGTCAGAGCTGGGGAGCGGAGAGAAGGACTGGAGGCAAAGGTAAGGTGACAGGTTTGACCCCCGCGTTAGCAAACCCTGAAGGGACCAAGGTCCCTTTCTGCCAACAGGGGCAACACTGAGCACAGGGTCATTCGTCCTCGCCTTGGCCATGCCCCAGCTTTGCAACAGGAGGGATGAAGATGTCTGTCTATGCCCTTAGGAGATGCTAGGATGGCGGCCCCCTTCTGACTCTCTCAAGTCAGGCCTGGGCTGTCATGCGACACGTGTTGTAGAGGCAGAAGACTCGAGGAGGGCCTCCCTCCAATCGGTAGTGGAGCTGCCGGCCACCGCGCTCTCTCCCTCATGGCCCACGGGGAGCTGATCTCCTTCTCTATTCCCTCTGCCCTCATAGGCCCTGCCCATTTCCTCCTCATTCTCCCCCTACCTGGTCCCAAGGCCCGCTCGCCTTTTTTTGGGTACCAAGCTTTGTTGAGATGCTCAGTAGTCATAGCAACCACATGTTTCTCTCACTGTTCTCCCTGAGCCTAAGATGGCCTGGGTCGAGAGTTAGAATAGAGACAAGAGTTGCAGCTTCCTGACTGAGCACAGACGATCCTAGAAAGCTGTTCTCTGCTATCCCCGTTTCATCAAGGGTGCAGTACTAAAGTCCTCTGCAAAATCAGCTTCCTCCTGCCTCTCTCCCATCACCCTTTCTCTCTGCATATTAAAGATCAGTTGTAACTGGGTATGAAGAGGCCATTTCCCTGACCCATACCTACCAAGGGCCCATCATTTCCTAGGACCTGCCTCTACCCCACCCTGTCACAGATTCTGGGGGAGGACAGGAAAGCAGACAGCCGGCAGGGGGAGTGGGTGACAGCCCGAAGCAAGCTAGGAGGAGGCAGGCCAGGCTGTCCCTGAATGAGATGACGCAGGCAGGCATCAGGGGCTGGCGCCTGGTGCTGGGGGAGGGGCAGGGCGGGGGCTGAGGGAGTGGGTGCAGCTGACAGCACATCCAGGAGAGGTCAGGGAGTATCAGGGTGATGGGGTGGTTCCAGCAGGTGACAAATGACGTGGGGGAGGATGCCTAGAGAAAGCCTCAGACCCAGCTCACGGCTGCCAGTCAGCCACCTCCCTCCTCTCAGCCCAGCCCCCACTTACCTGGCGGACAAAGCTGTTGGATGTCGTATCCGAGGACGTGCTCCCATCCGACCGTTTGAATCTCCCTTTCCTCTTGCTGTATTTGCCCTGGAGAAGCCAGGAAGGGAGGAGAATGGAGTCAGGAAGCACTTTTCCCAACCCTCACCTCACCAGGACCATAGCTTTATCAAGCCCTGGGCATCTCATTCCCTGATCTGGACAGCACCCTTCCTCCACCCCCCCACCCCCACCCCCGCATCTTCACCCTGAGGTGGTACAGCCCAAGGGAAGGGAGGGTCTCCCATCTTCTCCGAGAGGGCCCAGTCCCCAGCCCTGGGTGGGGGCAGTGCAAGAGAGACCCAGGGAACACACATGGAAATCCCCAAACCCAGCAAGAGAGGCTAGGAAGGGGGAAGCGCGGAGAAGCTAGAGGATCATTAGGCAGCAAAAGCTAATTAAGATTCTGGGCAGGCTGCAGAGGCCTCTGGAGGGTAGGGGGTGGAGGCTGCCTGCAGTGCTGAGGGGGGACGGTAAGAGAAAGGGAAGGTCCCCTCCCTCTCAGTGGGAGCTTGAGGAGCACTGAGCCGCCACTGAAGTCTCCAATCCAGGGCCCAGCTTGGTATCTCCCCTGAGTCTAACTCTCCCTTCGATTTTCCGGCAGAGTGGGGAGGGGAGTGGCAGCTCTGAATCCAGACCCAAAACTAGATTTGGGGGAGGGGAGGGTACATGAAACCCTATTTGGAAACATCCAATCCCAGTCCAGTGTCACGGGGGCAGATCCCCCAACCCTCTGGCCCTGGCAGGCCTTTTCTCACTCCCCCCCTCACAATCACAGTAGCCACACCTCTCCAGGGGGTGGCAAGAGGGATCCAGCCTCCACCCCCAGTTGCCACTGTCCACGCCCTGTCCCCATGGTACCCACCAGGCTACGTCAATCTAAATGCCCCTCGGCCCCGCCCCAGGCCGAGCTTAGGACACAGCCTCACAGGCCTCCGCGGGGGGAACGGGCTCAGTCTTACTGACCAGGGCTCTGGCTTAGATGGACACCCCTTGGGCAGCCCATGTTCAGGTTACAGGTTTCGGGTATTTCCAGGCCTCCTATAAAGGGGCTTCTTCTTTGTCTCCCCCAACTCAATGTACACACTCGGCCCCTGGTCAGTCCAAAAAGTTAGGGAGGGGGTGATTGAGAGTTCAGGCCCTCCAAGCTCTTCCCCAGCCCCCCACTCCCACTCCCCAGTCTCCATCCTAGAGTTTCCTTTCACCAAAGAACCTGAATGAGCCGGGACCAGACTGGAGGCTCTGGCTCCTGGGTCCTCCAGGACGGAGGAAGAGTAGGTGGGAGAAGAGGGCACCTGGGGACCTTTGAGGATCCTCCCTCACCTCGCCTTATCTCAGGCCACACATCTACCCAAACAATGTTTGAGGACCCCTATAAACCTACCAATGAGCCCCTGCCTCATTCATACCACCACCACTGTGAGGTTGGGAAAAGGGAGTGGCACCCAGAGAGACAGGGGACAGCTGAAAGGAAGCCCCAGTCAGTTGCCTTTCAGACTCCAAGGGGCCTGGAGAGGAGGAGGGAGTATTTTTAGGTTTGACCTGAACCCCCCACATACCCATCAACCACATTATCATGGTGGTTACAGTTGCTCCCAGCTGGCCACAGCAAGAGAAGGATTCATGCTTGGGGCTTTGGTGGGCTGGAGGAGGACAAGTCCCAAAGAAATCCCCTGGTACAATCACCTCAGGCCCTGCGGATCAGCCCATGGGCACCCACCACACCAGGAATGCCCCTTCCAGGCGATAACCCAGGGGCATAGGAAAAACGTGAGTAGGGGTGCTGCGGCAGACCCCTCCTCCAGCTTCTCCCCCTCCAGGAGAGTGAGTTGGCATCCATCCAACTTTCTAAACTTTGGAGGTGCTTTCCGCGGCTCGAGGAAAGACAACGTGGGTGTTGGGTGGGGGAGGGGAGCTGGTCCAAGCGATGGGTGGGAGAAGTGTGCCTAGGGATGGGGGCCTGGCCCAGAGCTGGTCCCTTCCCGCAGCCTCGAGGGCCACGGTCCGCGACTCCGAAGCCTATTGGCACCGCCCTCCGCCCATCGCCTCGGCCATCTCCCAGTGCCACCCCCGCCCCACCCACCCCCGCCCGGCGCCCCGGAGCGTGCTCTGCGTAGCCCCCCTAGCGTGGGCTCGCTCTCCAACTACCCTCGACCACCCCTTCTCAAGGCCCAGATTCCCCTGCCGGCACCCTCAATGCCAGTCCACTGGAAACGGTACCCCAGCAGCAGGGACCCTGACGCGGGGGAGGAGTGGAGGCAAGGGCGACAGGCGGCCCAGCCGCCCCCTCCCGCTCCACAGCACCGCAGCCCAACTCCGGGCCAAGCGCCCATCAATCATTAACCCGCAGAGATGGGGGGGCGTGCAAGCACCCCTCTACTCTCGGTGCCCTGCATATAACCCCTTCCTTCCCGGCGCCCCTCGAGTTGGCCCCACAAAGGTCCGCGGGGAATGGCCCTCTTCCCTTGGGACCGGCCACCGCGTCTCACCTGTGGGCTGGGGTCGAAGACCTCCATGGGGATCTCCTGGGAGGGTGGGTACGGGCCCCGGGACATGCTGGTCTTCTGGACCATGGAGAGGAACCTCCCCTCCGGCCGCTCGCCCGGCCCAGACCGGAGCCCTCAGCGCATGGGAGAAGCCGTCCGAACCGAGAGCAGCGCCGCGCCGCGCAGCCAGCACCCACTCCAGCCACCCAGCCCGGCCTCCGGCTACCCCCTTCCTGCCGAGCCTCCTCCTCCCTCTCTCTTCAGCCGCCGCCGCCTCCTCCGCTCCTGAGGGCTCAGCATCTCCCCCCGCCCTCTCCGCTCCCACCCAACCCCTCCCTCGCTCCCTCCCTGTACCCGCCCCGTCCCCGCCCCTCGCAGCCCCTCCGCGGGCTCTGCACAGACAATGGGAGAGCTAGAGAGCTGGGCACGCCCCTCCCGGTCTGGGATCGGGCCTGGGCCGGGGCCGAGAGCTGGCCTGGAACCGGCCTGGGGTGAGAGCTGCGGCCTCCGGGAGGGTTGAAGAAACCCGCTTTCGGGGCGGGGGACGGGTGGGGGCGGGGCGGTTGCCAGGGCACACCAAGCGGGGTCGGGAGAATGCGCGGATTGACATGAGTGGCACTCCGCACCCCCAGCGGCGTCCCAAACCGCTCTTCCAGGGGGTCTTCGCATCCCACTCCTGCATCCGGTACTCCCCGGTCCCGGTCATCCTAGGAAGCGGCTGTAGCTCCTTTATCTCCAGCGTGGCACTGAGGCCACCTTAAACCAAACAAAAAGGTCCCTCCTCCTTCAATAGAGTTCTGGGGCTGCCGCAGGAGGGCTGAAGCGGGAGTGGAGGGGTGAGTGGGGTGATTGAGAGAGGGTCCAAAGGAAGATCCCACAAAGACAGTGGCAAGAGACGGAACCCCAGGGACTCAGGAGTCCTGCTCTAATCAGTTGCTAGGATCCCCAGGCCCTTCCAAAAGGCCAAGAGTAGCACTGGTCCCGGTTCCATGGAAGAGGGAGAAAAGAGAAGAAAGAAATGTGGAGCTGAGGGAGAATGAGACTGGCTAAAATCAGATCTCATGACCTTTAACCTAGAAACTGTTCCCCTTTTATCCTTGTTTTTGGGGACAAATACCCAAGATCTGGACCCCATTTGTGGAGAGACTGTGGTGCCAATCCGACTCAGGCTCCTACTGGTTGTATGGCCCAGGGTATGTAACTACACATTTCCGAGTGGGTTTCGTCTCCTGTAAAATGGAATTGCAGGTATATTATGCCTTTGTCACTGGGTTTATTGGAAGAATGAAATTAGCTGATGGGTGTTTGGGAGGGATCTAAGATGCTGTACAGGGGTCAGTTATAATCTCTGGACTGTCCCATTCACTCCCTATTCCACCCCTTACCCTGCTCCACTCAGGCTGAGAGATGAGAAGAGTGATTTGTCTAGGACCCCTTAGCCTTAAAATAAGCCTAGTACATTGTGTTCTGCTGGAGGGGAGATTGTAGGATTGACTGATTCCTCCTGTTCACCAGGATAACACACACAGCGAACGGCTAGCCTAGATCACATCTCCTTTTGGGGGGAGGGGAAGTGAGGATGAAGGAATAAAATCAATAAAAAAAATCCAAGAATGCACACATTAGCATTGTTCCTAAGTTTGTTCATTAACAACTTCAACACCAAGCAGGGTTCCTGCCTGCCCCTTGGGGACAAGAGAATCTCGCGTGACACAGAAGGCTTGGGTTTTGCAGTCAGAATGACTTGGGTTCTGAATTTCCATTGCATCACTCAGGTATAAAATGAGGATAAGACTAATTATATAGTGAGGAAGTGGTGTTAAATATTGCTTCCCTTCTTTTGATCTTCTTTGCTCCATTTAGCAGTCAGAAAAGCTCAAGTAAAAGAATGAATGCACAACTCTGTGATTATAATGGAAGCCATTGATTGTTCACTTTGGATAGGTTGTATAGGGTGTGAATATATCTCGATAAAACTGCTTTTAAAAAAGTCAATCAGGAAAAAAAGAGAGAGAGGGAAAATGAGAGAAAGAGAGGGAAAGAGAGAGAGGTGATCAAGATCAAATGACACCAAGCAAGGAATTGGAGCCAGAACTGAGAACTCATAACTAGGCTTCTTAGATCTCAGGATGTTCTCCTTGAATTCTTACACTGGGTGCTCCAAAACAGGAGGAAAGAACTATGGGTGTACCTCCATTCGAATAGTTTTTTTGGTTAGTTGGTTTTAACTTTTCCCAATCATCCATTCAGCCAACACAGCACTCCTCTAGTGCCACAAATTGGTCCCCACTCTCATAGAGCTTGCTGTCTCAATGCCTTCCTATGCAAAGTGCAAACTCCAACTCATGTGACCTTCACAACTGGAAGACAGAAATATTAGGATTAGGTCCATTTAACAGAGAGGAAAATGGAGGCACCAAGAAATTAAGAACCGCAGCAGCGTAAAAATACTAGGTAACGTCTTTGGTAATCTATCTGCGGTCCAGAGGCCCCCAATCTACCATGAGAATGAATAAGATTGTTTTGAAAGATCTGCCTTCATTCGCTCTCACTGCATTCACTAATTCTTTCTTTCCTCGCCAATAAAACACTCTTCCTGCGATTCTGGGTTCTGATAAGCCTGCAAGAGGCCTCTCTCACCAAATCCCTCCCACCTCGCCTACGCAATCCAGTGTGACTTCCGGCCATCCAATACCCACGTGATCAGATACCCTTGCTGCGCATGACTATTAGGAAGTCGGACTATACCACTTTACTCTACGGGAGGGGTATTTTTTCTATATTTTTAAGTTAAAAACAGATTCCTGATGTTGGAATCCTATTATCTCGGAACTGAGCAGAGAATATAGATTAGTTTAGGGTGTGGAAGAAGAAAGAGACGGACGGAAATACGAACGAAAGTGGAGCAGGGCATGGACTCTCCCCTTCACAGATAATGGGATGGGCCCGGCCTTAACAAGTTCTTTCCTTTCGGCGCTGCTGTCGCAGCCATGAGGTGAGGGTTCGTGGGTCTCCGGTTTCGGCTAACCTGGGTGGGGGACGGTGGGCTTGGTACCGTGGCCACAAGGGAAGGGAGGTGAGATGGAGGCAACTTGGAAGCGGCGGGTCTCAGAGCTCGGGGTAGGCCGCAGTGCACTGGGCTCTGGGTTCGAGAGGATGGGGGTGGGGGAGCGTCCTAGGAACTCGAGATTGGCAGGAGGTTGTTCCGCGACCCACGTGGGCTAAGGAAAGGCCACAGGGGGAACTAGGTTGCGACCCCCTTACCCGCTGGGCGCGCTCGCAACCTAGCCGATCCCCGCTTACGTGTGACGTGGGATAAGCCTTGCGCAGGCCGCAGGCCGCAGGCCTCCGGCCACTGAGGGTTAGGTGATTGGCCAGCTCTTTGACGCTTTCCTCTCCATTCATCCCTCCTGCGAGAGACCTTAAAGGCCCTCCGGACGTCACTTATTGTTACTGTGATAACACGAGGAAAAAAGCCCAGAAAGCAAAGAACTTTTTTCCTAAGTCCCCAGATTGGAAAGGAGGTCCACGGGCCTTTCCTTTAAACACTTGTTTTTAGCTCTGAACACCAGAAAGGGCATAAGCCCCCTCTCCATCGCACCTTTATCGTTAACTTCATTTTCTAGAGATGGAAACTGAGGTACAGAGCGTTTAAAGCATAACTCAAAATTTTAATCCCAGGAATGTCAGTTGTCTCCTACATTAAGGACTGCTTAAGACCTTAGCAAGGTCGTGATTTGGGGAAAGTGTTTGCTCTGGAAATGTGGTGTGGGTAGCAAAAGTGGCGATGTGTGTTTGCCCTGCTATAGCAAGTATCTATATGTGATTTATCCACTTTCCTGTAGATGTGACGTATCACAACATTAAAAGACCTCAGTGGGTGGGTCTTGCTGGGGAGGCACATTATTATTGCTCAGGAGTGGCTTCCAGGGCCTGATGGAGTTTTCTCTGTGCCACAGTATGCTCAGGCTTCAGAAGAGGCTCGCCTCCAGCGTCCTCCGCTGTGGCAAGAAGAAGGTTTGGTTGGATCCAAATGAGACCAATGAAATCGCCAATGCCAATTCCCGTGAGTCCTTGGAATCGATGTTGATTGTCTACCCTGCTGCTCTCCTCATCCTGTGTTAGAGGAGTAACAGGACTGCATTGATTCTTTACAGTCCTGGGAAAGCTCATGGTCCTTGGTTCTTATAAAATGGAGTCACAAAAATAAGGCAGCACCAGAGTTCCCTTTTTCTGCCATTTTCCAGAAGGACAGGGTGGAAATGTTATGTTTGTGGCTATTTCTAAAGTGGGTATTATGTTTTGTGGCTACGTGCAAGATTTGGGATTTGGGGGGTAGAGGTTGCCAAGGAAACAAGGAATTGGGAAGATTGGGGCCTTGGATCTTTGTAGAAGTCTGTTGGCATATTAGTATTCAAGGCAGTTACAGAGGTCAGGCCTGCAGGTGGCACAAAGACACTCCTATTTACTTCCACTTAATTTCAAGGAAGTGCTTTACCTCTAGGGGTTCGTGGTGCTAAAAAAAAATCTCAATCGACAATAAGTAATAGGTAAGGCAGGTGACTGGCTGTACACTATTTTGATCACACATCCCCAGATGTATATTTTTTGAATGTGCTATATAATATAAGACATTTAACATGGAGAAATGTAAAACAAGAGAAAGCAAGAAATACAGAGGTTCCAGTATTTTTACCATCTTAAGACCACTGGGTCAGAGATCTAAAAGTTTGGATTCACCTTTGCAGCTGCTTCTGTAGGGGCTCAGCCCCAGTTCAGTGACTAGGTGCATTATGTTTTCCCAGGTCAGCAGATTCGGAAGCTTATCAAAGATGGGCTCATTATCCGCAAGCCAGTGACTGTCCATTCCCGAGCGCGATGCCGGAAAAACACCTTAGCCCGCCGGAAGGGCAGGCATATGGGCATAGGTAACTGTGGTTTTCTACCTTTCTCCATGGCTTAAGAAATATTAGGTGCTTGAGTCTAGAGTGAGAATGTCACATATTTGGAGTCTTTTTCTTCCTGCTCTGTCTCATCTTGAGCCCTTTTCTTATTCCACGATATCTCGTGTGTTTTTTGCTTGTGTGCAAATCAGGAAGTTGGTACTCTTGTTGGAATTGAAAATAATCTTGGTAGAAAGAAGTCACATTTATTGAGCTCCTGCTCTGTGCCAAAGATTAAAAGTTGTCCTTTTTAATCCTAAAACTACCCTGGGGTAAGTGATTCAGGTAGACAAAGGTCATTCCATGTTCAGAGCCTCTTCCAGCCTACTATACAGCCTTGGTGAGCACCCTGTCATATCCATAATTCTGAATGAAATAAATGGGGGAATAATTGCCTTATTTGTGCTTCACCAAAAATTGTGTAAGTGAAAGAAGAAATTAAATACTTAATCCTCAGTTATGAAATAGAGGTAATACTGCTTAAGGATGTTGTGAGGATAAATGAAGTAAAGTGCTTTGCATATGACAGTGAATTATAAAGTGTTTCAGAAGTTGATAGCTATCCTTTTTACCCATTAGCTGGCCTTAGTAACTGACATGTGGCATTGACACGCCATAGTAAGCCTGGGCGATGACTGATTCCTAATCCACCTTCTCTGTAGGTAAGCGAAAGGGTACTGCCAATGCTCGGATGCCCGAGAAGGTAACTTGGATGAGGAGGATGAGAATTCTGCGCCGGCTGCTCAGAAGATACCGTGAATCTAAGAAGATTGACCGCCACATGTAAGAATACCCTCCTCGGTCCACCAACACCAGTGTGCTGCTTTGAAGGGTTATTCTTTGCATAGACGAGAGTTCTGTCTCATTGGCTTTGGGGAAGGAGCCATATGCCTTTCACATTCCCCTCTGCTTTGCTCCCCCCAGTACCCCACCAGGATAGCCCAAGAATTGACTTTATCTGCCAAGCAAGCTCTTTTGTCTAGAAGCTATACAAAATCTTGGTTTGGGGAAGAGTGGTCCCTGCAGACAGAGGAGAAAAATGAATCCTGTGCATTTAGTGTCCTTGGGTTAGAGGAGCAACTCAGAGGGGCCTGCTCCCATCTCTTACCAAACCCTCTGCTCCCTTTATTTGTAGGTATCACAGCCTGTACCTGAAAGTGAAAGGGAATGTGTTCAAGAACAAGCGGATTCTCATGGAACACATTCACAAGCTGAAGGCAGACAAGGCCCGCAAGAAGCTCCTGGCGTAAGTTTCTTTTAGGAGTTGGTCTCAGCCTCATGGGGAACAGGTTCTTTGATTGTTGTAAGGGTCACCCACCTCTTGGGAGGTGGTTCTGGAGTCTTCCTTGGGCAGTGTCTAAATTTAAATCAGAACGCCAAAAGGACCTATGTGGATGGGGAAATTGGTCTTGGTTTTGGAAGAGGGCTTTAGTGTCCTGTGACAAATAAAATGTGCTTATCCCCAAGTCTTGAGTTGTATACAGTTAGAAATACAGCTTGTTGTGCTAGAGGTATATGTCCATACTCCCTCTTGGGCAGGGGCTGTTGGTTAGTTGAAGCAGAAACTGAACTCTTAAACTCACATTCCTCATACTCATTAGGCTCAAAAGGAGAGTGATCTGGAAGTGTGGTTCCATCTTCCTAGCTCCTGATCTATCATTTCTCTTCCCTTACCCAGTGACCAGGCTGAAGCTCGCAGGTCCAAGACCAAGGAGGCACGCAAGCGCCGTGAGGAGCGGCTCCAGGCCAAAAAGGAGGAGATTATCAAGACTCTGTCCAAGGAGGAAGAGACCAAGAAATAAAGCTCCCCTACTTGTCTGTATATAGTGGCCTTGGCAGTTATATGGGATAGTCATTCAATAAATCAAGCCTTATCTGCTTTCCTCCCTGCTTCTCCCTGAGTTTCTGTTTTCCTTTTCACTAGTTAGATGGCCAGAGCTGGCCACAGTCTGGGAGCTGAGGTGCAGACCTTTTCTAGAGTGTTTTATTTTTTGTTTTTCTTAGCTTCTAGTAAGGTAAGCCATTTTCTCAAGTCAGATTCACACACCCTTCATCCTTATGAAAATACATCTTGCCTTGTTTTAGTAGGATGTCAGGCACAATTTGAAGGGAAGGAAGGAGTGGCTTCCACTTAAGCCTCCAGAATGCTTCAAAACTGCCCTACTCAGGAGAGCATGAGTGGCAACTTCATGGTGGGGAATTAGTGGTCAGTTGTGAAATGAGATCACATTCTTTAAGAAATCAATGTAATATGCTTGTACTTTGAACTGTGTACTGAGATCCAAGCTTGAAGTCACCCTAGGACTCCCAACTGCTTCCAGTCCAGAAGTTGAGGTATGAGCATCAGCTAAGCTGTGTTTATTTGAAGCTTGGACTGGAGAGGCCCTTGGTGATCAGGAGATGGATTAGAGTGGGATGAGACTAGATGAGTTTTGGATATGTAGGTGGTTTGGGGGACAGATGTCTTCAGGTGGGAGGGATCAGGCAGCCAGTTAGATACAGGGATGTCAACTCAGGTGAGGCCTGCAGTGGAGAGTGAGTAGGAAGATTGGGTAAAGGGGGCACCTCCCCTCAGTATTGGACACACCTGTGTCTGGGGCAACTCCATCCTGGTTCCATCCCTGTCCTCCACCCCTCCCTAGGAAGTCTTGGGTTGACCAATAAGAAGGTTAATCAGGGTGGGTACCTTAGGGGATGTACCAGGCAAATGGGAAAGGGGTGCGCCCTTAGTAGGCAAGAAGGGATGGAAGCAGGCATGGGGACAGTAGGTCCCCCTCCAGCTCTGGTTTCCTTGTCATCTAGTTCTGTGCCTAGGAGTGGGGGTGGGCAAGGGGACAGCAGAAGGGAAGTAGTCCTAGGCTCAATGACAGATGTTCAGAGGAACCCCACCACTGCTGGTGTGTTAGTGCTAGAATGAGAGGACATCAATTTCTGGCTTCTATTACCACTGCTGTAGCAGCCTGCAGATGCTTAATCTTTTAGCTCTTGTTCCAGTCCTTTACTATTCAAAGTGGGGAAATTGGGTCTAGAAGGGGAATGGTCTTGGTCTAACACCCAGCTTGACGAATGCGAATGCGACATGTCCTTAACATCTGGCTTGAAGGAATGGGAGTATAGGAGACCTCCCTGACATCAGAGGGAAGTCAGGAGAGGGGAATGAGGCAACCACGCCTATCTGTGGGCTGCTGGGCCTGCAGCATAGAGACTGGTTTCCATCCTAGACCAGGAGATGGTGCTGTTCTCTCACAAAAATGTTTTTTGGGGGGTGGAGAGGGAGGGCAGGGCAGGGGTTATGGGTCTTTGGGTACCTACCTCTTGAGAAACCTTGGGTTCAGTAACTTCTTTCTGAACCTCACCCCAGGCCTGAAGGCTGTGTTGGGGGTGTGTGTGGGGGTGAGGGGTGGGAGCTCCATTCCCACCAGACTGAAACAGGAAGACCCCCTAAAACAATTGCTGGATGTCTTCCAGGCCCTGGAGCCTTGTGAAAATCTGATTAGAAGATGCGTCTACTCTTATTTTGAGCGTGACCAAAAAAAAGTCCATTCTCAAGAGCACACAACTGTCTGTGTCAAATAATTCTGCTTTCAAGGGATTCATGACCCCCAGGTAAAGGCTCCCTGAGCAAGCCCAACTCTTCATTTTCTAGATGAGGAAGGGCCCAGATGGGGCATGGACTCCCCAGAGTCTCAGTATTGCATACACACCAGCACCTGCCTCTAGTTCTGGAGCTGCAGTCTCCAGACGTGGAAAGGTGCGATTCGGAATGGAGTGCTGCAGAGGTACTGAGCACGCTGCTACTGCAGGGCCATGAGACGTGGAAGCGGGTACGGCGTCCTTCAGCCTCCCCAGTGGCCTCTCTGAGCCTAGGAGAGGGACCACCTAGGCTGGCTGTTCCCAGAGCCCAGGGAGGGCTGAGGCTGAAAGTACACTGCTGCCTCGCTTGCCTATCTCAGCAGGTGACCCCAGCCTGCCCCAAGCGCTGGGGAAGGAGGGGGCCTGATGAAGCATGAAGATGGCTGAGGCTGCATAAAGGGGCTCACTCTATCCTTATCCTTCCCCAACCCACCCCCACCTCCCAGTATCCATCTCTCTGCCCTTTTAGGCCCCCTAGTCTCCGACTCTTTCTGCATCTTCCCTAAGCCCAGGTACCTGTATCCTATGGAGTACATGCCAGGTGAAGCTCAGGCTGTGGTGGGGAGGTGGAGCGTATGTGTGGGTCAGGGACAACAGAGCCAAATGGAGGGTTGGCACCACCAGCAGGTTCCTCGGCATCCTCATGCCAGCCCAGTAATGTTGCTGGTCCATCCCCTCCCAGAATGGGCACAGAAGATGGAGGCTACAATAGGGGCACCAGCTGTTCCCAGCCCCCAGGCTCTGAACATGCTGTCAGTGGCTCAGCCACCCGAAAAAGCTGCTGTGCTCAGCAGAGCAGCAAATGGGCTAGAGAGGAGGCGGGAGTCCAGGCCAGCTGCTAACTGGTGACAGACACAAGAGGGGGTGGGTGGAAGGTCTGCTTGTAAGGTTCTTGCCCTCTCCTATGGGGTGGGAGTCTTGATCCCTGGAGCCATTGGCCCAGCATCTCAGTGTGGGTCTGGCTCCATCCTGTTGGTTCTAGGCACTGAGGGACCCAGGGTGGGGTGGAGAAAGACCTGAACTGAAGGGCAAGAGACATGGTTTCTGGGACTAGCTTGACCACTAATTTGTTCAGTGACTTTAGTCAAGCCTTTAACTTTCTCTGGTCTCAGTCTCCCCACCTACAAAAAGGCAGGATAACCCAAACCATTCCAGCCAATCCTAAAGAACACGTAGGGCAATATATAATATTCTACAATGGGTCCGTGCACCGGGTTAACTTTCCAGAAACCTACAACCTCTAGATAGGTCCCTGCACCAGATAAGTCCTGAAACCTAGAGGGCCCAGCCTCTCCAGAACATTAGCTAGATCCATCTCCCTACCCCACATTATTGATAGCCCCTTCCAATAGTAAAAAGTTAGAATTGCCATAGCCCAAATTCTCTAGGGAGTGGGATAGAAAGATCAAAGGTGATGGTGAAGTTATACAGAGAAGGTAGGGCTTAACAAATGAGATTGCTGAATCATTAAATTGATATTTCTTTTAGTCTCCTCGGTATCTTAGAGCAGCTAGAAGTAAAAACCTAAAATTGTGGAATGTAACCCATACCAAACTCTGAAATCTGTTCTACAACTAATTGTTGTGCTGTGTGCTTTGAAATTTATTGGGTTTTTTTGCATATGTTATTTTTCACACACAAAAAAGAAAAAAAAGTCGATTGTGATGATAAAAAAATATTTATTCCTTCTAACCTCCTATATTCCGGAGCAGCTAGAAGGAAAAGTCTGAGATGATGGAATGGTAACCCATGACAAACTCTGGGATCTGTCCTATAACTACTTGTTGAACAGTGCTTTGAAAACTATTGCTTTTTTCTTTTTTTGCTTTGTATCTATGTTATATTATACAATAAAAAATGTTTTTTTTTTAAAGGCAGGATTATGAAAAATCATAGAGACAGAAAGAAAATTAGCCTACCAGGTTACCAGGTGGAAGGTGGGGAGGGGGAATGGGAAGTTAATGCTTAAGGGGTACAGAGTTTCTGTTTGGGGTGGTGGAAAACTTTTGGTACTGATGGTAGTGACGGTAGCACAACACTGACAATGTAATTCACACCACTGAGTTGAATGTGGTTAAAATTGGAAATGGATGTTGGGTATATGTTATTGCAATTAAAAAAAAAATTAAGGGGGGGTGGTTATGGGTTGCACTGGATAATCTGTATGGCATTGGAAAAGTCACCTAACATCTCTGTGCCTCAGTTTGCTCATCTGTGAAAGGGGGACGTTACCACATTCTTCACTGGGTCACTGAGAGGCTTACAGAAATTAATACCTGGCATGGTCGCCAGGGCATGGTAGGTGCCAATTTATATGCGTTCCTCTCTCTTTAAGCGTCAGACTGAGTTTGTGACCCTCCTCTTCCATGCCCACTTCCAGGGATCCCAGGAAGTGGGTGGGACCCCTTTGTTCTCCTGCTTCACCCCAATCTTGGCAGACTTCCCTAGGTGAAAAGACCCAATGAAAGCTCAGGCAGGGGAACCTAGGGTCCCACCTGACCTACCCTTTTTATGTGTGTGTGGAGGGGGAGGAGCTGGAAACCAGACGTGGCCCCCACCCCCTCTTCATTCCAGCAGCATAGGCTTTGCCCTGGCACCCCCGGAGCATGCCTCTGGCTCCCTCCCAGCTCCCCTCTGCCTATAAATAGCCCTGGACGTGGTGATGACGTGTCTGGGAAGGCGGAGGGAAAAGAGGCAGCTCTGCCGGAGCAGGTGGGCGGCAGGCATGCGGGAGGGGGCATGCTGCCGCCTGCCCCTTTCGTGCCAGGCTCCTGATGACAGGAATGATTGAGTCATCTCAGGGCCCATGTCCGCAATTGTCCTTGCCACCAGCATTCCTATCGCGGGCTTGAGGGTGCTGTGAGGACGAGGCTGAGCAAGGCTGATCTGGGGTGGGCATTGAGTTCCCCCCAGGACCAGGGCACAGCCGGTATTGGAGGGTCTGTCTGGATGGGCAGGAACGGTCCCGACAGACACAGATGTGTACCCGCCCCCTGCACCACTCAGGTGCCCAGCCAACCAGAAAGTGACCCGTAGCCCCAGCCCCCTGACCTCCAGTGTCTTCTAAACCTCTTCCTCCATCCTTCCCTTGGTTCTTTCAGCGTTACTTTCCCCATTTGTCCTTCCCCAGCCCCTTCTCTCAAAAACCTTCCCAGATCCCGCCTTTCTGAAGATGCTGGGTGGGAGGGGAGAGGAGGCACGGGAATCCTGCCATGTCAGTGTGAGGCCCCAAAATCCCGCCTCTCAGAGATCAGCAAATTCTTCCACCCTCAGCCTTGTCCCCTCCCAGTTCCCCCAGCCTCCCACCAGGGCTCCCTGCCCCTTCCCTTCCTCTCTCTGGCAGACACACAGAACACATGGCCTGGGACAAGAAACATTTAATTAGGGGTCTGGAGGCTCAGCGATACCCCAGCAGACCCATCATGCAGCCTCATGTACAGTGGGCAGAAGGCCCGCCCCTGGGGTATTGCTAGGGGGGGCCTCATGGCAGCAAACAGGGCAGTGTGACGTGAACCTCCTCCATAGGTAGAAGGGGGCAGGGGCTATTGGGTAGGAGAGTCTGTGTCCCTCCCACTGCGTGTGTGTATGTGAGAGAGATAGAGAGACGGTGCCCAGGATGGGGGGTGGCATCGGCTGGCATGATCAAGGACATGAGAGGAGTCTCTGAGCTGGGGAGGGTGTCACCAAAGTAAAGCAGCCTGAAAGGGATTCCTTTCTGTGCGTCCCACCTCCAGGGGTGCCTTGTGGCCAAACGGAACAGTCCACCTCCCTCCTCTGTCCCCCAGGGCTCTGTGTGCAGGATATGGAAGCAGATACAGCCAGAAAGGGGGCTCTGGAAGTAGCAGCCCTGCCCCCACACAGCCCAGGGAGAGGGGTGAGCAAGGGCCACTGAGGTCAGCGCTGGGGGCGGGGGGCCTGGGCCCAGCCTGGCAGAGAACAGGAACTGCCGCCACACTTTCCCCCTAGTTGGGGGTGCCTCCCCCGTCTCTGCAGGCTTTTGGCATCCCTGCATGACTCCGTGACTAGAGGGACTCGTGCACGACTAGGGGTGGCCTGACAGTGAAACAAAGTTGTTCCCCATCAAGCATGGGCCAGCTTTTGTTCTTAGTTGGGTTCTGTGTTTAGACTGTTCATAGCTGTCCTTTTCTGGTGGACAAGGGTAGGGTGAGGCTGCTCTGTGGCTGTCGTTCCACTTGAGGGGACACTCAAAGCTTTGCCATATGCTCCCTGCACCCAGCCCTCCCCTGCTCTGCTGGCCTAGGCGTCAAGTAATGGGACAGATACCTACAGAACTTTCCTGAGAACTCACGGAATGGCAAAGGTGTTGAGACAGGGGGTGGACTCAGGATGCTTCCACAGCCCTGGATCCCCTCCCACCCCAGGGTGGAGGGCTCAGGGACCCCAGGAAGGGACTCCTAAGGCCCCGCTTCCAGAGGCCTAGACACATAGTCACACACACACAGACCCAAGCCTCTGCTATGGGGAGAGGGAGGTGTCAGGCATGCAGGGGGGAGGGGGGCAAGCGGAAGACGCTCTGGAAGAAGCAGCAGGGAAGCTTCCCAGAAATGCTCCCATAGGGCTGGGCTCAGTGCGGCCCTGGACTGGGGGTACCTGGGCATCAGGAGGACCTAACTGGAGCTTCCCCATTCCCTCCCGCTCCCCTCTCCCAGAAGAGGAGCCCACTCAGGGTGCCCCCACCCAGGAAATAAAACCTTCCTCTGTAGCTGGCTCCTAAGCTGTGGTAAGGGGCACCTAAGAGAGAGGCAGCAGGGGAAGGGTGCGGACAAGGACGCCTGCCCCTCCTGGGACCAGAAGCAAGGGCCAGGCATGGGTAAGGGTGGCATCTGAGCTTTCTTGGCTCCTCTCAGATCTCGGTCAGGGCGTCGGCTGGCACCAAACCCCGCTTCTTGCCACTGCTGACGCGGACGAAGCCGTCAGCATCCCTGCTTCTGCCCACGCCCACGCAGATCTGAGCAGGAGAGACACGGAGCTGAGGCCCGGCCCTGTCTACCGCCCCTGCCCCGAGTCCTGCTGATGGGCCCGCAGCTGGGGTGACACTGAGCAGCACTTCAGAGCTGACCTTTGAGGGGAGCGGACCCATGCCCGCCTCCACTCCCATTTCACAGAGGAGGCAACAGAGCCAAAGGACCTGCCTAAGGTTACGCGGCGAGTCAGAGGCAGCATCAGAATTCAACCCCCAAGCCTCTGGATGTCTAATCCTGAGCTCCTTCCCTCACCCAAGCTCCCTCTAAGCAATTCAGCTTCTGTTGACCACCAGTCCCAACTGGCCAACAGGGGCCGACAGGAAGACCCCGCAGTCCCATCACTTCTAACCCCCTGTCCCTCCGGGGCACTGACCCATGTCCCCGCTTGCCTCTCTCACCACACCCACTCTCCAGCCACTGCAGGGGCCGGGTTGGCCCCCAGGTGCTCACCTGGTTCTCCTTGAGGCTCAGGTATCCCTGTTCCTTGTTCCCGGAGAAAGGTTGGCAGCAGCGCCAAACATTCTCCCCTGGCCTCACCCGCTGCACAAAATTGGCTGGGAAGAAGCCGACCCGGTCACCAATCTTGCCCTGGGGGTGGAGCTGGCAGTGAGCACCTGTGCCACCCCTGCTGCTTTCTCCACTTCCAATTCCCACTTGGTGCCACGGTCCCCATCCTCCAGATCCCTGCGCTCTCTGTACTCGAGCCCCCAGACAGGTAGCTTCTGGGCCCGAGGTGGGGAGAGGGGCGGAGGGCAAGGCTGAGCAGGGCAGGTAAAGCAAGGCCCAAGGGTCCTTGGCTGGAGGAAGGGGAGGTACGAGGAAGGGGGGGGGTCACTCTGCCCCCCCACCCTGCAAGGCCACAGCCTGCCCGGTCACCTTCCACCAGTCCTCATTCGAGTCATCCACCAGCATTATCCGATCTCCAGGCCTGAGGGAGGAGAGAGCTGGGGCAGCAAGTGGGGCAGTGGACCTGCTCCCCCCCACCTCCTAAAGGTCCCCAGGCACTGGGCTGCTCTGCATGCCCCTCTTGGCTGGGAGAGGGTCCTTCCTGCCTTTGGAGGGTGCCGTGTATACACGGACACCCTCCAGATCAGAGCCCAGGTGGCAGGTGACATTAGCACAAATCACTCCTGGACCCTGGACAGCTCTGCTCCTGCCTGGGCTCAGCAGCCTCAAGTGTGTAAGGAGACGTTTCCTGAAGCGTCCCTCTCACATGCATGTTCCGTGGTCTGGGGGGCCAGAACCCTGGGCTGCAGCCAGGCCACAAAAAGGACTCACTGCAGGGCCAGATCGTTGTGCTCCTGTGGCAGAAACTTGTAGAGTGCAACGTAGGAGTACATGGGTCCCACATCCTTCCGCAGGGGGGGCTTGGGGGGCTGCGGGAAGAGTTCTGCATCAGTGATGGGGAGGGTGACACCCGCACTCCACTATCCACTTTCTGTGACCCAGAGGCTCTGGGGGCTGAGGGAGATACAGCAAGTCCTGGGTCAATGACAGGGACAGGTAAGGTGCTCTTACCTCTGTGCTCACCCACCCTGGGGGAACTAGGCCAGGAGTGGAGAGGGGACAGACCTCTCCACCCTCTGTACCCTGGAACTTCCCAGCCCTGGGGGAGCAGGAGTGATGGGGGAGGGGTAGCACCCCCTGGGGTTCCCACTCCCACCAGCACTGCCCATCCCTGCGGACCGAAGATAAATAAAAGGGCAGTTCCACCCTCTCCTCACTGTGCCCACTCACTGTGTTGCCCGCCTCTGACCAATGGCCAGGAGATGCAATACCCCCTTCTCACCCACCCCCTGGACTGGCCCACCCTGTAGGCAACTCACAATCTCACCTGCTGTCCAGGGCTCTTCTCCTCTGGTCCGGACCCTTCACTCTCACCTGGGGCTGTGAATACTGGAGACACCAGGGTGGGGCCAGGGTGTGAGAAATCAGACAAGGGCCCTTCCACTGCACCCCATTCCTGCCTCGGAGCCCCAACTCCCACTCACCGCTGTCGCCAGAAGCCTCCTCCGAGCTGCGGATGCTGCATTCCCCATCCTCAGTCAGCTCCTCCCGTTCGCTCTGGTGGCAGAGAGGGGGCTCAGTGGCAAGGCCCGTGTCCCCAGAGACCTGCCCCCAGGAGGCCCCCCCTGGTGTCCACCATACCAGGCTCCGCGTAGGGGACTCAGAGGTGCTGCTGAAGCTGGAGCGGTTCATCAGTGCCAGGGAGGTGCCATAGCGCAGGGTCTCATAGACAGGATCCACCTTCCCGCCGGCCCCTGCAGAGAACCACCCTCCAGGCTGGTGCCCAGCTGCCAGTTTTCCTCCACCCCAAAGCCCTGGAACCCCCCGCCCCCAATCCAGTTTGGCCCCCGCCTGTCCTGGATCACCAGGCCTGGGCTGAACTCGCCACCCTCCCCTCCCACGCTCCTCCCGGGCCTGCCCTGGCCCTGTGAGAGCTCCGCCCTCTTCCCACAGTACCCACTGCCTGCATCTAACCGTTGCCTGGTCCTGCCCACTTCTCTCTGTCCCCACTGCAACCAGCTTGGTCCAAGCTACCAAACTCTCCCTCCTGGCAACTGCCACAGCCTCCCCACTGCACTCCCTGCTCCGAGTCCAGCCCCTCCCTCTAATGTTCTAATGAGGACAGCATTATAGAATGCTCTTGTAAAAACACAGATATTGCCCTCAGAATAAAGTCCAAAGAATAATCCTAAAATAATCCTAAAAACCCCAAGGTCTTGCAGCCAATGGTTCCTTTACATCCTCTCTCTATCTCCCTTGGTGCTAGCCACTTTGCCCTTCTCTCTTTAACTCCCTGAGCCTTCCTGCCTCAAGCCTTCCTCTGTTCCCAGATCTAACTCTCGGATTAGGCCAGTGCCTTCTTTATACTCTCTTCATTCCTTATCCTTCTCATCTGGGGCACTTATCCTAATGATAATTAACTGACTGTGTGACTATCCAGTTAACTCCTATTTGTCTTTCTAAACCACAAACTGCCTTCTGCAGAGAGCTGGGACCCAGTGGCTAGCTCAGGACTGGGCATTCACTAAATGCTCAATAAAGTGTTTGTTGGATGAGAAACGAAAGAATGAGGTCTACATTAGGGACAGGAGCATCCAGAGGAGGGAAATGGTAGCTGTGCCAAGTCCTGGGAGCAGCAGTATGATGCAATTGCCCACCTGAGGGCTTCTCATTGCATGATGCGGCAGTGGAAACAGGGCCAATGGTGGTGGTGGGCACTCACCAGTGGGTGGAGACTCTTTGCTGGTGGCACAGGCGGGTGGCGGCTCATGCACCAGGAGAGGGGAGCTGAAGTTGCGACGGAAGGAGGTGGACTGTGGCAAGAGGGGCAAAGAGAGGGCATGGAAAGGACAAGGCCAACTGAGAGCTTGGCCTTGTCCAAGCCCGGGGACCACTCTACAGGAAGAACCAGCCTTGAGGGTCACACATCCATTCACAGCTCTAGTACTGGTGGCTCCCCCCGGCCAGCCGTCTCTGCAGGGTCCCCACTCACCATCTTGCCTGGGCATTGCTGGTGGGAGATCTCCTCGGAGCACCACAGATGGACGCTGACTTTGCATGTCTTACATCGCAGGCCCTGCTTGGAGTTTCCTAGGGACGATGTGAGTTTGGTAAATGGGGCTGGTCAGGAGAGGATACCCTCATGGGCCAGGAGCAAAGGAGGCAGGTTAGGGCATGGGGAGAGGGCAGGGACTTGTGTATTGTCATCGCAGCTTTGAGGCCTGGCACCTTTCCCTACACAGTCCAAGTCTGAACTGGTACCAAAGCCAGAATCATTAGTAAACCCAGAGACAGCAATACCAGGTACCCCTCAACCAAGAGGGCTCATTTGTCTGCCCAGGATGAGAGGCACAGTTAGGCTCAGGGTCCCGAAAAGCAACAGCCCAGTATCGGGTGGTACCATGGGCCCACTCTCCAGCACCCACCTTAGCCCCTGCCCTTGCCTGTCCCAGGGCCCAGCACCTACCCACAATGAGCTGGTGGCACAGCTCGCAGGGGCTGGCTCTCTTGAAGACATGTTCCTGGAAGCTGTGCAGCCTCACTGGTTTGAGTGGTGCCAGGGGGCGTGGGACTGGGCAGGGGGAGGGGGCCGGGGTGGGGAGGCCCCTGTCCGTGGATGCGGGTGGGGAGGGAGGAGGCAGTGGGGTTGGGGGTGTCAGCAGCACCTCGGTCGGGCACTTGAGCTCAGAGCCCGAGCGAAGGAAGAAGTTCTCCACACTCTTACTTCGGAGGATGGTCTTGAGGGAGAGCGAGCGCTTGAACCGCTGCAGCTGAAAGAGGAAGAGGGGCTGTGCCCAGAGGGGGCTGGCCCATGCGGGCTCCCCTCTAGGATAGCTCCTTCAGCAGGGGACAGCCTGGAGGCTTAGGATAAGAGCTGAGATGAGGTACTAAGAGAGAGGCTCCCAAGACCCAGACAGTGTGTCACATTCCCAGACGCCCTCAGGAGTAGGCAGGTAATCTCCATAAGGACAGGCATTCTGGCTGGGCAGGCAGACGATAAGGAATGGCGGGGACTGTAGCAAACTGGACAGCCATGGCCCTCTTTGAAGGAAGCAGCTGGTAGTTTTTAGCCAACTGGGGCTAGTCCATAGATCCAGTGTTTCTAGGTTTCCACTTTTTCAAAAGCAATCTAGTCTTTTATGTGGAATTGGATAGAAATAAATTCAACAGACTTTTATTACTTTTTTTCTGGGCTCAAATGTCAGTATACTGTCTATCGTGTGCCTTGCTTTTTTTCACTGAGTGGTAGCTCTTGGTTATCGTTACATACCAATACGTAGAGTCTTGTCATTCTTTTTCTATGGCTGCATAGTATTTCACTGTTTGCCATTTACTCAAGTGAAATAAAAATAACACTTTGGGCACCAAATGGAACAAGGCAGTCCCCCCTCCCCCCAGGTTTTCCACTTGTGTTCGTGGACACCTGGGGGCAGGGGAGTGTCACGCTGGACCCTCATCTCAGGGAGTCTGGCTGATTCTCCCTGTAAGACTTCTCTCCAGCCCTTTCCCCATCACCTCCCTGCCCTACCTTAGTTCAGGCCCTAACACCCCAAATCTGGTTCAGGGTTACAATTCCTGTCCTGGCACCCCTGCCTCCCCCCAACCATCCCCACTCACCCTCCACACAGCCAAGGCTTTGCTAAAAAAACTTTAATGGTTCCTTGGGCTGGGCCTCCTCCCAGGCCATGAGACTCTTCATGCAATTTGGCCAAACCTGCTCTCCCAACCCCGTGCCACCCACCTGCAGCCCCAGCTGGGGGTTTGCAAACTCGCCTGTGCTTTGAGGCCTCAGAACTTTGCACATGTTTGTTCCCTTTGCTGCCTTGTCTAATTCTACGCTTTGTATCTTCTAAGGTTGTTCTAGGGGCCCCTCTGCTGGAAGCTGTCTCTTTTGCAGGAATTCCATTTCCCGGAACTACTCACTCCCCACCCCACTCCCAGTCCCCACCCCTCCCCCAAGCTCCCCATACCGATTCCCATTACAGGTTTATGTGGTCATTTGCTTCTCATTTCCCAGGAGATTGTGTGTCCTGGAGGGCAGGGACAGATTCAAATCCCCATAAGGATCTCAACACATATAGGCACTCAGTCAGTGCCTGTTGAATAAATGATGAGCACAGCACATAATGGGGAGCCTAGGGGGAGCCACCTCCTGAGTACCAGGTGGATTCTGCAGTGAGGCCACAGGTGGTTTCCATCACTCGCCGGAACACACCTGTTTTGGTTTGCTAAAGCTGCCACTATGCAATATACCAGAGATGGATTGGCTTTTACAAAGGGGATTTATTAGGTTACAAATTTATGGTTCTAAGGTCATGAAAATGTCCAAATTAAGGCACCAACAAGAGGATATCTTCTCAGAGGAAAGGCAGCTGGCATCCAAGACACCTCTGTCAGCTTGGAAGGCATGTGGCTGGCGACTGAGGTCCATGCTTCAGGTTCGTTGCTTCCAGCTTCCGATTCCAGTGGCTATCTGTGGGTCCTCATTTAACTTCTCTGGAGCAAACTCCGGATTTCATCTCTTAGCTTCTTTTGGCTCTGTCCAGATTCTGGCTATTTCTGTGAGTCCTTGCTTAGCATCTGGAATATTTCTGTCTGGTCCCTCTTGGACACAAATGAGCTCCCTTCAAGGACTCCGATAAATGGATTGAGACCCACCTTGAATGGGTGGGGTCACATCTCCATGTAAACAATCTAATCAAAAGGTCCCACCCTGAACAATAGGTCTTTGCATCCACAAGATTGGATCAAAAGAACATGGCTTTCCTGGGGGTACATAACCATTTCAAACCAGCACAATATCCTATTGAGCCTGCCCAGAGTGAGGGATGGAAACCTCTCCAACTCAGAGCTTGGCTCCCCTCTCCTTCTTGAGAGCCTCTTCTCCTCTGCCCACTCCTTTACAGAGTAGAGAAAAAGGGCAGCAGCCCTGCTCCAGGCAGGAAGTCTTGCCTGTGTTTCCCAGCTGGCACGCCAGGCAGCCAGTGTGCCACGGCTGCCAGCCTGGTAACCGTGCCAAGGGTGTGGAAGTGGTGGCCCGTTCAACCTCAGGGAAGCCAGCAGACATCAAGATGGAGGGAGGAGCAGAGAGGGAGGGGTTTGGGCACAAGGCAGGCTCCAGTGAGCCAGCTGAGAGGCCAGAGCTGGGGGGCATCCGGCATGCTGAGTTGCCCAGCTCCTTCCAAAACCAGCTTCCTGGACAGCACTGTGGGGTTCTTTGTACATCTGTTAGCAGGGCCCTGGGCCCCAGATGCCTGGGCATTGGGACAGAAGTGGAGGGCTTGAGGGACAATTAATTAGAACATGAATCCCAGCCTGGTATTGCTGTGGCACTGGGGACACTGATGGGTTTGGCGGAGGAGACACAGGGAAAGAAATCACAAGCTCTCTAGGAGGAAGTGCCAGAGCTGGGGGCAAAACTGAAACAGCTGCCGGAAGGCAAGTTATGTTACTTTCTCTCTCTGAGCCTCAGTTTACCCACATCCAAGAGGGAGGAGGCTGGACAACATGCTCTCTAAACAATACAAAGCTTGGGCTTGGGAAAAAAAAACAAAAACAAAACCAGAAACTTAAATGTGTGAACGACCATTACTGTCAGAGCACTGGAACTGAACTAGCACCCTACCCACCGCATCTCATGTAATCCTGACAGTACTGCCTGAACCATGACCATTATTCCATTTTTTAGATGAGGTATCGAGGCTCGAAGGACTAAACCACTTACCCAAGAACCCTCATCTAGTAGCAGAGCCAGAACTTGAACCAGTGGTTTTGGCTCTTGAACCTGAATGACCAGGAGTGGCTTGCTACTCCAGCCCTGCCTGGGACCCCAGCCTAGCATCTCAGTTGTGCCAAAGGCCTGTCCACCAGATCAGCTATGGAAGTTAGGGTTAGAAGGGATCTAAAGACCAGACACCCTACCTCACCATCCCACAACATCCTGGGCCACATCCCTGCTGCATGGTTGTCTGACTCTATTGGTTGCCTCTTGTAATGGGATTCGCATGCTCTTGGGAAAGTCATTCCATCTTTGGGCAGCTGCAGTCGCTGGAAAGTGCTTCCCTATATAGAACCGAACCCTGCCTCCCTGTGATTTTTGCCTATCAGGCCTTGTTCCTTCCTTGGCTCCAGAAAGGGCTACTCCCTCTTCTACACATCAGCCTTTCAAACATTTGAAGACATCAATCATGTTTCCCCACTCCCAAGGCCATGATTTCAATAGGACGCCTGCTAAGACAAGATTTCATGTTTCTCCACTCTCCAGCCTGTGCTCTTTCCTGGTACCCCCCGGCCTCAGTGCCAACAGCCACCTCTGCAGGACACCAGAGGCCTCTAGAATGGAATGTTCCCTAGAACCAGTGAAGGGCAGCCCTAACTCTGCCTGCTGACTCCCTGGCTCAGCTGTGGACCCAGGATCCCAAAGGGGTGGAGAAAACCCCTGAGACAACATGCCCCTTGGCCAGCAGATGTCAAGGGCTATGGACGGAGGCTTGATGCCTGCCCACTCCAAGGATGTCTGGCTTGGCATCAACCTCATCTTGGCTCAGCCTAGTCAGGTATTCTCACTTCTGGGACTCCTAGTTCCTGGAGAGGATCTTTCCCCATTCCCCACTCCCATCACCCCCAGCTATCTTTTTGGTGCCCCCACTGTCTTGGGACCAATTCCCAAAGGCAGAAGTTGTCTTGTGCTCTGGCCCACCAGGATCCTATCCCCTCCTGCTGTACTAGTTGCTTGTCTAGCTTGGACCTTGCACCACCAGTTCTGTCTTCTGAATTCTCACCTTGAGACAAGGACTGGTCTTCCTGCTTCCTCCCCACCTCCCCATCCCAGGCTGGTCCCTTCTTCTTTCCTCACTTCCCGCCAGCTCCTGAAAGGGCACTAGGCAGCTGGCAGTGGGTGGTGGCGGACGTGGCGTGAGCTGACTCAGATGGCAGAGCTGGCATGGCAGGGTCTTCCCAGGAATGGTATCAAAGAGGGTGAGGGGCAGGCCCCATGTGGCAAGCTCTGGGATGGGGACCCAGAAAGGCCTATGCCAACCCTGGGAGGGTCACTGAGTAGCTAAGGTGTAGGGGTGAGACCCAACCTTCAGGTGGGCAGATGCTGGGACTTGAGCTGGCCGGAAATGCCCAGGGGACAGCAAGCATTGATAAATAAGCCTGGAATGTTGGTTTCCCTGCCCCATGAGTGCCACCCCTCTCTGCTGTATCTGTCTCACACTGGGTAGGCAGCAACCAATTTTCTTCCTTACCTCTCACCCCCTATAGTCAGGACAAAAACTTATTTGGGCCAGGTTTAGGTGGAGGGATGGAAGGAAGCTGGCAAGAGACCTGAGTTATCTCTTTGCCTATCTTTGCCTTGCTGAACACACACATACAGACACACATACACACATGATCCCACTGCACAGCCTGTGTTGTCATTACCGAGTTCTTTACAAGAATGAGGCACTATAGAAAAGGGGTCAAAGGGACAGGGCTGGTACAGCCTTTGTCTGGTACAGAGGTACCAGGTCAGTGTGTAATACCCCCCTTTTCGCTGCCGTTTGGATCTTTGTAGCTCAACCCAAGAGGTGATGGCACTGGAGGATCCTGGGGCTGGGAAATGCAGAGAGCCCCAGCCCTGATCCACCCCCCCCCACCCACCCCCCCCCCACACACAGCTGAGCTTGCAGCCTGCGGGCGTGCTGAGGCTGCACCGTCTGACGTGGGAGAGCTTCCTAAGCAGGGGACCTGGAGGACTGACCTCAGTGTAGGAAGCTGGGTAGGGCCTGGGAGACCCCAAGCCCCTGGGAAGCAGGCAGAGGGACTGTGTAGGTCTGCCCAGGGCCAGTAGAAGGCAACTGAGAAGGTCAGGGCCTCAGAACTCAGGCTAGGGCTCATTGCTTGGGACCCTCTGCCTGAAAGAACTGCCACAAATATTCCAAGAAATATCCCACTACTTCAGGACCACATTCCTTTCCCAGGAGAGACTTTCTAAGAGGGAGTTAACTCCGTAGGCTGAGAGACCAGAGCCTTACTCTCAGAAGGGGCCAGAAGACTGACAAATGAGAATCAGAGGGCTTGGACACCGAGACCAGCTGGATACCCCTGGTTTAGGGATGGGGAGTTACCTGGGGTGCCGGGGCTCTACTCATTCCCCCCTGTTCATCTTCTTGATGACCTTGACCTTGAATTAACCTCAAATCCTGAGGGGTGGTCTGGACAGAATGAGGTAGAGGAGGGGCGCTGGAAAGCAGTATAGATGAACTAAGGATACCAGGGAGTGAGGGGGTCCAAAGGGCCTATCCATGTCTGGTCTTCACTGTCCTCCCTCCCCCATCTGGATGACAAGGAGCAGGGTGGGAGTCAGACACCAGGGTGGGAGGAAGAGGAAGGAACTCCGCCTGAGGCCCATGGCAGTCCCTTCTCTCTCCCCGTGCCCAGATCCACTCAGGACACACCCGCAGAACTTCGTGCGGGTCAGTCGCCAGCACCTGGAACTCGGGTAAGGAGCGGACCGAGTGGGGACCGGGAGTGGAATGTGAGCGGCTGTCTCCTCGCTCCCCCCTACCCCCCGCACCCCCTCAGCGCCCGGGCTCCGCCCGCCTTCGCTAGGAAATAATTGATTCACTGTGACTCCCGCAGGAATAACAATCACCCGTAATTAGGGTTAATTATGACATTCCTTCATTACGATGACTTTTCTTTTTGCTTCTCTCCTCTTCCCGCACGGTCCCGCTCCCAGGGGTGGGGGTGGGGGTGGGGCTGCCCAGCTCTCCGCTGTGGAGCCGCAGCGACAGTCCCCCCTCCCCGCCCGCGACGGGCCGGCCTGCGCTGCCGCAGCCCCCAGAGCGGACTCCGAAGCTGCGCAGCCCCCGGCGCCGCCTCACGTCTCCGGGCCTAAGCCGGCCGGAAGGGGGAACGCAGGACTGCGGCGGGTCCCAGCGAGCTGCCCAGAGGCTCAGAGAGAAACACCTAGAGGCGCCGAGGGACTCGCAGAGACGCACACCGAGACCCCGAGACAGAGCCAAACAGGTTGGAGAGACAAATCCCGACACACATGCAAAGCAGGACACAGGCTAAGACCCAGCGCCCGGGCGGCCAGGGAAGGGGCGCGCCCCGCACGCACACGCGCGCGTACACCTGCGAGGCCGCTGCACACCCGGCCGCGCCGCCTCCGCCTCCGCCGCGCCGATTCCCTCCCACAACGCCGAGTTACAACCACCCCGCGGGGCTGCGAGAGCCGTCCCTCGTCACGCGCGCCCCGGCGTGCTACGCCCGCGGGGTCCCAGCTCCTGGCGGTTCCCGGTCGCGACCCCACTCCTCTCCTCGCGGCCGGGCGCGGAGCCCCAGGAATCGCGCGGGCCCCCGCTACGGTGGCCCCACTGCGCCCGAGCCCTCAGGGGACCCGGGGGTGCAGCGGGGGGGGGGCGGCCTCGCGTCCCCCGACTTACCTTGGTTTCCTGGAGGGCGGAGACGGTCCCCGGGGGGGTGTGGGTGGCCGCGTCATCCGGCTCGTTCTCCTTTTCGCTCATTTCAGTCATGGTCCGGGGAGAGGGAAAGAGGGGGGGGGTCGACACCCGACGGCAGGGCTGCTGGGGACAGGCTGAGGGAGTGGCGGGCGTCTCTCTGGGACTCTGAAGCCCTCCTCCGGAGACTGCCCCCAGTGAACCCCAGGAGAAGCCCGCGCAGGCGAGGCAGCCCCCCACTCCCGGGCGCGGGCGGAGAAAGTTCCGGGCTGGTCGGGGTGGGGGAGGTAATCACACTGAGTAGCGCAAGCCTGACGACCCCGGGCGTGAGGACCCAGGGTCCGCAGAGGAGGCTGCTCCCAGTGAGGGGAGGAGGGAAGTGGGGATGCGGGGATGAGCCGAGGGAGGGAGCGACCGAGCTGTCAGTGTCCGGCCCTCTCCGCCGTCCTCTGCGCCCGCCCCCCATTCCCCTCCCCCTTCCTCCCGCCCCCCCCTCCCGCCCCCCAGGCTCCAGCCCGGCACCCGACGGCCCCTCCGCCTAGTCCTCGCCTCCCAACTTTGATTTAGGAGGTCGCCTGGTCCCTCCCCCTGCCCTCCCCGGCTCCCCTGAGGAGCTATGCAAATCAGGCTCTCAGCCATTGGCTGCCGCGGGGGCCGGAGGACGAGTTGGGAGGAGCCTGGGGGGGCTCGACTCGATGGGGAGGGGCTTGGAGGGTAAAGAAAGGAAGAGGGCAGTTTCACCCTGAAAAACCCGAGGGGGTGGTGGTGGTGCTGTGACCGGTTGAAGGAAAGCTGGAGAGATCGTTATTAGAATCTGAATGGGGCTGGGGGAATAGAAATAGGTTGGAACTACAGCAGGATAGCGGACAGTGAGATCCAAGTTAGGACTTCCTAACAGAGAAGATGGACGTTAGAGAAGGAAGAATGGGTGGGGACCCTTCTGCCCCATTACATAGCTGCCTAACTGCCCTGGAGCGCCTTCCCCACAAATATACATACTCCTGGTCAATGGGGTAAGGGGCTTCCTGAAGCAGGGAAGAGACAACTAGACATCATAGGTCAAAGGCCAGGTCAGACAACTCCTCCTATGTAGATGGAAAGCAAGACAATTTTATTCTTTCCAGGCTTGGCGTCTGGAGTTCAGCAGAGAAGAATCCTAAGTGCCCACACACAAGTTCCCAAAGCTCTCTGAAACACGCTCCCCCCTCATTTCATAACTGGAGTTAGATCAGAAGGTAGGGGGAGGTGGTGGCAGGGGTCTCGCCCTCCCAGGTGTCCCCTCTCCACGTGGCCTGAAGATGACTCTTCTAATGCATTTCCTCAAGTCCACTCCCTCACCTCCAGCCCCCTTTCCTCTTGTCCCTTTCAGCCCTCACCAAGAGGTCCAGCTTCACCTCTTGACCTTTCCAAGGAAAGAGAAGGTTGGGAAATGAGAGAACCCTTTCCTGGTGTGGGTGGAGAGACTCCTGGGTCTAAGATTTTTCTCCTCCAGGGCTCCTGTGCTCTGGGTTGTGAGGTCTTCTGCCAGTCCTGGAGGAGAGAGGCTGCTGCGCTCACCACCCCCATCCCCATTCATGCCATCTCAGTCTTCTTGGATGAGCTCACCATTGGAGCACTGCTTGGACTACTGTGTCCAGGAGTAGAGATTTGTCTGCCAGTGACAGAAGTAGGACAAGGGCAGAAGTGAGGGTTTGTGGGGGGGTGGGGGCGACTTGGTCCCCTCCCCCTCTGGATCCACCCACTGCAGTCTCCCTCTGATTTCTAGCTTTCCTGAGCCTCAGCTCAGCCCTCAAATCAGTCTCCCCAAAGGCCCCTCCACTCCCAGCCTTCTCCCCATCCCCCCTTGACCCAGTTCAGGCTGGCCCAACCTCCTCTCTCTGAGCACCTCAGACATTGGGACGCTTAGGGCATCCTGAAATAGGGGCATCAGGACCCCCATTTATCCTGGGCTTGATCAAAAAAGGGCTTCTGTGTTTGGAGACCTCTTGGAGAGAGGTACCCCAGTGCCCCCACACCCACACACCCCCACACATAGCAGCAGCTCTGAGTTCCTTAGGGTCCAACACCTATATACTCACCAATTCATGTGTGACCTTGGGCAAGTCATAAATCTTTTTAGAGCCTTGATGTTCTCATCTGCAAAACTGAGATTGTACCTACTTCACGGAGGTTTTATGAGAACCAATACAGTATGGCACTTAGCCCGGGGAAGGAAGACAGGCAGGGAAAGTTAATTTTTTTCTTTCCCTTTTTCCTTCTGGCAGGTTTGTTACTTCCCAGTGCTTTCCCTGAAGTAGAGAGAAGAAAACATCTTTCCCTCACTTTCCTCAGCAGTTTGGAGCCTAGTATTCCATTGGGAAACTGACTCAGAAGTATCTGTCCATGGAAAAAGATTCAGACTCGATATAGGGAAGGATTCCCATAGAAATCAGCGTCGCCCCCACCAGGAAAGCCAGGGAAGTTGGTGAACGGACTCTGGGGTCCTCTGCTTTCAGCCCAGAAGCCTGAGGAGGGGGGACCACGGCAGGGGAGGGGGGCTGGGTCGCATGACCTCTGGATGTCCTTTCTGGCCTGCAGCCTTTGTGTTTCTGAGTGGTTCCTTGCGGACTACGTCTGAGTCATTGTTCTCAGTGCCGACAACCCCCGCTGCAGTGGCTCGGGGACATGACACGGGCAGCTGGTCTGGCTTCTCCTAGGGAAGGAGGAACGTTGTTCCATCTCCGACTCAGAGGGCAGAAATGAGTGTGGGCAGAGCAAGGGGTCTGGTGCTAGGGGAGGATAAGTGGCAGTCCACTCTCAGAGGGACTTCCCAGACTGCAGACTGCGGGAGGCTGAGCCCTTACTAGGAGGGCTGAGAACGAGAGAGTGAAAGCCGGGCTCTCAGGAGCCTGGAGACAGAGAGATGGGCGAGATGACTTCGAACTTGCACGTGGTACAATGTCCAGCACATTAAGAGAGCCCTGTCCTCATCCCAGTTCCACTCATGACGTCCCACTCTGTAACCTTGGACAGAGAGCTGTCCATTTCTGGTCAGACTTCAGTTTCCTTCTTTTTAGATTGTCAGAGTTGGACTAGGTTAGGTTGAAATGGAAATCTGGATTAAAATGGAGATAATAATAGTATATCTCAGTGTTGTCTTGTGGATTGAATAAGTTAATGTCTGTAAAGAGCTGGACAGAGTCATGACACGAAAAATAGTTATTATTATTATCACCATTATTGGAGATTCTTAACCTTGGGCTTATGGCCAGGCATCAGGAGGTCGTGTAAAATTTTGAAGGATGAGCATTGTCTAGGGGAGAGTCCAGAATTTTCATCCATTCTTCAGAGAGTCTGAATCCCCAAGACTTATAACCACTGACCTGGATGATCCCCAAAGGCCTTCGGCTCTGAGCAGCGGAGATTCTCCCACAAACACCTTCAGTCCAAAACCTTCCCTGCTGTGGTCTCTGCTCCACGGGCGACCGAAGACAGTCCAAGTGGAAAACATTAGGGTCTGGCCTTTCCCACCAGAAAGCTCTAGAATCAGGGCACCCAGGGTGGGGCAGTCCATTGTGGCTGGGAGCTGAGTCTGGGTTTGCATGTCCAGATGGAAAGAGGGACAGGGCACAGGGGCAGCAGGGCTGGGGATGCAGAGGACCCAGCGAGAACTCCAGCCAGGCCCTGCTCTCACCTACGTCGCCCCACCAGCCCATCCCAGGGCCCCAGAGGCAGATACCTCTCTAATGAGCTAAGGTTCATGCCAGGCACCGGTAATTATAATTTTATGGAAATATAAAAGGCACTTACGCAAGTGCCTGACACAATTCGTGGCTATGGCTTCTGGGACAGCCAGGTCCCCAGGGGCTGGAGGAAGGCCCCCGACTCCCTGCTGCCCTCAGCCCCTGGGGCCTGGGACCTTGGCATAGAGCCACCCTCCCTCTGCCTGTGGCACTGTCCCCAACACTCCCTGCATGAGCCGTTCCCTCCCTCTGTGCCCCAGGCTAAAAGGGAACAACATAGGCTACAGCCTGCACCCCCTCTCCTCCTACCCCCCCACCCCGAGCTGAGGCTGTTTGGGAGACTTGTTCTTATGGGAGGCAACAATAGGATGAGGATGTTTTTCTCTCCTCAGTGCAGAAAACCCATTTCTCCAGGTAGATATTCATTCTATCCTGCTTCTTTTTCACTTGAGTCTGGGGACACAGGGCTGACAGCAGCCATGGAGTGGGGGGCTGTCATTGCCTCTGGCTGTCCCTCCCCAAGTGCTGTACCAGTTTGGCTGCACCCCCATCCCCCCATCCCACCATGCCTCTGATAGTGCCCTGAAGCCACTGCTTTCTTTCTCTAGTCTATTCCCTTTACCCACCCACTGGAAGCATCTGTTACCAAGGTAACAGCAATGTCATCACCTTGGGGTGAGCAAAGGGGTAGAGCCCAGTGGATTGATGGGGAGTGTTAAGGGTTAGAATTTTGGAGAGATAAGCACTGTGAGCCCTTAAACTCTTTTTTTTTTTTTTGATGATTTTTAAAAAAATTATTAATTAAAAAAATTAACAACAAACAAAAACATTAACATATCATTCCATTGTACATATTTGTACATATATAATCAGTAATTCCTAATATCATCAAGCCCTTAAACTCCTAAAGGAAGATCTTTTGCTGGAGGGGGGCCTGGGCACAGATTGGGGTGGGTGTTGCTGCTGAGAGTTGGAAAAAGGGAAGATGAAGGCTGGAACGCAACTAGATCCGGCGTTGGAGGTGGATACCAAGGTACCCCTGGCTTACTGTTGGGTGGGGAGTGTGCGGTAGTGAGGCAGAGGACAGGACTTGGCTTGAACCCACCCTCCGGGGTCCAGCTTGTCAACTCCTAGGGAGAGGTTTTCTGGTTGGGAGAGTCTAGACCAGCTGGAACAGCCCACACCACCCCCTGCAGACTGCACAGGAAGCAGCGCTAGATGTCCATGGTGGGATAGAGGGGCAGTGGAGGGGGGGGGGGCTGTCTAAGCGGATCTACATTTCTTTTTTTTCAATTTTTCTTGTAGTAACATACATACAACATGACATTTCCAATTCAGTGGTGTTAATTGTATTCATATCACCAGGTCTTGTGGATCTGCATTTGAGCCATCTATGTCACCTGCTCCTACTGAGTGCTGGGGTAGCTCTGGCCCCAGGGGCACCTGGCCCCTGCCTTCAAGGCTGTCCTGTAAATCCTGACCAGACAGTGAATAACGCAGAGGGGCTCCTTGAGCAGACCTGAGGGTGGGGAGCAGTGGGGAGTGGTGGAACTGCACATTGGGTTGAGTTTTGGCAGAGGCCATCAAGAAGACTGGAAGGCAGAAGGCACCAGAGTATTCTAGGCAGAGGGAATGGCTCGAGCAAAGAGCCAGAGGTGTGAAACAGACAGCCTGTTCCGGAAGCTGCTGGTAAGTTGGTGTGACTCTAGCAAGGTGTGTGTGGGGAGGGCTGGTGGAAGAGAGTGAGGAAGAAGTGGACAGATGGCCTTAAATGCTGGGCCAGGAAGCTGGGTTTTTCTTGCACTAAGGGGCTTCTCCTATGTGCCCACCGAGCCGCACTGAGCAGACCCATGAGGTGTGGAGTAGGCCAAGTGGGTCGCTTTGGATTTGAAAGAATTTAAAAGCATGACTGTGTATTAAATGTGCAAACCTTGCATTCGACTCCAAGATGATCTGTGTTTGTTTTTGAACAAAACAATGATTTGGACCATTCACCCTTGCGTGCCGCTGGTGCCCTGGAAGGTGGGCCAGGATCCCCCAGGGACTCCCGCAGCCCAATCTGAGAATGGCGCTTAGGGTGATGGAAGGCCACCGAGGGTTCTCTGCCAAGGAGTGCTTCCTGGGTCTCAGGATCCCCTGGAGGGCAGCATGCGGGAGTCAGGAGCCTGAGGAGGGGCTCTCCAGTCCTTCTGATGAGAGGCTTTGCAGTTAGGACAGGTGGGAAGGAGTCCCACGTTTTGCTCTGGGCAGCTGGCTGCATGGCCAGCATGCAAAGCAATGTGGGGACTCAGGGTCCAGCCCACTCCTTACCAGCTTTTGACCTTGGACAAATTGCACACTTCAGTTTCCATTTCCCCGTCTGTAAAATGGGGAAGGTCCTACCTAATGGGGTGTCATAAAGGTGCACTGGGACTGGGGCTCTACCTAGATGGCACAACCTTATGGGAAGGGCCAGCTGCTTCCCTTGCCTGCCATGCCATCCCCTCCCTCCTGCAGGCATCACCTGCTGCTCATCCCAAGGGCATTTCCAAGCCAAGTAGGACCCCTTCCCCCATGCAGTGGCAAGGCCACCAATCCCTGCCTCCTCCCTACCTGGCGTTGGAGCCCCTTCCCATCTCCCAAACCCCAATCCAGCCACCCTCATTCACGTTTCTCAGGCCAGGAGTGAGGCAGAAAGCGCTTTGTCCCCATTTTGCAGCTGGAGAGGCTGAAGCTCAGAAAGGCCCGAGATCATTGCCATGATCATGAGTCCAGGTTCCTGTTCCTGACGCTTCTTCGGGAGCTGTTGAATGCATGCATGAAGGAGGAATGCTTGCCCTCTCAGCCCCTCATGCTCTATGGCAGGAGGAGATATCACCGTCCAGCTCTTCAGGTTAAAAGACTGCCTGGGGATTTGTATTAAAAGTCCACATTTGAGACTGTGACCTAGATGGCTTGAGCTCAAATCCTGACTCTGTCTCCTCTTAGTTGTGTGATCTCGGGCTAGTTTCTCAACCTCTCTGAGCTTGGGAGGGAGTAATAAGGAAAAAAGGCATTTACTCCATCAGGCAGAGGGTTGGAAAAGCAGACTGAAGTCATACTGAGCCCTGAAGTGCTTTTTATTAATTAAATAGACCTTCCACACACTGACACTTTAAAGTGTTAAATGAATAAACCTATAATGTACTAGGCACTGGGGAAACAACGGAGAAAAAGATGCCCACTTTTTTGTGTGTGAATTTTTAAAAATTAATTAACATTTTTTAAACATAACAACAAACAAACACAAACATTCTTACCAAATGATCATTCCATTCTACATATATAATCCGTAATCCACAACATCATCACTTAGTTGTATATTCATCATCATGATCATTTCTTAGAACATTTGTGTCAATTCAGAAAAAGCAATAAAAAGAAAACAGAAAAAAATTCATACATACCATACCCCTTACCCCCCCTTTCATTGATCACTAGCACTTCAATCTACTAAATTTATTTTAACATTTGTTCCCGCTATTATTTATTTTTAATTCGTGTGTTTTACCTGTCTAAGACACTCACTTTTACTAAGGGCTCGGTTAGTGCGTCATTAAGTTTCCATGATAACCCTTTGGAACCGAGGCTCTCAGAGTCCTTGGCACGGGCTCAAAAAGATTCCGGCCTTCGCCTTTGGGCCCTACCTTCAAGGAGCATCCACTCTGCTGGGAAAACAGACAGTAGACTGAGCACAAAAAAGAAGTGAACTGCTCCTTGGAATGACTGCTCTGAAGGAATTTGAACAGGTGTTGTGAAGCACCGAGACAGGCCAGGGAGAACAAAGTTGCCGACGCATGAAACAGCCTCCTTCCGGTTGCAGAAAAATTTAGGACACAGGGTTCGAAATGTGGACAGAACCTTTCCAGCAGAACCCCCCTGCTCCTGGTCTGCTTAGTGAGGGCGCTGGCACCTGCAGACCTCACCCTCCTGCAACAGGAACCGCGCGGAGACCAGGAAGGTTTTCTGGAATTGAGAGGAAGATCTTGGAATAAAGGGTTGGTCTGGGGAGGGCTCCAGGGGTCCATACATTGTCTAGCTCCTGGGGGCACTGTGGAGTTGAACACCCAATGGCTCTGGCGTGTCCTTGCTGGGGGATGACACGACCCTCCTAGGGTGGGGGCCTTGGTGTGCATGGACACACAGACCACACAGGCACTGCCGTGTGCGATGGTCAGCCTCCTGTGTGTGCGTGTATCAGTGTCAGAAAAATCCCACTACTCCTTTTCTTTTCATTTTGCATGGAGTACAGGTCCCAGCCCCCTTTGACCATCAGTGTGAGGGGGGACAGGGGGAGCCCGAGCCCCAGATAGGGCAGGATTCTATTCAACCTGGGCTCCAAAATATTTTGTTGAGTGAATGACATTTCACCTCTCAGCCTCTCTTTCCCTGGGGGAAGGGTCGACCTCACTTTCTACCTCTCCAGATTAGAATGTTGCCTGGGGATAGAAAACAAAGCAAACCGCTTTGGAGAGAGGTGAAGGACACTGAATTGTTATTTCTCAGCAATTTTAGCAGATCATGAGTTGCTCTGTTGGCTTTGGGAACCCCAAAGCACATTATTAAGGTCGAGTTATGCCATGGTCTAGAAAATGATGAGCATTTTGGGTCAGGGAAAAGTACATTTAAAGAAGACCACCACAGATTGGTGGTTGCCAAGGGCTGGGGGCAAAAGGGAATGGGGAGCAACTCATTAATGGGCACAGGGATTCCTTTTAGGGTGAGATAAACATGCTTTGGAACTTGATAAAGGTGGTAACTGCACAAGATTGTAAATGTACTCAATGTCACAGTATTGTTCACTTTAAAATGGTTAATTTTACGTTATGTTTTATGATATCACCTATATATAAAAAAAATGGCATCCAAAAAATTGTCCCTGAAAATGACCCATGCTGGGAGTTTCTGGAATGTATGTCAGTAACCCCATGATTACTGGTGGGGAGAGGCCAGGGGAAACCAGGAGCAAGCCCAGCAAGGATGCGGCAAGAAGCCCAGAGACCGAGATGGGTGGGCGGAGGGAGGGCAAAGAGAGGAAGAGGCAAGAGATGGACTCAAAGTAAGGAGAGGGAGGACACAGATAGCTCAGAGATGGACAGTTAAGTTCTAGAGTTGGTGCCTATATTAGGTAGGGTTCTCTAGGGAAACAGTACCAAAAGGTTTTTTATAGGAACTGCCAATGCCACGGTGGGGATGGGCAAGTCCAAAGCAGGTAGGGCAGGCCATAAGCTGGGGGCTTGGGTGGAGGTTTTCCATGAATTCCCCAGGAGAAGCCTGTGGGCTGAAGTAGAGATAAAAATTCTTCCTTCTGACTTGCTGAAATCATCACTTCTCTTTTTAAGGCCTTCAGCTGATTGGATGCGACTTCTTTCAGTGCTGAAGGCAATTTCCTCAGTTGATTATAGATGTCATCAGCCACAGAAGCAATCAAGCTACTGATGATTTAAATCCATGAAATGTCCTCACAGTAACAATCAAGCTGATGCTTGCTTGACCAGACAACTGGACACCATAGCCTGGCCCCGTTGACACAAGAACTTAACCATCACTGTGCACCACACACTGGGCCAGGTTCTCCGGTCATCTTCCACGCCCAGCACAGGCCCCCATCCCACCTGCTCATCTACCTACTCCACGGCCAGGACACCTACTCCACCCCCACCCCAGATCAGTTGCTTCCCCCAGGCCAGGACCAACCTTTGTCCACCTGTCCCTCCCCCACTGGGCTCTGACCTCCCTTGGAGGCTTCACTGAGTGCCTTGTGGCTTCAACTCCAACTTGGGGCAATGGATGGTTCTTGCAGTTGTGCAAGTAGCTTATGGTAGGGCATCTTGAGCTACTTTGGCCCCCACCAGCAGGAATGTTCCTATTCCTTGTCTTTCCTTCCAGCTTTCACTTTACTGGGCTGCATGGGAGAAGGAAGCATGTACAGGGCCAAGGGCCCTGATACCTGCAAATGGTGGTGCCCTGCCCTGGGGAGGGGGGGGTGGTGGCACCCTTTTGTCTTCCCCCCAACCCCAGGCAGGCCTCCCAGTATCACAAAACTTGGACAGCCAGGGTCACTCCAGGTCAGTCCGCATTTTCAGAGGCCTCTCTCCACTCGGTTTACGGGTTTACGCCAAACATGGTAGTGGGGGGTGGGTGCAGGGGCCTGGGGCTGTGTACAATGACAACAGGGGCTGGGAGTGCGGAAACACCATAAACAAGGCCCTCCCATGCCCAGCAGAGGGAAGAGGGGCAGAGGAACAAGCTCTCTTGCAGCCCTCTGCTGCCTGGAGATGGGGTGCTCCAGCACACTTCCCTCATTCCAGGACCACCCCCTGGGTGTTTCCACAACAAGCTGGGCTGTGTTCTGTAAACTCAGGGTCCCCTAGCCAGGCAACTTCCGGTGAAAGGACAGGTGTGCTGCCAGCTCTGCACCTGCATGTGGTGGGGGGAGGGGAGAAGACAGTAGAAGCAAAGAAGCAAATGGGTCCCTGGGATGCCGTGTGTCTGCTTGTCCTGTCCCCTGGAGTGGGAGACTCCCCCCATAGGGCCATGTCAGGAGCCCAGGCCCAGGGGTCCCCAGGACTCCGTGTGGCCCATAGCTCTGGTGGTCAGTCTTAAAGCCTGAGGGTGCCCCTCAGTGTCCCTGGGCCTCCTGGGGATGGGGCGGAGGGGAGTGGACATTCGTCTCTGTGACTTTGTTTTGCTGTACCCCCAACTCCCCTTCAGGTTAATGATTGTCAGGGAGCCCTGGGGGCACCAGCGCTCAATTTCCCCAGCTTGGTCAGCCCCAGCAAGACCCAAGCTTCTTAGGGCCCCTGGGTGCTCAGCCAATAAGAGGCCCTAGACCCTGCCCCTTCTCACTAGCACATTTCTGTGTATAAAGGTCGGGGCCCTGTTTGGGCAGCCCGTAGGTCTGGCCCAACCCCGAGCTGAGCTCTTTGTTGCCCAACTGGCCCTGTGCCCTCTCCAAGATGCTGTTTTGGCACAACCAGCCGGAGCACCTGTGGCCCAGTCCCGGGGAACTCTACCCTGGACCCCCTGTTAGCCTGCTCAGGTAAGTCCTGGGCCTCTCCCACGGACATAGAAGGGCCTGGTCGGAGGGTGGTGTGGGCACGGGTAGGGTCACTTATTTCAAGCCCGGGGAACGGCTGCTACCTGGGATGCCAGGTACAGGAAATTGTAGGCTCTCTGGAAGGAAGGTCTGGCATAGAGAGTCGAGGCTGCAGGGCAGGAAACCAGCAGTGCCCTCCTCTCCCTGGCAGGGAGCCCCTGCCCTTGCCTTACCTGAAGCAGGAGGAGCTGCCGAACCTGCCCAGCGTGGAAGTCCCGTGTCCCAGGTTCCAGTATGTGCTCTGTGCGGCCACCTCGCCGGCTGTGAGGCAGCAGGAGGAGACCCTCACCTATCTGAACCAGGGTAACACTGGGCCTGGGGCAGGGAAGGGGTTGGGGTAGCCAGCTCTGGGGGCTGGGCCCAGGGTTTGCTGAGGTGGAGGCGCCATCTCTGCCCTCGGCCTGGGGCTCATGTACCTCTCAATTGTTCCCAGGTCAGTCCTACGAGGTACGGATGCTCTGCACCCCCAAACTGGGCGATGTTGTAGTGGGGCCCCAGCTGCTGAAGGTAAGTGCACCCCCTCCCCCGTACTGACAAAGGTTAGGTATGACTGTCCCTCTGGACAGGAAGCCAGTGACATCACTGTGATGTCACTGTCGAATAGAGCCCTTCCAAGTCCTTCACTGAATTTTGCCCTCATACAGCTCGGTGGGGGGCAGGAATTGTTGTGGGAACTGAGGCACAGGGAGGTTAAATATTTTCTCAAGGACACACAGCCGGTAAGTAGCAGAGCTGAGATTTGGAAATATATTTATATGGTGTTATTCACACACATGATTCCTTCTCTCAAAAAAGTATTTATTTAGTCTCCATTCTTGGCCAGAATTTGTTCTGTGAGCCAGGGATTCAGCAGCAGAGACAGGTGTCACCCCCTTCCTCCAGGAGTTTGCATTCTACTGGGTTAGTGGAACAACTGGTTACACAAGTCACAGGCTTACAAATGGTGAGAAGTGCTGCAAAGAAAGGACAGGAAAGGAAAAGAGTAGAGCGCCTAAGGGTGCAAAGGGATTAACTCCTCCAGTTTATAGATGAGGAAAGTGACTCTCGGGGGCCTCGGGGTTACTTCCCATTTCTTAGCTTGTGAGTGGCAGCTGAGCACAGACACAATGATTCTAAATCCTTACGCACATAGGGGTGGGAAGCGAGGTGGGGGTGCAGGGGGGACAGTTGGCCCAACCTGGATGAGATGTGGGGATTGGAACCCACAAACCCTAGCACCCTGTGAGGTGCAAGATGCGTCCTCCCGGGTCTGCAGAGCGTGGCACGGGTGGTGTTTCATGACCGGCGCCTGCGGTACAAGGAGCAGCAGCAGCTGGAGGGGTGGAGGTGGAGCCGGCCCGGGGACCGCATCCTGGACATCGGTGAGCACAGAGGGCTGGGGACCTTTCCAGGGCCACGTGGTGGCTTGGAAGTCCATCCTTGTGGATGGAGAGGGCTGAGCCTCGCTCCCTGCTTGCCACCCTGTCACCGTGTGCCTGCAGACGTGCCGCTGTCGGTGGGGCTGACAGAACCCCAAGTGCTGCCCTCACAACTCAACATGGTGGAGTTTCACTGGGACCCCACCAAGAGGACTTCCCTCTTCCTGCAGGTGGGTCGGAGGCTGAGGCTGGAAGGAGGGCGGACGGTCAGATGGAGGTAGCAGCCAGTGTGGGTGGGAAAGGAAGGCGAATTTGAGTAGGAGTGAGGGGATGATAAGAATGAATCACTACCGGAAAGCACCTAGGAATAAAATATGGATAAATGATTATCAAATCTCAGCACAGGGAAGAACTTGTTAAACACTAAGGCAATGGAAGAAACTTTGAAGGGTAGGATTTAGTTTTACGAAAGTATTGATCTACAATACATAGGCAAAATTAAAAGGAGGCATTGAATAAAAAAAAAACCTGCCATAAATAACATACAATGCATTATAGCCTTAATATAGAAAGAGTTCTTATATATCAATAAGTAAAAATAGATGAAAGCTCAATAGAAAAATGGGCAAAGGAGCAATTTATATAAGAAGGATATAAATTGCCAATAGATGTATATAGTTCAACCTCATAAAACCCAGCCAGAGAAATGCTACTTAAAATTACAACTATACAATTTGACAAAAAATTTTTAAAAACGATGACTGGTAAGGTTTGAGGGAAAAGGTACCCTCATATCCTGGGAGTACAAATTGAGGCACCCACTCTGTAGGGTAGCATTTAGGCAAAATGTATTAATGTTCGTACTCACCTACTACTTCCACTTCAAGAATTGACCCTGTAGCAGCGTTCCAGTCAATACACAAAGATATGTTTACCAGCTGTTCCTGGCCATATTGCTTTGCAGATGAAAAGATTTGAAACCAAAAGGACCATTGGAAGAGGATTAATTTATAAACAAATTGCAGTACAAGCATACAATGGAAATTATGTAGCTGTCAAAAGTTATGTCTCTGAGGCTGGGGGCAGCCCTGGCTTCCGTGAGGGGTGAGGCCCGGGTGGGGGCGGGAGGCAGGGATGGACAGGGCGTGGCGCATGCGCGGGGGAGCGCCGTGCCGCCTCGGGAAGGGACCTAGGGAGCTTCAGGCCTCGCGGGGTGGGCAGGACACCGAGGGCGGGCGCAGAACTGTGTGATCTCACCTATGCGGGATGCCTGGCGGTGGTGCATTCACTGGGACAGAGGGTGCACTGGAGGATGCTCTGGGGATGGGAGGAGGGGAAAGGCAGAGTGTTTGGTTATAAAACTTTTTAAAATTAAATTTTAAACAGAATAAAAGCAAGGCAGTTATTTTAAAAATTATACTTCTGAAAAAGAAAGGGAAACTGTCTTCCTTTATGTAAAGAAAAGGCTAAATACAAACTTGTATTTGAAGTTTGGTTCTTATTTTGTAAAGAAGAAAAGTCCTTGGCATTATATGTGCATGTGGATGCATCTTAGAAAAAAGATGGGGAGAAACAAACATGGTTATCTCTGAGGGGTGGGATGATGAGAGATGCCTGTATTTTTCTTTACATCTTTTCAGTGTACTGCATATTTTCCCCCATTGAATACATTTCCCTGTATAATAATATTTTTTAAGGTCATTTTTCTGAGGGCCCATCATGGGTTTAAGCTCTTTGACTAAGAATCAGGCAGAACCAGTTCTTTGCATGGCCCCTGCCCAGGTCGTGTAAGCCTTTGCTTCCTCATCTGTAAAGTTAGGCTCTTTAACCCTCCCAGAATGGTGGGACGGGGCAGCGGGCAACAGGAAATGAACCGAGGAGAAAGCCCCCTTGCCCTTGGAATTTTCAGGCCACATGGGAAGATGGGCCAGGAAGGCTTTCATGGAATAGATTGCCAGATTTCTCAAATAAAATACAGGATGTCCAGTTAAAGTTGAACTTCATATGAACATTTTTTTTTTAGTATAAATATGCCCCAAATATTGCATGGTACATACTTACACTCAAAAAATTATTATTATGAAATTCAGCTTTAACTGGGTATTCTGTAATTTATCTGGCTCCTTACCCTGGAAAGGAATGTCTTGGTTCAGATTTGAGTGGGAGCATTTCTGGGGTCAGGGCTCCAGGGGGCGCTATGCAGGGGTGTGGGAAGTGATGAGGGGCTGGGTGGCCCAGGAGCTCAGTGATGGGTGAGGGGGAGCATGTGTGCTGGAAGGTTTGCCTCTATTCTTAAGGTTCCAGAATGCCAGGATCAAGAACTGTCTTAGTTTCTGGGTTGTTATGAGAAATACCAAACAATGGGTTGGCGTAAACAATGGGCATGTATTGTTTTACGGTTTTGGAGGCTGGAAGGCTTGCTTCCTTCCAGGCTCAGTGAGTATTCCTTGGGCTGGCAATCCTTGGGTCCTCTGGCTTTCCCATCACACAGCGATGCCCTCTCCTTTCTCTTCTGGGGTTCCTACTGACTTCCGGCTTCTGGCTCCTCTCTGTGGCTTTCTCTTTATAAGTAATAGGATCAAGACTCATCCTGATTCACTTGGGCCACATCATAACTAAAAATAACATCTTCAAAAGGTCCTACTGGGCAGGCCATGGTGGCTCAGCAGGTCTCGCCTGCCATGCCAGAGGATCCGGGTTCGATTCCTGGTGCCTGCCCATGTAAAAAAAGAAAAAAGAAAGGTCCTACTTACAGTGTGTTCACACCCACAGGGACATGCCCCAAGGATGTCTGAATTGGGGTCCAGAATTCCACCTCCCACAGGAATTTTGCTCCTCATGGCATAAGTTTGGGGAGCTACTGGAGGTTTTTGAATAAGAAAAAGAACCCAATAAGTGATGTTCCTCATGGCATAAGTTCGGGGAGCTACTGGAGGTTTTTGAATAAGAAAAAGAACCCAATAAGTGATGTTTTAAGAATAGACACTGGTTGGGGATGGAAAGCTGCTGGAGTCAGTCGCTGACAGGTGGCAGGCTGGTGAGAGGTTTTGATGGAATTCCTTGAATGTGGGTAGGGCCTGAGTCACCCTGTTTTCTTTCTGTGTCATCTCCACCTCAGGTTCACTGTGTCAGCACGGAGTTCACACCTCGGAAGAAAGGTGGCGAGAAAGGCGTCCCTTTCCGCCTCCAGATTGACACCTTCAAGCCCAGTGACAAGGGGCTCCCGCCCGAGCACCTGCACTCGGCTGGCTGCCTCATCAAGGTGTTCAAGGTAGAGGCAGTCCTGGGGCTGGGCCCTTCTTCCCGCACTGTCACCCTTCTTCCCGCACTGTCACCTGCTGTGCTGGCTGCCTGGGCTCTGGCCCTGCTTGGGGAGGTAGGGGTCCGTCAGCCCGCCGTGCCCTCTTGGGGGGGGGGGACGGTCTCCTCTCTACACAGGGGTGGGCTTGATCACTTCCTTAGAGCCCGTCCAGTGGAGCCTCCTAAACAGAGGTGGGCAGGTGAAGAGGGGGCCTCTGAGGCTTCCTCGTCACCCGCCTGCAGTCCAAAGGAGCTGACCGGAAACTGAAGACTGACCGGGAGAAGATTGAGAAACAGCCCCTGCATGAGAGAGACAAATACCAGACTGCCCGCGACAGCACGGTCTTCTCGGAGGTGTGTGGGGAGGAAAGATTCTCGTACAAATGGGGAAAGGGGAGTCACCCCACCGTCCTCGCAGGGGTGCCACCCATTTCCTGTTCAAGGCTTCCAGAGACCCCGCGGCTCACCCCTCCAGGCTGACTCCCCCCCACCTGCTGCAGCCTCCACTCTTTGCGGGCAGCGCCCCCCACCTGCTTCCCTGGCCAGCTCCTCCAGCTGGTTCCTGTGCTTCCTTTGTGTGGAAACTTCCTTGGGCCTCCCTTTGGGGGAGGGACCGAGGCTGGCCCAGGACAGCCCCTTGCCCGCTCCCAACAGATGGTGAGAGGAGAGGCGTGGACAGCCCGGCTCCCTGGGCAGCGCAGGCCGACCTTGTTTTTGCCCACAGTGCTCGCCGTGGCCAGAGCCCACTGCAGGGCCCCACATGCCTCTCAGTCCCCTGGCTCTGACCTCCCCTCACTCTTGCAAGCTTCTGTCCCCGGAGAGGTGAGGCGGGATGAGCACACTCCTTCAGCCCCTTGGCCTTGGGGTGAGAGTGAGAAGAGGATCCCCTCAGCCTAGGCAAGGGGGACAGGGCAGGGTTTGGGGTGTGGCCGAGGGGAAGTAGAGGCTCAGCCCTGTGCCTTCTGGGGAACCTGTTGGGGCAGATCTGTTCAGGCACTGAGGATGGGGGTGGGGAGGGAGAGTGGCCGCTGTGCTCTGTAGAGGCCCTGAGTCTCGGCTCCTCTTGGCAGGCTCTGCTCCTCCCCACCCTTCGCTTTGGACATCCTGGGGGGCAGCCCTGTAGAGGTGAGCCTTCCGGTTTCAACCCTAAGCCTTCTCAGGGGAGCCATCTAACTACCCCGAACAGGGAGACCCTGCCCCCTGGTGGAAAGATGTGGTATGGCCACAGATTGCAAGTCTAATAGGATGAGTGGCTCCTCCAAAGCAGGATAAGCCTCCCCTCTGTCTTGGGGCTCCCAAAGGCAGGGGCTGTGTTTTGCCTCCCCTTTCTTCTCAGTCTGTGTGCTTTCCGAAGGAGGTATCCGTGGTGTTACCTAGACTATCCTCTCTATGCCTCAGGATCTGAATCCTGGAGCATCCATCCCAGAGACACAGCAGTGGTTGCTTCGGCACCGGTTCTCCAGCTACTGCCGGATGCTGGCCAACTTTACTGGTGAGGCTGAGGCCTGGCAGGTAGACCAGACCTGTAGGGACTGAGGCAGGACACTGAGGCAGGAAGCCTGTCTCCATCCAGCCTTGCTGTGTGCCCTTCAACTAACCTTTATAGAGGACTAGGCATTGCCAGGCACTATGCTTGGCTTTCTTCTTGTGTATTATAGCCCATATAGTTTGTATACTACCTGTTGAGGACAGGGCCTACAAAGGTGAAATAACTTGCTCAATGACACACAACTGGCCAGCGGCAGAGCTGACTCTTGTGTCCAGGCATGCTAGGACCTTTTGTAAACTAGTATTGAACTGCGTGTCCCTTGCCTTCCACCCTCAATCCCAGGCCTCTCCCCGCAACCTGGCCCTGTCTGACTCCCCAGGCACTGATCTGCTGAAGCTTACCCGCCAGGACCTTATCCAGATCTGCGGCGCTGCTGACGGGATCCGCCTTTTCAATACTCTTAGAGCCAGGTGCTGGGCACTGCCAACCAGGGTTCCCTTCCCACTGCAATGGCTCTTTCCCACTAAGTTAGCAGGGGTGTTTCATAGAATATTTGAGCCAGAAGGCACCTTAAAGACCACTTAATTCCCCTTTTTATAGAGGGGAAGAAATTTAGGCCCAAGGGCAGTGATCTGCCTAAGGTCAGAGCAAGTATGGCATGGCTGGGCTAAACAGTCAGGATCTTGTGACTTTCTCCTTCATCAGTTTCTGGGGGCAGAGAATGGGGTTTTATCATCTTTTCTCCCTGCAGTGTCCTGCATCCATTAAGCACCTAAGAAATGCTTGGTGACTTCCCTCCCTAAAGACCTGGGAAGAAGCTGAGCTCTCTCCCAGGGCTGGGGGCTAGAAGTGGGAGCTTACGTGCAGATATGAAGGGCTGATACGTAGACTGTTTTCCTGGCCCAGGCCCATCCGTCATCGGCTGACTTTGTATGTGGCTCAGGAGGCCTCTAGGCAAGAGAAAGAGGTTCCCAAGGACCCTGACTCAGGTGAGGTTTGGGTCTCTCCCCAGAAGACTAGAAACCTCAGTCGTGGCTGCCTGAAGCCTCTTTGGGCTTGGGGAGAGGGCAGTGTGTCACCATACCTGGGACTTAGGATGCTTCCCTTGGTATTCTCCTGCTTTCCATGTCCAGATTAGTTTTCTCTCCTTCCAGGTTGTCTCCCTGGGTTTACGGCACCATGTTCTACTCTCTCACTCCCACCAGATTTTTTCCTTTCATTAGTATGTGGGATTAATGATGCTCTTGTACTTGGGTTTCAGTGTCCTGTAGTCTCTTCTGGGGGCTTCCTGAGGGCAGGGACTATGTCTCTCCCCTCAGCCTGAGGCCTTGTCAAAGGTGAGGAATAGTGAAGACTAAGTGGATCCATAAGTCCTTTTCCTTTTTAAATCCTGCTTCCCCTCTCCCACTTCTGGGCCCGATCCCCACTGACCTGTGCCTCTGTGCCACCCACACCCCCAGGTTTTTACCAAGAGATCTCTCTCGATGAGCTCAGTGCTGTGGAGCTGGTGGGGAAACTGGCCGAGCTCCTGGCCCTCCCAGCTGATCAGATCCACCACCTCTTCCACCAGGGCCCTGGGGGAATCCTCGTCCTCCTCAGCGACCAGGTAGGTTTCCCTGCCACGAGACACCTCCAACTCTGAATCACGGTAGGCCTCTCCAGGCCCGGCTCCCTTTTCCCTGCTGGCTCCAGGCCTTCCTGACCCCTTTTCTCTGGCAGGTGGTCCAGAACCTGAAGGATGAATCCTACTTTGTGGCCATGGTGGAGAAAGGTAGGAATTTCAGAAGGAGAGGAATGTATCTGTCTGGCCCTAGAAGGGTAAAGACCAAACAAGGTTAGACAATTCCTTGAAAGTGTGAAGATAGGAGCTGTGTCCCAATCAACTGGCAAATGTTTGCTGAATGCCAGCTGTGTCACAGGCAGAGATTCAGTTAAAAGGCAATTTCAGCTTAGGAAAAACGTGACTGAATACATGCATCTTCTTGAAGGGGGAAAATGCCCCCATTTTTGCCCAGGAATTTTTTACAGGGAAAGTAAGGCTCCTCTAAGCAGCCTGCTGTGGTTCAGGTTATACAGATGCTTGCCCGGCCGCCTCGTGACGAGCCTGAGCTGGCCAGCCCAGCACCCAGCACACAGGAGGGTGTCTGAAAGGGGTTTTGAGAAACATGGGTGTGGGTGGAAGTCGAGTGGTGGTAGTGGCTGGGGGGTGGGGTTGGGGGGCAGGCAGCCTCATCCCAATCATGCCTTTTACTGCTTCCAGCGCAGAATCCAGATGGCTACTACCTGGTTCTGACCTAGGCCCAAGGGACCCCACTGCAAGAGGAGGCTAATGCCACCCTGGTTCTCTGGGGCCCTCGGTGTTGACCAGAATCTTGTTAAAATCCTTGACTGATTCACCAGGCTCTGGGTGAAGAACCAAACCATCTTGCATCATATCCCCTTCAGGCTCACTTTTCTTGAAACTTTGGACACAGTCCTTGGAGCTGGCCAAGTCCATGAGGCAAAAGGCAACATACATACACTCTGGCAATCCCAATGAGCTGTTGCCATGAATGGTGTTAGTTGTTGTCATGGTTAGGGACACGTGTCAACTTGGCCAAGTTGTGGTACCTGTTTCTCTGATTGGGCAAGCGCTGGCCTGTCTGTTGCAAACAGGACATTTCATAGGATTAGGTCATGATCATGTCAGCTGCATCCACAGCTGATTCCATTTGTAATCAGCCAAAGGGGAGTGTCTTCTGCAATTAGTGACGCTAAATCTAATCATGGGAAGCCTTTTAAGGAGGACTTAGAGGAGACAGGTTCCATTCCTGCTTGGCTGGTGAGCCTCTCCTGTGGAGTTCATCCAGGCCATCCATCGGAGTCGTCGGCTTCGCAGCCTGCCCTGTGAATTTTGGACTCTGCGTTCCTGTGGTCACGTGAGACACTTTTATAAATTTTATATTTGCAAGTGTTCCCTGTTGATTCTGTTTCTCTAGAGAACCCTAACATACAGTTGTTCAACAATCTGTTATTTCATGTTTATTTACTTTTTTTTTAAATTAAAGGTTAATTTTTAAAAGGCACGTATTTTCAATGTGTTGTATGCATCAATGCTTGTTCAATTTTCTTGGCTTTAAGGTCCCCAAGGGGTGCTGTCTTTTGTTTAAACTATAAGCTCAGTGAGGGATGGAATCTGGGTAAGAGAACAAATCTTGCCAGATTTTTTTTCCCAATTAGTTTGAGCAAAAACCATTACTAAAGCTCCCAAAAGATCATCCAACATTCAAATCACCATAACTACTTAAAACTTCAGTTCTAGGGATTTGGGAAATACTGTAGCTGTTCTCATAGCATTTGAGGCTATAGGGCTATTACTTTATTTAATTTTAAAAATTTAGGTGCATTTATCAAATCTTTATTTTTAGGTCTGAAGAAATCCTTCCCTACACTATGGTCATGAATATAATTTCCTATGCATATTTGTAAGTTTTTAATTTTTCTTTTCACATTTAGGTCTGTAATCCCTATCTTATTCTGCTCCTTACATTTCTCCCCTTTTCCTAAAATTTTATTATGAACATTTTCAAACAGTTGAAAAGTTGAAATAACCACGCAGTCAAAATCCAATGGAATGGAAGATGGGCCAACCTATCCTCTTTAAAATACCTGCATGATTATTTACTGATCATTTACCTCAGTTATTAGAGCACCTCTTGGGCATCTTAAACCAGGTGGCCTCTGTCTATGGGAGGATGGAAGGAGGAAGTCTGAACACTGGCTGAAATGATCAATGATGGATGGAGAAGGGAAGTTGATCGATCTTTTGAAGCATAACACCAAGGAGGTGCCTTCCACAACCATCCAGGGCTGACTCAGTTCACATGAACAGAGCTGATCAACTGCCTGCATTCCTGGAAGGGTCTGTATTGGCCCCAGGTGACCAATCCAGACTCAATCTTGACTTGGGCCTAGGATCCCTCAGGGCTCCTTAGGGGTGTTCCATGGCAGGGTAGATACTCTGAAGTTTAAGTTCAGGTTGCTGACTTGGCTCTCATGCTTACAAACACTGGACACTGAAATACTTGTTGAAATGAAGCCTTTACAGGCAACTAACATGAGTGTTAACTATATATATAGTATTACCTCATTTAATCCTCATAGCTCTACAGAATAGGTGCTATTGTCCCCATTTTACTAGTGAAGATCTGAGACAAAGGGTTAAACAGTCAAGGTCATATGGGTGGGAAATGGTGTAGAGAGATATGAACCAGGCTGTCCGATTTGGGAGCCTTTGTCTTTAACCAGTACACTAGCCCACCTTTTAACTTTCCTTGTCAAGTCAAGGACAATGAAGGTCTTAGGTAAAAGGACTTTTACCATCAAATTAATTAAAGCAAAGGTTTCTAGAAACTGGTTTATAATTTTTTTTTTCCTTAAGGACAAACGGAGTTCAGAGTATCAAATAAAGGCTAGGATGCGATGATGTCAAAACAGAAGCCCCTTCATTCAGCCTCAGGAGCCTTTTCAGTTCTACAGTTCAAGGAAGATAAGAACCACAGCTCCAAGCCAGGCTATTTCTGCAGCAAAATGAAAAGTCTTCACAGCTTATTTCCTTTAATTACATCATAAAACAAAATTAGAACATACAGGAAACAATAATAGTTACATAACAATTTACTTTATATATACTTATATATAAAAAACGTCTTTTTTTTTTTTTTTTTTTTTTAGTCCAAAGATTTTAAAGCAAAAGTAATCCTCTACTGCCACCTTGGATTTTATTTATTTTAAATAACCCTCCCTCCCCCATCCTCAAGCGCCAAATAATGGGGTGGAAACACAGTCACTTGGACAGCTAATGAAACTTGGTGTTAAGTCACCATGTAGGGAACTGTGTCAGCCCCCAGGGACTGGCTAAGCTTTGGAGCAGGCCTGGTGGAGAAACAAGCAAGTGGCAGCTCCTACATACTGGAGCACTTCAGAGTGAGTGGAATGGCTGGAGAAGGCTTAGGTCAAAGACGGATGTGTGGGCTAACGACCTCTGCATTTAACAGTGCAGGGGGGTGGAGTCTGAGGAGATGCAAGGATGAAACAAAGCCTGGTTTGAGGATAAAAATTTCTCCAACAGCACCATTTACCCATTCATCTCTGTGTGCAGAGTTTAACTGTAGTCCTCACAGTTCTCTGAGCTCTGCACAGGCCATGTTTTTCAGGTCTCTGCTCTCAGAGTCACTGTAAGGTAAGCAAAGGTGAGCAGAGCAGCTGGGAAATGCACTTGTCAGTTAACATGGCAACAACTCCTGGGAGGAAAAAGGAAGAGGCAAGAATGGGAGGCATCTGAAGACCAAATAATAAAACAGGAATGGAGAAAGGCAAAATAAAGAAGGCCTTTTTCTGGCTACAATAACCCTTTAAAGTGGGTAGTCACATCCTCAGGGGCCAACTCAAGGAGCTGCAGCATTATGAGAGAGGAGATGGCAGCATCTGACAAGCCGTGACCCATGGATCTTTTGCATGTACCAATGGGCTCTAGGAGGTTGGTGTGTAATTTACGAATGCAGTGAGGAGGGGAGTAAGAAGAGATCTCAGGCTCACCTCTCCCTGCACATCTTAGAATTTAACAGTCCATCGGAGAAGCACAGATAAGAAATAAGTATTAAGGGAAGGAAAAAATTGACGTAAACCCAGGAAAAGTAGCAGCAAAGGTTTTGCTTATTACAGATCTATTATATAGCATTAGGAAAGAAAATCATTCAAGTCATTGGGAGGAAAAAGGTAAAGTAATTAATCAAACCATGCCAGTTATAGACTCTTTTTCAAGTTAGGGCTTTCTAGGACTTAAGGTTCTCATTCTAGTGCCATTAAAAACAAACAAACAAACAAAAAAAAACAAAAGCATAATGGCTCTTTAGTGTCTAAAGAAGGGTTAGGCTAAAGAAAAAAACACATAAGTGTGTGAGCAGCAGCGGAGTACTGATTTGAATTAATAGGAATAAATTATTAAGAGAGAATGACAAGAAAAACTTAGTGAGGCAAAGTCCTCTTTCACTTAAAAAAAAAAAAACAACTCCTAGGGCAGCTGAGAAGCACTGGTGGGTCTCTCCGTGGTGCCCATCTCCAGGTGACTGACCCTGGTGCACGGAAAGTAGGATTCCTCTCTGGAATCTATGCTGTAAATCCTTGCCAGCAAGAAGGGCATCAAGTTCAGAGGGAGAGACAAGGAAATCTATCCACATGTAAGGAGCTACTTCAGAATAGATGCTTGTGCTTGAGACAAGGTACCCTCAGTCCATATCCAGTTATCTCTTTTACCTTGAACTTCACCTGCCATTTCCCCACCCCAATTCTTCAAAATAAGACCCAGGAAAACAATACAAAATAGAAAAGGGACAGCTGACATGGTTTTGGGTGCCCATGATTCTTCTTCCTCAAAGGGCAGTAAACCACCCTGGCTAAGGAAACCCTGAGAGGGAAAGTTTCGAGCAGCTGGTGCTTAAAGAGCCCACGTTCCTTGTTGGAGAATCAAGATGTTAAGCTAGGGCTTTTGGATATAGTAACCATAGCCCCATTTCCTTCCTGAAGTACCTGGGTTAATTATACCCTATCAACATGGTCTTAAAAGAGCTTTCTGTATCTTCCAATCAAAATTTGGATAGAAATGAAGAGAATAAAGATGAGAAGAAGCTGGTCCACCATATTTCCCCTCAAGCTCCTACTTACTGCTGTGGAGTTCTTTTTTTTTTTTTTTTGTATACTCTATGGTGGGGTCACATTTCATTCTTTTTCCATGTGAGTATCCCATTATTGCAGCACCATTTGTTGAATTTTTGTTGTTTGTTTGTTTTTGGGAAGTTCATAGGCTGGGAATGAACCCAGGTCTCCTGCATGGCAGGCGAGAATTTTGCAGCTGAACTACCCTTGCACCCCTGCTTTGGAGTTCTTTAGTCCAAGATTACAATGAGGGGGTAGTTCTGCCTCAAGACCTCCAACCAAGCATTCTACACCTTAAACAAAGATTTTTCGTGTGGGTTTGAGGTGGTCAAAGATCCTAGAAATGGCAAGGCAATTCTTTTTATATAATGATCCAGACATCACAGCATACCACACTGAGGGTTTATCAGCTTGGACTGATAAACAGGGATCGATATTGACTCTCAAATTAGGCACACTAGGGAAAAGGCAGAACAGATTAATTTTCTTAAAACCTCTCCTTTCACTGGTGGCAGCTAGATGAGCAGCCTGTGACTTTCAGCACAGCAAACATTAAATGGGTCATCAGTGACCAGTAAGTGTTCCTTTCCCAAATGACAGTCACCTAAGGACCTGCTATCTATACAGACAGGCAGTAACACACACCTCCTAAGAACTTCAAACCAAGACAAATTCCATTGCATACTTTGTTTAGCTACCCATGGCATAAGTGGGTTATCAAAACAAGTAACTGCTTTCACAAGACAATTAGAAGAAATAAAAGTACTTGGCTGCTATAGCCTAGTACAGCTATACTGAACTATTCAAACAGGGAAAGACTAAAAGAAAACATTATAAAAATATTTACTAGATTGCCCTCTGAAGTGTGTGATACAAGGAATATGTAGAAATTTTAACTTGGATGTCTGCTAAATTACTTAATGGGCATAGAAGTCAGACTGGAAATTTATAAGACCCATTTAAGGAACTGTTTTACATCTACTTGAAAAGCAAAACAGGAAAAAACTTTTTAAAAATCCAAATAAAAGTGTGATGTGCTTTCACATTCCATTTTGGAAAAAAAAGGCTGAAGCCAGATCCCCTTTTTCCTCATATCCAACAGAGTCTGACTTCAAACTCAGCTTAAGTTGAATAAGCAAACACAAAAGATCACCCAGTGAAAATGGCACAAGCCACTTAAGAGTTTTTCAATTCAAGGCTGCCCAGGATGGTTTGCCTGGATCAGAAGGAAGCTTGCCAAGGAGGAAGCTAGACAGGAGACAGCCAGCAGCATCAGAGAAAGGAGGTGGCTGTTTAAAATAGAGGGCCAGAATGGGCATGAGAAACAAAGGGGTGAAGTCAGCAAAAAGGAAAGGAAAACCTGGAATCACCTCAATTGGGCCTAAGTAAAAGAGATTAGTGTAGCAAATAATGCTTCATCAAGATGAAATTAGGAGGAAAGGCTGCTTAGAAAAGAGATGATCTAGATGTTCAAGAACTTTCTCCATAGACATTGCAGTAATTTCTCCTGGTCATTTGCAGATTTATGATGATAGCTTTGAGGGTACCTTCTTATTTATCTCAAAATCTCTTCTTCCTCTTCACACTCTATTTTTTCATTACAGAAGGCATATTCTGGAGGGGCTATGGACTCAGACAAATGCACCAAAATATTATTCCTGAGAACTTTTCCTATACCTGTTAAGCCTTATTGAATTTTCAAAAGTGTTCCAGATGTTGAGACAGGAAGCATTATGTTTAGGACCCTTTCCATCTGACCTAAATTTACCACTTTCTATCTTCTCAAATTCATCACATTCATCAGCTGGTGATGGTTGCAGTTTGGCACAAAAACCATACTTTTTCCCAAGTCTGATGGGCTTGAAGTTCTCTCAAGAAAGGAATGAGGCTCCTACCTGACCATACATGAGCCAGTTTTGCAGACCCCAGGACCTTTATTTTTTGTCACTTGGCTCTGACAGCCTGGAATTTGCCTCAATAACAGGGATCACTTGGGCAAATTCATATGGAACTCCAGGTGGGTAAACTCTTCAAAAAGACATAGAATTTCCAAATCTGTCACATGCTGGTAAATAAGAGTCTTTCAAGCTTTAATTTTTTCCCCCATTTTAAATAAAGAAGTACCTTAATAGCTTCAATATTGGACAATTTGAATCCACTCGGGGTTTTATGATCAGTTTGTTCAGGCATTAAAAAATAAAAACAAAACAAAAATCTTTAAAGTAGATGGCCCCTAAATATTTCTCTCTTTCAGTTTTGTTTGAATGAGTAAACTGGGGACCTGAATATTATCAACCATACCTGGAAATGTGTAAGAATTTGTATGTTGTACTTATAGCCAGGAGAGTGAATCTCACTTTAAAAAGTATATTCCTTATAAGGTAATTGAAGAAGGTAAGGGAAGGGAGAATGGAAAAACAAAAACAAATAATATGAGCTTTGAGAAGGGCATAATAAAATATAATTTAAAATAAAATTAACATACTAAATAATGGTGGGTAGTATAGACTTCTAGCACCCTTTCATCTGACTGTTTTCTAAATCAGTGGAGAAATAAATCAGACTTTATTCTTACATCTGCTGGCAGAACCAGCACCTGCAGCATTAAAACAAGCCCTTTAATAACCTGGATCATGCAGATTATGATCCAAGACCATGGTGGATTGCACATTAATGTGCTAAAAGAAAAAAAAAATTACTGTATTAAAAAAAAAATCACACAAAGTTTCTAATCACAGGGTTCAGAAATCTGCTTCTTGTGCTCTAGAAAACCATTTTATTTCACTCATCCTTTGTGATTTTTTTTGTGTGTGTTTTCTTCTTGAACTCTGAGTCATGGGCATTGAGTACCTTGTCCTCGACTCTGGTGCCCATGTGATCAGGATGGGGAGAGACACTGCACCCCTGCTTCCTCTGAATGCTCTTTCACAGTTGCCCCAGTGCCTTCACCTGGCCACTCTTGTATTTCACTCAAGGGAATTCTGGAGCAGAAGGCTATGGCTAATGGATTCTGAAAAAGTTCTGGTCTTCTGAGGTTCCAACATTAGATATGATACTGTCAATAATAAAATATGTGGACCAGATGGTATAGGGCCATTCTTGCATCCCTGATGGGCTAACATGGGGGAAAAAAGAGAAATCAACAGGTTGGACTGCAGAGCTCATCTAGCAGCATGCCTGCTAAAGCAAAATAACCTCACAGACAGAGGTCAGAGATGCTACTGATTACACTGAGATTTCAATGGTCATATGATAAAGTTATTTGTCAATGTCTCAGCTTCGGTGGCAGGGGCTTTCAGGTTGAATTTTGTGATTTACCATTCTACTCTTCATTAACAATGCATCTGTCTCTTTCTTTATTAAATTAGTGGTGTTTGATAGGAGGAAAATATGCAGGGAAGAATATTGGGCCTATCATGCGTATATCATATGTCACAAGATAAAACAGAAATCAAAGACAAAGTTTGTTTTCATCAAAATAGTTTTAGCTCAGTTTCTTCTCATAACTTTTCTTGCTTTTGTTATAGTCTCCCTTCAGACTGGCAAAGATTCAGGCAGGGTCCCCTGATGGCAAAATTTAAATTAAAAAAATATTTATTGATAATGTCTCTTTTAAAAATGTCTGGTAAACCCAACTATTCATCCAAAATGCAAACTGTAAACACAACAACAGCAAAAGAGTAACAACTGAGTGTGAGTTAGCAGACTATGAATGGGAGACAGATTGAGCAAGAGTGCAGGAGGGAGAAACAGACAATGCAAGACGGGTGCACACTGTGCTACAGACAGTGTCAATTTGAGTGAATAAGTAATCACATTTGGACCACAGAGATTTCAATGCAAATATTTAGAAAACCTCTGGGCCAAATATTAAAACACAGGAGGAATGGACAAGCCTTCTTTGTGAGCATGCTCAGGATGTTGGCATGGAAACAAGGAAGTACAGAAGCTCCATAGTCATCTCACAACGGATGGCTGCCATTTCTAGGATGCAAAGAAATTTTCCTTCTGGTCCCTGGATACATTATATGTTGTTTTTCCATGCTTTCCTTAACCATGGAGGATTGCAGTTGCTGTTCCAAAATCCCCAATGAAACCCCTCAACAAAATAAACTGCAGTAGTAGTAACAATGGGTTTGCTGGAATGCTCCCTTCCCTCTACCTTGGCCTATGGTTTTATTATGGGTATGCCCAACAGGAATGGTTAAGGTTTACCAATCCACTTGATAAATAAGCCAGCACAGAATTCAGTCCCATGGTCAGTCACAGAGCTGAGTGGATGGGGGTGAGAGAGTATATGCATATGTATGTGTGGTTCTGGGGATCTGGACACTGCCCGCACTTTGGGCAGTGTTCTGGACACCTTGCCCAGAACACTGGGGTCGCTTCCACTGGAGAGACTCCATGGTAACTCTAGAAGTGTCATTAAATACTCAGTTCACCAAGGTTGACCACCTCCATTGTCATAGGATGATGCAGCATCTGCAGAAGCGCTGTCTGCTGCCCCCTACTGATGGGGGTGGAGTGACAGGTGCGAAGTAGGCGTGGACTTTAATATTGGGTAAATGGGTCTGAAACAAGACAGAAACATTACTGAGAGAGGGCTTCAACAGAAACAACAATGTTGTTCTTCAGAAAAACCAATAAGGGGCTGAATGGCCATGAAAGCAGGACAGACACTGAGCACCAGTCAGGGAATTGAGAGGCCTAGGTTCTACTTTGTACTGTACCAGGTTGTTCTAAACGACCAAATCAAACTCATTTAACTTTGTTTGGCACCTGCTTTCATAATTATAAAACTGGAGGAAAACAGCATACTAATCTCTAAACTTGTCTCACAGGGCATTTTAGAGTTAAAGAAACTAGGTAAGCTTAAAATAGTAATTTTTTCCAAGTTATTGTGGACAATGATTTTTCTGAAATTAAAAAAAATTTCATTATCTTTAAACAACATGCTTCTTCTAGTTTTTACTACATAAATAATACCTGAATACCTACTTTGTTCAAGGTACTGTGCTAGTTGTTAAGAAAGAGTACAAAGATGGTCAAGACAGGAATCCCACTCTTGGAGAGCTAATAATGACTTGCACATAAATAGCCAAATCAAAGTGGAAAAGTACAAAGTGACTTGAAGAACAGATAAAGCCTCCTTGGGATTCAGAAATGGACGAGATTCCTGACAGGCAGGCAGGTCCAGGAACCATGGTATAAGTTGGCCATATTAAGAGGTTCTGATTGAACTGGGACTTTCCTTCTTTAGGTGTGAAGAAATATGACTGCAAATATGGCTCTCCCCCACTGCAGAGACACTCTCTGTCCTCTACATCTGAAGAGAGAGAGGAACTGAGAACTCAAGATGAGCTCTGATGCTCATTTATGCACTCACAGGATCTAACATGGATTTTTCAGAGGTTGGTAGTAAAGGTCTAACTAAGCACTGTGCCTTTCCCACCACAGGTGTGAAACAGATGCTCCAGTAAATGACTGTAAACTGAATAATCTAACATATAGATTCATCCAGCCTTTTTACAATTGCCTTTGCTGGCAACCAGGTCTCTAGTCATTTGGTTGTGCATGAGGCTCCCATTATGGAGGATGGGGCAAAAAGGAAAGGTAAAAATCTAATTGATCCAGGTGATGTCTTAAAAAATAAGAACCCCAGGAAAAGGAGAAATAAAAGTTAAATTTTAAAATCCCATTTAACCAAATATTTTCTCTATGCTATTCCTTTCTTTCTGGCATGTGCTTTTTTGACTCTGGAGCTGTTATTCCCTGGACATTACTGGAGACAGTCTGCTAGGAGGAGACCTACTTTTCTTCTCTTGAGTGTGTATTTTTCTACCAAGTTTCCATCTGGAATCATAGCTAAAAATTATCTACCCTTAAGTTTGCTCTCCATTTTTTTCTCCTTCCTATATGTCCAAATATGATGAAAATTCCAGGAATCTAAGTCTAAAAAAACAGAAAAGAAAGAAAGGAAAGCGTGCTGAGAACACCAAAGCTGGAGAATGATGCAGTCATCTTTACCCTGAGTCTCTTGATTCCAGCCCGTGTGATTTGCTGGCAGTCATAGAGTTCTATCCGCTCAAGGCTGTGACAGCTCTTCAAATGCTCCAGGGACGCATCTGTGATTAGTGGGCAGTTGTCCAGCTCAATCACCTCCAGCTGATCATGGGCACAAGCCCCATTCCCCAGGTGACGAATTCCATCATCTGTGATCAGCTCACAGTGAGACAGACTCTGCAGCCAAACAGAGGATGGAAAGATGTGGAAATATTTTATGGCATTCCTCTAGCCAGAGGCTTAACCATTCTGGTTTGACTGTGATGAATATGGAGCCATCACTAGATCCATGGAGTGGAAAGAATAAAGCAAATTAGAGTTGCTGGAGTTCTGCTTTTGGCAAGCAGTGACTGACTCTTTTGCGTGTGATTCTGAATATGTTGTGAATTCATGTAATGACTGTGAGACAGTTCATAAAGAAAATAAGACAAAAATTACAAAAAAAATTAATACTTTTCTTCTCTAAAGGAACTAGTTTGGCTCAAACTTTTTCTGCACAAAATTTTCTGGAATTTGGATTAAATACTGATATTTAATACCTGGTTCAGGGGTATGCCCAAATAATTAATTAACTGAAGATGATTCTTAAAGCTGATAGGTGTGGTTATCTCTGTACTTCATCTCTTCTACTCCTACTTTATCAATTTTCCTTAAACCCCTGGTTCCTCTATGTGACATTCAAAACACTTGATTCCATTTTGGATAGTACTATGCCAACCAAACACATAAAGAGCCAAGGAAAATGCGTTCCTACAGTGTCACTGGAAGCAGTAGCAAGAACTCCCCTTTCTTTATGTTATTTCTTCTTTCTGGCATGAGTTTTTTTGACTCTGGGATTGTTATTCCCTGGAGATATTCTGCTAGAAGGAGACCTACTTTTCTCCTCTTGAGCGTGTAACATGTGGGAGGGAAAACTCATACACTCCATGTCAGTTTTCAGTTGCTAAGCATTGGTACAGAAAACATTTAACTTTTTTCCAGCTCCTATCTCAGTTTCCCCCTTCACTCAGGTGTTCATTTGGCCCACTTTAAGTGGGCAATTTGGAGAAATATCCCTTCCTAAAGTGGTGGCCCGACACTAAAAGGAAAGTATGAGCTAACTGTAGCACTGGGCTTTGATTAAATCCAATAAACACATAAAAGTCTGAAAGTCAAACTCACCAATACTTGAAGACGAGGACAGTGTATAGAAAGTTGGATTAATGTGCTATCGGTTATCTGAAAGAAACACAAAAGTTTATTTTTAGGTCCACTTTTGAAACTAAATAAAATCATAGACAGGCTCTGGGAATCGAACCCGGGTCTCCAGTACGACAGGCGAAAATTCTACCACTGAGCCACCATTGCACTGCCCCATTCTTTCTTTCTTTCTTTCTTTCTTTTTTTTTTTTTTTAACATTTCTTATTGTGAAATATAACATATATACAAAGAAAGGAAAGAAAAAGCAACAATTTTCAAAGTATACTTCAACAGGTAGTTACAAAACAGATCTCAAAATTTTTTATCCATGACCATTCCACTATTTCAGATTTTTCCTTCTAGCTGCTCCAAAATGCTGGAGGCTAGAAGAAATATCAACATAGTGATTTAGCAGTCATACTCATTTGTTAAATTCTATTTTCTGTTATAACTCCTCCTTTGATCCTTCTACCAATCTATAGGGATCTTTAGGCAATGCCCATTCTGACTTTTTGATGTTGAGAAGGGGTGTTAACATTAAAGGACAGGGTGATGTAATTAGTTGTAATCTTGGAGAGGCTAATGGCTTCTGGGTTTCTGGATTTATCTGACCCAGGAACTGTTTGGAAATTACAGGTTCCAGGAAATCAAATTTAATGTATGAAACTTTTATGGAGTCTCAGTTTGAGCCCTACCTATACCTCATTCTTGACTATATTTCTACTCTGTCATTCCCCCCACTACCCTCCAATAATCAGTTATCACTGTTCAAATCACTCTGGGATTTATCGGGGCATCACTCTAGACAAATCTATAAAATCTCATGTATTGGCAAAGTGCCCTTGGGGGAATGGTGAAAAGGGAGGAAAATTCAACTTCCCCATTTGGAGAATTCCTGATATTCTTGCAAACAGTGAGGACAACAAAATCAACTGGATGAGCCCTCAATCTTGGGGTTTGTTCATATGAAACTTATAACCACAAAGGATAGACTAAGACTACTCAAAATTAGGCCTAACAGTCACCCCCAGAGAACCTCCTTTGTTGCTCAGATGTGGCCTATCTCTCAGCCAACACGGCAAGTAAACTCGCTGCCCTCCCCCTCTCTACGTGGGACATGACTCCCAGGGTGTAAACTTCCCTGGCAACATGGGACCAAAATCCTAGAATGAGCTGGGAATTGGCATCAAAGGATTGAGAAAACCTCCTCTACTGAAAGGGGGAAGAGAGAAATGAGACAAAACAAAGTGTCAGTGGCTGAGAAATTTCAAACAGAGTTGAGAGGTTATCTGGAGGTTAGTCTTATGCATTTTATAAATAACCCCTTTTTAGTTTAAGGTGTATTAGACAGGCTTGAGGGAAGTGCCTGAAACTGCAGAGCTGTGTTCCAGTAGCCATGTTTCTTGAAGATGAATGTATGATGATATAGCTTTTGCAATGTGACTATGTAATTGTGAAAACCTTGTGTCTGATGGTCTTTTTTATCTCTGATAGTGACAGATGAGTTAAAAATATGGATTAAAAATAAATAAATAATAGGGGAACAAATGTCAAAATAAATTGAGTAGATTGAAATACTAGTGAACAATGAAAGGGAGTGATAAGGGGTATAGAAAAAAAAATAGGGGGAACAAAGGTTAAAATCTATGGAGTAGACAGAAATACTAGTGGTCAATGAGAGGGAGGGGTAAGGGGTGTGAGTTTTTTCTTTTTCTGGTGTGATGCAAATGTTCTAAAAAGTGATCATGGGGGGCCATGGTGGCTCAGCAGGCAAGAATGCTCGCCTGCCATGCCAGAGGACCCGGGTTCAATTCCTGGTGCCTGCCCATGTTAAAAAAAAAAAAAAAGAAAAGTGATCATGGTGAATACACAACTATGTGATGATTTTGTGAGCCAATGATTGTACACCATATACGGAATGTTTGTATGTTAAGAATGTTCATGTTACACTTTTACAGAAGTACTTTAGGTGTCTAGTCTGTAGATGCTTATACAATTGGTCTGGATGTACAGCTGTAAATGTGTTGTTAGAGCAGAGAGAGATGTGCACAGCCTGCTGTACCTTTTTTCTTTACATTCTTAGAATCAGTAAATAAGCAAAATATTGGAGACTTTAACAAAAAACTGTTCATGATTTTGTGTATAGTGAGCAGACTGTTGTATTGTCTGTTTTTTAAAAAAGAAAAGACTAATTAAAAAAAAGAATGTTCACGTTTGTATGTTGTTTTGGTTTGATAATACAAAATAAATTAGATAAAAAGAATAATTAATTATCAAATAACAGAATCTTAAGGTTGAAAATCCACTGGTTACTTGAGCCTGTTCTGTAAGAATACACCCAGGCTAGGCTTGAACACATCTAGTCATCTCTAGTGTCATCTTTAACAGACCCATTCAAAGTTCTGTTTGGTTTTTGAAAAGAGCAAAAATGTATCTTCTTACTAACTTTTTTTTTTTTGGCATGTGCAGACTCTGGGAATCGAACCCAGGGTTCCTGCATGTCAGACAAGAATTTTACCACTAAGCTACCCTTGCACTGCTGTCCTCATTAATTTTTACGCACTGGATTTTGTTTTACCTTCTTAGAAACACAATCAGGAGATACTGCTCCATGAAAATAATGAATATAGGAACATCCTCTCATCTTTAGATATTTGTCCTAAATTCTATAAGCCATGCCACAACTAAGAACTGAGAACTTGGGTGGCAGTTATGTTACCAAGCTGGAATTTTGGCTAACTATGAAATTTCAGGCAGGCTGGACAGTCTTTCATAGAAGTAAAAGTAAATCAGTGCTTTTTATAAAATTTTTTTCAATTCTGGGATTATTTTTATTTTTTATTATACCCTGTAGTTCACAGCCATCAAGAAACACAGGGTGGAGGGGAGAACATGCATATCACTCAGAAGAATCAACAATGGAAAGGACACAGAGGACGCTCAGACACGCGCAAGAGATGGATGTGAACAAGTTTTAGTTTCAGTTCAGTAAGAACTAATAGCTAATAAACAAGTAGAGTGAGGATAGCAAATAATTAAAAAACAAAAAGTGGCCTGTATAGTCATAGCTATATCTTTCATTTTTCATTTTTACTATTAAACATTTTCTGTTGCTCTATCTTCTTCTTTTGGAGGACCCCTCCCCTGAAAAAAAAAGTTTCTCCCTAATCAATAATATACTCTCAAGGCCTTAAAATTGGTAATAAAAGAAAATGTTGATGAACAGGTATCCAGTCAGTCTGTTCTAAGGGCCGAGTTCCATGCAAAGTCAGGTCTATGGGGCTAATAATGTAAGGGTTCCAGTAAAGCTTTAAAAACGGCAGTGCTGTGTATCAATGTGATGGGGTTTTTAAGGTTATTAGCACCATAAATCTCCAGGTCTAAGGAAATATTTTAACATCTTTCTGGTCTGAACGTTTGGGCCATCTTTCTTTAACAGCCACCTCACTGATGGCACAAATATGGACATATGTTCACAGTTCTTTAACACATACACCTTGAGCACTACAGCCTGGTGCCTTGACGAGAAGAAATTCAGCAGTTTACCAGGCACTAGTGTCCTATGCTAGCACAGGAACTCGGACATTCCAATGTGCATGCATTATATAGGTTTCTATCCCACTAAACTTCTGGGTAAAATCCACTATCTTACCTGAACACATTCTTCCAGGTCCATCTTTTCAAGCTCATGGCAATTCTACAAAGTACAAAAATAAAAACATTGCAATGCAAACATTTATAATGTGGAGAAAATGTAATGCTAGAAAATGAGGTGGCAGTACTCACTACTCATGAAATCAATCTTAGAGAGTTTTGGAGTTGGTGTCATTTTCTGTCTTATTCCATTAATTGCACACTTTTATCCTATGTACTGGCCCCCACCCAACTGATATTCCATTAATGTGCCTGAAAGCAAATGTCCTTTCCCATGTTCCATGACATTGGTCAAAGACAGCATAATTTAAAAAATTGTGATACTCCAAGTGTTAAAATATTCTGGAGAATACAGAAACTTCCTTTCAACTTTTCCCTTCAAAACCAGGCTTTTATGTTTCTTTAAACATCACTCTCTTCTATCAGTCATGTACCAAATAACTGAGTAAGTTGTTTGTCCCTTTCAGGAAGTCCTTGTTTAGTTTAACTTCTCATCTTAGGAAATTGTGGAGAATGAAGTCTCATGAAGGAGTGGCATGTTCTCCAATGCATGTCTGCATTTCCAGAGCAGTATGCATTACTGGCATCAGCAGACCTGCAGCTGTGGCATGAGAGTACTCAGGAACACCAGCCATACATAAAGCAGCTCTCCCACATCCCTTATAGCCAATTCTGTAGCCATTCCACCTCTCCCTTGCTGCTCTCTTTTCTGAAATAAGCAAATCTATGAAACCTAGAGAAAATACATACCCTGGCCAGAGTTGTAAAGCCCACATCTGTTAATTGAGAACACCTTGCCACTTCTAATATTCTGTTAAAAAAATAAAGGGGAAGTCAAGCCCATGGACACTGAAAACTGGGTTTACTAAAACAGCAAGAATTTAAGAAAACAATCTCCTATTCCCTAAGAACTACATAAGACAGAGTGACATCAACAACTAAACAAGCCTGTATAAAAGATTTCTCCATTCATTTTCATAGTCATTATATGGTGGTCCTGTAAATACCACCATATTTCAAGGTGATACAATCACAGAACACGGAAGAACATTATGGAAACTTGTAGTTAATGTCAAAATGCATGAGAAATTCATCTAAAGCCTTCGTGATGGCCTACTGCTCACCCCCAGAGGGCAGCCTGTTCCTAGAAAACAAAGGAAATGGAGATAAATATCTGTTTCAGTTAATCTTGTTGCCCAAGTAAGTTATTCTCATGCTCTATTTTACTGTAGGTTCAAACATATTTACATAGCTTTTAAAAAAATGCTATGAAGGGACTGCTTAATTACAGGCCTATTCTAAATGTAAAATTCCACACAATAAAAAAAATACCCTTAAGTTTCTTGTTTCCTCCCATACATCCTTAGGGAGGCCTAGTGAAATGGGAAACTCAACTGGCAGCCACTTTCCCGTTCAGCAACAGTTAGACATTAAATAAATACCAATACAAGACTAGGGAATCAAAAGCAGCTCTTTTCCCCGAAAAGTCTGGTAACTTCTGCACCATAGTACCAAAGATTACACATGTGCTTACAAATTACTTACTCAGTTGAAAAAACTTAGAGCTAACTTGTAAGAAATCATTATCAACTGAAAATCAATCAGAAATGAATGTTATGCCTAATGGGAAAGCAGTCTGAATGAAACACAACATTTGGGTACCACACGAGAGCTTTTGCCATTTTAACAATACAATGAACTATACATAAAGATGGACGTGAAGATTCCTCTCCTTAAAATGAAAAAATGTAGTGTATAATACTTTGAGAGAGGAATGAGTCTGGTTACCTCCCTAGTTCCTAAGAAGTACTCTATTAATTTTGATCAACAAGTCTATGACCTATATAATGGATTTTAATACTGTGGGCAAATCTTTTAACTATTATGTTTAGGACCATGGACACGGTGATCACAAGCATTTTTTAAGGAAGTTTTACTCATTTACAATGCTTATTATATGTAAAACAAGTGGTTTCATGGACTGTGGAGCCCAACTGCTTGGGATCAAACACATTACTAGCTGTGAGATCGGAAACAGGTTACTTGACCTTTCTCGGCTCCATGCAGTTTCCAATCTATAATATGGACATGTTACTACTGATAATATCATGCTATAAGGATTAAATTAATATTTGTAAAACACTTAAAGCAATGCCTAACATATAATAAATAATACACAAGTTTTGTTCTAAAAATTAAAAAGGCATATGGGGATCATCCCTAGTCATTTGTACTCATTATAAAATAGTACACTGTGGATTACAGAATCAGTACGGTCTCAATACCAATCCACTGTTCAGAGACAAGAAGCATGTTCTAAAAATGACCAGTGGCACAAAAGAGGTCCTCCTCCTGTAGGGTAATATTTTCTTTTTAGATATGCCCTGCTATGTACCTAGCATGATTACTAGAATATAAATGACCACAAAGTGGGCCTTTTAAAACTTCCTACAGAAAGGAACTATATGAAAGCATTAACTGATTTTACTTTCTTAAGTAATGAAACCAAATGCTGATTTTCTTAAGAATGGATAGCAAGAAGTAGAATTTAGTGTCTGTTACCCCTTCCAATTACATGTAATCAAATGAGGAACACAGCAAGTAGGTGGGCATCTAAAAAGGTAGTGGTTTTGTAGTATCTACTTTAAAATGTCAAGGTTCTAAGAAATAAATATGGGCGAAGGCGGTTTCTGTTCCTTTCCCCTGATTTTTTGAGTTAAACAAGAAATGCTTACCTAAGCCGTGGACAGTTCTGACCTAGAGCGTTCAGGATGGCATCTGTTATGTTGGAGCAGCCGGAGGCACAGAGGGACTGTAACTTATGGCACCCTCTGCATATAGTAATGAGACCCTCATCTGTGATTTGCTAAAAAATAAGAGCAAAAAACTTAGCAGAAGAAAAAAATGTTGTATCTATGAAAATAAACACCAAAAAGAAATCAGGGCAGCTTTAATATTAGTCAGGCAGCAAACCTAAAAGAACATGAATACAACTTACTTCTTCCTTCCAGGTCTTTTAATTTAGTTTGTAAGAGAATCTGTGCTAATTTGTGGTATACAGGGAAGAAGCTATAATGGGATTCTTTTAACTTAAATAGGATTGGCTATGACATATGACACATCACGGTACAGGCCCATTAATTGATTTTAAAACTGTTTTTTTCCCCCTTTAAAGCAGAAACCTTATCTAGAAAAAAAGATAAGACAGCAGTATCTTAATAGTATAACATATTTACAAGTGAAAATTGATACTGATAAATTAGTGGGAAAAAAGAAACAAATTGTGGGTGGCAGTTGCAATCTTACAGCAGCCACATCATCCACTCCGCACTTAAAGCTTCCATGTTCAGGATCATGCGTTGCAGTTAATCATCATGATCTCTTTAGTTGCTCTCTCTTTTTTTTAATCATAGAAACAAATACACAACATGAACTCTACTATCTCAAGCACTCCCCAAGCATACCATGCGGTGGGATTAATCACCCCTACAGCGTTGTGCTACTGTCAATACCATCCTTCTCATCACCCCAAACAGAAACCCTGCACACGTTATGCATTAACTCCCCATATTTCTTCCTCCCCAACTCTGGTAATCTATACCCTACATTCTGCTTCAATAGATTTCCAGATTCTAACTATTTCATATAGGTGAAATTACACAATATCTGTCCTTTTGTGTCTGATTTATTTCACTCAACATGATGTCTTCAAGGTTTATCCATGTAGTGGCAAGTATCAGGTGGCTACTGAAATTTTGATTAAAATTGTGTTAACTCTGTAAATCACTCTGGGTAGCACTGATATCTTAATGATATTAAGTGAGTATGGAATATCTTTCCATTTATTTACATTCTCTTTAACATCCTCCAGTAATGATTTATAGTTTTCTTTCACAAGTCCTTTACATCCTTGGTTAAATTTATTCTTAGATATTTTATTCTTTTAATTGCTATTATAAATGGACTTATTTTCTTTTTCGGATTGTTCACTGCTAGTGTCTAGAAACACCACTGATTTTTGTGTATTGATCTTGTATTCCATTATTTTGCTGAATTCATTTATTAGCTTTAACTGCTTTCTTATAGAGTTTTCTGGATTTTCTTTATTTAGCATCATGTTAACTGCAAATAGGGATAATTTTACTTCTTCCCTTCCAAGTTGGATGCCTTTTATTTTTTTTTTCCTGCCTAATTGCTTTAGCTAGCACTTCCAGGACAATGTTGGATAGCAATGGTGAGAACAGGCATCCTTGATTTATGCTGATATTAAAGTGAAAGGTTTCAGCTTTCACCACTGAGCAGGATGTTAGCTGTGTAACTCAAATGTAATTTTGCATGAGTTTAAAATTATTTAAAAGCGAAAAAATGAGGATATATCATTATGTGACATATACACATCTTAACATGTTGGATATATTCAGCACTTTAATTTGTCCTGCCAGATCCACTAATTTTTAAGAGAACTGAAAAAAAAAAAAACCCCAAAACCAAAAAAAAGCCAAAGCTTTTAGCACTGACTGTTTAAATCAGCATGTTTTCAATATTGTACAACTGAAACAAAATATAGATGAAATGGATGCTAAGGCAGATAAAACATTTGTTGTGAGGATAAAATAATGAGGTATACACACACATAACGTACTTGAAAAACTGACACATGCTGCAATGTATCACGATTACTAAGCAAGGAAAGCTGGGATGTAAAGGGAAGAGGAGTAATCGATAAGCAGACATTTTAGCAGGCCAGTGGAACTTGTGCCATATGAAATAAGAAAAACACTGTTGGGCTGTGCTGCCTTTTCCTTCTTATATTTTAAAGTCTATAAGGGATTACTGAGGAAGAAAGATGAAGAAAGACATTGCCAATATGTGAATTTAAATGCTAAAATTAGTCAAGAAAAACAGAATGAATCAAGAATGTGCTTATGTCATTTCAGTAGTTTGGGTAGGAACATGAAGTCTCATTGAAAATCATTTCATCATATTGTAGGGAAAGAATAACATGTGCTTTGGGGAAGATAAACAATAACATACTAAGTATGATTTCTACCTTCCAAAAAGGTAAAGGAAACCAAATGAAACCTGCAAGTGGCATGTATATATTTATGCGCATGTGTAATACACAACACACACACACACACACACACACACACACAGGTAGTTGATTCTCATTATTCGTGGTAGTTGTGTTCTATAAAGCCGATGCTGACAATTAGTGAAGACTGAACTGTTCCTAAGGAAAATACAGGGTTAGGTCCCTGTGAGCTTCTGGTCACACTATATATATATATTTTTTAATTAATTGAAAAAATTAACTAACACAACATTTAGAAATCATTCCATTCTACATATACAATCAGTAATTCTTAATATCATCACATAGATGCATATTCATCGTTTCTTAGTACATTTGCATCGATTTAGAAAAAGAAATAGAAAGACAACAGAAAAAGAAATAAAACGATAATAGAGAAAAAAATAAAAAAAAAATAAAAAAAATTAAAAAAAAAACTATACCTCAGATGCAGCTTCATTCAGTGTTTTAACATAATTACATTACAATTAGGTTGTATTGTGCTGTCCATTTCTGAGTTTTTGTATCCAGTCTTGTTGCACAGTCTGTATCCCTTCAGCTCCAATTACCCATTATCTTACCCTATTTCTATCTCCTGATGGTCTGTTACCAACGACATATTCCAAGTTTATTCTCTAATGTCGGTTCACATCAGTGGGACCATACGGTATTTGTCCTTTAGTTTTTGGCTAGTCTCACTCAGCATAATGTTCTCTAGGTCCATCCATGTTATTACATGCTTCATAAGTTTATTCTGTCTTAAAGCTGCATAATATTCCATCGTATGTATATACCACAGTTTGTTTAGCCACTTGTCTGTTGATGGACATTTTGGTTGTTTCCATCTCTTTGCAATTGTAAATAATGCTGCTATAAACATTGGTGTGCAAATGTCCGTTCGCGTCTTTGCCCTTAAGTCCTCTGAGTAGATACCTAGCAATGGTACTGCTGGGTCGTATGGCAATTCTATATTCAGCTTTTTGAGGAACTGCCAAACTGCCTTCCACAGTGGTTGCACCATTTGACATTCCCACCAACAGTGGATAAGTGTGCCTCTTTCTCCACATCCTCTCCAGCACTTGTCATTTTCTGTTTTGTTGATAATGGCCATTCTGGTGGGTGTGAGATGATATCTCATTGTGGTTTTGATTTGCATTTCTCTAATGGCCAGGGACATTGAGCATCTCTTCATGTGCCTTTTGGCCATTTGTATTTCCTCTTCTGAGAGGTGTCTGTTCAAGTCTTTTTCCCATTTTGTAATTGGATTGGCTGTCTTTTTGTTGTTGAGTTGAACAATCTCTTTATAAATTCTGGATACTAGACCTTTGTCTGATATGTCGTTTCCAAATATTGTCTTCCATTGTGTAGGCTGTCTTTCTACTTTCTTGATGAAGTTCTTTGATGCACAAAAGTGTTTAATTTTGAGGAGCTCCCATTTATTTATTTCTTTCTTCAGTGCTCTTGCTTTTGGTTTAAGGTCCATAAAACCGCCTCCAATTGTAAGATTCATAAGATATCTCCCTACATTTTCCTCTAACTGTTTTATGGTCTTAGACCTAATGTTTAGATCTTTGATCCATTTTGAGTTAACTTTTGTATAGGGTGTGAGATACGGGTCCTCTTTCATTCTTTTGCATATGGATATCCAGTTCTCTAGGCACCATTTATTGAAGAGACTATTCTGTCCCAGGTGAGTTGGCTTGACTGCCTTATCAAAGATCAAATGTCCATAGATGAGAGGGTCTATATCTGAGCACTCTATTCGATTCCATTGGTCGATATATCTACCTTTATGCCAGTATCATGCTGTTTTGACCACTGTGGCTTCATAATATGCCTTAAAGTCTGGCAGCATGAGACCTCCAGCTTCGTTTTTTTTCCTCAAGATACTTTTAGCAATTCGGGGCACCATGCCCTTGTAGATAAATTTGCTTATTGGTTTTTCTATTTCTGAAAAATAAGTTGTTGGGATTTTGATTGGTATTGCGTTGAATCTGTAAATCAATTTAGGTAGAATTCACATCTTAACTATATTTAGTCTTCCAATCCATGAACACGGTATGCCCTTCCATCTATTTAGGTCTTCTGTGATTTCTTTTAACAGTTTTTTGTAGTTTTCTTTGTATAGGTCTTTTGTCTCTTTAGTTGAATTTAATCCTAAGTATTTTATTCTTTTAGTTGCAATTGTAAATGGGATTCGTTTCTTGATTTCCCCCTCAGCTTGTTCACTGCTAGTGTATAGAAACACTACAGTTTTTGAATGTTGATCTTGTAACCTGCTACTTTGCTGTACTCATTTATTAGCTTTAGTAGTTTTGCTGTGGATTTTTCAGGGTTTTCGACATATAGTATCATATCATCTGCAAACAGTGATAGTTTTACTTCTTCCTTTCCAATTTTGATGCCTTGTATTTCTTTTTCTTGTCTAATTGCTCTGGCTAGAACCTTCAACACGATGTTGAATAACAGTGTGATAATGGACATCCTTGTCTTGTTCCTGATCTTAAGGGGAAAGTTTTCAGTTTTTCCCCATTGAGGACAATATTAGCTGTGGGGTTTTCATATATTCCCTCTATCATTTTAAGGAGGTTCCCTTGTATTCCTATCCTTTGAAGTGTTTTCAACAGGAAAGGATGTTGAATTTTGTCAAATGCCTTCTCTGCATCAATTGAGATGATCATGTGATTTTTCTGCTTTGATTGCTTGATATAGTGTATTACATTAATTGATTTTCTTATGTTGAACCATCCTTGCATACCTGGGATGAATCCTACTTGGTCATGATGTATAATTCTTTAAGTGTGTTGCTGGATTCGATTTGCTAGAATTTTGTTGAGGATTTTTGCATCTATATTCATTAGAGAGATTGGTCTGTAGTTTTCTTTTTTTGTAATATCTTTGCCTGGTTTTGGTATGAGGGTGATGTTGGCTTCATAGAATGAATTAGGTAGCTTTACCTCCAGTTCAATTTTTTTGAAGAGTTTGAGCAGGGTTGGTACTAATTCTTTCTGAAATGTTTGGCAGAATTCACATGTGAAGCCGTCTGGTCCTGGACTTTTCTTTTTGGGAAGCTTTTGAATGACTGATTCAATTTCTTTACTTGTGATTGGTTTGTTGAGGTCATCTATTTCTTCTTGAGTCAAAGTTGGTTGTTCATGCCTTTCTAGGAACTTGTCCATTTCATCTACATTGTATTTATTAGCATAAAGTTGTTCATAGTATCCTGTTATTACCTCCTTTATTTCTGTGAGGTCAGTGGTTATGTCTCCTCTTCCATTTCTGATCCTATTTATTTGCGTCCTCTCTCTTCTTTTTGTCAATCTTGCTAAGGGCCCATCAATCTTGTTGATTTTCTCATAGAACCAACTTCTCATCTTATTGATTTTCTCTATTGTTTTCATGTTCTCAATTTCATTTATTTCTGCTTTAACTTTGTTATTTCTTTCCTTTTGCTTGCTTTGGGGTTAGTTTGCTGTTCTTTCTCCAGTTCTTCCAAGTGGACAGTTAATTCCTGCATTTTTGCCCTTTCTTCTTTTTTGATATAGGCATTTAGGGCAATAAATTTCCCTCTTAGCACTGCCTTTGCTGCATCCCATAGGTTTTGATATGTTGTGTTTTCATTTTCATTTGCCTCGAGGTATTTACTAATTTCTCTTGCAATTTCTTCTTTGACCCACTCGTTGTTTAAGAGTGTGTTGTTGAGCCTCCACGTATTTGTGAATTTTCTGGCACTCTGCCTATTATTGATTTCCAACTTCATTCCTCTATGGTCTGAGAAAGTGTTGTGTATGATTTCAACCTTTTTAAATTTGTTGAGACTTGCTTTGTGACCCAGCATATGGTCTATCTTTGAGAATGATCCATGAGCACTTGAAAAAAAGGTGTATCCTGCTGTTGTGGGGTGTAATGTCCTATAAATGTCTGTTAAGTCTAGCTCATTTATTGTAATATTCAAATTCTCTGTTTCTTTATTGATCCTCTGTCTAGATGTTCTGTCCATTGATGAGAGTGGGGAATTGAAGTCTCCAACTATTATGGTAGATGAGTCTATTTCCCTTTTCAGCATTTGTAATGTATTCCTCACGTATTTTGGGGCATTCTGATTCGGTGTGTAAATATTTATGATTGTTATATGTTTTCTTATTTAATCGTTCCTTTTATTAGTAGATAGTATCCTTGTCTCTTTTAACTGTTTTACATTTGAAGTCTAATTTGTTGGATATTAGTATAGCTACTCCTGCTCTTTTCTGGTTGTTATTTGCATGAAATATCTTTTCCAAAACTTTCACTTTCAACCTATGTTTATCTTTGGGTCTAAGATGTGTTTCCTGTAGACAGCATATAGAAGGATCCTGTTTTTTAATCCATTCTGCCAGTCTATGTCTTTTGATTGGGGAATTCAGTCCATTAACATTTAGTGTTATTACTGTTTGGATAATATTTTCCTCTACCATTTTGGCTTTTGTGTTATATATATCATATCTGACTTTCCTTCTTTCTACACTCTTCTCCATACCTCTCTCTTCTGTCTTTTCGTATCTGACTCTAGTGCTCCCTTTAGTATTTCTTGCAGAGCTGGTCTCTTGGTCACAAATTCTCTCAGTGACTTTTTGTCTGAGAATGTTTTAATTTCTCCCTCATTTTTGAAGGACAATTTTGCTGGATATAGGAGTCTTGGTTGGCAGTTTTTCTCTTTTAGTAATTTAAATATATCATCCCACTGTCTTCTAGCTTCCATGGTTTCTGCTGAGAAATCTACACATAGTCTTATTGGGTTTCCCTTGTATGTGATGGATTGCTTCTCTCTCGCTGCTTTCAAGATCCTCTCTTTCTCTTTGACCTCTGACATTCTAACTAGTAAGTGTCTTGGAGAACGCTTATTTGGGTCTAATCTCTTTGGGGTGCGCTGCACTTCTTGGATCTGTAATTTTAGGTCTTTCATAAGAGTTGGGAAATTTTCAGTGATAATTTCTTCCATTAGTTTTTCTCTTCCTTTTCCCTTCTCTTCTCCTTCTGGGACAACCACAACACGTATATTTGTGCACTTCATATTATCATTCAATTCCCTGAGCCCCTGCTCAAATTTTCCCATTCTTTTTCCTATAGCTTCTGTTTCTTTTTGGAATTCAGATGTTCCATCCTCCAGTTCACTAATTCTAACCTCTGTCTCTTGAAATCTACCATTGTAAGTTTCCATTGTTTTTTTCATCTCTTCTACTGTATCTTTCATTCCCATAAGTTCTGTTATTTGTTTTTTTCAGACTTTCCATTTCTTCTTTTTGTTCATCCCTTGCCTTCTTCATGTCCTCCCTCAATTTATTGATTTGGTTTTTGAAGAGGTTTTCCATTTCTGTTTGTATATTCAGAATTAGTTGTCTCAGCTCCTGTATCTCATTTGAACTATTGGTTTGTTCCTTTGACTGGGCCATATCTTCAATTTTCCTGGTGTGATTTGTTATTTTTTGCTGGCGCCTGGACATTTAATCAGATTTCCCTGAGTGTGAGACCCAGCAGGTTGAAAGATTTTCCTGTGAAGTCTCTGGGCTCTGTTTTTTTCATCCTGCCCAGTATGTGGCGCTTGTCTGTCTGCGGGTCCCACCAGCAAAAGTTGTTGTGGCTCCTTTATTAATGCCACTATTGGTGTTTGGTTGGACCCAGTCCCTGCCACTCCGGGCAGCCGTCAGTGGGGGAGGGGCGCCGGTCACCGGCCGCCGCGGCCTGGGGAACTCACCCATCCGAGACCCGCCGTTGGACCGGGAAGCCGCCCGTGGGGGAGGTGTGCCGGTCGCTGGCCGCCACGGCTTGGGGAGCCCGCTGATCCGAGACTCGTAGCCAGTCCGGGAAGCCGCCGGCGAAAGAGGGGCGCCGGCTGCCGTGGCTTGGGAAACTTGCCTCTCCGAGAATCTCAGCCAGTCCAGGAAGGAGGGAGGGAGGGGTGCCGGCCGCCAGCCGCCGCGGCCCGGGGAAGCGCGCGCCGCTTGGGGAGCTCACCGCAGAGGAGTCTCTCAGACGGTCCAGCCAGTCCAGACTGGGGTACACTGTGTGTCCAGTCCCTGCCGTGGCCCCGGGAGCTCTTCTGCACTGTTTCTGGTCACCTAGTAGTTGCTCTGGAGGAGGAACTAAGACGCGCGTACCTTACTAAGCCGCCATCTTGGCCCCCTCCTCTGGACGCTGGTCACAATATTTTTGTTTAAGTGATCACCACATAACCTTGTTTTAGTTGTTAGGTCTTTCTGCTTAAAGATACCTTATTTAATATATATTGTTAATTCATGAATATTGAACTCATAGCTGACAGCGCTACAGCTCATGTCTGAAGGAAGCTTTATAAATGTATTTTTCGCTGTAAAGCACATCATAACTTCCTTGTGCTTAGGAACACTAGGCAGCACTTCAACTCCAAGCTTGGGAGCCATTTTAAACAGTGAAATCACCAAAAAAAAAAAAAAGGGCCCAAAAATGTGAAAAATGTGGTATTAAATATACTGCGAAAAGAACACTCGTTTTGAGTGCTGAAACAAGAGGCAGAGCATTGTCATGTCTAACTCACCTAGGAATGTGTGAGATTTCCCCAATCTATATGTCTGCACATGACCTCAAAAGTGTTGCTAGTATTGATTATGGGGTTACAAATATATTTTAGCAAGTAGACAAATTCACAAATAGGAATCTTGTATAATGAGGATCAACAGCATATGGTGTGTTTGTGTGTATGTGTATATGTATAAAATAAAGACTATTTTTATCATCTGAATATGCCCAAGAATTATGGTTTTGTGTTTTGTTTTGTTTTAGCATTGTAAGATGATGGCTTCATGTTCACATACAGTTGTGTTTGCTCTCTAGGGGCAAACATTATCCATAATTGCCCATAAATGAAATTAGGCAAATTCTTATATCAGCAACATCTGGTGATGTCCTCAATTTAACTCCATCTCCTTATGCCTCTTAATCAGATCATCATTCTCATCCCTCAAAGACCAGAACTTCATAAAATGTGGCCCTTAAACTAAACCACCACTATGCTCTCAAGTTCCAAGTGATCAAACAAGAAGGGGAAGGTAAAATAAGCAGAAAACTTAGCAAAAGAATGAAAACCCTCATCAACTTTTTTTTACTGGTACAAGAGACTTTCACTCAAAGAGAATAGCCAGGTGTAATTTTCAAGGCAGGAGAGAAAAGCTCAAGATATATACTGTCAATTGTTTTAGGCTTCTGAGAATTTCAGGCAGTTATCTGAGTGAAATTCAGGGGTTGGGAGGCAGACAAGTTCATAGTTTGAACAAGACAAATGCCAACTAGAAATACTGCTTGAAAATAATTTAAAGGATACATTTTACTTGTCATTTGTTTAGATCAGTGGTTCCCAACAGAGCTGTGCACAGGCATATCTTAACTGGTTATAAAGTGGTTTTTGGAATTGTTACCAAAAATATCTTATATACTTAAGTGTGTGAACGATTTACTTTTAAAAAGTTCACAGTTATCTTAAGTAGAAAAGAAAGGGGTGGAGTTTTAGCACACCTAGAATTCTGCACAATCCATCCTTTATCTTATCTATGTCAAAGCCTCTGAGAGTGAGTACTGTTAAGTATGTAAAGAGTTATCTGTGTATCCACTGTGTTCCCAGGGTTTAAGAAGTGGAAAAACCACTGGCCTTGATGATGGAAACTCTTGCAATAATACTACAGAAATGAATTCCTAACACAGAAGAGTCATGGGAAGGGGCGCTTACTAAGCAAGTCTGCAAGTTCAAAGTCACCAGTTCAGGACAATGGGCACCTATGTACTTGAGAGCTTCATCTTCCAGCTAAAAAGATTAAAAAAGAAGGAGAAAATAATTACTGACATGATTTCAGAGAAGAAACGTTTAAGAATTAACACATTCACCAATACATTCTAAATAAAGCCAGAAAAGTTTCAACAAAACAATGAGCCAGAAACAACGAACTATGATCACAAATGGTATAATTCATAATATTGTTAACAGTATCTTTATCAGTTCTGACCATATCAAATTCATATTACCACCAAATCAAGGAAAGAAAGGATAAAATAAATACTGCCTAGTGTTTATAAATTTCGCTTTTGACAAACTAAATATGCCTCAAGCATTTTGCTGAGGAATTATTGGATTTAAAATAATTTATATCTAAACTCCCTATAAAGATTTTTAAAAATAAAGTTTGAGGAGAAGGAGCTGAGAAAGGAATCCACAGTGTTTATCTGTGCTGGAAGATCAGTGCCATGCTTACAGTGCTGGGAACATATGGCAAGCAATTGATCATAATGATTCATTTCAATCAATATTTTTCAGGATTCCATAAATAATCAGAGGCTCAAGCTGTTGTTTTAAATCAGTCATACTTGTGAAGCTCTGCTTCAAATAGTGGAACCCCTCCCTCCACTATTTGATAAAAGAATGAGGGTATTTTTAAAGCAATACAAGGTATGGTTCTAGTAACCATAAATAAAATAAAACAATAAAAATCTAGCCCTATTTTGTCAGTTACTTCTAAATCCATCCTTGATATTCCCTTCCAGATGCTCTTTTTCATTGCAAAACACTGAGATGATAAGCTTTTAAATGACAAACATTGTTGGATTTGTAACATGACTGGCAGGAAATAAGCATCAACACTATAAAATGTAGGTAGCTGTGTACTTGGCATGTGTAAGAAAAATTCCTGGTGGTTAAGCAGTTAGTGAAAATTGCAAGACTGCCTTCCTTGCCTATAAATACCAGCTCAAAATCTCAGGCAGTGAAAATGTGATTAACTGCATGAAACCCTTCTTGCCTACGGTGCATCCTGAGTATGATCCTCTCTCTCCCTTTTGCCTCCCCACAAAAAAGTCAATTCTGCAAGGAGATGTTTGTCTTTAGTCAGATAATTTTACTCTAAGGAGAACATTTCAATTTTCATCAGGTATGTGTCTTTGGTCAATAAAACACAACAACTAACATTTCCCGTAAGTCAACACCTTGTGGCTGCCTACCATGAATGGTTCCTCCGACTTTCAGAAGCACTACATGGAGTATTACCTGCGTGCAGCCTTTTAAAAATAAGGCTTTGAGAGCCCCACAGCCTCTCACTAGTGCTTGGATACCATCCTTGGTTACTTGGTCACACCAGGAAATGTTCAGTTGCTCCAACAGTGGACATCCCTCACTTAAGGTAAAACAAAATGAGACAAACATATGACTAAATCCAATTCCAAAGGCAGCAAAGTCTCATTTTATTGGCTACTGGGTCAGGGAATGGATACAATCCCATTCTCTCCCACAAAAATAAACTTAACGTAAATTTAGAATACATGTAATCCCATAGCAAAAGAAAAGTGGACTCATCAGTTTGTGGTGTTCATATAGGACTATATCACTAGTGGGGCCATCTCAGATCCAGTTTAACCCACAAGCACACAACACAATACTGTTTTCAGATATACTAGATTTTTATGGAGTTTTATACTAATCACATATCTTAAAGGTCTTTAGATAGGAAACAGAAATTAAGCAACTTGTTCAATGTCAGAGAGTTAATTAATAAATAGTTAAAGATAATGAAATCCAGATGACTTATTAATTAATTTTATTACTTATCAAAGTTACAAGGACTTTTCAACTTTTACTAAAAAAAGTGCAAAAGATATATATATTTCCTTATGCTACTTTAGGAGTAAATTTGGAGATCTTATGTTCAATCTCTGCCTTCTATCAAATTCTAGCTTCATTTTTGTTTCCTTTTAGTCTTAACAATATAGATTCACACATGGACTAAGGAAGAATCCCAAGCTATCTATGACATTCTTTGGAAAATACTTAATTGTTTTAAATATTCCTGCTTAAAGAAAAGATCCAGAAAATAAAGCAAGGAGACCTGGGTTAAGTTTATTCTTCAACATTAGTGGTATGACGTCAGACAAATCATTTTAAGAAGACTGTCCAGACCTCCCTTAGTCCACTGTTAGCCAAAATATTCTTTCTATATTCTCCGAAAATCAATGTATTCACTCCAATCACAGCATTTATCACACAGTGAAATATGACAACGTTTAGTGATTTTTTTTTTTCCTACTAGAGTCTGAGCAACTTAAGGGCAGTAACAATATTTCATTCAGTTACAGCCCATGGTTGCACAGTATCTGGCACTAGAAAATTTAATCTAGTTTTTTAAAATCTATATAATGCCTGTTCTATTTACCCAAGGCTTTTATGTAAATGAGACAACTTATGTGAAAATATTTATAAGCCATAATGTTGTTGTATGATTATATTTATTAGCCTTAAGACACACATAGCTCAATATCATAAGGGAGATCTAGAAGTAGCCACGTTTTTAGATTACTGCTTAACTAAATCTATACTTATCCTTGAATGAGCATGTTACTCTCTTTTTAAGACATTTTCTATAATGTAAAGTAAAAAACACATTAACATTAATATAATTAAACATTTGTTGAGTGCTTACTATATGCCAGGTACTATGTTAAGCACTTAGTATTTATTAATTTGAAACACACAAAGCTGCTATTTTGTGAGACAAAGACTGCTGAAATTGGCAACTTTATATGGCTCAGCCTAATATGCTGTTTAAACCTAATGACAACCTTATGAGATGATGAGGGAAAGCTCAGAAGGGTTATATTTGTTCAAGGCACCTGGCTGATAACTCGACTCCAGAATCCTATTTTTAATAACTTCGTTATAATGGTAATGTGTCATTTTTGGGGGTAAAAACAAGCCTTCGGAAAAATCTACTCATTCATGTGTAACTACTCCTAGTTACCGCTAGTCGCTTCACCCTAATATGTCCTGTACTTGGGGTAAGTGGTAAGACAAAATAAGTATTCTAAACTATAGCATATAGCCATAAAACATAGTTACCTTCAATTCCAACTTCATTTCAGTTACTTTAAAAAATGTATTTGTTCTAACGATTGAACATGCTTATTATAAGAAATTTACCTCAGAGCTTTTAGAGACATATTTGTTATTGATGTGCAGGAAGCCAAGTCAAGGTGCCTGAGTTTGGAACAGAACTTGCTAAGGCTAGTACATGTACTGAAAAATGGAAGAAGGAGAACATAATGAATAAATAAAATAAGAACACATACCTAAAATACTATAAAACACTCTCATTAAATATGTACATTTATATAAGAATTCTAAAATGTTCATACCCCCAATAAAAGCAGCTGTAAATCCTGGGACCTTTCATGTTTAGGAAAAGGTAGGTTCCAATCACAAAGGAGAAGACAGGCTATACTGTGTATGAGAATTTACATAAGGGGAAGGTGGTGTTTATTTCGTATTTGGAAATATTAATAGCTATTAACAGCACACTACCTATGTGCGCTTTAAGAGGTCTACATGAATTTTACAAATCCAGAAAGCTAGCTACTACCTGCTAGCCTGTGGTCAACCATGAAGACCTGCTCATTTACTTAAATTTTTATTAAAGATAACCTTTTACATGGCAGTAATAATTACAATTAACCATACCATAATTACAACCAACAAAATTAACAATAATTCCTTACTGTCACATGAAACCCAGTCTGTGTTCTGCTTTCCCCAACCATTTCATAAATGCCTTTGCCCAACTGGTTTGTTCAAATTAGGATCTCAACAAGATCCATTCATTATATTTGGTTGAAATAACTCTCAGGTATTTGTGTAGATACATGTTTTAATTTCTTTCAGGTAGATTACTAGGAGGAGAACTGTTAGCTCCTATAAGCAAGTTTATGTTTAACTTTTTAAAGAAACAGCCAAACTTTTCCAGAATGGCTATAATACTTAATATTCCCACCAGCAATGAATTAGGGCTCGTTTCTCCATACCTTTGCCAACTCTTGACTCCAACGTACGCCCTTATCCAGATACCCAAATATACCAACCTTTATCACTTTGTCGCAATTGTTTGTTCTTTCCCTCTCTCCCTTCCCTCCCATTTATCTTCTAAACATTTTAGTAGGTTGCATATACTGTGCTTCTTTAACACTTAAAACTTCCACATATATTTCCTAAGAACAAGGAAATAAGTTACACTTATGTAACTGCCTTAAATATATTTACTAAATTCAAGAAATTTAATATTGATACAAAGCATACAGTTTACATTCCATTTTTTCCCGATTGTCCCAATAATGACTTTTTGAGACATTTTCTCTTCCATAATTAGATTCAGTCCAGGATCATGCATTGCATTTAATCACCCTTGTCTCTTTAGTCACTCTTTTTGTCTGTCCTACCTCTAAAGTTGTGTTTATCTATTTGCTTTCTTCCTTGCCACACATATATATTATAACGCTAAGAAAATAGTCAAGAAACATAATTCTATGTTCTAAATGTTTCAGTTTATATTCAGTTATTATCTGATTGATCCAAGTCTTTGTTTTTAGAACTGAATAATAAATTAGCACTTGGCCAACATATTAGATTTATCAGTAACAAACTTTGTTGCTTATATATATGCAAGTACTAATCTATTGAGTTTAATCTCATTTCAAAATAATTCTTACAATATTCTTCATTCAATATTTCCATCTCATTTCACAATCTTACACTGTTTTCTTACATATTTTCAATAGTAAGACATGTTCAAATTCTTGGTTCTTTACTGAATTGTGTGCTCAAATACCCTTATAAAACATTTTATTTTCTAGTCTGAGTTTTCTGATGTGAAATTCAGCTGAAGGATATCCCCCCTTTGACTTTAAGATCATTACCTCCCCAGTGTAAAAATATTAATGCTGGCTAAGGAATGAATGATCACTAAAGATTTCTTCATTCATGACAGAGTGTTTTATGTAATGCAAAAACTCACATGATCTACAAGAGTTGCTGCATGAATGAATGATTCTCATTATCTTTTTCTGAACTTCTCCAGCATGAATTATCCAGCACTTTCTCGAGGGTTTTTGTCCTCCTAGTGAAGACTTTTCTTACTTTCTAGTTTAGTGGTTATTTCTAAACTGAGTTTTCTTTTGCACACCAAGGCTGGTGCCTGGTGGAATGATAGGACACAGTGATTACAGACGTAGGGTTTCTCTCCTGTGGAGGTCACTCATTTTATTTAAAGGATAACGTATATTTAAGGCATTTCTCACACTGCATACATATTTTTTCTCTTACATGTGGTTTTTCTGGTTTGTCAGAATAATAAAGATTTTCCACTTTCGTAATATTTATATTGTGAGTTCCCTCAGGTCACATGTTAATCAGGCCATTTATTGAAGGTTTTCTCATGTATCTCTAAAATGAGATTCAATGTATTATCTAAGGCCAGAGCTTTGAATACAAGTTTTATCTCAGATAACATTAATATGATTTACATCTAGTGTGAACTTGCTTATGTTGATTAAAAGATGACTTATCGCTGAGGCGCCTTCCAAATAGTTTCCTGAAATAGGGTTTCTTTCCTATATGAGTTAAATTATGCTGAATCACTGTAGATCTGTGATTGAAACCTTCTTGCAAATCATTATATTTAAAGCAGTTCTTTTGAATATGAGATCTTCTTCTAGGGTGGGCCACAGTGGTTCAGCAGGCAAGAATGCTTGCCTGCCATGCCAGAGGACCCAGGTTCGATTCCTGGTGCCTGCCCATGTATTAAAAAAAAAAAAAAAAAAAGACAAAGAGATCTTCTTCTAGGAAGTTGATAAGAGACAATGACCTGAGGGTAGAGGTGTCTTTCCTGCAGAATGTTGCATGGATATAGTTTCCTGTTTTTGAGGCCTCTTTTCCTGGACTCTGATTATGGGGAAATCCTATTCTCCTTACTCCAACTGCGAAAGCACACCTGATGTGCAGACCTGATGTCTCACTGAGACCAGATGATTGATATTCTCCAGCATCACATCTCTGAATGTCTTTCTCTGGGATGTCCAACAGGGCCCACTCTTCCTGGGTGAAGTACTGAGGTATATTTATGAAGGTCACTGACTCCAGTTATTGCATTGTCAGTAGCTCAGCTGACAAGTGTTTCCCTCTGAGTTTTCACTCACAAGACAAGCACTAGATGAGCAAAACAGACCCCAAATACACTGAAAAGCAAGGGAACCAAGTCTTATTAAGGATGCTTTAACCACACTCTGGAGATAACACCTTTCTCTGTCTAGAAAAAGCACCATCTTGATGGTGGCACTCTCTTTTAAATTGTGGAAACTTAACTATAACATGAACTTTCCCATTTTAACTACTCCTAAGCATACATTTAATGGGATTTATCACACTCACAATTTTGTGCTACCCTTACCACCATTCATTACCAAAACATTTCTATCATCTCAACCAAAACTTAGCACATTATGCATTAAATCTCCATTTTACCTCTCCAATCCCCATGCTGTGTTACCTGTACTGTCCTTTGGGTCTCCATGAATTTGCATATTCTAGTTATTTCATATAAAAAGAATCATATAATATCTGTCCCTTCATGTCTGACTTATTTCATTCAACAGGATATCTTTGAGGTTCATCCATGTAGCATATTATGTATTAGAACTTTATTCCTTTTTTACAACTGAACAATATTCCAATATATTTATTTACATTTTGTTCATGCATTCATCAATTGATGGACAACTGGTTTGTTTCCACCTTTTGGCTTTTGTGAATAATGCTATCAATATTGGTATTTGAGGACCTGCTTTTATCACTAATGAGGGTAGAATTTTGTTAAGTGCTTTTTTCTGCATCAAATGATACATTAATTTCTTTATTGCTGCATAACAAATTACCTGCAATCTGAACAGCTTAAGACAACAAATATTATCTCACAGTTTCTGTGGGTCAAAGTACAGGCACAGCTTAGCAGGGTGCCTCTGACTCCAGGTCGAGCACAAGACTGCAATTAAGATCTGGCTATGGCTGCAAACATCTCAATGCTTGACTGGGTGTGGATCTGCTTTCAAGCTCACTCATATGGCTGTTGGCAGCTCTAGGTCTCTGCTGGCTGTTGGCTTATGGTGTAAGTTATTAGCATGTAAGCCTCTCTACTGAGCTACTCACAACATGACAGCTTGTTTCCTCAGAGCCAAAGCTCCGAGAGAGAGCAGAGCAACAAAAGGCTTTTTGTAATCTAAGCTCAAAAGTAACATCCAATCATGCTATATACATATATTTTTAGCTTTCCAGGTATTGTATTTTTTTAACCTTTTTTATAGTACAGTATAACATATATACAAAGCAAATAAATTAAAAAGCAATAGTTTTCAAAGCACTCTTCAACAAGTAATTACAGGACAGATTCCAGAGTTTGTCATGGGCTACCATATGATCCTCTCATATTTTTCCTTCTAGTTGCTCCAGAACACAGGAGGCTAGAGGGCTTAAATATATATATATATTTTTTATCATCACAATCGACTTTTTTCCCTTCTTTTCTTTGTGAAAAATAACATATATACAAAAAAGCTATAAATTTCAAAGCACAGCACCACAATTAGTTGTAGAACATATTTCAGACTTTGACATGGGTTAAAAATTCCACAATTTAAGGTTTTTGCTTCTAGCTGTTCTGAAATACTGGAGACTAAAGGAGATATCAATTTAATGATGCAGCATTCATATTCACCTGTTAAATCCTCTCTTCTCTGTATAACTCCACCATCATCTTTGATCTTTCCATCCCTCTGTTTAGGGGTGTTTGGACTATGGCAATTCTAAATTTTTCATATTGGAAGGGTCTATCACTAATATGGGGTAGAGAGTTGGAACTATCTGATGTTCTGGAAAGGCTGGGCCCTCTAGGTTTCAGGACTTATCTGGACCAGCGACCCATCTGGAGGTTGTAGGTTTCTCGAAAGTTGCTCTAGTTCACGGAACCCCTGTGTAATTTTATATATCGCCTTAGGTGTTCTTTATGATTGGATGGAATGGACCTGATTGGGGATTGATAGGTAGGTTATGATAGGTAGCAAGGTCTAATTGAAGCTTGTGTAAGAACAACCTCCCGAGTAGCCTCTTGACTGTATTTGAACTCTCTCTGCCACTGAATACTTTATTAGTTACACTTCTTTTCCACTTTTGGTCTGGATGGAATTGTTGATCCCATGGTGCCAGGTCTGGATTCATCCCTGGGAGTCATCTCCCATGTTGCCAGGGAGACTTTCACCACTGCATGTCATGTCCCACATAGGGGGAGGGCAATGATTTCACTTGCAGAGTTGGGCTTAGAGAGACTGAGGCCACATCTGAGGAACAAAAGAGGTCCTCTAGAAGTAGCTCTTAGGCACTCCTACAGGTAGTCTAAGCTTCTCCGCTACCTACATAAGTTTCACAAGAGTAAGCCTCATGATTGAGGGCATGGACTATTGATTTGGGTGTCCCTAAAGTTTGATTTCCTGATGGTAAGGTTTAATAGTTTCATAGTCCTCTTCCCCTCCCTCAGGGGACTTTTCCAATACTTTTTGATTATCTACTTAATATACTCCAGGATGTATCCAGGCATTACAATAATCTATATAGGATAAAAGTAACTCTTATTCTGTGCTCTTTGTGTTTCAATTGTTCAAATGAGTTATACAGATAGGTTGAATTAGATTATGTACTACAGAAAATTTCAGTTCCAGATCAAATAAACCTTTCTTCCAATGATCTCAAAGAGTATGTGTGGTTCTAACATATAGACACTGGCTTCCTTACCCCTATGTTCTGAATTACTTTAACCCCAACCTGTTCGGCTTCATTCTTATCTCTAAATATCAGGTTACATATATAAAACAGCCTCTCAAAATCCAGAAATAATAATCACCATTCCAGACTTAATGTGTCTGCTCTAAAAGCTTAAAATCTAGGCCTCTGTTTTCTTATAAGCATTTTCTAAAGGTGACCCTACCATTCTTGTTCTTCTCTTTCTGGCTTATTATGAAAGTCCCAAATGTTCATTCACATTATTGCATGTTCCTCTTTGTACAGCACAACCTTCATTCATGAGTATACACCATCGTTCGCCAATCTACTTCTCCATCAGTGCATCCTTCGGCCACCTGCATTCATCGGGCATCACTCAGAGAGCCCAAAGTCCACAGTCCATCAACATTCTCAATTTTAGGTAATTTCATTGTTCCCAAGGGAAAGAAAATCAATAACATGCCCTTGCCAAATAAGAAATCTAAACCTCCTCTTAACTCTTGTCCCTCCCCTCATCATTTACCTCTGCTGCTGCTGTAATGGGGTTGATGGTTTCTTTTTGAACACAGCTCATAGTATGCACTAGCAGTTTCCCCCCTGTACTCTGGATAAACACTCTATGTCCAAGAATCATATCTTGGATGTAATTCTTAAGAGAACTAATTCATATTTCTAGTGTGAGTCAGTGGGACATGTAGGTCTATACAACCCCTTTCAACCTTGTTCATCTTCAATATGGTAAAATCAATTCTAGACACACTACAGAATCACCTTCACTCCTATCTATTCCCTTACATTGGAGTTCAACATCATTAGCTAATGGTTCACCCATCTCTAGCTTCTATGTATCTCTAAGTCCTCTATATTCTGTATTATAAGCCTCTGATTATACCTTTATGTTGGTCATAAAAGCAGAATCATACAGCATCTATCCTTTTGCGTCTGGCTAATTTCACTCAGCATTATGTCCTCAAGGCTCATCTGTCTTGTCATGTGCTTCAGGATGTCATTTTGTGTTACTGCTGCATAATACTCTATTGTACGTATATACCACATTTTGTTGATCCACTTTTCTGTTGATGGGCATTTGGTTTGTTTCCATCTTTTGGCGATTGTGAATAATACTGCTATGAACATCGGTGTGCAAATGCCTGTTTGTGTCGTTGCTTTCTGCTCTTCTGGGTATATACCAAGCAGTGCTATTGCTGGGTCACAGGGCAACTTGATATATAGCTTCCTAAGGAACTGCCAAACAGTCTTCCATAGTGGCTGCACCATTATATATTCCCACCAGCAGTGCATAAGTGTCCCAGTTTCTCCACATCCTCTCCAATATTTACAATTCCCTGTTTGTTTAATAGCAGCCATTCTTATACGTGTGAAGTGGTATCTCATTGTAGTCTTGATTTACATTTCCCTTAAAACCAATGAAAATGAGCATCTCTTTTGAGCCATCTGTATTTGCTCTTCAAAAAAATGCCTATTCATATCTTTAGTCCATTTTATAGTTGGGTTGCTTGTTCTTTTGTTGTTGAGTTGAATAATTTCTTTGTATATACAGGAAATCAAACCTTTGTCCACTATGTGATTTCCAAATATTTTCTCCCATTGAGTTGGCTGCCTCTTCACCTTTTTGACAAAGTCTTGTGAGGTGCAGAAGCATTTGATTTTGAGGGAGTTCCATACATTTATTTTTTCTTTTGTTGCTTGTGCTTTGGGTGTAAAGTTTAGGAAGCTACCACCTATTACTAGGTCTTGAAGATGTTTCTCTACATTCTGTCCTAGAAGCTCTATGATGCTAGTTCTTATATTTAGGTGTTTGATCCACTTTGAGTAAATTTTTGTGTAGGGTGTAAGATAGGGGTCCTCCTTCATTCTTTTGGCTATTGATATCCAGTTTTCCCATGCCCAATTATTGAAGACAATTTTGTCCCAGTTCACAGGATTTGGGGGGCCCTGTCAAAAATTAGTTGACCATAGATTTGGTGATTTATTTCTTCACTCCTGATTAGATTCCATTCATCAATGCTTCTATCTTTGCACCAGTACCATGCTGTTTTGACCACTGTGGCTTTATAATAGGTTTTAAAGTCAGGGAATATTAATCCTCCCACTCCATTCTTATTTTTTAGGATGCTTTTATTTATTTATTTATTTTTTATTAATTAACAGAAAAAAAGAAATTAACCCAACATTTAGAAATCATACCATTCTACATATGCAATCAGTAATTCTTAACATCATCACATAGATGCATGATCATCGTTTCTTATTAGGATGCTTTTAGCTATTCAGGGTCTCTTTTCCATTTAGATGAATCTGGTAATAAGCTTTACCAAATCTTCAAAGTAGGTTGTTGGAATTTTGATTGGGACTATGTTGAATCTGTAGATCAATTTGGGGAGAACTGACATCTTAATCTTAACTATATTTACCCTTTCTACTCATGAGCAGGGAATGTCTTTCCATCTATTTAGATTGCCTTTGATTTCTTTTAGCAATGTTATGTAGTTTTCTGTGTACAAGTCCTTTACATCCCTAGCTAAGTTCATTGCTAACTACTTGATTCTTTTAGTTGCTATTTTGAATGGAATTTTTTCCTTAACTGACTCCTCAGCTAGCTCATTGCTTGTATATAGAAATGTTACTGATTTTGTACATTAATTTTATATCTTGCAACTTTGCTGAATTTATAACTTTGCTCAAGTAACTTTGCTGTAGATTTCTCAAGATCTTGCAAGTATAGTATCATTTCATCTGCAAATAATGAGATTCTACTTCTTCCTTTCCAATTTGGATTCCTTTTATTTCTCTGTCCTGCCTGATTGCTCTTGCTAGAACTTCTAGAACAATGTCAAACAATAGTGGTGAAGTGGGCATCCTTGGCTTGTTCCTGATCTTGGGGGAAATCTTTCAGTCTCTTCCCATTGAATATGATGCTGGCTATTGGTTTTTCATATATTCCCTTTATCATATTGAGGTAGTTACCTTTGACTTATTTTGTTTGGAGTGTTTTTATGAGAAAAGGATGCTGAATTCTGATGATGCTTTTTCAGTATCGAGATGATCATGTGATCTTTCTATTTTGATTTGTTAATGTAATCAATTACATTACATTAATTACATTAATGTAAATCAATTACATTAATTGATTTTGACTGAACCATTCTTGATTTCCTGGTATAATCCCCACTTGGTCATGGTGTATAATTCTTTGAATGTGTTGTTGGATTGGATTTGCTAATATTTTATTGAAAATTTTTGCATCTATCTTCGTTAGGGAGATTGGCCTGTAGTTTTCCTTCCTTTATAGCATCTTTACCTGGTTTTGGTATTAAAATGGTATTAGCTTCACAAAATGAGTTAGGTAAACTTCCTTTTTCCTCAATTTTTTTGAAAAGTTTGAGCAGGATTGGTGTTAGTTCTTTTTGGAATATTTGATAAAATTCCCTGTGAAGCCATCTGGCCTTGGGCTTTTCTCGGTAGGAAGATTTCTGATGACTGATTGAATCTCTTTACTTGTGATTGGTTTGTTGAGATCTTCTGTTCCTTCCTGAGTCAGTGTAGCTTGTTTGTGTGTCTCCAGGAGTTTGTCCATTTCATCTACGTTTTCTAGTTTGTTGGCTTATAGTGGCTCATAGTATCCTTATGATTTCTTTTATTTCTTCAGGGTCTGTGGTAACGTACCCCACTTCTCATTTCTGATTTTATTTATTTGCACTCTCTCTCTTTTTTCTCTGTCAGTCTTGCTAGTGGCCCATCAATTTTATCGATTTTCTCAAAGAACCAACATTTGGTTTTATTGATTCTTTCTATTGTTCTTTTGTTCTCCCACTCATTTATCTCTGCTTTAATCTTTGTTATTTCTTTTCTATTTGCTTTGGGGTTAGTTTGCTGTTCTTTCTTGAGTTCCTCCAGGTATGCTGTTAGGTCCTTGATTTGTACTTTTTCTTGTTTTTTAATATAGGCATTTAGAGGGGAATAAATTTCCCTTTCAGTACAGTTTTTGCCGCATCCCATAAGTTCTGATGTATATTCTCATTTTTGCTCATCTCCAGATAGCTACTGATTTCTCTAGCAATTTCTTCGTTGACCCACTCACTGTTTAAGAGTGTGTTATTTAATCTCCATATATATATGTGAATTTTATTCCATATATAAGTGAATTTTCTCATTCTTTTGTGTTTATTGAGATCCAGCTTCATCCCATGGTGATCAGAGAAAGTGCTTTGAATAATTTCAATGTTTTAAAATTTATAAAGACCTGTTTTGTGTCCCAGCATATGATCTATCCTGGAGAATGTTCCATGAGCACTAGAGAAGAATGTATATCCTTGTGTTCTGGGGTGCAATGACCTATATAAGTCTGTTATGTCTAATTCATTTATCAAGTTATTTAACTTCTCTATTTCCTTGATCTTCTGTCTGGCTTTTCTATCTATAGAGGAGAGTGGTGTATTGAAGTCTCCTACTATTATTTCTGAAACATCTACTGCTCCCCTTCAGTTTTGTTAATGTCTGTCTCATGTACTTTGGAACCCCTTGTTTGGGAGCATAAACATTTATCATTGTTGTGTCTTGGTGAATTGACCCTTTAATTAGTATAGAGTGTCCTTCTTTGTCTCTTGTGATGTCTTTACATTTAAAGTCTATTTTGTCTGATATTACTATATCTACTCTACTTTCTTTTGGTTACAATTTACATGGAAAATCTTTTTCTATCCTTTCATTTTCAATCTATTTGCATCCTTGTGTCTAAGATGAGACTCTTGTAAGCAGCATATAGCTGGATTATGTTTCTTAATCCATTCTGCCAATCTGTATCTTTTAATTGGTAAGTTTAGTGTGTTAACATTCAAAGTTATTACTACTGAAAAGGCGTTTCTTGACTTTACCATCTTATCTTTTTTATTTTATTTGTCAGGTCTATATATTCTTTTCCCTCTTTCTCTTTGTATTCTTTAAATTACCCTTAGTGGTCCTCTTCAATTCTATGCCCTCCTACAGACCTCCCTTTCCTGTCTTTTTTTTCAGCTGGCGGAACTCCTTTTAGTATTTCTTGTAGGGCCAGTCTCTTTACAGATTCTTTCAGGACTTCTTTGTCTGTGAAAACTTTAATCTCTCCCTCAGTTTTTTAAATTTTTTAATATTTTCTTTCTCCCTCAGTTTTGAGGGACAATTTGGCTGGGTACAGAATTCTTGGCTATTAGTCTTTCTACTTCAGGATCTTGAATATATCATACTACTGCCTTCTCACCTCCAGGGTGCTAGTTGAGCAGTCTGAACTCAGTCTTACTTGGTTTCCCTTGTATGTAGTAGAATGTTTTTCTCTTGCCGCTTTCATGATTTTCTGCTTCTCTTCAACATTTGACAGACTGATTAGTATGTGTCTTGGGGAAGGCCTACTTGGATTAATTCTGTTTGGAGTTCACTGAGCTTCTTTGACTTGTATATTTATGTTCTTTATGAGGGTTAGGAAGTTTTCCCCCATTATATCCTCAACTATTCTTCCTGGCCTTTACTCCTCTCTTCTTCTGGGATACCAATGATTCCTATATTGGTGTGCTTTGTTTTGTCTATCATCTCCCTGAGAGCCAATTCAATTGTCTCCATCTTTTTTGCCATTTGCTATTTTGAGTCTTTCAGAGTCAATTATTTTGTCTTCTATATCACTTATTCTTTCTTCTGTCCCTTCAAATCTGCCAACTATGGTATATTTTAATGTTTTTTTTTAATGGAAAGTTTTACAGGAGGTTCATTTTTCTCAAATTAACTGATAATGAAATGATGCTACTCTTTTTAAATGCATGTTTTAGTTATCATTTTATCCAAGATTTGAAAGAAGAGAGTGTTTTCAGTACCCCAAACTAATAGCCAAAAGCACTTATTCTGTCTAGCATCATAGTTTTTCTCAAGTTTAAGACAATATTCTCTCGTTCAGAAAAGTCCATGAACTCCATGTCCAGGGATAAGAGTGAAGTTAAGTTACAAAATTACAGAGTAAAATAGTACAATTATAAAAATGTGTTATCATCAATTGTAAGAAATGTTCCACACCAATGTAAGTTATTGATGGTGGGGTCGTATACAGGAATCTTGTATTTTGTGCATGATTGTTTACTCTCATGACTTCTCTAAAAAAAAAGAAAAAGTAACTTTCAATCCCTGTTGTAGTATTTTATAGTTAAATACTATAAATGACTCACTATGTCAGTCCATGCTTGAGGGAAAAAGATTACACAAGAGTGTGAATACCAGGAGGTAAGGATTATTTGAAACCATTTTATAGGCTACCCGGCACACTGAGACGATTGTATGGTTTTGATTCTTTATTCCAAGGTTTGGCAAATTATGGCCCACAGACCAAAACTGGTTTGTTGACTGTTTTATAGATGGCCTACAACCCAAGAGAACATTTTATGTTTTTAAATAGTTGAAAGAAAATAAAAGACTAATAGTTTGTGAGGTATGAAAGTTACATGAAATTCAAATTTCAGCACTCAGAAACAAAGTTTCATTGGAACATTTTGCTAATTACTCGCATACTGTCTATGGTTGCTTTTATTGCATGATGTTGGCAGAGTTGAGTAGTTGTGACAGAGACTACATGGCACAGAAAGCCTAAAACATTTACTTATCTGACCCCTGCTTTATTCTATTATGTTATTGTGGCATATTACATTAATTCATTTTCCTATGTTAAAATCAAACTTTCTGGGGTAAATCCTACTTAGTTATGCTTTATCATCCTTCTTTATGTTGCTGGATGCAGCTTGCTAAAATTTTAATTATCTCTGCATTTCAGTTTCTGAGGGACAATGATTTATAGATTTGCTTTTATTGGGGTATCTTTCTATGACCTAAGTATCAGAGCAATACCACCTTCATTCAGTGAGTTGAAAAGTGTTTCCTCCTCTATTTTCTGAAAACATTTGTTAAAAATGGCTGTTATTTCTTGGTTAAATATTTGATGGCATTCACCAGTGAAGCCACTGGGCCTGGGATTTAGTTTGCGGGATGATTTTAAAACTCACTGAATTTCTTTACTTATTACAGATCTATATAGATTATAGCTTTTCCTTGAGTCAGATTTAACAATTTGTGCCTTCCCATGAATTTGTCAATTTTATCAAAGTTATCTAATTTGTCAGCATACTCATAGTATTTTCTTATAATTCTTTCAATCCCTATCTTTTGGGTAAAATCTTTAGTTCTCTTCCTCAGTGCTAATTTTGGCAATTTGTATCTTCTCATTATTCTTAATCAGTCTAGCCATGGGACCTATGGGTTTGTCAATTTTGATTTTTTCCCGCAAAGAATAACTTTGGTTTTGCTGATTTTATCTACTGTTTTTCTATATTATTGATTTGATACCTTTCTTCTTTTCTGATATAAGTATTTATGGCTATAATTTTACCTCTAATCAATGTCTTGGGTGTGCCACATACTGCATTTCATCATATTTAAATTTTTATTCAGTTTAAAATATAAAAATTTCCCTTGCTTTTATTTTTTTAATCCATGGATTATGTACAAGTGGGTTGTTTAATTTCCAAATACTTGGGGTTTTCATAGATTTTTTTCTGTTGTGGATCTCTAATTCATTTACGGTCAGAAAACATACGTTGTATGATGCCAATCTTCTAACATTTATCAAGGCTTTTTTGGCCCAACCTATGATCTATTGTGGGAGAATATTCCACGTGCACTTGAAAAGAATGTGTATTCTGCAATCATCAGGTGGAATATTCTCTTAGCATAGTATGTCTTTTCTATCCTTTTACTTCTAACGTATTTGAATTTTTGAATCTAAGGTGTGTCTTTCGTGGACAGCATAAAGTTGGGTTTTGCTTTTTTTTTAAACTTATACTGTCAATCTCAGTCTTCTGGGTGAAATTGTAGTATGTTTATGTTTATGATATGGGTGGATTTGTCTTCTATTTTGCTGTTTTCTACTTGTTTTATGTCTTGCTTTGGTTCTTCTGTTTCTTCTTTTCTGCCTTCTTGTAATAAGTGCACTCTTTCTATACCATTTACTACATATTTTTTAGTTTTCTACAAGTAGCTCTATGGATTAAAGTATGTATCTTATTTTGTCACAAACTGTTTAAGAATAACAGTAACTTCATTACAGCACAACACAGAAAATCTGCTCCAATATATCTCCTTTTTCTACTCCTTTCCTTGTACTATTTTCACATAGAATACCTTTTGTATGTTATAAACCCTACAATACAGTGTTATCATTATTCCTTTATACAATCTTATTTCTTTTAACAGAAGATATGAGAAAACTGTATTTATAGTTTTTTAAAGTTATGTACATTTAACATTTCTGGTGCTCTTTATTTACAGATTCCTGTGGTTTATAGTTACCATTCGGTGTTTACTTTCTTTAAGCCTGAAGGGCTTACTGTATTTCTTTCAAGTCACATGTACTGCCAACAAATTCTCTCAACTTTTGTTTATGTGAGACTATCTTTATTTTTTCTTCATTTAAAAAGAATATTTTTGCTAGACAGAATTATAGTTTGGCAGTTCTTTTGTCAATAGTGTGAAAATGTCATACCACAGCCCCTGGCCTCTACTGATGAAAAGTCATCCATTATTTGTATGTTCCTCTCTTGTATGTGAGGGGTTTTTCTCATGGAGCTTTCAAAATTTCTCTTTGGCTGTGTTTCAGTAGCCATGTTTCTTTAAGTTGATTGTATAAATCATATAGCTTTAGCAAAGCGACTGTGTGGTTGTGAAAACCTTGTTCTGATGTTCCTTTTATCTAAGGTATGGACAGATGAGGGGAAAATATGGATTAAAAATAAATAAATTATGGGGGAACAAATGTTAAAATAAATTGGGTAGAGGGAAATATTAGTGGTCAATGAAAGGGAGGGGTAAGGGGTATGGCATGTATGAGTTTTTTCTTTTTCTTTTTATTTCTTTTTCTGGAGTGATGTAAATGTTCTGAGAAATGATCATGGTGATGAACATACAACTATGTGATGATACTGTGAGCCACTGCACACCAGTTATGGAATGTTCCTACATTAAGAATGTTTGCATTGTATGTTGAATGGTTTCATTAATGAAAATAAAAAGAATTTTTTTTCTGCTTGTTTTGGCCTTTCAACAGTTTGGCTTGGCTCTGGTAGGTCCAGGTGTGGATTTCTTTGTATTTATCCTATGTGGGGTTCACTGAACTTCTATCTATAGATTAGCATTTTTCAAAAAATTTGGAAAGCTTTCAGTTATTATTTCTTTAAATATTTTTTTGTCCCTTTTTCTCTTTCCTCTCCTCTGGGATTCCTATTACATGTACATTGGTACTCTTGACGTTTATAACAGGTCTCTCAGACTCCGTACATTTTTATTTAACATTTTATCTCTGTTGTTCAGACTAGACTAATTTCTATTGATCTAGCTTCAAGTTCACTGATGATCTGTTATTTCTATTACTGAGATCCTCCAGTGAATAACTGCTATCTCTTTATTGGTGTGTTTTGCCTTTTTTTTGTTAGATAGTATATTTTTGCAGCTCTAGATTCTACTCTCCCCCCTCCTCCCTGAAGGATTTTTATTATTATTATTATTTTGTTGTTATTGTTTAGTAACTTGCATAGTTGGAAAGCTGTCTTCCCCATGACATGCAACACTGATGTTCCTGTACAGTAATTTTCTTTCCTGTTATTTTAAAGCATGGTCTCCTAGAAGTCAACTCTGAGTCTTCATAGTTTAGTGTTCAACTAAAGACTTCCACTCTTTGCTCAGAAAACTCTGTGTGGGCTGGGGAAGACACTGAAAACTCAGACATTTTTCCAGCCTGGCCCAGTTTTTTCTTTTTTGCTGGGCTCTTCTGTGTCTCTTCTGTGTATGCATGCAGGCACTGTTGGAGAGGGATAAGTGGTTGTCTTGGGCCCACTCTGGTCTCTGTTGTGTATGGACACAGCCTCTGGTCAACCTGGATTATGTGACAAGCCTATAAACCTGCTATGGCTATCTCACCTCCTGGAACTCTGTTAAATCCTGGGTTCCACTGGTCCACAACATTAGGCTAGCATAGCCACTGGCCTTATTGTCACTTTGACTGACAATGCTCCAAACCAAGTAAGCCTGCTCTGATGGCAGTACCAAAGCTGATGCTAACCCACTAAGTTTTGAGGTGGTCAAACTAACTGAAACACAGTATATTTTCTTTTAAGATCAGCTTTAAGAATAATTTAGAAACAATAAAATATACCCATTTTAAGTGTGCAATTAAATGAGTTTTGACAAATGTATACCCCTGTATAACTCTGACCCCAACCAAAATATGTAGTATTTCCATAAGCTCCCCACATTTCCCAGGGCCTTCTGGAGTCAACCTCCTTTCCCCTGCCCCAGACCACAACAGATCTGATTTCTCCCACTGTACTTTAGATGGACTTATACAGTATATACTCTTGGAGCTTGCCTTTTTCAAGCACCATGTTTGCGAGATTCATCCATGCTATTGCATGTTTTATTGTATTTTTTTTTTAAGTCTGAATGGTATTACATTTTACGATTATGCCACAATTTATTTCTTCCCTTGCTGTTGTTCATCTGGTTATTTCCAGATTGGGGTTTTACTCACTATAAAGTATCTGATTCTTTTCTCTCAGTTTGTAGTTTGCCCCTTCATTTCCTTAATGATGTCTATCAAAGAGAGGAATTTTTAAATTTTAATTAAGTTTAATTTATATATATATAAAAAATTATGGTCTGTGCTTCCTCTTTAGTCCTAAGAAATCTTTACATACTCAAAGTTAAAAAGATTTTACCCTATATTTTCTTGTAGAAGTTTTTAGTTTTAACTTTTATATTTAGGTCTATGATCCATTTTTCAAAAATAATAATTTTTTATTATTTAATAGATTATAATGATTTATTCTTCTCAGGTTCATAATTATTGGTGTACAGAAACCCATCTGGCTTCTGCTTGTTTATCTTGCATCCTGTAACTATGCTGAATTTCTTCATTAGTTCTAGCAACATTCTTGAGAATTCTTTGGGATATTCTATACACAGGATCATGTCATCTATGAACAGGATGATTTCATTTCTTCCTTGACTATCTGGATGACTTCTATTTCTTCTCTTTCCCTACTGCTCTGGCCAGAGTCTCCAGTGCAAATGTTGTGTAACAGTGGTAATGGCACGCATACTCGTCTTATTCCTGATCTTAGGGAGAAAGCTCTCAATCTTTCACCACTGAGTATATTTGCTGTGGGTGTTTCATAAATACCCTTTATCATAATGACAAATTTCCCTTCTACTCCTAGTTTTCTGAGTGTTTTTATCATGAAAGGATGTTGGATTTTGTCAAATGCCTTTTCTGGATCAACAGAGATGATCATGTTTTTATTTTCCCCATTGTTCTGTTAAAGTGATGTTATTACAGCAATTTTCTTATGTTGAACCATAAGTTTGTGCCTTTCAAAGAATCTGTTCATTTCATCTAAGTTGTCAAATTTTTTGCATAAAGTTGTTCATAGTATTTACTTATTATCTTCTTCATTAGAGAAGTTGAAGGTATACAGAAAAACCATACATAAAATACAGAGTTTCCATATACCATCCTATTATTAACACCTTGCATTAGTGTGGTACCTTTGTTAAAATCCATGAAAGAACATTTTCCTCTTACTATTCTTTTAATAAGGATAACATATTGTGATCAGAGGATGTTTTCATACCTTTTCTACTTATTGAGGCTTTCTGTATGGGCAAATATGTTCACTTTTTTACAAGTTCATGGGAATTGGAAAGATGAATTATCTTTTTTCAGGATTTAGAGTTCAATATGTCTATTAGATTAGACTTATTAATAATGCTATTTAGCTCTCCCATATTCTTTTTTTTTTTTTTTTTTTTTAACACGGGCAGGCACCAGGAAGCGAACCCAGGTCTCTGGCATGGCAGGCAAGAATTCTGCCTGCTGAGCCACCATGGCCCATCCTTTCTTATATTTGGTTAATGTCGTATCTTGAGAGAGGTACATTAAGGTCTCCTACCACTAATATATTTACATCTATTTTTTCTTACTACTAATATATTTACATCTATTTTTTTCTTGCATTTTCTTTAGTTTTTGCTTTATGAGTTCTAATTCCCTATTTGTGGAATCATATATATTTGTAGGTTCTGTAGTGATATTTCTTTTTTCATTCCTGATGTTGGATGAATTTCAAAAACCAGTTTCGTTTCAATGATTTTCTCAACTGTATGCGTATTTTCTATTTCACTAATTTCAACTATTATCTTAATTATTTCCTTCCTTCTGTTTACTTTGGATTTACTTCTTTTCTTCTAGCTTTTTTTTTTTTTTTTTTTTTTTTTTGCTTCCTGAAACTTTTCTCTCTGATGGGTAGCAGAAAATAATAGTAAATCTTGGTATATATGAATTTGGTCAACAGACATCTTTGCATTTTTAATTTACTTAAGAACATTAATTGCCATCAGAGTTGTTTTTAATGTGCTAGTTCTTTTTTTTTCTTTTTTATGAATTAACGGAAAAAAAGAAATTAACCCAACATTTAGAAATCATACCATTCTACATATGCAATCAGTAATTATTAACATCATCACATAGATGCATGATCATCGTTTCTTAGTACATTTGCATTGGTTTAGAAGAACTAGCAACACAACAGAAAAAGATATAGAATGCTAATATAGAGAAAAGAAATAAAAGTAATAATAATAGTAAAACAAACAAACAAACAAAAAAACAAAAAAAACCTATAGCTCAGATGCAGCTTCATTCAGTGTTTTCACATGATTACTTTACAATTAGGTATTATTGTGCTGTCCATTTTTGAGTTTTTGTATCTAGTCCTGTTGCACAGTCTGTATCCCTTCAGCTCCAATTACCCATTATCTTACCCTGTTTCTAACTCCTGCTGGACGCTGTTACTAATGACATATTCCAAGTTTATTCTTGAATGTCCGTTCACATCAGTAGGACCATACAGTATTTGTCCTTTAGTTTTTGGCTGGACTCACTCAGCATAATGTTCTCTAGGTCCATCCATGTTATTACATGCTTGATAAGTTTATCCTGTCTTAAAGCTGCATAATATTCCATCGTATGTATATACCACAGTTTGTTTAGCCATTCTTCTGTTGATGGACATTTTGTCTGTTTCCATCTCTTTGCAATTGTAAATAACGCTGCTATAAACATTGGTGTGCAAATGTCCGTTTGTGTCTTTGCCCTTAAGTCCTTTGAGTAGATACCCAGCAATGGTATTGCTGGGTTGTATGGCAATTCTATATTCAGCTTTTTGAGGAACCGCCAAACTGCCTTCCACAGTGGTTGCACCATTTGACATTCCCACCAACAGTGGATAAATGTGCCTCTTTCTCCGCATCCTCTCCAGCACTTGTCATTTTCTGTTTTGTTGATAATGGCCATTCTGGTGGGTGTGAGATGATATCTCATTGTGGTTTTGATTTGCATTTCTCTAAAGGCCAGGGACATTGAGCATCTCTTCATGTGCCTTTTGGCCATTTGTATTTCCTCTTCTGAGAGGTGTCTGTTCAAGTCTTTTTCCCATTTTGTAATTGGGTTGGCTGTCTTTTTGTTGTTGAGTTGAACAATCTCTTTATAAATTCTGGATACTAGACCTTTTTCTGATATGTCATTTCCAAATATTATCTCCCATTGTGTAGGCTGTCTTTCTACTTTCTTGATGAAGTTCTTTGATGCACAAAAGTGTTTAATTTTGAGGAGCTCCCATTTATTTATTTCCTTCTTCAGTGCTCTTGCTTTAGGTTTAAGGTCCATAAAACCGCCTCCAATTGTAAGTTTCGTAAGATATCTCCCTACATTTTCCTCTAACTGTTTTATGGTCTTAGACCTAATGTTTAGATCTTTGATCCATTTTGAGTTAACTTTTGTATGGGGTGTGAGATACGGGTCCTCTTTCATTCTTTTGCATATGGATATCCAGTTCTCTAGGCACCATTTATTGAAGAGACTGTTCTGTCCCAGGTGAGTTGGCTTGACTGCCTTATCAAAGATCAAATGTCCATAGATGAGAGGGTCTATATCTGAGTACTCTATTCGATTCCATTGGTCGATATATCTATCTTTATGCCAATACCATGCTGTTTTGACCACTGTGGCTTCATAATATGCCTTAAAGTCAGGCAGCGCGAGACCACCAGCTTCGTTTTTTTTCCTCAAGATGTTTTTAGCAATTCGGGGCACCCTGCCCTTCCAGATAAATTTGCTTATTGGTTTTTCTATTTCTGAAAAATAAGTTGTTGGGATTTTGATTGGTATTGCATTGAATCTGTAGATCAATTTAGGTAGGATTGACATCTTAACTATATTTAGTCTTCCAATCCATGAACACGGTATGCCCTTCCATCTATTTAGGTCCTCTGTGATTTCTTTTAGCAGTTTTTTGTAGTTTTCTTTATATAGGATTTTTGTCTCTTTAGTAAATTTATTCCTAGGTATTTTATTCTTTTAGTTGCAATTGTAAATGGGATTCGTTTCTTGATTTCCCCCTCAGCTTGTTCATTGCTAGTGTATAGAAATGCTACAGATTTTTGAATGTTGATCTTGTAACCTGCTACTTTGCTGTACTCATTTATTAGCTCTAGTAGTTTTGTTGTGAATTTTTCCGGGTTTTCGACGTATAGTATCATATCGTCTGCAAACAGTGATAGTTTTACTTCTTCCTTTCCAATTTTGATGCCTTGTATTTCTTTTTCTTGTCTAATTGCTCTGGCTAGAACCTCCAACACAATGTTGAATACTAGTGGTGATAGTGGACATCCATGTCTTGTTCCTATCTTAGGGGGAAAGTTTTCAATTTTTCCCCATTGAGGATGATATTAGCTGTGGGTTTTTCATATATTCCCTCTATCATTTTAAGGAAGTTCCCTTGTATTCCTATCTTTTGAAGTGTTTTCAACAGGAAAGGATGTTGAATCTTGTCAAATGCCTTCTCTGCATCAATTGAGATGATCATGTGATTTTTCTGCTTTGATTTGTTGATACGGTGTATTACATTAATTGATTTTCTTATGTTGAACCATCCTTGCATACCTGGGATGAATCCTACTTGGTCATGATGTATAATTCTTTTAATGTGTTGTTGGATATGATTTGCTAGAATTTTATTGAGGATTTTTGCATCTATATTCATTAGAGATTGGTCTGTAGTTTTCTTTTTTTGTAATATCTTTGCCTGGTTTTGGTATGAGGGTGATGTTGGCTTCATAGAATGAATTAGGTAGTTTTCCCTCCACTTCGATTTTTCTTAAGAGTTTGAGGAGAGTTGGTACTAATTCTTTCTGGAATGTTTGATAGAATTCACATGTGAAGCCGTCTGGTCCTGGACTTTTCTTTTTAGGAAGCTTTTGAATGACTGATTCAATTTCTTTACTTGTGATTGGTTTGTTGAGGTCATCTATTTCTTCTTGAGTCAAAGTTGGTTGTTCATGTCTTTCCAGGAACCCGTCCATTTCCTCTAAATTGTTGTATTTATTAGCGTAAAGTTGTTCATAGTATCCTGTTATTACCTCCTTTATTTCTGTGAGGTCAGTAGTTATGTCTCCTCTTCCATTTCTGATCTTATTTATTTGCATCCTCTCTCTTCTTCTTTTTGTCAATCTCGCTAAGGGCCCATCAATCTTATTGATTTTCTCATAGAACCAACTTCTGGTCTTATTGATTTTCTCTATTGTTTTCATGTTTTCAATTTCATTTATTTCTGCTCTAATCTTTGTTATTTCTTTCCTTTTGCTTGCTTTGGGATTAGTTTGCTGTTCTTTCTCCAGTTCTTCCAAGTGGACAGTTAATTCCTGCATTTTTGCCTTTTCTTCTTTTCTGATATAGGCATAGGGCAATAAATTTCCCTCTTAGCACTGCCTTTGCTGCATCCCATAGGTTTTGATATGTTGTCTTTTCATTTTCAATCGCCTCGAGGTATTTACTAATTTCTCTTGCAATTTCTTCTTTGACCCACTCGTTGTTTAAGAGTGTGTTGTTGAGCCTCCACGTATTTGTGAATTTTGTGGCACTCCGCCTATTATTGATTTCCAACTTCATTCCTTTATGATCCGAGAAAGTGTTGTGTATGATTTCAATCTTTGTAAATTTGTTAAGACTTGCTTTGTGACCGAGCATATGGTCTATCTTTGAGAATGATCCATGAGCACTTGAGAAAAAGGTGTATCCTGCTGTTGTGGGATGTAATGTCCTATAAATGTCTGTTAAGTCTAGCTCATTTATAGTAATATTCAGATTCTCTATTTCTTTATTGATCCTCTGTCTAGATGTTCTGTCCATTGATGAGAGTGGTGAATTGAAGTCTCCAACTATTATGGTAGATGTGTCTATTTCCCTTTTCAGCATTTGTAATGTATTCCTCACGTATTTTGGGGCATTCTGGTTCGGTGCGTAAATATTTATGATTGTTATGTCTTCTTGTTTAATTGTTCCTTTTATTAGTATATAATGTCCTTCTTTGTCTCTTTTAACTGTTTTACATTTGAAATCTAATTTGTTGGATATTAGTATAGCCACTCCTGCTCTTTTCTGGTTGTTATTTGCATGAAATATCTTTTCCCAAACTTTCACTTTCAACCTATGTTTATCTTTGGGTCTAAGATGTGTTTCCTGTAGACAGCACATAGAAGGATCCTGTTTTTTAATCCATTCTGCCAGTCTATGTCTTTTGATTGGGGAATTCAGTCCATTAACATTTAGTGTTATTACTGTTTGGATAATATTTTCCTCTACCATTTTGCCTTTTGTGTTATATATATCATATCTGACTTTCCTTCTTTCTACACTCTTCTCCATACCTCTCTCTTCTGTCTTTTCGTATCTGACTCTAGTGCTCCCTTTAGTATTTCTTGCAGAGCTGGTCTCTTGGTCACAAATTCTCTCAGTGACTTTTTGTCTGAGAATGTTTTAATTTCTCCCTCATTTTTGAAGGACAATTTTGCTGGATATAGGAGTCTTGGTTGGCAGTTTTTCTCTTTTAGTAATTTAAATATATCATCCCACTGTCTTCTAGCTTCCATGGTTTCTGCTGAGAAATCTACACATAGTCTTATTGGGTTTCCCTTGTATGTGATGGATTGTTTTTCTCTTGCTGCTTTCAAGATCCTCTCTTTCTCTTTGACCTCTGACATTCTAACTAGTAAGTGTCTTGGAGAACGCCTATTTGGATCTATTCTCTTTGGGGTGCGCTGCACTTCTTGGATCTGTAATTTTAGATCTTTCATAAGAGTTGGGAAATTTTCAGTGATAATTTCTTCCATTAGTTTTTCTCCTCCTTTTCCCTTCTCTTCTCCTTCTGGGATACCCACAACACGTATATTTGTGCGCTTCATATTTTCCTTGAGTTCTCTGATACCCTGTTCAAATTTTCCCATTCTTTTCCCGATAGTTTCTGTTTCTTTTTGGAATTCAGATGTTCCATCCTCCAAATCACTAATTCTATCTTCTGTCTCTTTAAATCTATCATTGTAGGTATCCATTGTTTTTTCCATCTTTTCTACTTTATCCTTCACTTCCATAAGCTCTGTGATTTGTTTTTTCAGTTTTTCTATTTCTTCTTTTTGTTCAGCCCATGTCTTCTTCATGTCCTCCCTCAATTTATCGATTTCGTTTTTGAAGAGGTTTTCCTTTTCTGTTCGTATATTCAGCATTAGTTGTTTCAGCTCCTGTATCTCATTTGAACTATTGGTTTGTTCCTTTGACTGGGCCATATTTTCAATTTTCTGAGCATGGTCCGTTATCTTCTGCTGACGTCTGGGCATTTAGTCAGATTTCCCTGGGTGTTGGACCCAACAGGTTGAAAGATTTTTCTGTGAAATCTCTGGGTTCTGTTTTTCTTATCCTGCCCAGTAGGTGGCGCTCGTGGCCCACGTTTGTCTGCGGGTTCCACCAGTAAAAGGTGCTGTGGGTCCTTTAACTTTGGATAACTCTCGCCGTGGGGGAGGTTCGCCAGCCGAAGCGGCTTGGAAGAGTGCCAGCTGGCCCGGGGGTCCAAACGCAGGGAGGGTCGCTGGCCGCCGCAGCCCAGGAGAGCGCCCAACCGAATCTCCCAGTCGCCCCGGGGCGCCAAGCGTGGCGGTAGGGCGTCAGCCGCTGCAGCCCGGGAGAGTGCACCGTTCCCAGCCGGACCGGGGAGTCATGTGTTTGGGAAGGACCCCCCCGTCACCGTTCTCCGCGGTCTGGGGATTTCCAATCCAATTCTCTCAGTTGGTCTGGGGGGCCTCGCGTGGTGGGGGCGCCAGCCACCGCGGCTTGAGGGGACCGCCTGCCCAATTCTGCCAGCTGGCCTGGGAAGGAGGAAGGGAGGGACTCCAGCCGCTTGCCGTCCTGCCTGGGAAAGCCCGCGCCCCTCGGCGATCTCACCGGAGCTGGTTCTCCCAGACAGTCAGCCATTCAAGAATGGGGGACGCTGTCTTTTTTATCTCTGTCGTGGCTCTGGGAGCTGCTCTGTAGTGTTTCTACTCCCCTAGTAGCTGTTCTGGAGGAGAAAAGGTGAGGGTGGCTAGGCTGTCGAGGCCGGTGGCGGAGGAGCCGGTGAAGGCGGAAGAGGGCATGGTGGTGGTTGGAGAGCCACCGGAGTAGGAGGGGAAAGGGAAGGATAAGATGGCGGATGGAGTGCCGGGGCGCTGCCGGCGGAGAAAGAGGGAGAGGAGGGCTGGATGGCGGCGGGAGTGCCGCCCGCCCGCGGAGAAAGAGGGAGAGGAGGGCTGGATGGCGGCAGGAGTGCCGCCCGCCCACGGAGAAAGAGGGAGAGGAGGGCTGGATGGCGGCGGCAGCGCTGCCCGCCCGCGGAGAAAGAGGGAGAGGAGGGCTGGATGGCGGCGGGAGCGCCGCCCGCCCATGGAGAAAGAGCTTCCTCTAGCTTTTTAAGGTGGATTCAGAAGTGTGTCTTTTAACCTTCAAATTTTCCAGATATCTGTTTGCTATTGACTTCTACTTTTGAGGTAATAGAATATACTCAGCATAATTCCAATCCTAAATGTAAAACAAATGAGACTTGTTTTACACTCATTATTTGGAGTATCTTAGTGAATATTCTAAATGCAATTGAAAAGGATGCTTATTCTTATGTTTTTTTGGATAGCATTCTTCAATTAGGGCAAGTCCGTTGATAGTGCTGTTCAAGTTTTATATGGCTTTACCACTTTTCTATCTATTTGTTTATCAGTTCCTGAAGAGGGGAATACTCTGAAATGTCTTTTTTCCATTAATTGTTTTTCCTGAAGTACTTCATCTGATATTATTATCTACCCCACCTTTCTATGATTAGTGTTTGTAACAGTATATCTTTTCCCATCAATCTACTCAATGTTTAGGTTTCCTTTTAAATTCTTTAGCATATTCATAACTGACATTTTAAAACTCTCTATTGGCCAAATCTATAACCGCTGAATTTCTGGTCTGTTTCTACTGACTGCTTTTGATTCTGATTCTAGGTGACATGTTCGTGCTTCTTTGCATATCTTGTACTTTTTATTGAATCCTGGATTTTCAGGATGTGTGTTGTCTTCCTTTAAAGAGTACTGAGTTATGCTTTGGCAGGAAATGAAGTTACTTGTGGATCAAATGGAGCATTTTGAAATTTGTTTTTAATCTTAATTGTTAAGATAGATTTAGTTTAGCCTAACTACTGAAGGGTGACCTTTCTGGGGTCGTTACTGAATGTCCTGTGCATTCAACGACTTTTCCAAATGTGTGGTTGAAACGTCTCCAAGTCTTATTGAGCACTAGCATTTCTTCAGTTTATAGCTTCCCAGTAACCATTCTTTCCTCATTAGGTAATTTTGTTTAGCTTTGTGGGGTCTCAGGTGTTTATATATATCTTAACATTCAGCCTAATCCATGCAGATTTCTGTAGCCTTTTTTAGTAGTTCCCTCATTCTAGCTACAAATTCCAGTTCAGTTACCTCGGTCTCCTTGAACTCATCTTTCTTTTCAAACCCAAAAGACCTTTCTGGAATGCTTGGAGTCCCTCTGCTTTCATTGCCTGGAAAATGCCTCAAGGCAGAACCCATGGTAGTCATAGGGCGTTCCTTGTTTTTTTCCTTTTTTCAGGGTTCACAATCTTGTGTTGCATGTTGTTAAATATCTCAAAACTTGTTTTATACTTTTTCTAATTGTCTAGTTTTTATGCAGAAGAATTGAGTCTGATACCAGCTACTATGTCATGGTTAGAAGCAGAAGTCTACTTCCTTGATTTTTAAAATTTGTATAATTTTTCTTTATATTGTGCTTACAATACTATGTTTTTAAAGTTCCTAGAAAAAGTAGAAACAAAAACACTAACAAGTGATTAGAAGACATTTTTTGCATGGTTACAGCTCCAACTTGACAAGGTTGGGTTTATGTGTTTGTTTCAGATTTTTAGGCACTGCTTTGATTTTTTTCTTTTGACTTAATTTGTGTTTTAATTATGTAAAACATTTACATGGCTATTAAAGCAAAACTATAAAACACAATATTTCAGACATCTTGCTTTCATGACTGTCATTTCATGTTTCTTCCTCCCCTATAAGTAATAATTTATATTAATTTTTGATACATATATGTATGCATTAAGTCCCCTGTCCCTACAAAGGTATCATTACACAAACTTCTTTGCAGCTTGCTCTTTCCAGTTAATAACATGTTCTGGAGATTGAGTACAATATACAGAATGATTTTCCTCATTCCTTTTGTTTAACTAGTCCTCTACTTATAGACATTTGAGTCATTTCCAGTCTTTTGCTATTAAAAATAATGTAACATTTATTATTACAAACAGTACAAATCCACAGACTTGCACATATTTTTGCCAGTATATTTTTGGAATAGGATAAATTCCTCAAAAAAGTATATGTTATATGCCACTCCTTTAGATACTAAGTGTCAATGTTTAACTATATTTCAATTAACTCTATACTATTAATATTTAATTCTATAAATATTAAATATATTAAGTATGCAAAAGAAACAAAATTTAAAAAAATTAAAATAAATGTAGAGTTCTGGTATAAAGTTAACAGGGACAGGGAAGCTTAGTATATCTGTCTCTCATTAAAATTTTCCAAATCAATCCATAAGTATAGTACTTTTTAGCAGAATTAATAACCACAGTCCCTGTCTTTAAGACATTTTCGTATATTAAAAGTTAACAATGCTTGCAAAAAAAAGTAAAACAAGGGCAGGCCATGGTGGCTCGGTGGCAGAGTTCTCGCCTGCCATGCATAAGATCTGGGTTCGATTCCCAGTGCCTGCCCATGCAAAAAAAAAAAAATGTAAAAGTTAACAATGCTGCGACCTCAAAGAAAGGAATAAAACAAACAATGTGTACCCTATGCTTGGAGTGTTCTGTATTTTCTTTCATTCAAGTAATTTCAAAGATTCCATCTCTCCATCTCTTTCATCAGGGCTTTCTGAGCAGGAAGGCTTGTGATTAACTCTGGCCCCTTCCTGTGTAAACGTACTTCTTCAATGACTTCAGGTGACCTCACAATAGGCAACAATTTCCCTATACAACATTTAAATATTATTTGATGCATGTTATTAACAAAATACATTCTGGGGCTGACTTTTTAATCTGCTTTTTACTTACTGTGCTTGTAAGCTTCTCATGAATGGAAGATTATGTTTAATAGCTTTTATATTGTGTCTGACACAGAAACAGCATGCTTAAAAATTAATTTAATAAATGCTTTCTAATATGATTATCATAAGCTGTTTAATCCCGTGTTTAGGATTTTACATCTTTTTTATAAAACTGCCTGTTTACTGGGGCTTTTGAAGGATAGCTACTACTACTTCTTAAAATACAAATAATCCTAGTAATCTATAATTTTAGTGTTGCAACTACATTTACATCAACTATAATTTTTTAAAGTTTCACTTTAAGTATCAAGTTAAGATTTGGGCAAGATTCCAATATAAGTTTCTTATTTCATTTCTACCTTCATCTCACTTTCTCTTTTTAAAATACCTTTCCATTGTAAAACCAAGATGAAATTTGCCAAATATAATGAGTAGCCTGCTTTTAAAACTATCTGTGCTGGTTTGAAAGGAAGTGTGCCCCCTAAGAAAAGCCATGTTTTAATATAAGTCCCATTTCATAAGGTAGAATAATCTCTATTCAACACCGTATGTTTGAAACTGTGATTGGATCATCTCCCTGGTTGATGTGATTTAGTCAAGAATGGTTGTTAAACTGGATTAGGGGATGACATGTCTCCACCCATTTGAGTGGGTCTTGATTAGTTTCTGAAGTCCTATAAAAGAGGAAATATTTTGGAGAAGGAGAGATTCAGAGAGAGCAGAGAATGCTGCAGCACCACAAAGCAGAGAGTCCACGAGCCAGTGACCTTTAGAGATGAAGAAGGAAAACACCTCCCGGGGAGCTTCATGAAATCGGAAGCCAGGAGAGAAAGCTAGCAGATGATGCTGTGTTCACCATGTGCCCTTCCAGCTGAGAGAGAAACCCTGAACTTCATCAGCCTTCTTGAACCAAGGTATCTTTCCCTGGATGCCTTTGATTGGACATTTCTATAGACTTGTTTTAATTGGGACATTTTCTCGGCCTTAGAACTGTAAACTAGCAACTCATTCAATTCCCCTTGTTAAAAGCCATTCCGTTTCTGGTATATTGCATTCCAGCAGCTAGCAAACTAGAACACTATCATAGGCCAGATATAAGGGACTATGACATACCCATCTAAAATATGAAATACTTACGCGTCTGTGGTCTTTGTACACCCATTTAGATTCAGTACTTCAATATTCCTACAGTTTTGTGCAAAGGTCCTTTATAGGGAAGAAACAAAGTAAAAGCTTTCAAATGAATGAGTACGATGTAGGCATTAGAAAAATAATAAAAGAGTTCCTATATAATCTCTATTATTAACATTGTATTAATGTGGCACCTATTACAACTAATGAAACATTATTATTATACTATTAACTACAGTCCATAGCTTACAATAGGGTTCACTGTTTGTTATGTACATTTCTATGGTTTTATTTTTAAATTTTTATCCCAGAAACATACATACAACCTAAAATTTCCCATTGTAACTATATTCAAATACATAATTCAGCTGTGTTAATTACATTTACAATGTTGTGCTACCATCACCACCGTCCATTTTTTTCCTCATGCGAAAACATTTTTTAATTTGTACATTTAGTCACTATCATTGTACACTCTAGGCATTCCTAGATTATACCATCTCAGTCTTTACCGTCTATCTTTCCTACTGGTTTCATTTGTGCCCCCCAGCCCTCCTCTCTCAATCATTCTCATATTCTGTGAATTAATATTATTGTGCTACAATTAGGTAGTATTGTGCTATCCATTTATGAATTTTAACAATCAGTGGTACAATCTATATCCCTTTAGTTCCAATTACCCAATGTCCACCCTATTTCTATTTCCTGATGGTCTCTGTTCTTAACTGAAATTCTCCAAGTTCATTCATCAATGGTCACATCAGTGGGACCATACGGTATTTGTCCTTTTGTTTCTGGCTAATCCCACTCAGCATAATGTCCTTAAAGTCCATCCATGTTGTTACATGCTTCGTGACTTTATTCTGTCTTACATAATATTCTGTCGTATGTTTAAACCACAGCTTGTTTAGCCACTCCTCTGTTGATGGACATTCTGGCTGTTTCCATCTCTTGGCAATTGTAAATAATGCTGCTATAAACACTGGTGTGCGAATATCCATTTGTATCATTGCCCTCATGTCCTCTGAGTAGATACCTAGTAATGGTATTGCTGGATCATATGGCAATTCTATACCCAGCTTCCTGAGGAACCACCACACTGCCTTCCACAGCGGTTATACCATTTTGCATTCCCACCAACAGTGGTTAAGTGTGCCTCTTTCTCCACATCCTTTCCAATTCTAGTCGTTTTCTGTTTTATTGATAATGGCCATTCTGGTCGCTACCATCTATTACTATGACGTTTCCATCACTTCAAACAGAAACTCTGTATCAGTTAAGCATTAACTTATTTTGTACCTCACCCCAGCCCCTGCTAACTAGGATTCCAGTTTCAGTTTCTGACTCTACCAATTTGCTCATTCTGTTTATACATATCAGTGACAACATACAATATATTTGTCCTTTTGTGTCTGGTTATTTCATTCAACAAGACCTCTTCAAGGTTCATCCATGTTGTCATATGTATCAGATCTTCACTCCTTTTTATGGCTGAATAACATTCCATTATATATATAAATCAAATTTTGTTTATCCATTCACCTGTTGATGGACACCTGCTTCCATCTTTGGGTATTGTGAATAATGCCACCATGAACATTAGTGTAGAAATATCTGTTCGAGTTCCTGCTTTGAATTGTTTTGGGTATATACCCAGAAATGGGATTTCCAGGTAATATGTTAATTCTATCTTTAACTTTCTGAGGAACTTCCAAACAGTAACTGCACATTGGATATTTTTGTGTTAAGTAATGTACGTGTGTTTGGGTTCTAAATATCTTAGGAATTTAAAAACTATATTAAATAATAAAATATTAGTATTTTCTAGGTGGGATGGTGCTGCTCTTTACTTCAATCAAGATAAGTTAATCAACAGTTATATTCTAACCTTAATGCATTGTCTCCTACTCCAAGACACCCACGAAGACTCAACTTTCGTAAAAAGCCCCCACATCTTTTTGAAATATTCTCCACTACCCGGCCCTGTAAAAAAAGACAGGTAAACAAAAATATAAGCCACCTCACTGCTTTTGAAAAACACTCATTTTGATTTTTAACAATGCATAAACAAAGAAAAAGGTTTCTATTCATTTTAAAGACCAAATTAATTCATAAGCAAAACTTCAGCTTATGTATTCTAAGAAAGCTTTCCTTACTAACCCAACTACTTGAAACACGCCTAAACTCTCTATCTTTGTTTTGTTCAATCTGTAAGATATTTGGAGAAACAGTGCTATGTTCTGCTCTTCCTGGTTAAACCATAAGTACTAAAAGACAGTAACGGAACACTTCATGAAGGCTTGCTGAATGGTTGTACGGAGAGTATTGGTTTAAACATTTAGATCCATAAAAATTAGAGAATTGTGAAAAACAAAGCCCCAACATAATGTCACTGGATATTATTTTTAAAGTATTTTCTGAAGTTAATGGAGAGCTTATGCAAGGTTTTCTTAAATTTCTTACATGAGTCTCGATAATTATTTCCACTGAAAATTGAAGAAGAAAAAAAAAAGACACTCAATACTATAAGGAAACTACTATTTCTACTCTCAGGATCAGAGAGCTTAAATTCAGGTTAATGTAAATTAAGCTTAAGCGTGACCTTAAGCTTAAGTTTATTTGACCCCAAAATGCAGGAGAGAAGTGGGAGGGGAAGAAAACCTATTTTTCCCCAGAAAAATCAATTCAATAAATGACCTTGGCTTTATTTATTTACTTTTTTTCATTCTCAAAAAAAAAAAACTATCTCCAGTCTCCTTAAGAACCAAAATGCTCATCTCAAGAATATGCTAAATATCATCTTCTAACAAATTTAACGCCACTTGTTCTTCAATAAACAAATATAAAATGACTTCCTTAAGATGAGCAGACACAGGTTCACACTTCCACTGCAAAAACAAATCCAAAAAAATTTTAGTACTATTTCACAGTGAAATAATTCTGCTCATTCTCAAAAACTGAATGAGCTCTTAGGGAGTTTCAAAGGCTCCTTTGAGGCTCTTGTGAAGCTCAGATGCACTAAAATTAATAGTTTTTCTCTCTAGGGAAAAGGCTATTTATATGGCTGGAGTTAATCTGTTTCATGCTGTAATTATACTTTAACAAGAAAAAAAGGGGCCACACACAGCATAATTATACCTCAATATCCCTCTGGAAATCAAACAGGTCAATTCGTTGCCAGTTACTGCCATCCAGAGCCAGAACATTCCAGGCCTATTTTGAAGAAAAAGGGACAGAATGAGCAGCAGCTGAAATGAAGGGGAAACGTGATATTTAAATCAACAATTCAACTTAATGACAACCAACTGATGGCAGAAATGGATCAAAAACATTTCTAAATCCCCACCATTAACTCCCAAAAGATCTGCCTTTCTTTTTTTTTTTTTTTAACATGGGCAGGCACCGGGAATCAGACCCAGGTCCTCTGGCATGGCCGGCAAGCATTCTTGCCTGCTGAGACACCGTGGCCCGCCCTCTGCCTTTCTTTTGAGCTGTACTTTATTCTCCAATCAGATCACCTCATAAATGAGTGGTACAGAAATTAACACCAACAAAAGATTTTAGGTTAGGGAAGTTGGGGAAAGGGCAAGGTTTTGACATTTATCAAAGAAATTATTTTCTAACTGGAATGTTCTAGTTTCTAATTCCAAAATGAGATGGAAGTTCCACTGATGGAAAGCAAGTCTCTTGCTCCATCCCTATTTGGGACTAGGATGAGGATGAAACCAAAGAATGGGGACAATACTCAATTCATCTTGCTCAAAAATATTTGCTTATCTATGCATCTTTTAGCTGGACATGGAAATGTGATATAATGATTTGGGGCTAAGAAAAGACACTATCATCTCTCTGTACACATGACAAGACTTTAATGCTTTTCCTTCTCAACAACGGGCTCCCTCAGATCTGCTTCTCAATTGATATCTTTACTCTCCAACTAGATTCAGCGATAATTTGAAAAAAATGGGAAGTTTAACCTTCTTATATATCTATTCAAAGAAACTAAAAGGAGGCAGGAATGTTTCTAAGTTTTTTTCTTTCAGAATTAAGTGAGAAATGACCCCAGGAGGAGTTAATTGTTGTGGATCATTCTATATTTTGAGAAGACTTTAAAAGTTTGGCCTATTCAATTTAAAATTTGAACAAAGTCTTAATACTATTTAGAGTTACAAATTTAGAGTATTATCTCTTATTACAACAAATAAAAAAAGATTAAATACTAGTTATACCATATCTATGAAATTCTATAATTTCTACAAAAGAAATTCTGGATATATTTGCAAGCTCTAGGATAATTATCACACAATCAGTGAAAAAGACAGATGTCAGAGGTACAAGCAAGCAAGCAGTTATCACTTTAGAAATGTCGGTTTTATCAGGAGTTCAATGTTACTTTTCTTTCCATGGCTTCATATTTTTCCAATTCTTTTTTCTAATGGCTAGCCATGGGAGGCAACAGATAAAACTTGAAAGATCATGTCTTGAATAGATTCTTGGGCTAAATATACCTCTGATTTTATCTATTTCTCATTTCCTTATACTGTTTTCTAAGTGGAAGCAAACAGTAAGCAGGCATAACTCAGGCTAAAAATAGAAACAACAGGTTCCTCTCTAAAGTGTGCTTGAAAACAAAACAAAACAAAAACCAACAAAAAACCCACTTCCAGTATAAAAAATAATAGGTTAATTACTGATGTACCAATGATCCAGATTTAATGAAAACTGGTATTGTGTTTTCTTTTCTTTTAACATGCATTATATGGAAAGAGGAACCTGCAATAAAACTCACTAAAAATCAACATTCCTGGGATGATACTCCAACTAAAAAGATTTAGACACTGGTCTGGGAATTTTGTTTCTCAATGATAACCTTAGCTTCACATGGAGACGGAAAGGAAAACCCACTCATTTATAAGAGCATTTATAATGGCAGTGTTCAGAAAGACCAAACAAGTACTAGGGACAAAAACATCATTTCAAAAAATCATTAACAAAAAAACTACTGGTTGTTTTCGAAATAGCTGATACAGAAATTTAGTACAGTTTTGAGATACAGAAGTCAAGGTGAATTTCCTACAATAACTTTTTTCTATTTGTTTATTTGAGGAGATGCTGGTGGTGATGATGGAGATTTAAGGGGACACTTGGTCCACCCACACAGATAACATCATGATAACACAATACTCTAAGATATAACCATTACATATTTAGCACTTATGATAGCACCTGGTACATGGTAGCTTTTTTTCCTTTATTGGAGAAGTCGTGGGTTTACAGAACAATCATGCATAAAATACAGGATTCCCATATGCCATCCTATTATTAACGCCTTGAACTGGTATGGAATATTTGTTACAACTGACACTAGTACATTTTTATAATTGTACTGTTAACTATAGCACATGGTTTAGAGTTCACTGTGTAGTGTAGTTTCATGGATGTTTAAAATTTTTATTCTGTTACCATACATACAATCAAACATTTTCCCTTTCAATTACTTTCAGATACATGTTTCAATGTTGTTTATTATGTTCACAATGGTGTGCTACCATCGCCACCATCTATTACCATATAGGAGGTTTTCAATAAATACCTGTTAAGTGAAGGAACAAACAAAAAGTCACTGTTCAGTTCATTTGATAAAAGGCAATTATAGGTCTCATTAATTCTGCTATGTTAATTACTATATATTCATATTACGAAAGATATTAGGAGTGGTTCATAGAGTAATTCTTCCATACCAATCATTCTATACTTTCTATCAGTGGCAGCCAATAGGATCATGATATTTCACTGTTTTGTCACAGCAATGCCTACTGACAAAGAGAGAAAAATAATGTAGAAATTGACTTTGGGAATGAACTCTGGTTTGTGCTACAACTCCTTCTTTTTTAAATATTATCTTTATTTTAAAAAATTGTATTGTGGGAACACATAGTATAAAATTTATGTAGTATAAAATTTGCCATTTTAACCAGTTTTAAGTGCACAATTCAGTGGCATTAGTCACATGTAAAATGTTGTGTTACTATCACCACTATCCGTTACCAAAACTTTTTCATCATTTCTAACAATCTACCTATTATATTTTGAGGAAAGAGTAAGAGGAGATAGTATGAGACTTCGATCTTGCTACAAAGCCGCCTATAAGAGCCTTCATTAATGGTACAAAGCTATTTATTAAAGAAATGATTACTTTAAAAAAATGAGTACTGACAGTTAAAAATCAAAACAATAATAAAGGTTAACAGGACTTTAGACCACTAAAATCTCACTTAGGATGACTTGAAGTCAGGGACTATTTAAACTAGTCTTGTGATATTTCTGGAAGACAAACACCCCAAAACCAGGGAAAATAGAAAAATGACAGATACAACAGGAAAAACAGAGTTAGCTTTGTAGTATCTCTTTCAACTAAATCTTGTATCTGTTATGATTAAGGTAAAAATGAGTTTCGACTTAAGGAAACTTCTGTTGGTATAGCTTATTTCTTGTTTCAAATGTATAAAGAAAAAGCTAATATTGCACATTTAATTAGTACCCTTTACTTACAAGTAGAAATGAGGTTTAGTGATTCTTTTCAACCATTTGATAATGACCACAAAAGCATTAAATTAAAAACAAAATATTATCATGTCTCCCTAACTTCTCCCCTGCCCTGACCCCCAAAATGTTATTGTACCAGAAGAAAATGTTTCATTAGTTAGACTGCATTTCTCTTATATACTGAGAAATCCTTGTAGCTCCTACAACTGTCATATGCACAAATCCTATCCAGGAAAACCAAATGAAACAATATTGAATTGAGCCTAGACATCTTTTAATTTTCATGTTTCATGTTCTTTCATTGAAAAGGTTTCTTCTGTTTATATTTTACAAATAGTCAAGAGTTATAAAAAAATTAAAGTTAGATTCAGAAAATACAGTAGAATCCCATTGTACATTTACATGGGTTTGGATATGCCATGGGTTAAATAACATCGTTCGAAATATAACATACAACTAATACTGAAATAAATGGTTAGCCTACTACAGAGGCTTTCACCATCAGTCTCAGGAAAGGGTCCTCTTGTGAGCATGCCAACCATTCTTACCCTGGAGACCTGAGCGCAGCGACATAAGGTAACCACATCCAGAAAAGAGAATATTCTAAAACAAAAAGAGAGGAGACAAGCTGTATTATTTGATAAAGTAGTTTCTCTTGATTTTTGCCTATAAATAATTGATTAGGCTAACACAAACCAAGGGGAAAAAAAAAAAAAGAAAGCAGAAGTCCTTTCAAACAAACACACAAAAAAACCTTTAGCACTTTACGAAGATAATATTGCCACACAAAACCTAAGGGGATTCAATTACTGAACCATGTACCCAAAAAACAAAACAAAACATAAGGGGAATAAGTAATCTTTCAGTGGATAATGTAAATCTAAGTACCACAAATTCAATTACTCACATCAAAGGATGATAAAAGATTTCTATTGATACACTGTTTTAAAAGGAAAAAAAATCCCCCCCTACCTCTGATTATCAAAAGAAATAGATTAGGGAAGGATATTTTGGAAAAAAATTTGCAGATAGGAGGAAAATACAGGATAAAATAATAATGTAATAAATATAAAACAGCAACTCACTAGTTCAAATTTAGGAAATTACAAAACTGATTTAACTTGCAACATCAATGTTAGGAAATATTTACTGCCTAGAATTTTTATCAGTCTTCTAAAAAATAAATATTTGATTTGAAGTAGGCCAAAAATTTATTTGCTTAAAGCCAATAAATTCTCTCCAAAAGTCACCTGTATAAACAGGTTAGGGCATCCTGAAATAAAATGAGAGTCACTTCTGCTCGAAGCCCTCTTTGCTCATGAACACATCCTTAAATAAGGCCATCTTGATCTGAATAAGAAGGTGGCTCTTCAGCAAGTGGCAAAAAATACAATATAGTATGTACTTTAAAGATTTAAGTGGATAAAAATTAATTTTGCTTTAAGAATTTTATGACAACCCTTAAGATAAATGGAGTGTTGACAAAGTGGAGGCCAGGAAGTACTAGTTTGGAAAACTTACTATTCCATAGTTAACTTAAGTGTAAAAAGCTTCTGAGTCAGCTTAAAAGAACAAGATTTTGTTGTTTAGTGATAAGAGGTTATCAGTCACTGTTTGGAACCTGGAATAAACTGTGCTAATAATTATGTCAGACAGAAAGGCATGTGCATTCGGTAAGTGTTTTCAGTTTTGAAGCAGGAGGTACTTTCATGATTGAAGTAGTGGCATGATATCAGAACACCAGAAAAAGCAGTAGAACTGTTTTTTAAAATTCCCTAATGCTTTCTTACAAATTATTTCCTTTTTTTAAAATTTATTTTACTTATTAAATGTACCAACATACAAACACATTCTAACCATATGATCATTCCATTCTACATATATAATCAGTAATTCACAATATCATCACATAGTTGTATATTCATCATCATGATCATTTCCTAGAACATTTGTATCAATTCAGAAAAAGAAATAAAAAGAAAACAGAAAAAAATCATATATACCATACTCTTTAACCCTCCCTTTCATCGATCACTAGCATTTCAGTCTACTAAATTTATTTTAACATTTGTTCCCCCTATTATTTATTTATTTTTAATCCATATGTTTCACTCATCTGTCCATAAGGTAGATAAAAGAAGCATCAGACACAAGGTTTTCACAATCACACAGTCACATTGCTAAACAAATGATCTCCTCTTGATTTACTTCAACTACAGAGAGGCTCATGTAAGGGACTGATTAAAATGATAAATCAAAACATACTGAGTTAGAGGCAACATAGTGAGTACACGTAACTGATTTTTATCCTGCAATCTCACCAAGACACCAGCAAGGGGCAAGGAAGTCTCTGGACAAAAGTCTAGGGAACAATTATGGAACAAATAATAAAATTAATATAGGTGTTTTTAGGCTATCTACGTCTAGAAACTCTGTATTCTCTCAGGAGGATCAGATGGGTAGATAGGCTGGGGAAAGTCTAGTTACAATGATGAGCAACTTCTCTGGAAGCTGTGGTCAGAAGCTTTTCTCAGCTTGCCAGAAAGCAAAGAAAACCATTCATATTTAGAGGGAATGAGTTTCATGTATTCATTCAAAAAAATATTTTTACTGTCTTCTATCTATAAGCATTGTTATGTCCCTACTGTGGTTCAGCTTATGGTCAAGGGACGGAAGATAGACACAAAGTTAGTAGAATGAGAAAACTTTAGAGAGTGATAGTGTTATAAAGAATATAAAGTAGAGTAATATGATGGAAGTGTGGTCAGGGAAAGCCACCCCAAGGAGTAGACATTTGATCTGGGACCTGAATGACCACATGAACCAGGGTGGCCAGGATGGGGGTGGGGGAAGGGGAGGAACATTCTGGGTAGAAAAAACAGTAGGCGTATGATGAAGGCCAAGAGGAAGAAAGTCAGTGAGGCTGGAGTACAGCAGTAGTAACACAATTTATTGAGTTCCTATGTCAGGTATTATTCTAAGCCCTTCACATGTATTAACCCCAAGACTTCTTACAACAATCCTATGAGATAGGTTATATTATCACTCATATTTTAGTTGAAGATATCAAGTGAAATTTGGAGAGTTAGAAAGGGGTAGATTATGTAAGAAAGTTTTATAGTCACAGTAAAATGTTTGGATTGTATTCTCAGTCCAGGAGATACCACAGGAGAGTTTTAGGCCAATGAGTGATATGATCTTATTTATATTAGAAAAGATCACCATAGCTGTGGTGTGGAAAATAGATGGCTTGAGCACAAAAGTTGCAGCAAGCAGACAAATTGGGAGAGCACAGCTCTCATCTAAGGAAGAGGCTTAGGCCAGGACAGCTGCACAGGAGATGAAGAGAAGAGGATGGATCTCATAGGACTTGCTGATGGACTGGGTGAGAGGGCAAGGGAAAGAGAAATAAATTTCTGGTATGAACTGCAGAGTGGTTAATGGTGCCATTAACTCAAATGGGAAACACTGAAGGATAAATATGTTTGTAGCTTTATCAAGAGTTCTGTTTCAGATACATTATATTTGAGTGGAGATCCCAAGGAGGCAGCTTGATACAGAAGGTAAAGACAGGACTAGAATGTAAAACCTTCATCTTTTTATGTAACTGATGTAGTATTTTATTTTTCCTTGCCAATTTTATATTGTTATGTTCTCTTCTTTTATTACACTTTACTATCCTTTTAACTGTTTTTGATTCCTGTTCTTTTCTACATCTCTCCATTTTCAAATCTTACTTGGCTTATCTGTTATTTCTTTTTTTGCCTTTTCAGTTTTAAAATGACAGGCAAAAGAGAGTATAAACGTTAACAACAGAGGCCAGATACTTATCTTGTTCCTTTACGGCAGTCTCGCCACCATCCTGATGGCTCCTCTTAACAATAAATTTCCCATCTTCTTTAAAATTGATTACCATCTTTCACACTCAAATAAACATATATACCCCCAATCAAGTTACCTCAATTTCTAAAACAATAAATTTACCTAATGCAACAAACATTCCTCCATTGCTGAAATGCTGCTGCTTTTACCTGTCATCCACTGTGCAATACTTTTTTTTTTTTTTTTTTTGAGCAGGCTCCAGAAATCCAACCCGGGGTCTGGCATGGCAGGCGAGAAGTCTGCCACTGAGCCACCATTGCCTGCCCCACCGTACAGTACTTTGATGTGAAATTTCATAAACATCTGCCAAATCATCACTAGCCCTTGAGCAATTTGTATAAATATAATCTTACACATGTTTGGAGGGCACAGGTGAGAGGCCTCACAGGTATCAATCCTACCTAGACTTTAGTAACCTTTCAAATAGAAAGGTTCATTACAGAAGAAACCACAGTAATAGAAATGAAATGTGGGGCTGGTGGTCAAATGTTTGCAGACTGAGGAGACTCTCTGAAGCATGCATCACAACAGTGGTATTTCCATCATTACATTCTAACTGAATGAGTGTCTAAATGTTAACATCCCATATTAACTTTTCACCTGAATTTTGACATTATGGTAAATTAAAAAAAAAAAAAGGAAAAGGAAAAGACAAATACAGTGTACTCCTCTATTCAAGTAATAAGAGATTGGTCTTTCTAGTTCTGATTTGGCTCCCTAATAAGATGGATGTCATAAGCCTTCTTGAAGCCCTTCTACCACTCCACAAGTAATATGCCTAAATATCTGAGTATTAATCAATAACTCTTAGATTTCTATTTCTTCTACATATAAGACAATGGAGATAACTGTCTTTAGAAACCCAAATATAAGAATTACTGGTAGGCTGCCAGGGTTTCAGATGGCATCAATTTTTTTTCCCTCACATGAGCCATTCATTCTTCCAAGAATGAATTAATTTAAATAGAAAACATCACTATACTTACTTAGAAATATACATTTGTGAGATAAATCAGGAAGAAACACTATTGAAAAAATCTATATGCTGGGGCAGAAAAACAAGCAACATTATACTTAGCACTTTCCAACACCTCATCATCTTTAGGACAGGTATCTTAGACCATGTTTAAGTGGTTCTTTTCTACACACTTTAACCCTTTACATAATTACTTCTTAAGATACCTACATCTAAAACTGGAATAGCTATGGTTAAAGAGATTTAAAAACCTGAGATGGAATGAAGGGCTATTAAATTCTACTAGCTGTCTGCCACTGTTTAAGGATCCTGTTTGACTCCCTAAAACAAAAAATTTCTCCTTTCCTCATCTCTTACTAATAGATTGTTGATACACTGGTCTAGCTTTAACCAGCCCCTGGCTTGAGAACATTTAGGCCTCCAATTTTCCTACTCTTGATACAATGAGGAATATTAGGAAGCAAAAAACCTTGGCCAAATCTCTGAGACACCGTATAGAAGAATAACAGGGCCTAGTTATATTTAAATATTAATGTACAAAAAAAACAAAAAAAACCCCACAACTTAATACTAAATCTTTGGAGAACATGGGGTTGGCTGTTATGATCAATATTGAGAGTACATTTTGAGATAAGGTTACCCATGGTACAGTTCTGGAAAAAGGAAAGGATTTTTTCTCAATTTCTCTTGGCTTGACAGTCTCATGAAAAACATCCCAAACCTTGAGCAATCTCTCTTAGTATAGCTCGTATTAAAAAAAAAAAAAAGGCATAGAATGGTTCTGGAGAGGGTATAACAAAACAGGTACTTGCATTCATACTGTGGGAACATCTATGGATGCATGTTTGGAAAGTAATTTTTCAGTGTCCATTAAAATAAAAATCATACTATATCCTATACAAGCAAAAGTTTGAGTAAAAGTGACAATCAGAATATTTAAAGTATCATTATTTGAAATAACAAAAAGCTAGAATCAACTTTAACATACATCAGGAAATAAATTTTATTTAATGGAATAGATTACTTAGCAGCCATTAAGAAGATTGAGGCAAAGCTATATGAACTAACCTGAAAAGATTATTAAATGAAGGGAAAAAAAGGCAGAAACAAAACTAAGCTGTAGAATAGTACTTATAGCATGCTTCCATTTTTGTAAAAATAATAAAATATGTATATATAAACACATGCATGTATGTATGTACATATACATAGATGTAAGAGGATATAACCATTACCTTTGGGTAAAGAATAGGCTTTTTATGGGAGGAAAGATGGTGATGGGAGGGGAGGGAGAAGGAAGCCATTTTTTAATTACTTTATACTTCTTTTGAAAAGGCACTTGCCAAAGATCTTTGGCTACTTGAAGTGCTAAAGCCTGAAGTGACTGGAGGTCTCCAATACTTGGTAACTGTAACAGAGTACATAATCACATTTTCAAAACTGTAATCTTCTTAACCCTCACAATATATCATTAGTTGACAGGATCTGTTCATTAAAACTGTATGCTAGTGGCTTTATCAAACTACAGAAGAGTGCTTAATATGCCCCTATTTTAAACAAGGAGCAAGAGGGCTTCAGGTAGAATTAAGCCATATGGTTATTCCCCATGATCCTGTAGAAAAATCTGCTAAAAGCAAAGTATGTTACTTATAGCCATTATGGACTTAGCTTTGACTCTTTAGATAAGAATATATTATGGGTTAAGTTCTAAGAGTGTTCTATACATGATTGGTTATTAATGTGAAGACAAAGACCACATTTTTCATATTACTAATTGAATTGGAGCTGGCGGACACACTCTGAAAAATCAGATAATCTCCAACCTCTTAAATTAGGGCTGTATGTTGGCTTCCCTTCCTATTTAACTTGTATTTCGAAGTGAAAATATTTTTAAATAGATCAGATGTACACCTCAGTTCTAAAGAATAGAAAAATAAGCATCCTAAATGTTTTTGAAATGATTTATGGTCACAAATTTGGAAAGGCCACATAGCAAACAACAGTTCTTGTTATCCAGCTATTTTCAGTTACCTATTATTTTTTAAACATTTTTTTATTATTAAATATAACATATATACAAAGAAAAGAAAAAAAGGAATGATTTTCAAAATATACTTCAACAAGCAGATACAGAACAGATTTCAGAGTTTGTTATGGGTTACCATTCCACTATTTCAGACTTTTCCTTGTGGCTCTAAAACACTGGAGGCTAGAAGAAATATAGTTTTTCTTTTTTGTGTGAAAAATAACATATATATGAAAAAGCAATAAATTTCAAAGCACACTGCAACAATTAGTTGTAAAATAGATTTCAGAGTTTGGTATGGGTTACAATTCTACAACTCTAGGTTCTTACTTCCAGCTGCCCTAAGGTACTGGGAGACTAAAAGAAATATCAATACATTGATTCAGCAATCACACTCATTTGTTAAACACTGCCTTCTCTGTACAGCTCCACCTTCATCTTTGATCTTTCTTCCACTCTTTAGGGGTATTTGAGCTATGCCCATTCTAATTTTTTCACGTTGGAAGGGGCTGTCGATAATATGGGATGGGGGTGGAACTTGTCGATGTTCTGGAGAGGTTGTCCCCTATGTATTTCAGGATTTATCTGGTCTAAGGATCCATCCGGAGGTTGTAGGTTTCTGGAATGTTACCCTAGTGCACGGAACCCTAGTAGAATCTTACACAACGCCCTAGGTGTCTGTGCTGGTTTGAAATGATGTATGTACCCTAGAAAAGCCATGTTTTAATCCTAATCCCATTTTATAAAGGTAGCCATTTCTTCTAACCCCTATTCAATACTGTATGTTTGAAACTGTAATTAGATCATTTCCCTGGAGATGTAACCAAATTAAGAGTGGTTGCTAAACTGGATTAGGGGAGATGTGTCTCCACCCATTTCAGTGGGTCTTGCTTTACTGGAGTCCTATAAAAGTGGAAACGTTTGGAAAATGAGAGATTCAGCCAGCGACCTTTGGAGATGAAGAAGGAAAATGCCTCCCAATGTGCTTCATGAAACAGGAAGCCAGGAGAGAAAGCTAGTTGATAACACCGTGTTTGCCACGTGCCCTTCCAGATGAGAGAAACCCTGACCATATTCACCATGTACCTTTCCAACCGAGAGAGAAACCCTGAACTTCATCGGCCTTCTTGAACCACGATCTTTCCCTGGATACCTCTGATTAGACATTTTCTCAGCCTTAGAACTGTAAACTAGCAACTCATTAAATTCCCCTTTTTAAAAGCCATTCCATTTCTGGTATATTGCATTCTGGCAGCTACCAAACTAGAACAGTGTCCTACCTATTATTTTGAAACCAAAATTACTTTAGCAGATACTGTGTAAACCTAATCAGTTCATTTCTGGTAAGTTCATACAGCACATTAAATCATTTAGTTACTTAGATGTACAACTCACAGCTACTTTATTATTAACTAGGCTGAGGTGAGTGGGAAGTTCTGCTGCTCTACATTAGATTCACTACAGAGATCTGTTGGATAACTGGCAAAACCACCTGCTATAAACATTTTCCAGGCAAAAATTATCTATGGGATAGAATTTTGAGCAATTCATTAACTACTTGTTTATGTGCTGAAAATAATCTAGCATTGTTTCTTGAGGAATTAAAATTCAATATAGGGTGCATGGGTGATTCAGTGGTAGAATACTTGCCTTCCATGTGGCTCCCAGGTTCGATTCCCAGACCATGCATCGAAAAAAAAAATCAATATAAAAGCAGGATAATGCTTTATTGGTATGGAAGTCATAAATAGGCTTTTTTTTTTCATCAAAGAATGATAAACCTACTACTTGTTCACCTGATTTGAAGTACAATAATCAATCTTCAATCAACAGCTAAGAGTATTTCCATTCTAGAAACCCATAAAAAAAAGTCTTTGTGCTATCCTAAATCCTATCAAAAGTCCAGCTATATTCAGTGCTACAAAATGTGATCATAAAAGTTGTGACTGAAGGCGGGCCGCGGTGGCTCAGCAGGCAAAGTGCTTGCCTGCTATGCCGGAGGACCTCGGTTCGATTCCCGGCCCCAGCCCATGTAACAAAAAAACAAAGAAACAAAATACAATAAAACAAGAAAATGTTTAAAGATGTTTCCCTTTCTTCCTTCCTTCCTTCCTTCTATCCTTCCTTCCTTCTCTCTGTCTTTCCTTTAAAAAAAAAAAAAAAAAAAAAAAAAAAAGTTGTGACTGAAATTGCTATGAAACTTTGCTCATGAAAACAGTACATTACCATTCAGAAATAAGTGCTAAGAAGAACTGTTTTCATAAAGTAATATATATATTTCTTCTTTACTGTTAAAAATATTTCATTTATGCTACCAGGAAATCTAAGGCTAAATTTGAGTCCAATATAGCAATTATGTAGTTTCAGATAAAGGCACATTTGCGCTCTTTCTTTCTATTTTTTTAAAAAATTTTTTCTTGATCTGATTATTTATTTGTATTTATAATATGTGCTCCTGCATTAAACCACCTCAGTATTATCACTCTTGTGGAGCCTGAAAGTTACTATCTTTTCTATATTCTGGTTTCATTGTTAGAAATGAACAGCTCCACCAACTGTTCATTTGGTGAACAGTTCCACCAATGGGGTTAGAAGGGACTAACCCCGCTAAACAGTTCCACCAATGGGGTTAGAAGGGACTCTGTTCCTACCCTGTGGTTGAAAACATAGGGAAGAAAGCAATTATATGAACTCATTTATGTACAGGAGTTAGGTTTAATATGAAAAAAATGTAATTCATCTCATTAATAATTTTTATATTTATTGCATGTTGAAATAATATTTTAGATATATAAGGTTAAATTAAATTTACTGTTGAAATTAATTTTTTTATTTTTAAAATTATATATATATATATATTTAGGTGCATGGTCCCAGAATGAACCCAGTTCTCCTACATGGAAAGTGAGCGTTCTACCACTGAAAAATTTTATACTTTCTATGTTTTTAATTTTTTCAATATGGCTACTAGAAGATTTAAAATTATATATGTTGGCTTGCGTTATATTTCTTTTTTTAATTTTAAAAATTTCTTTTAACATTTTTTATTATGAAATAAAACATATAACAAAAAAGCAATAACGTTCAAAGTACATCAAATAAGTACTTACAGAAGAGATCTCAAAGCCTGGAAAGGCTTATAGTTCCATAATTTCAGGTTTTTCCTTCTAGCTCTCCAAGATACTGGAGACTAAAGGAAATACTACTACAATGATTCAACAGCCATACTCATTTATTAAATCCTATCTTCTCTTGTTCTAACTCCTTCTTCTCCTTCGACCCTTCTTCCAATCTTTAGGGGTATTTGGGCTATACCCATTCTAACTTTTTCATGTTGGAAAGGGGTGTCAACAATATGGAATACAGGGATGAAACTAGCTGATGTTCTTGGAGAGGTTGATCGTCTGGGTTTCAGGATTTATTTTCCCTAGGAACCATCTGGAGGTTGTAGGTTTCTGGAAAGTAATCTTAGTTTGAGAAACTTTTTTAGAATCTCAGATAGAGCCCTAGGCATTCTATAGGGTTAACAGGAAGGTATTAGGTGGAGTTTGGCAAACTTTGGCAATTAGCAGTATCCAGCTGAAGGTTGCATAAGAGTAGCCTCTCCTCTCTATCTGAACTCTCTTAGCCATTAATACCTTATTTTTGTTACATTTTTCCCTTTTGCTCAGGAAGGTGCCAGGCTTATCCCTGGGAGTCATGCACCATGTTTCCAGGGAGACTTTCACTCCCTAGATGTCATGAACCACATGCGGGGGGGGGGGGGCGGGGTGTAATGATTTTCCTTGCAGAATTGGGCTTAGAGAGAGAGAAACCACCTCTGAGCAACAAATGAGATTTTCTGGAACTCTTAGACATAACTATAAGTAGGCTTAGCTTTTCCGCTACAGAAATAAGTTTCATAAGAGCAAGCCTCAAAATAAAGGGCATAGGCTTCTCCGCCGGTCCGGCGGTGCTCCCGCCCGGCCAGCCAGCCCGCCCTCCTCTCCCTCTTTCTTCTCCGCCGGCTCGGCGGCGCTCATCCGCCACCTTATCCTTCCCTTTCTCCTCCTGCTCCGGCGGCTCTCCAACCACCACCGTGCCCTCTTCCGCCTTCACCGGCTCCTCCGCCACCGGCCTCAACAGCCTTGCCACCCTCACCTTTCCTCCTCCAGAACAGCTACTGGGGGGGAGTGGAGACAACACAGAGCAGCTCCCGGAGCCATGACGGAGATCAAAGGGACGGCGTACCCCATCCTGGAACGGCTGACTGTCTGGGAGAACCAGCTCCGGTGAGACCGCCGAGGGGCGCGGGCTTTCCTGGGCGGAACGGCAAGCGGCCGGAGTCCCTCCCTTCCTCCTTCCCAGGTCAGCTGGCAGAATTGGGCAGGCGGTCCCCTCAAGCCGTGGCGGCTGGCACCTCCACCATGCGAGGCCCCCCGGACCAACTGAGAGAGTTGGGTCGGAAATCCACAGACCGCAGAGAACGGTGACCGGGGGGTCCGTTCCAAACACGTGACTCCCCGGTCCGGCTGGGAACAGTGCACTCTCACAGGCTGCGGCAGTTGGCGTCCTACCGCCACGCTTGGCGCCCCGGGCCGACTAGGAAATTCGGTTGGGCGCTCTCCCGGGCTGCGGCGGCCGGCGAACCTCCCCGCATTCGGTCCCCCAGGCCGGCTGGCACTCTTCCAAGCTGCTTTGGATGCCGAACCTCCCCCACGGTGAGAGTTTTCCAAAGTTAAAGGACCCACAGCAACTTTTATTGGTGGAATCCGCAGACAAATGTGTGCCACGAGAGCCACCTACTGGGCAGGATAAGAAAAACAGATCCAAGAGATTTCACAGAAAAATCTTTCAACCTGTGGGGTCCAACACCCAGGGAAATCTGACTAAATGCCCAGACGCCAGCAGAAGATAATGGATCACGCTCAGAAAATTGAAAATATGGCCCAGTCAAAGGAACAAACCAATAGTTCAAATGAGATACAGGAGCTGAAACAACTAATGCTGAATATATGAACAGAAATGGAAAACCTCTTCAAAAACGAAATCGATAAATTAAGGGAGGACATGAAGAAGACATGGGCTGAACAAAAAGAAGAAATAGAAAAACTGAAAAAACAAATCACAGAGCTTATGGAAGTGAAGGATAAAGTAGAAAAGATGGAAAAAACAATGGATACCTACAATGATAGATTTAAAGAGACAGAAGATAGAATTAGTGATTTGGAGGATGGAACATCTGAATTCCAAAAAGAAACAGAAACTATCGGGAAAAGAATGGAACAATTTGAACAGGGTATCAGGGAACTCAAGGACAATATGAAGCGCACAAATATACATGTTGTGGGTATCCCAGAAGGAGAAGAGAAGGGAAAAGGAGGAGAAAAACTAATGGAAGAAATTATCACTGAAAATTTCCCAACTCTTATGAAAGATCTAAAATTACAGATCCAAGAAGTGCAGCGCACCCCAAAGAGATTAGACCCAAATAAGCATTCTCCAAGACACTTACTAGTTAGAATGTCAGAGGTCAAAGAGAAAGAGAGGATCTTGAAAGCAGCGAGAGAGAAGCAATCCATCACATACAAGGGAAACCCAATAAGACTATGTGCAGATTTCTCAGCAGAAACCATGGAAGCTAGAAGACAGTGGGATGATATATTTAAGTTACTAAAAGAGAAAAACTGCCAACCAAGACTCCTATATCCAGCAAAATTGTCCTTCAAAAATGAGGGAGAAATTAAAACATTCTCAGACAAAAAGTCACTGAGAGAATTTGTGACCAAGAGACCAGCTCTGCAAGAAATACTAAAGGGAGCACTAGAGTCAGATACGAAAAGACAGAAGAGAGAGGTATGGAGAAGAGTGTAGAAAGAAGGAAAGTCAGATATGATATATATAACACAAAAGGCAAAATGGTAGAGGAAAATATTATCCAAACAGTAATAACACTAAATGTTAATGGACTGAATTCCCCAATCAAAAGACATAGACTGGCAGAATGGATTAAAAAACAGGATCCTTCTATATGCTGTCTACAGGAAACACATCTTAGACCCAAAGATAAACATAGGTTGAAAGTGAAAGTTTGGGAAAAGATATTTCATGCAAATAACAACCAGAAAAGAGCAGGAGTGGCTATACTAATATCCAACAAATTAGACTTCAAATGTAAAACAGTTAAAAGAGACAAAGAAGGACATTATATACTAATAAAAGGAACAATTAAACAAGAAGACATAACAATCATAAATATTTACGCACCGAACCAGAATGCCCCAAAATACGTGAGGAATACATTACAAATGCTGAAAAGGGAAATAGACACATATACCATAATAGTTGGAGACTTCAATTCATCTGAATTGAATCTGAATATTGCTATAAATGAGCTAGACTTAACAGACATTTATAGGACATTACATCCCACAACAGCAGGATACACCTTTTTTTCAAGTGCTCATGGATCATTCTCAAAGATAGACCATATGCTCGGTCACAAAGCAAGTCTTAACAAATTTACAAAGATTGAAATCATACACAACACTTTCTCGGATCATAAAGGAATGAAGTTGGAAATCAATAATAGGCAGAGTGCCAGAAAATTCACAAATACGTGGAGGCTCAACAACACACTCTTAAACAACAAGTGGGTCAAAGAAGAAATTGCAAGAGAAATTAGTAAATACCTCGAGGCGAATGAAAATGAAAACACAACATATCAAAACTTATGGGACGCAGCAAAGGCAGTGCTAAGAGGGAAATTTATTGCCCTATGCCTATATCAGAAAAGAAGAAAAGGCAAAAATGCAGTAATTAACTGTCCATTTGGAAGAACTGGAGAAAGAACAGCAAACTAATCCCAAAGCAAGCAAAAGGAAAGAAATAACAAAGATTAGAGCAGAAATAAATGAAATTGAAAACATGAAAACAATAGAGAAAATCAATAAGACCAGAAGTTGGTTCTATGAGAAAATCAATAAGATTGATGGGCCCCTATCAAGATTGACAAAAAGAAGAAGAGAGAGGATACAAATAAATAAGATCAGAAATGGAAGAGGAGACATAACTACTGACCTGACAGAAATAAAGGAGGTAATAACAGGATACTATGAACAACTTTACGCTAATAAATACAACAATTTAGAGGAAATGGACGGGTTCCTGGAAAGACATGAACAACCAACTTTGACTCAAGAAGAAATAGATGACCTCAACAAACCAATCACAAGTAAAGAAATTGAATCAGTCATTCAAAAGCTTCCTAAAAAGAAAAGTCCAGGACCAGACGGCTTCACATGTGAATTCTATCAAACATTCCAGAAAGAATTAGTACCAACTCTCCTCAAACTCTTAAGAAAAATCGAAGTGGAGGGAAAACTACCTAATTCATTCTATGAAGCCAACATCACCCTCATACCAAAACCAGGCAAAGATATTACAAAAAAAGAAAACTACAGACCAATCTCTCTAATGAATATAGATGCAAAAATCCTCAACAAAATTCTAGCAAATCATATCCAACAACACATTAAAAGAATTATACATCATGACCAAGTAGGATTCATCCCAGGTATGCAAGGATGGTTCAACATAAGAAAATCAATTAATGTAATACACCATATCAACAAATCAAAGCAGAAAAATCACATGATCATCTCAATTGATGCAGAGAAGGCATTTGACAAGATTCAACATCCTTTCCTGTTGAAAACACTTCAAAAGATAGGAATACAAGGGAACTTCCTTAAAATGATAGAGGGAATATATGAAAAACCCACAGCTAATATCATCCTCAATGGGGAAAAATTGAAAACTTTCCCCCTAAGATCAGGAACAGACAAGGATGTCCATTATCACCACTGTTATTCAGCATCGAGTTGGAGGTTCTAGCCAGAGCAATTAGACAAGAAAAAGAAATACAAGGCATCAAAATTGGAAAGGAAGAAGTAAAACTATCACTGTTTGCAGACGATATGATACTATACGTCGAAAACCCGGAAAAATCCACAGCAAAACTAGAGCTAATAAATGAGTACAGCAAAGTAGCAGGTTACAAGATCAACATTCAAAAATCTGTAGCATTTCTATACACTAGTAATGAACAAACTGAGGGGGAAATCAAGAAACGAATCCCATTTACAATTGCAACTAAAAGAATAAAATACCTAGGAATAAATTTAACTAAAGAGACAAAAATCCTATATAAAAAAACTACAAAAAACTGCTAAAAGAAATCACAGAGGACCTAAATAGATGGAAGGGCATACCGTGTTCATGGATTGGAAGACTAAATATAGTTAAGATGTCAATCCTACCTAAATTGATCTACAGATTCAATGCAATACCAATCAAAATCCCAACAACTTATTTTTCAGAAATAGAAAAACCAATAAGCAAATTTATCTGGAAGGGCAGGGTGCCCCGAATTGCTAAAAACATCTTGAGGAAAAAAAACGAAGCTGGTGGTCTCGCGCTGCCTGACTTTAAGGCATATTATGAAGCCACAGTGGTCAAAACAGCATGTATTGGCATAAAGACAGATATATCGACCAATGGAATCGAATAGAGTGCTCAGATATAGACCCTCTCATCTACGGACATTTGATCTTTGATAAGGCAGTCAAGCCAACTCACCTGGAACAGAACAGTCTCTTCAATAAATGGTGCCTAGAGAACTGGATATCCATATGCAAAAGAATGAAAGAAGACCCATATCTCACACCCTATACAAAAGTTAACTCAAAATGGATCAAAGATCTAAACATTAGGTCTAAGACCATAAAACAGTTAGAGGAAAATGTAGGGAGATATCTTACGAAACTTACAATTGGAGGCAGTTTTATGGACCTTAAACCTAAAGCAAGAGCACTGAAGAAGGAAATAAATAAATGGGAGCTTCTCAAAATTAAACACTTTTGTGCATCAAAGAACTTCATCAAGAAAGTAGAAAGACAGCCTACACAATGGGAGATAATATTTGGAAATGACATATCAGAAAAAGGTCTAGTATCCAGAATTTATAAAGAGATTGTTCAACTCAACAACAAAAAGACAGCCAATCCAATTACAAAATGGGAAAAAGACTTGAACAGACACCTCTCAGAAGAGGAAATACAAATGGCCAAAAGGCACATGAAGAGATGCTCAATGTCCCTGGCTATTAGAGAAATGCAAATCAAAACCACAATGAGATATCATCTCACACCCACCAGAATGGCCATTATCAACAAAACAGAAAATGACAAGTGCTGGAGAGGATGTGGAGAAAGAGGCACACTTATCCACTGTTGGTGGGAATGTCAAATGGTACAACCACTGTGGAAGGCAGTTTGGCGGTTCCTCAAAAAGCTGAATATAGAATTGCCATACAACCCAGCAATACCATTGCTGGGTATCTACTCAAAGGACTTAAGGGCAAAGACACAAACGGACATTTGCACACCAATGTTTATAGCAGCATTATTTACAATTGCAAAGAGATGGAAACAGCCAAAATGTCCATCAACAGACGAGTGGCTAAACAAACTATGGTATATACATACGATGGAATATTATGCAGCTTTAAGACAGGATAAACTTATGAAGTATGTAATAACATGGATGGACCTAGAGAACATTATGCTGAGTGAGTCCAGCCAAAAACTAAAGGACAAATACTGTATGGTCCCACTGATGTGAACGGAGATTCGAGAATAAACTTGGAATATGTCATTGGTAACAGAGTCCAGCAGGAGGTAGAAACAGGGTAAGATAATGGGTAATTGGAGCTGAAGAGATACAAACTGTGCAACAGGACTAGATACAAAAACTCAAAAATGGACAGCACAATAATACCTAATTGTAAAGTAATCATGTTAAAACACTGAATGAAGCTGCATCTGAGCTATAGGTTTTTTGTTTGTTTGTTTGTTTGTTTTTACTATTATTATTACTTTTATTTCTTTTCTGTATATTAACATTCTATATCTTTTTCTAGTGTGTCGCTAGTTCTTCTAAACCGATGCAAATGTACTAAGAAACGATGATCATGCATCTATGTGATGATGTTAAGAATTACTGATTGCATATGTAGAATGGTATGATTTCTAAATGTTGGGTTAATTTGTTTTTTTTTTCCGTTAATTAATTTAAAAAAAAAAGCAGCTATCTGTAAAATACAAAAAATAAAAATAAAATAAAATAAAATAAAATAAAATAAAGGGCATAGGCCTATCGTAACTTGGGAGCCTGAAATGTTTGAGACAGTATCAAGGGTTTCCCTCATAGGAAAGTTTATTAGTTCCAAATTTTTTTCCTCTAGTCCCTCAATGGACTTTGCCAATACTTTAAAATTATCTGCCCAACCTACTCTGGGATGTATCTGTGTAATACATTAAGCTATACAAAATTATAAGCTCTAATTTCCATTCTGGGCACCAGGTGTTTGGGTTGTTTAAATGAGCTATCAGACAGGTTGACTTGAATTATGTGCTACAGATAATTTAGGTTTTGGACAAAATGAACCTCTCTTTCTTTGGTCTCATACAGTTGGTGAAGTTCTAAAATGCAGACACTGTTATCCTTACCCCTGTATTCTAATTTACCTTAGTCCTGACCAGATGGGCTGTGCTCTTATCTCTAATTGAAGCTTCTTTTTCAGTTTCTTTAACACATGTTTTATGTAGCGAGGCTTGTATTATATTTCTACTGGACAGTACTTGTATAAACTAATACTTAAAACACCTATAAAAGTACTACTGCAACCTGATTATTCAACATTAGATATTTTTTACTTTTATTTACTGAATAAGTAATATACTCATGTGATTCAAATTCAAAAGGTTTTCAGCAGTGTTTCCTTCCACCCCCATCTTACATCTCCTCAGTTTTCATTTTCTTATGCATACTTCCAGAAATATTCATGGAAATAAAAAGCAAATACGTAAATACTATTTCACGTATTTTTTTTACACAAAATTTTGGTGCACTATATACTGTTCTGTACCTTGCTTCCTTCTACTTCATATATCCTGGAGAGCATCCTTTATGACAATACCTAGGGCTTCCTCACTGCATGGTACTCCTCCTATATGGATGCACCATAATTTATTTAACTAGTCCTCCAGTGACATGACATTCAGGTTAATTTGCTATTACAAATAATGATGCAATAAATATCACTGTTCACACATCACTTTGCCCATGTGCAAGTGTATCTATAGGTTAAACTCCTAGAAGTGGAACTGCTGGGTCAAAATGCATTTGTTGGAAGGCTGCCATTTGCAGGGATTAAACTGCCTAACAAGAGGTGAAGGCCCATTTCCTATGACATAACAGTGCACAGTAACAAACTGTTTTTTTTCTTTGCTAATTTGAAAGGTAAAGCTTTTATATGAAGAACAATTTGTATTTCCTCTTTGGGGAACAGTCTCTATATATTTTTTAAAAAGTGGTTTAAAGTGGCTAAAAGGTGGTGAGAAAGTTGTAGGTCTGAAAGTTGAAGGGGTTGAAAAAAAAAAAGTGGCAGAATGCAACACTACCTCATTATATCTCACTACAAGCATTGAGCCTAAAACCCTACATCAAAAGCCACCAAGAGTCCAAAAGTCTAGTTAGTCTGGCCATTTCATTATTTCTTTGCTAATTTATTTTTTATTGATTTATAAAAGCTGTTAATTTAATGAAGTTGCACAATCTGGCCCCAAACTCCAATCTATGCTGCTTACTGGTCACACAAAATAAGCTTTTTCACCAAGAGTGAGGTGGCACCAGCGAAAATGCCAAAAGACACTTTTTTTCTTTATTATGTTAGGGAAGATGACTTTTCTAAAAATGACTCAATAGTCTGAAATATTAAAAGTTGATATTTCATCTCTCAGCATCAGTTTCTATTCTGATATACACACTGGGAGTTCTGAATCTTCATTTTCCACCCATACCAGTTCATAATTCTTGAAGAAAACATCGGTTTAATAGGAGGATACTTTTAAACTTGTTTTTAGTCAAGATGCTCCCAAAAGCTTCCTGTTTGAAAATACAAAAAAAGAAATGGATCTGTCAACAATTTTTTTCTTTCTACTTTTCATATCTAATGTTATTTACTGCACATGTAGATGCCTTTAATCAGAAAATGCTAAAATTTTAAAAATATTTTTTCAAAAAAATCTTAATGTTCATGCTTTTCTAGGGGTAGCTACAACTTGGAGAGAAGACTGCGAAGGAGAACCAAGGATCAGAGTTTGGAGCAACCACAGTCACTATAAAGTGAGTAGAGAATGGAGAGGGCAAGCACAAATTCTGTTTAAATCTTTGGCTGGTCCCCAAACACTGCATAGGCGTTGTAGTCCCTGGCAGCTAAGAGTTAAGAAAAAAAAAAAACCGTACTTGTATTTGAGCTAACGCCTACAACAGGGAAAGTTTGCAGTTTGGGTTTGGCCAACTTCATTGCCTGCTAAAAACAAACAAATATATTCAATAAAGATGGAGAGAAAAATCCCTGGCAGAATACAAACAAATAAAATGAATTATAATTTAAATGAATAACCTTTAAAACAAAGAACTAACCTAAGTGAGGATTTTTTTTCTCCCTTAAGTGAGTTTTGAACTTAGTATTTACTGTCCATCACCAGGCTAAAGACAAAAAACTGTTAACGAGAATCAATCTAATTAGTAGGTTTGTTTCTTCCGCAGTGTTATGGATTAACAAATCTGAATCATCTTTCTCTAGGATTGAGCAAATATTTAAAACATATTGTGGACAAAGACTTCAATTCCCCCCCTGGAGAATGAAGTTATAAATATGGAAAAAGGGAGGGCTAGAATGTACCCAATGGAATTGTATTGGAATTTATCAGCATGAACTGGCTATATATGGCTAGATAAAGGATATGTCATGGTTTTCATTTACTATCCCTCTATCTATATAGAGATATGAACACACACAGAATTACACAGAGGCGTGCATATATGTACACACTGTTCTAGTTTGTTAGCTGCCAGAATGCAATATACCACCGACAGAATGGCTTTTAAAAGGGGAATTTAATCAGTTGCTAGTTTACAGTTCCAAGGCCAAGAAAATGTCTTAAACAAGTCTATAGAAATGTCCAATCTAAGGCATCCAGGGAAAGATACCTTGGTTCAAGAAGGCCGATGAAGTTCAGGGTTTCTCTCTCAAGTGGAAGGGCATATGGCAAACACAGAGTTTCTTTCTCATCTGGAAAGGCACATGGTGAACAGGGTCAGGGTTTCTCTCTCATCTGGAAAGGCATGTGGTGAACACGGCATCATCTGCTAGATTCTTCCCCTGGCATCCTGTTTCATGAAGCTCCCCGGGAGGTATTTTCCTTCTTCATCTCCAAAGGTCACTGGCTGGTAGACTCTGCTTCATGGTGCTACAGCAATCTTGGCTCTCTCTGAATCTCTCATTTTCCAAAATGTTTCCTCTTTTATAGGACCCCAGAAACTTATCAAGACCCACCCAAATGGGTGGAGACATGTCATCATCTAATCTACCACAACAACCACTCTTGATTAAATCACATTTCCAGGAAGATTATCTAATTATGGATTCAAATGTACAGTATTGAATAGGGACTATTCTGCCATTACGAAATGGGATTTTGATTAAAACATGGCTTTTCTAGGGTCCATACATCCTTTCAAACCAGCACACCCACACATACACACAGAAATGTATTATTTCTTAGCTTTGCTTGCTGAGAAAGTCTAGAAGCAAGGGCATCCCAGGAGCAATGCACATATCTAGCATCCATGATTTTAGCTTCTACATATCATTACCACTAAACAAACTCAGGGCTCCTTGGGGAAATGACTGACTCCAGGTCCGGGTCAGGGTCAGGAGAAGTACCAGAAGAGCCTGGAACATCTTGTTGTACCAGAAAGCAAGGAAGCACTCAAAGAATGAATGGGATTTATTCAAACAACTGGAAGTGGTTCCCACTGACTAAGTCTGGAAGAATCTGAGGGTCAAAAGGTGATAACCCAATAGGTTTACAACGCACTGAATAAAATAGTGTTCTAGTTTGCTAGCTGCTGGAATGCAATATACCAGAAATGGAATGGCTCTTAAAAGGGGGAATTTAATGAGCTGCTAGTTTACAGTTCTAAGGCCAAGAAGATGTCCCAATTAAAACAAGTCTATAGTAATGTCCAATCAAGGGCATCCAGGGAAAGATACCTTGGTTCAAGAAGGCCGATGAAGTTCAGGGTTTCTCTCTCAAATGAGAAGGCACATGGCGAATACAGTCAGGGCTTCTCTCTCAGCTGGAAGGGCACATGGTGAATATGGTGTCATCTGCTAGCTTCCTCTCCTGGCTTCCGGTTTCATGAAGCTCCCCGGGAGGCGTTTTCCCTCTTCATCTCCAAAAGTCACTGGCTGGTGAACTCTCTGCTTCACAGTGTTGCTTTCTCTGAATCTCTTATTCTCCAAAATATTTTCTCTTTTATAGGACTTCAGAAACTAATCAAGACCCACTCAAATGGGTGGAGACATGTCATCCCCTAATCCAGTTTAACAACCATTCTTAACTAAATCACATCAACCAGGGAGATGATCCAATCACAGTTTCAAACATACAGTATTGAATAGAGATTATTCTACCTTTATGAAATGGGATTTATATTAAAACATGGCTTTCCATAGGGGGCATACTTCCTTTCAAACCAGCACAAATAGGAATCCAGGAGTTCATACTGATAAATAAATTTTATTTAGCAGAACAAGGTAGAAGGGAAAGCTCTTCTTTACAGTAAATTCCAATGAATAAAATGTAGAAATAATGACAGAATTAGAAAATTATCATTTGGCAATCACAGCAGTAGTAACTGTTTTAGGCAAAAATCATCCATGAATGCTAGAACTAGTGGGTCAAAGTCTGATGAGAAACAAGATATCTGTATAGCCTTAAAATATTTCCCCACAAGATTCTTATTACAAGGGAAAAAACAGTAACTAATTACAGTGGAAAAACCTGGCAGATACTACCCTACCCAAATGATCAGTTACATCACCAGTAATGAAACAAATAACAGACATCTTATACCTATGATATGATATACTGAGGTAGTCACTATCTAATTTCTGTGGTATTCCTACCAAAAATACCTATCCTGAATTTAATCATGATGGACACTACAAATAATTGGTCTGTACACTGCAAATCCGTCAAAGCCATGAAGGACAAAGAAAGACTGAGGAACTACTGCAGATTAAAGGCATCTAAAGAGAGGTGACAACTAAATGCAATTTGTGATCCTGGACTGGAGCTTGAACCAGGAAGAAAATTTTAAAAAATTTTTCTTTTACTATAAAGGTTACTAATGGGACAACTGGCAAAACTGGAATAAGGTCGGTAGGTTAGATAACAGTACAGCACTGATGTTCATTTCCTGATTTTGATTATTGCACTGTGATTATGTAAGAGAAATTTTTGTTTTTAGAAAATACACACTAAAATCATTAAGGGTAAAGAGCATTACGTCTGTAACTGATTCTCAAAAGGTCCAGAAAAAAATTAATATATACCCATAAAATAATAATGCAAATTAATCAAAGGCTAACATTTGGGGAATCCATATGAAAGGTATATAGGATAGTCATACTTTTTCAAAAAATTTGAAATTCTTTAAAAATAAAATAGTTTTAAAAAGAAGTAAAAAAAAAAATAACATGCTAAATAAAATCTCAAAGGAGTGAGAAAGGAAGAATACAAACACTAACCACTGGCTTAGGATCAGCCATGTACAAAATATACAGCTAGCCTATATTTTGCAAGCTAATTCCTACTTCTAAGCCTTGAATAATAATACAGTTTTCACAGAGAAACACACAGACTTCAGGAAACAAAATGGTTATTAAAGAATAATTTTAGGTAGTTTTTACAAAATTCAGCCTGCTTCTTGAGATAATTTCTAAATAAAGCAAGTATTCTTCTAGGGAAAATGTTTTGACCCACATCCCCTTACCTACAAGACAGCCTTAACCTAGACATAATTTTAGGGCTATTAAGCTAGTTTCATATTATCAGGCTGAACCTAGTAGGAGTTCATGGTTTTAGAATGCTTAATGGTAGGAAAACAAAAAAGTGCTTAACAAAGTAGTATTTTGATATTGCTTAGTCTCAAAACACGCAAATTTGTGTGCATCCATGTGTGCACATGACATATACATAGCACCTTGTATAATGTGTATCTTAATAGCCTATCAGTACACTACATCAGAGCAATACCAAAGCTGCTAACGGGCTAAAAGAATTTGGGGCCAAATGAGGGCTGAGATCTCCTCCTGCCAGAACCAAAATAAAACATTTACTTCTCAGAGTGTTTTTTTCTTCCCAGAGCAACAGAATAATACAGTGGACAATATTAAATTAGCTAACGGCAATTATGAAGAAACAAGTAAATCAAGGAGGAGATGAAATTCTATAGACAGTCAACATCCACTCCACTAATGAATCATGTTTAAAATCTATAAATCTTCTAATAGAAACAATATTTTAAAAGATGGTTAGCTTGCCAAGCAAGCGATAAAAAAGAAAAAGCCTAAACTACAGTATTATATACTACTGAAAGGAGCCATGCACCTCAAAGTCTTGTAGTATATTTGAATCAAAATCCTTATAGGTAGGCTTAGTTCACAAAAGTGTGTGCGTGGGTGGGTGGGGGGTGTCACTTAAGGAACACATCACTAATAAACTATAAGCTAGGAATTGCAAATGCAGCATAAACAGATTTTTCAGGTAACTGAATATCACCATTCTGAATACCCAAATCTTTTTTTTTTTTTTTTTAGCATAGGCAGGCTCCAGGAATCCAACCCAGGTCTCTGGTATGGCAGGAGAGAATTCTGCCACTGAGCCACCATTGCCCACCCCAAAATCCTTTTATTTTAATCATTTGGGGCTGAAATGTTTCTAATATGGGAAACATACTTTCATATTTCCTTAAATACCCATGCTTCAACTATCACTTATCTTGATGAGTCTCAAACCCCATCTCTAGTTTTTACCTCTTTATTAAATTTCAAGCCACTGTTTCTGACCTATGTGTTACTAAAGGCACCTCAAACACATTTCTCTTCAGGTATTTCCTTTCTCAGTAAATAGTACCATCTTTCACTTGAAATCGACTCTCGATTTCTCTCTGTCCCCTGATGCTGTAGTAGATCACCAAATCCAGTGGCTATTTCCAACTACTAAACAATTAGTCCCATTAATGTCTATCCTACTATTGCTGTCTTATCTCAGAGATTATTTCTTGCCTGAATCTTAGAGAGTATACTAATTGTTCAATTTACTTCCAGTTTCACCTTAATTCAATGTTATGCTGATGCCAGAGTAATTTTTCTAAAATACAAATTTGAATGCTGACTTGCCATTGTTTTCTGTCTCAAACTCCTTAGTTCTATACAAAAGATCCTTCATAACTACATTTCTAGCCTGTATCCTCACAGGTACCACTCTCTCCAACCATGCCAATTTTTTCAGTTTGCTAGAGCTGCTGTAACCAAGTACCCCAAGTGGGTTGCTTAAAACAACAGAAGTTTATTGTCATAGTCATGGAGATTAGAAGCCTGAAATTAAGGTGCTCACATGCTTCCTTAGAAGTCCATAGGAAATCACTTAAGAAAGAACAAAGACATATTTTACCTCATCTTTCTCTTCAGTGGCTTTTTTGCCATATAAAGATACATCTTACTAACAAACTACCAACTTCCAGGTCCACTGGCAAAGAGCAACATTTCTGACAAGAAGTCTAGGCCCCTGGCTGTCTCCCACATTCTTCTTATTAGGACTTGCCCAGAAAAATAGCCTCAGTATACTTCATTCTCCAAGACATTTCTTGTCTGATGATCTTGGGTCCCATCTAATCCAGAGGTTCCTAATCCGTGCGCCACCTCACACTAGTGGGCTGTAGATGTGAGAGCAGGGATTCCCTCATCCCTCTCTAACAGCCATGTGGGGCCCAGGGCAGCCCCTCGCTGCAGCAGTTCTGCCACTGATAGCAGTGAGCCGGCCCTAACTCCATTTTCCAACCCGTGCGGGCCACGATTTGAAAAAAAGTAGGAAAGCATCGATTGAATCAATTTTCTACAATGTCTAAAGAAAACTTTCTAAAATGCAAATCCTGTTCCATCACTACCTTTCAATGACTCTGTTAAAGTAGAGAATAAAGTTCAAATCACACCCTCCCTACCCCCCCGCCCCCAAAGACATCCATAGGTTAGAATATGTTCCATGCAATGCCTCTAGTTTCTGGCATTCTGGGCACTGTCATATGGTGTTTGCTCTCCTTTCTGTCTCTGTGTACAAATTTCCTCTTTTTTTTAAAGGGCATAAGTCATATTGATTAAGAGCCTACTCCAGCATCATCACATTTTAACTCGCTAATTCCACCAGTACTGAAACTCCTTCCAAATAAGGTCACATTCCGAGGTAATGAGAATTAGAACTTCAATTATTTTTTGAGTGGGCATGAATCCATTCATAACACCAATCTACTTGTAGTTTCTATAAATTAGCATCTCATCTGAAATATACTTCTTCTTCATCCCCCTTTCTCTGCCTTGTTAATTACCACTTATACTTTAAGACTCAGCTCATGTCTTGGAAGCATTTTCTGGGCCGTGCAAGCCAGTTTAAGCCTTACATGTGAGTTTCTATAATTCCATAGGCAAATCTCCATTATAGTCCTACATTTTGAGTACTTTCATATCTGTTTTCTCTATAATTCTGTGCCCTCGTTAAGGACAGTGACTTTATTTATATATCCAATATAATGCCTTGCACTTTGCAGGCACTCATGCTTGCTCATGAATTACAAGTTAAGAGGAAGAGAATTTACTTTCTGATATCTCATGCCTGTATAAAGAACATCAACCACTGCCCTACATAGTGAAACCCTTATGGGTGACTAAAAATCTTTGTCTCTTCAAACAGCCCTGGACCACTATAGTTTGAATATTTCTATTTATTAGTTTTTTAAGTATGCTCTCTCCCTGTAAGAATGCCACCTCTTAAAACTCAGTGGACCTTTGATTGGCATTATTCTTCTGATTCTGTTTTAATTTACTGCTTCTCATAATCAAATCTGTAAGAACAATGTTAAAAAAATAAATAAATAAGACCTGAGCAATGGTTGGCATTCATCCTCTGAGTAAAATGCACACTTGAGCTTTCTGTATTCTTCTTGTTTTTTTGCTTTGCTCTGGATAATTGAGGAGGTCAGAAGAGAAAACAAAATGTTAGACAACAGTGATGTTGGTGTTCCATTCTTTGATATAGGAACATTTATCAGTCTGCAATTTCAAGTTGAAAGATGGTCACTTTTGGCAGCCTTGGAATCTGACCACATCATCATTAATATATACCTAACACCTTTACAGCACTTATTGTGTGCCAAGCACTCTTCTAAGCACTTCACCTATATCAACAACCAATTTATCATTATGATATGTGTGTTACTTCTGATACCTATCCTTATAGTACCTATGAGGTAGGTACTAACATTATCCTCAATTTATAGCTTTTAATGAGCCCAGGAACTCAAATTCCAGAGTCCATGTTTTTAACCATTCTGTTTTTAAAGGGAAGAAAAACACACACTCACACACTCTTATCTACCTGGAACTTCTGGCAATTAAACCAAAGAAAAACCTACCATAAATCAACAACACCATGAGCTTCCTTGAAAAGAATGAGATACTATGTGTGCAGAAAAAAACATAATATAGCAGGCCTGAAATTGCTATCCTTAGAAAGGCTGCTTGTAAGGCAGTCCTTGGACATTATCCCAGAACTTGGATTTTGGGAGGGTTCCAATCATTTCCTGATAAGAATGACCCACCGTGCTTAAATCGTTTTTGCGAGCAATACTGTTTATGCTAAATATCTGTTTTCCTTTGGAAAATTTTGGAAGTTTGGTAGGTGCTAGACAAAGGGTGCCTTTGTAAAAACCCTGGGTCTAAGTCTCTAATGAGTTTCTCAGTAGACACCATTTCATACATGTGGACACAACTCATTGCTGGAGAAATTAAGCACATTCTGTGTGACTCCACTGGGAGAGGACTCTTGGAAGTTTGTATCTGGTTTCCTCTGGATTTTGCCCCAGGTGCCTTTTCCCTTTGCTGATTTTGCTTTGTATTCTTTCCCTGTAATGAATTCTAGCCATGAATATGATTATATATTGAGTCCTATGAGTCCTAGCGAACCATCAAACCTGGAAGGGGTCTTCACTATCACCCCCCAAACCAGCATGATTATCTACTATTTCAGACAAAGGGAAGAATAATATCCCAGCTAAATTCTTTCCATTTAAGTTCAAGAAGTTCATCTCCTATCTACTTACCCATGCAAATTATATAGATTGTATCACTATTATGACCTAACCCATACAAGTGTTGAAAAATAATGAAAAAATTTTAGATTCTTACTTGTAATAATAATTTCATTCTAAAACTGTATCCTTAAAGGGCAATGTGAAGGATCAGTCTTATCACTTCACATCATTTTTGTAGTCATCAATCATTTTCAGAAAGAATCTTGAGAAACAAGCCATGCCACAGTAGTTCTTGAAAAACACACAAGAGTCTTTGTCTTATAAATATCTACATTCATTTTTCAAGAGATAACCTTTAAATAAATGTATATGGTCCTGTTATGAAAAGGAGTACTGTCAATCCTGCTAATTGAATTTCACATTATACAAACAGTAGACTGCAGCTTGCCAAATCACTAATAATAAACTTCGCTTCAAAAGAGAACAAGGAGAATGAGTAAGTAAGTTAAAATTAAGAGAAAACAAGAACACTTGCTCAATTCATTGGTAACTTGGCTATGGCCTTGCATATACAAGGGGAAAAGGATGGTCCTAACATTACAATATTTATCCTTGTAGGTTAATACATGCTGGATCAAATGATGTAATATGTAAGTCTGAAATTAACCAAATCAAAAGATGTATGATTTTTATTCAACTGCATTTTTAAAAATATCTAATACGCAGACATGATAGGAAATTCAAAAGACACATACCAATTTAAAAGACAAAAAAAAGGTTAAACAACAAAATAAATAATCATAGTAACAGAATTATAAGTCATACAATAAGGCAAATATCCTTGAATCTATACTTAAATAATTGAACAGATAAGAAAACAGGGAAAAAGGAAAACTCTTCCTTATAGTAGAATTCCAGTTGTCAAAAGTAGAAAGAATTACGGAAATGGAAAATCTTGGTATCTACAGTGATAACTGTTTTAAGTAACATCAGTGACTTAGGCAATCTCAAAGCACCTTCCCACAATATATTTATTAATTATAAAGAGAAAAATAATGTTACAATAGAGAAACCAGAAGGACAACACCACCTTAACTATATGATCAAAGTTAAAATCATCAGGAATCAGAATGTCTACTGATATGACACAGGGAAAAGAGCACAACACATCATTATTATAGAATTCTCGCCAAAATGCATAATCTCATTTTAATAATGAAGAATATCAGAAGCTATGAAAGTCAGCAAGTCAGTATTACTCCATACAGCAACTGTTAAAAAAGTTGAAAAAATTATCAGACTTTCAACTAGAGATATGAATGAAGCTGATCTGGACAGGACTAAATCAGAACACAGGGTAAAAGATGATATGATCTATATCTTGATACTTCAACTTCTGTGTAAGAACAAAGGAAGGCATTTATTTGCTGCAAAATTTTTATTTTTGGTAGCACAATATCTAAGTTAACTTGTATGGTCAGTTTATTTGAACACCATAATTACATGGACTCTTGAACAGAGAATAAGAACTTGTTGGTTTGTACATGTCAGAGTGATGCCCCAGCACATTTCAGATTAATTTGGGCAGTGACTAAAAAAGTATTTGCAAAGACTCCTGAAGGGACTGGGGAGAAAGGATGAATACTAAACTTCCCTACTTGAGGAATTCCTGATAGTCTCTCAAGTATTGGAGACAACCAATTTAATAGGCTGAGTTTTTAATCTTGGAACTCGCCCCTATGAAACTTATTCTTGCAAAGGAAAAGTTAAGCTTACTTATAATTATGCCTTAAAAAATCACCCCCAGAGAACCTCTTTTGTTGCTCAAATGTGGCCTTTCTTCTCTAAACCAACTCAGTAGGTGAATTCACTGCCCTCCCCCACTACGTGGGACATGACTCCCAGGGTTGAGCCAGGACTCAAAATTATGGAATTGAGAAAGTCTTCTTTACCAAAAAGGGAAAGAAAGAAATGAGACAAAATAAAGTTTCAGTGGCCAAGACATTTCAAACAGAACTAAGTGGTTATTCTGGAGGTTATTCTTATACATTACATAGACATCGCTTTTTGGTTTATGGTGTATTGGAGTGGCTGGAGGTAAGTTCCTGAAACTGTATTCTAGTAGCCTTGATTCCTGAAGATGACTGTATAACTATATAGCTTTTACAACGTGATCATGTGATTGTGAGAACCTTGTGGTTGACATTCTCCTTACCCCCAGGGCTATGGACACATGAGTAAAAAACTATGGACAAAAAAATAAATAAATAATGGAGGGGAGAATAAGTCTTAAAAAAATTTTGGTAGATTCCAATACTAGTGGTCAATGAGAGGGAGGGGCAAGAGGTATGGGACACTTTTTTTTTTTAAAATGCTTTGTTTTATTTATTGATAAAGCAACATACAAACACAAACATTCTTGACATACAAATATTCCATACATGGTGTACAATCAATGGCTCACAGTATTATCACATAGTTATGTATTCATCACCATGACCATTTTTAAGAACATTTACATCACTCTAGAAAAAGAAACAAAAAGAATAAAGAAAAAACTTACACATTCCATATTCCTGACCCCTTCCTCTCATTGACATATTGGGTATGGGTATATGGGTTTTTTCTTTTTATTTTTTTTTCTGGAGTGATGCAAATGTTCAGAAAATGACCATCGTAATGAATACACAACTATGTGATGCTATTGTGAGCCAATGACTGTATTTTTTGGATGGACTGTACAGTGCATGAAGATATCTCAATAAAATATATACATAAAAAAAGAAACATCAGCAAAGCCAAATTGAAGGACTTTCTATAAAATAACTGACCAATACTCTTCAAAAGTATCAATATCATGAAAGACAAAGACAGACTAAGCAACTGTCACAGATTAAAGGAGGCTATGGAGGATTGAGAATTTAACACAACATGTGATCCTGGATTAATCCTAATCAAGAAGTAGGGCAACTGATGATATCTGAATAAGGTCTATAGATCAGTTAATAGTATTATATCAATTTTAATTTCCTGATTTTATAACCGTATTAATGAATTATATAAAATGTTAGCCCTTGGGGAAGTATTAATTGCTTGAATGGTGTATTTGAAATCTTTGTTCTATTTTTACAACTTTTTAAAAGTATGAAATCATTTCAAAATGAAAAGTTAAAAAGTCTAAACGTACTCAAGGGTTGATTCCAATATAACACATATAAACTAGAACCAAATTATCAGTAAAAAAAATGTCAATAATGATAAGATATTTCCAGGGTTCCAGTTGGAGAAATCAGGCATCTATATTCCTTCTTCAATCTCCTATTTCCCAACTTCCCAATTCATGGCTACTCATTTCCACACCCTAGAGATGGAGTTGAAAATTCCCAACTTTTTCTACTTTTAAATCCTAGTTGGTACTGTGCTCAGTGTCAGAGTTCATGGTAACTATATAGTTTCCTAACTCTTCACAGCAATCAGTGCAAAGAGTGAAGAGGAAGGGCAGAACTGAGGAGAGAAGGTTCATATATGGATGTATATATATATTGACAACTACAGTACCGTTCATGCTCCATACTTGATGTAATTTCCCATTTCATCAATGTTAGCCTTGGACCAGCTTTAGCCAATGAAATGTAGGTGGACATGACATATGCCATATCCAAGCAGAAGCTTTTAAAATCACTTTGGTGATCTGATTTGGACTCTTGTACACTGCCCTCAACCTCAGGTAGAGGCTGCTTCTTCAGTATAAATCCAGGAAAGAGAGCTAAATGCAAGAGGTTCACAGCTGACCCTGGAAAAAGAGTCAAAGCCAACTCATAGCCTCATGTAATGGTGAGCAAAAAAGTCACTGAGATTTGGGAGTTATTTGTGGTAGCAAAAGGTGTTTGATACAGGAATTTTTCTCCAGCCAATTTCCCGTGCAATGCCACCTGTCTTGCCAGCTTACAGCTCATGAACAGGTACTAGAGTGAGGTTACAATGGTGGCTATACCTGGAAAGTGCAGGGTAGGCAATGCTTTAGTCTAAAGAATTATAGAAAATTTTATTATCTGTTACCTCTTCTCTTGTCTGGATTTCTTTACTATCCTCCTTACTACTCCCTACTCCTGTCCCCCAATCTGGTCTTCATATAGTAGCCAGATAAATCCTTTAAAAATATAAACCAATACATTTTATTCCTCTGCCAGATCTTGAGAGGAATTGTAGGCCATAGTATGGAATTTGGATTTCACAATGAAAACAAAAAATCGAGAAGAAGCAATAAAATTTAAAATGTAAACCATAGCAGGTGGGGCCACTTAGCAGAGAGTCACATAATTTTCCTAAATCCTGGTAAGTCTAAAAGTAAACTATTGTTGTATAAAATAATATTTAAGATGATGAATATGCAACTATGTGATGATATTGTGAATTACTGATTATATATGTAGAACGGAATGACCAAAAGTTAAGAATGTTTACGTTTATTGTTATATATATTTTTAAATGAAAAAATTAATAAAACCATAAATAAATATTAATTTATTAATAAAATAAATAAATATAAATATTTAATATCCAAACTAAGGATAAATAAGTTAAATTATGTTTTAGTGTACTCAGTTTATGGCAACAGTGAAGAACACAAGCCATTTAAAAACATTTCTCTTTGAGATGGCTGAAATTTTAGGAATACTCAAGCTATAACTCAAGATATTGAGAAGGACACAGTCTCCAATGGCTCTGGGTAGTACATGGCTTATTATTATTTCAACTATAGCCATTCAGCATGTATGTATTGCTTCCATGTAAAAATGCATTCCAAGTTCAATTCAGTTATTTTTTTCTTATCACCAATGTGTAAGGTACTATAGGCACCACAAAGATTTACAGGATATAGTTCCTGTTTGCAAGGATCTTGCAATCTAGGTGAAGACTCAGATATGTAAATGTCTAAGAATGCCAAGTATAAATTTCCTTCTTTACCAGCATTAGGGATAGAGATTGTTTTTTAACCTGAAGCAGGCATTGGCTGGTTATGTGCTAGACTGCAATAGCTCCTAAGAAGTAGACTCCCTTGGGCACAGGAATTTGTTACTTTTTCAACCTTTGCAAAAAAAGAATGGACATGTTTTTCTTAGTCATGATATTTTACATATGTGAACAAAGAGTGCTACGCTTACGTTCCAAAATAATACAGGGGCTCTGAAAGTAACCTAATGCCCACTTTCTTCCCAGATGGCTCCTGAGGCAGATTCTTGTCAATGGGAATATAGGAAGGAAATAAAGGAAGTAAAAGCATTTCAAGTAATATTTGGCTTTAAAAATAAAGGGCTGTAATTCTTCTACACAACTCTTCATTATATAAGATTTTGTTCCAAATATTAATCACTTTATAGGCACATTTTGATACTGGGAAAGGGAAGAAGGGAAAGGGATGGATTAGAATCATTCTTCAAGGACTCAATATTATAATGAGATTTAAAAAATACTATCTCTTTCATATTACATACAAAATAGGCAAAAAAGAAAACTAGTCAACAAAATTATACATAGGAATGAGTTGAGAGAGAAAAAAATATCACTATATATTTTTAATTTTTATTTATTTATTTTTTTGCATGGGCAGGCACTAGGAATTGAACCCAAGTCTCCGGCATGGCAGGTGAGAATTCTGCCTGCTGAGCCACCATGGCCCACCCACCACTATATTAAACTTTCAAATATCTTCATTCACATCTAGAAAACAGAGTATGACTGTTTTAAAATTGATAAATAAAGCAATCAATAATATTACATACATAATCAGTTTACTGACAAAATAAAATTATAATTAATATAGCAGAATAAATTTACCTCTGGCAAGTGACAGAGTAATGGAGAAATGATCATAATTTAAAAATAGGCAAAACACAACATACACATCCAAAAAAACAAAATTAGCATTCATACACTCACCGTAATAGCAGTTCTTTGGGAAGTTTTTTATTGATTACAGCTTCATCGTTATTTGAGAACATCTGCAAAAACAAGATCATTGTATTGTGTTACGTAACATTTTATTATGTTTGACTAAATAGTTTAGAAGCAATCCTCTTAGCAGAGAGGTAAGTACAGTGGATATTATAAGCCTGTCACATTTCCAGAGACCCCTTAGGCTGAAAAACATTTTTGGGGCATTTAATTCATTCCCCGTCTTCATAGAAAATGAAAAAGTAACACTTACAAAGATGACTATGTCAGGTACTGTTTTAAGTTTTTCATGTTAATGCTTTTAATTTTGATACCATCTCTATTATCTTACATTTTACAGATAAGGAAACTGAGTCACAGAGGTTTACTTGCTCAAGGTCACACCCTTGCAGAGTGACTTTTAAAATGCCATTAAGATGATAAGGTAGTTCCTCAAAACTCCCTCACATTTACTTGTTTAGGGAGATGTTGAGAAACCTGGGAGAGGGAACATTCTCTTTTGTTTTATTTATCATGTAGAAAACCTGTAATGCTTCATAGCCACCACCATAAGCATTCTTGATGTACCCAAGTAATCATTTAACAAATTAATCAAGTTACTCACAATGGGTCCTTTAATCAAAGCCATCAAAAGAGGATCATGACTATAAGCTTGTTTAATAAGCTGCATACAAAAACAAATATCTACTCAAAATTATACAAAGATGGAAGCAACCTAAACACCCATCAAATGATGAATGGATAAAATGTGGTCTATACAAACAACGGAATATTATTCAGTTGTAAAAAGGAATGAAGTCCTGAAAAATGCAACAACACAGATGAACCCTGAAGACATCATGTTAAGTGAACTAAGACAGACACAAAAAAGACAAATATTGTACAACATTACTAATTTGAAACAATTATAATAAGCAAACTCGTAAGAGTCACAGTCAAGAACACAGGTTACCAGGGGTCAGGATGGTGACAGGGAACAGGGAAAATGAGACTTGGAATGTGTGGGATTCCTGATTGGAGTAATGGATGTTTTGACAGTGGATGGTGGTAATGATGGCACAACACTATGAGGGCAATTAACAGCAATGAAAAGTATATCTGACTGTGACTAAAAGGGGTAATGTTAGGTTATATACACGGTAACAGAATAAAAATGTTTTTAAAATATCCAAGGAACCACCCTATGCAAACACTGAACTCTGCACTGAACCGTGGACATTAATAGTACTTTTGTAAAAATGAGCTGTCATCAATTGTGGCAGGTGTTTCACCCAATGCAGGGTGTTGGTGCTGGGTGCTGCGTGGGAGTCCTGTATTATATGCATGGATGTTCTGTAAATCCACAACTTCTCTAGCAAGGGAGCAAACAAACAAACAAAAAAACCCGAATACCTATACTTAATAAAGGGACAGCAAATACACTTCACTGAAGCTCACAGAAACATGTTCAGTCTCTGCTATCAAGTATTGCCAAGATTCCTCTTACTTAATAAAATGAACATTTACTGAAAACTTTGTAAATAGCAAGCACTTTCCTAGATGATGGAATAAAAAGAAAGCAAGAAATTATCACTGCTCTAGGGAGCTCCTGCTCAAAAAAGGAAACACTTAAGCAAATAATTTATTAATTAATAGAGATAAGTGACAAGAGGTGTTTGGAACAAAAGATGGAGATGATACCTAAACTGGGTTTTGTAAGAAGGACAGAGAAAAAAAGGAGATAATATGTATGAAAGCATGGTATCACACATGAAGGCATTTCATGGAGACCCAGAGTGGAACAAGTAATAGACGGGAAGTGAGGGGTAGGGAAGTGGTAGAGAGAATGTATTTCCCCCTCAATTTCAGATATTCAAATAAAGAATTATAATGCCTCCCAGCTAAAAGGACAGCTCTGTGAGGACAGCGACAATGCCCTTCATGTTCGACATCAGATTTCCAGAGTTGAGCATAGAGCTAGATACATAGTAGGAACTCAAACATCTGCTGAATGAACCATTAAGCAGATGGTTAGGCTTAGTCAAGAGGGAAACTTGTATACCAGGATAAAGAATTTAAAACAGGGAAGATGAACCTAAAGAAATTAAACTATGGGCTAGTAGCAAGGAGATTAGTTAGGAATGTATTGGAATTATAATACAAGTATAAAAAGACTACAGTGACAGCAGGAATGAAGAAAAGAAATTAGAGACAAGGGATTTTAAAAATAGAAACAAGTGGAGGTAGAGACTGGAAGTTAGATCATCTAGCAAATTCCAGTGCAGGAAACAGACTGTCTTACAATGGAAGCAATGCCACTACCTGATAACTTAATCTTTTAAAAAAAATATCTTATATCAAAGAATTATCCATTTCTCTATTTATTACACAACAGTAGAGGCTATGGGAGAAAAAATCCAACCCTCTACAAGACAGCTTTTATGGGGGGGGCACTGCGTGGTTCAGGAATCGAACACAGGTCTCCCACATGGAAGGCAAGCATTCTACCACTGAATCACCCGTGTCCCCCAAGGCAGCTTTTTAAAATGACATTTCCTCCTAAATTAGCTTAAGTTCTTCCAATTTCTCAGACAACATAGTTTCTAAGACTCTATTCCATTATGGTCATTCTTCTGTGAACATACTTGTAGATAAGAATGCATGAAGAAGTTGTATTTATTAAAAAGGTGAATAATTAAAGGTTGATGATGTAAATATCAATGCCTTGCAAAGATAGCTAAAGTAAAAAACATGACCTGTTACCACTTGTGCTGGTTTGAAACTGTATGTACTCCAGAAAAGCAATGTTCTTTATCCTAATCTAACATCCTGTGGGGGCAGACTTATTGTTTGGGTGGGATCTTTTTAATGAAGTTGTTTCCATGGAGATGTAACCACCCAATTGTGTGTGGGACCTTCTGATTAGGTGGTTTCCATGGAAATGCGTCTCCACCTATTCAAGGTGGGTCTTAATCTGCTTACTATAGTCTTCTAAGTTTTTGGAACTTAAACTTTGCAAAAAAACTTCAGAACTGACACCAAGATGTTTGGAGATGCAGAAAGAAAACACCCCCAGGAAAGCTGTTTGAAATCAGAAGCCAAAGGATCAGCAAACACAAGCCATGTGCCTTTACAGCTTTACAGACAAAGGTGTTCTATACCATAAATCTTTCTTGAGTCAAGTAATCTTTTCTCTGTATGCCTTTGTTTGGACAATTTTATGGCCTTAGAATTATAAACTTATAACTTAATAAATCCCCTTCATAAAAGAAAAAAATGATGTGAGACTATTCAGAATTGGATAGCAAACAATATACTTAAGTTTGAATTCTTTGGGAAAAAATGAAGTCTGTAAGTGTAAAATAACAGCACTAAAGACCCAATGTACTAAAATAAGCGCAACTCAAACCCAAAAAAGTAAAAGAATACAATTTTTACATTAGAAATGCTAAGCTCTTTATCTATACTCTTCCTTCTCTTTTTACCCTCTATACTAAAAAAAAATCATACTCAGCAGCTAATTTCTCCTTCTGCTTTAATCTACACAAAATGAATACTGTTGTTTCTGTAGGACTATGAATGTATATGAAGGGGAAAAGAAACAAACAGCACTTGTAGAACCTGGGAAATACCATGTGTTCAGGGCACCCACCCAGATTTACATTTTCCTCTCCATTCCTTCTACATACAAGCATCTTACCTCAAATTTGCAGTAGTTCTCAAGGTATGATCCTCAGACCAGCAGCATCACCATTAACTGGTAATTTGTTAGAGATAATTTTTGAGCTCTACTCCTGAGTTATAGAACCAGAAACCATGTTGGGGGGCAGGGGGCGGGAAAGAACAAGATGTTTTTAACTATTCCTTCAGATGATAATGATGTGCTCTAAAATTTGAGAATCAATGAACCAGATGGAGTAGATGAGGATTTCAGTACTCAGGAAATAATAGTTCTGCTTTAGTTCATGCTATTATTTGCAAAGCAATATATATTTGCCTCAGATATTGTACTATTTCAGCTGAATCCATACTATTTCAGCTGCATGATTTCTTTTACAAGAATATAAAAGGTGTCAAACCCATTAAATTAAGACTATGATAAATCACACCAAACTGGTGAAGGATTTTGGATATATTATACCCAAAGATAGTTGGATATTATATTAAAAATAGTTCTTATATATCCAAAAACAGTTGTGGATTAAGTGATTTTCAAACTTTTGCTATTCTTAGGTAATCTGGTTTTATATTAATATGAGGATACATCATCATGTATTTTTACAATCTATCCACAAACAATGACAAGGAAGTATTCAGGTAAAAACATTGGAGCAAATGCATTGTTCTCTCCCATTTTTTGTTTCAAGGTAGGATTATCATCATCTAAACAAGCAAGCAGACACTGCAACAATCATGTCTTCTAGGGAGGATATTCCTAAGTATTCAGGCTTTAAAAAAATCAGTCATCCATTAGCAAAGATTTTTGCTTTGTATAAAACTATAATTGCTTTTCTATGAATTAGGTAGCTGAAGAACATGGCTTTCAAATCACTTTTTCCAAATTGTAATCACATCACCCAAGAGTACATTTTTGATATTATTTTAACCTTTTTGATCATTTTTTTTTCTTCTAACTTAGTTTGGCACATTTTGGGGACTAGTGTACTAACATAAGGAAAGTACACAAAAGACCTACGAAACTGTTAGGAGGTTTAAAAGCCAGGATCTGGGTGGAAATAGGCAGACAGTTTGAACGAAGAAAACAGGAAAGAAATAAATACTTGTTCAACAGTGACCCCTACTGTTTAAAATAAAGTTACCAACTTCAAAACAGGAAGCTAAAAAATCTGATCTATATTCATGCTATTGAGAATAGAGAGTTAATGCTTAAAACATACTGAGTTTCTATTCGGGATGATGGAAAAATTTCGATAATGGATAGTGGTGCTGGTAGCAAAACTGTAAATGTAACTGAATTATATAATTTGAATATGGTTAAAAGGGAAATTTTAGTTGTATGTTTATCTGTGTGTATATATATATAGTAGAATAAATACTTTTAAAAAAAATTCATGGAACTGTTGTACAACCCAAATGGTGAACCCTAAGTTAAACCATGAACTACAGTTAAAGTATGATTATAAAAATGTGCTTTCATCAATTGTAACAAATATACCACACCAAGCAAGAGTATTAATATGGTGGTATATGGGAATACTGTATTTTATGCATGATTGTTCTGTAAACCCAAAACTTCCCTAATTAAAAAATAGAAAAAAAAGGCATTAGTGGGATAACCACTGAAATTAGACTAGGCTCTAATTAACAGTATTATATAAGTTAATAGTATTATATCAATGTTATTTTCCTGGTTTTGAGCATAGCATTTTGATGATATAAGTTTTTTAATATTAGCAAAAGCTGGATGAAGGGTACACCTGAAATTTTGGCATAATTTCTCAACTTTTTTGCATGTCTAAAATCACATCAAGATAAATTTAAAAAAAATCAAAACATAATGATTTCTAGGTTTTCACTGATGTTCTAGTTTGCTAGCTGCTGGAATGCAATCTACCAATGGAATGGCTTTTAAGAAGGGGAATTTAATAAGTTGCTAGTTGACAGTTCTAAGGACGCGAAAATGTCCCAATTAAAACAAGTCGATAGAAACGTCCAATCTAAGGCATCTAGGGGAAAGATACCTTGGTTCAATAAGGCCAATGACGTTTGACGTTTCTCTCTCAGCTGGAAGGGTACATGGCGAACATGGAGGCATCTGCTGGCTTTCTCGTGGCTCTACAAAAGGAACTCTCTCCAAAATGCTTCCTCTTTTAAAGGATTAATGGGTGGAGTCACAACTCCATGGAAGCTATCTGATCAAAAGTTACCACCCACAACTGGGTGGGTCACATCTACATGGGAACAATCAAAATGCTCCCACCCAGCAATACTGAATGAGGATTAAAGGACAAGGATTTTCTGGGGTCCACTACAGATCTAAACCAGCTTTCATCTGTATATAGCAGGTTTTAAACAGTTTTTTAAGTGGTTTAATTCACATATCATAAAATTCACCTGTTTTTTTTTTCCATTTTTTCCTTTTTTAAAAAGATCAATTTATTAATTTAAAAAAATTGACAAACCAAATAAAACATTAACATATATAATCAGTAATTCACAATATCATCACTTAGTTGCATATTCATCATTTCTTAGAACATTTGCATTAATTCAGAAAAAGAAATAAAAAGACAATAGAAAAAGAAATAAAACAAAAACAGAAAAGAAAAAGATTATACCTACCATACCCCTTACCCCTCGTTTTATTTTTATTTTATTTTATTTTTTATACATGGGCAGGCACCGGGAATTGAACCTGGGTCCTCTGGCATGGCAGGCAAGTATTCTTGTCTGCTGAGCCACCGTGGCCCATCCACCCCTCGCTTTCATTGATCACTAGCATTTCAAGCTAAATTTATTTTAGCATTTGTTCCCCCTATTATTTATTTTTATTCCATATGTTCTACTCGTTGGTTGAAACGGTAGATAAAAGAAGCATCAGAACACAAGGTTTGCACAATCACATAGTCACACTGTGAAAGCTCATCCTCAAGAAACATGGCTACTGGAACACAGCTCTACATTTTCAGGCAGTTCCCTCCAGCCTCTCCATTACATCTTGAATAACAAGGTGATATCTACTTAATGCATAAGAATAACCTCCAGGATAACCTCTCGACTCTGTTTGGAATCTCTCAGTCATTGACACTTTGTCTCATTTCACTCTTCCCCCTTTTGGTCAAGAAGGTTTTCTCTATCCCTTGATGCAAAGTCTCAGCTCATTCTAGGGTTTTTCTCAATCCCTTGATGCTGAGTCTCAGCTCATTCTAGGATTTCTGTCCCACGTTGCCAGGAAGGTCCACACTCCTGGGAGTCATGTCCCACATAGACAGGGGGAGGTTGGTGAGACTGCTTGTTGTGTTGGCTGGAGAGAGAGGCCACACCTGAGCAACAAAAGAGGCTCTCTTGGGGGAATTCACCTATTTTAAGTGTACATTTTAAATTATTTTTAATAACCTTATTGAGTTGTGTAACTAAAACCACAATTCAGTTTGAAAACATTTCCTTCACTCCCAGAAAGATCCCTCTTGCCTATCTGCAATCAAGTCCCATGCCTCCTAGCATTAAGCAACAACTAATCTGTTGTCTCTTCCTTTTTTTGGATATTTTATATAAATGGAATTATATAATAATTTGACTTATTTTACTCTGGATGTCTTTGAGGCTCATTTATATTGCAATATGTATCAGGAGTTCATTCCTTTTCATTATTGAATAGAATTTCAATATTCAGAGTACTATATTTTATTTATCCATTAGTTGACAGATATTTGGATTGCTTCCAATTTTTGCCTATTATAAATAATGCTGCTTGCACATTATCATACAAGTCTTTGGGTGGAAATATGTTTTTATTTCTCTTGGGTAGATTGCTAGGTGTAGAAGTACTAGGTCATATAGTAAGTTTCTATTAAAATTTTTAAGACACTGCCAAATTGCTATCCAAAGTACCATTTTACATTCCCACCAGTAATGCATGAGGGTTCCACTTAGTCCACATTTTCACCAGTGCTTGTTATTGTCTATCTTTTTTATTAAACCCAGTCTCTAGTGAAAGCAAAATGGCAACTCAAGGTTTTAATTTACATTTCCCTAATTACTAACAATGTTCAGCATCTTTTTATAGGCTTATTGGCCATTTATACATATCTTCATTGGAGAACTGCCTATTTAAGTTCTTTACTCATTTTTAAATTGGGTTGTGTTTTTGTTGTAAGAGTTCTTCATATGTTCTGTATACTAGACTTTTATCAGATACATGATTTGAAAATACTTCTTCCACTCTGTGGGGTTGTCTTTTCTCTTTCTTGGTAGTATCCTTTGATGCATGGATAAAGAATCCCTGATTGACAGGGTCCCCCCCCCCCCCGCCCGCCCCACTCCCCAGCATATTGAGTATATCATCCAACTGCTTTTTGGCTTCCATTGTTTTTCATGAAAAAGTCAGCTGTTAACACAATGACTTTTCCCGTATAACAAGAACTTTTGTTTTTGTTTTTCTTTCCTCATTTTCTCTTGTTATTTGGCTTTAAATAGCTTGATAATGATGTGTCTAGGAGTGAGCTTTTTGTTTATCCTAAATTGGATGTTATCTAGAATTCTGGATATGCAGATTTAGTGTTTTTCATCAAATTTTGGAAGATGTCAGGCACTAATGTTTTTTATGAGTCTCTCATCTTTCCATCTGGGACTATTGTTCTAGTTTGCTAGCTGACGGAATGCAATATACCAGAAACAGAATGGCTTTTAAAAAGGGGAATTTAATAAGCTGCTAGTTTACATTTCTAAGGCCGAGAAAATGTTTCAGTTAAAACAAGTCTATAGAAATGTCCAATCTAAGGCATCCAGGGAAAGATACCTCGGCTCAAGAAGGCCAATAAAGTTCAGGGCTTCTCTCTCAAGTGGAAGGGCACAGGGCAAACACAGTCAGAGTTTCTCCCTCATCTGCAAAGGCACATGGTGAACACAGTCAGGATTCCTCTCTCATCTGGAAGGGCATATGGCAAACACGGTGTCATCTGCTAGCTTCTTCTCCTGGCTTCCTGTTTCATGAAGCTCCCCAGGAGGCATTTTCCTTCTTCATCTCCAAAGGATGCTGGCTGGTGGACTTTGCTTCTCATGGCTATGTCATTCTACTCTGCTCTCTCTGAGTCTCCCATTCTACAAAATGTTTCCCCTTTTATAGGACTTCAGAAACTAATCAAGACCCACCCACATGGGTGGAGACATGCCTCTACCTAATTCAGCTTAACTCTTCAAGATTTCACTCTTGATTAAATCTCATCTCCAGGGAGATGATCTAATTACAGCTTCAAATATACAGTGCTGAATCGGGATTAGAAGCAGCAGCAGCCTTTTACAAAATGGGATTAGATTAAAACATGCCTTTTCTAGGATACATACATCCTTTCAAATCAGCACAATTATCACTTGATGTTGTAACACAGATCTCAGAGAGGTTCTGTTCATTTTGTTCATTCTTTTCTTCAAATTGGGTCACTTCTATTGATCTAACTTCAAGTTCATTGATTTTCTCTGCCATCTCCAATGTGATACTGAGTTTCTTTAGTGAATTCAGTTACTGTACTTTTTAATTCCACAATTTCCATTTAGTTCTTTTTTATAATTTCTCTCTCATTATTGATACTCTGTATTTGATAAGTCCTTTAATTATTTAAACTCAGTTTACATTAATTCTTTGAACGTTTACAACAGCTGCTTTGAAATCTTTGTCTGCTAAAAGTCTAACATCAGGACCCCACTCTCAAGGATAGTTCCTATTGACTGCTTTTTTCCCTGCATGAGTCACATTTTCCTGTTTCTTTGCATATCTCATCAGTTTTCTGTTGAAAATAACACATTTTAGATACTATACTGCTGCAACTCTGGTTTCTGATTCCTCTTCCTCTAATCCTAGGGTTGTTGTTGCTATTGTTTTATTGTTGTATATGTTCATGTTTAGTGACTTACACGGTCTAATTCTGTAGTCTCTTTCCACCACAGTGTGCAGTTGATAATGTGTCTGCTTACTTATTTTGTTATTGTTGTTCTTCTGGTTTTTAGGGTTTTTTAAAAATTATTTTTAAACATTTTAAATTATGAAATATAAGATATATACAAAAAATAATAAATTTCAAAGTACATTGTAACAAGTAGTTATAGAACAGATTTTGGAGTGGGGCATGGGTTACTATTCCACAATTTTAGGTTTCTCCTTCTAGCTGCTTCTAGCTGCTCCAAGACACTGGAGACTAAAAGAAGTATCAATATAATGATTTAGCTGTCATAATCATTTGTTAAATCCTATCTTCTCTATTATAACTCCTCCTTCTCCTTTTATTCTTCTCCTTATCTTTAGGGGTATTAAGCTCTGCATTTCCTAACTTCTGCATATTGGAAAGGAGTGCCGATAATATAGGACAGGTGGATGCAACTAGCTGATATTCTTGGAGAGGTTGGTTCCTCTGGGTTTCAGGACTTATCTGGTCTAAGAACCCACCTGGAGGCTGTGGGTTTCTGGAAAGTAATCTTAGTGTGAGAAACTTTTTTAGAATTTCAGATAGAGCCCTAGATATTCTTTAAGGTAAACAGGAATGGTTTAAGTTGGGGTTTGGCAAAGTGTGGTAATTAGCAACATCTAGCTAATGCTTGTATAAGAGTAGCCTCCACAACAGCCTCTCAACTTCATTTAAACTTTCTTAGCCACTGGTACCTTATTTTATTACATTTATTTTCTCCCTTATTGCTTTTAATTTTAAGCCTAGTTTCACAGGGATTGCCAGTAGGTCAACATACCTTAGTGAGTGGTCAGCCAATAATTGGTCAGAGTTTGTTTTAGAAAACCTGCAGCCAATAAGGTTTCCATCTCTTGCCAATGAATGTGAGTGTGTATTGGGGAATACATTCAAAGTTAAGGCACTTTACAAGTTGGCCCCAGCTTTTACTTTCTGATGGGCTTTCTTGTGTCACCTCTGTGTGTTCACAAGGCCTAACATTCAACCAGATAGTTAAGGCCCTCTTTAGTCTCTCTTCCAAACCACCAATACATGGATATCAAAGCCCTCTAATCACCATCTCATTCCCGGGGTCTACCTATTACATTTCTGTCTTTTTGTCTGGTCCTCCTGGCAACGTGGGACAGAAATCCTAGAATAAGCTGGGACTCAGTGTCAAGGGATTGAGAAAACCTTCTCGACCAAAAGGGGGAAGAGAGAAATGACGTTATCCTGGAGGTTACTACTACACATTAAATAGATATCACCTGTTTAGTTAAGGTGTCATGGACAGGCTGGAGGGAAACTGCCTGAAAATGTAGAGCTGTGTTCCAGTACCCATGTTTCTTGAAGATGATTGTATAATGATATAGCTTTTGCAATGTGACTGTGTGGCTGTGAAAACTTTGTGTCTGATGCTCCTTTTATTTACCTTATTGACAGACAAGTAAAGCATATGGATTAAAAATAAATAAACAATGGGGGAACAAATGTTAAAACAAATTTAGTAGATTGAAATGCTAGTGATCAATGAAAGGGGTAAGGGTTATGGTATGCATGAATTTTTTTCTGTTTTCTTTTTCTGATTGAAAAAGAATGAATTGAAATTGAAATGATTGAAAATTGATGCAAATGTTCTAAGAAATGATCATGATGATGAATATACAACTATGTGATGATATTGTGAGTTACTGATTATATAACAAGAACGGAATGATCATATGGTAAGAATGCTTGTGTTTGTATGTGGTTATGTTTCATAAATAAATTTTAAAAATTAAAAAAAAAAAAGAGCATGGATTATCGGTTGGGACCTATAGTAAAGGGGCCCAGACTGTAAACTCTTACAGCAGTCACATGTACTCAGGAGTTGTAACTGTTATTTCTAAATTCTGAGATATTGAGCTGTTTGTATATAACTTGTTTTTTTCTAGAATCTTTGGATAATTATAAGAGACTCAGAGTTAGGGCTCTGAAGCTATGAAAGTCAGCATTACCCCATACAGCAACTGTTAAAAAAGTTCAAAGAGGGATCAGATTTCAACAGAGATATGAATGAAGCTGACCTGGATAGACAAAGGTAAATCAGAATACAGAGTAAAGGATGATATAGCTCATATTTTAAAACTTCAACTTCTGTGTGAGACCAAAAGGAGAGTTTATTTGGTGCAAAATTTATATTTTGAGCAGCACATTACCTAATTCAACTTGTATGGTCAGTGTAGTTGAACATTATAAGCACATGGAATCTTGATTAAGGCATGAGATCTTGTTGGTTTGTCCAGATCAGAGTGATGTCCTGATACTACCACAGTAATCTGGACATTGAATAACAAGGTATTTGCAAAGTCCCCTTAGGGGACTGAGGAGAAAGAAGAAAATACTCATCTACCCCATTTGGAGAATTCTTGATATTCTTGCATACAGTGGGGACAACCAAATCAACAGGGCAAGCCCTCAATCTTGGGACCCGCCCCTATGAAACTTATTTCTGCCAAGGATAGGCTAAGCCTACTTATTATTATGCCTAAAAGTCACCCCCAGATTACCTTTTTTGTTGCTTAGGTGTGGCCTCTCTCTCTAAGCCAACTCTACAAGTGAACTTACTGCCCTCCCCCACTATATGAGACAATGACTCCCATGGATTTAAATCTCCCTGGTAAAGTGGGACAGAACTCCTGGGATGAGCCAGGACCTGGCATCATGGAAGTGAGAAAGCCTTCTTGATCAAAAGAGAGAAAAGCAACATGAGACAAAATAAGGCTTCAGTGAATGAAAGATTTCAGAGAATTGAGAAGTTATCCTGGAAGTTATTCTTATGCATTACACAGATATCCCTTTCTAGTTTATGGTATACTGGAGTGGCTGGAGAGAAGAAACTGCAACTGTTGAACTGTGTTCCAACAGCCTTGATTCTTGAAGACGACAGTATTAACTATATAGCTTTTACAGTGTGACCATGTGTTTGTGAAAGCCTTGTGACTGACACTCCCTTTACCCAGAGTATGGACAGATGAGTAGAAAAATATGGATAAAAAAATAAACAAACAATAGGGGGGATAGGGGTAAAAATTAAAATTGGGTAGATTGCAATACTAGTGGTTAATGAGAGGGAGGGGTAAACGGTTTGGGATATATGAGTGTTTTTTCTTTTTTTTTTCTGAAGTGACACAACTATTCTAAAAATGATCATGGTGATGAATACACAGCTATGTGATGATACTGTAGGCTACTGACTGTATACCTTTGGATGGACTGTATGCTGTGTGAAGATATCTTAATAAAAATATATATTTTTAAAAGTCTCATTTAAACCACTTTCAAGAGTACAGTTTTTTATCGCCCCAAATGAAAACTCCATATCCATTAAGCAATAACTCCTAATTCCTTCTCCTGCTACACGACTTGCACCCCCAGCCCCTGGTAATCTGTAATCTATTTCTTTTCTCTATGCATTTGCTTATTGTAGGTATTTCATATAAGTAAGATCATACGGTATTTGCCCTTCTGTGTTTGGCTTAGTGTCTTCAAGGTTCATTCATGTTATACATCATTGCTTTATGGAAAAAAGATTTGCCCAGCTCCTCTCTGTGCCATTTCAAAAATTCCACATGTATACTGCATTTAAAAGGTGAATTCTCTAATATCTTGCTCTCAAAATTACTAATCAAAGTGCTTTAAACGATTCTTTAATCCCTGTATTTTACTACTAGTAAAAGACTGGGGTTTATATTTTAAAATCTTAGAATTTTACCCATTTTCAACTTTCAAAGTTTTCAATTTTTCAACTTTTAAATGCTCAACTTCTCTTATGAACCTTTGTCCCTGCCTTTTGCTGAAAACTGCAGGTTCACTGTCAGATGCACACGGAAATCAATACAGTGACACCAGTGCGTCACAGGGAGAAAGTGCCTTATTTCACGGCAGCCAAGAAAAGAGGCAGGAATCATAAAAAAAAAAAAAATCCCAGCTCTGTCTAAAGAGCACAGGGTTTTTATGAATTCAAACAAGGGGAGGTGGAGTTGTTACCATTACAATATCAAGTATAAACAACTATAGTAACATGCACGAAAATGGAACTAAGCTAAAAGTAACCATTACAATAACAAGTATAAACAACTATAGTCAGTGGTTACATATAGACCAACAATGGCTCCAGGTCATTGTTGGCTGAGGATCAGAGACAACAGCTACACAGAGCATCAGCCTCCCACTGACCTCTCCAAGAGCTCACCAGTAATGTCACTACCTCAACAAATGAACATGCTTGGCTTCTCAGACTGACTAGTTGATGGCTCTTTCTCTGATGCTCCAACTCCCTCTTCTATACCTTCATTCTTCTAGCTCTTCCCACAATTGTATAATGTTTAATTCTAATCTATATAAAATCCCTTTTTCTGTAACACTTGGGTGACTTTGCTCAATTAACTGAAACCTGACTGATAGAGAAACTGGTACTTGGAAGTGGGGTACTTCCATAATAAAAACCTGAAATGTGGTACTGGCTTTGGTAACAAGCAACAGACAGAGGCTGAAAGAGTGGCAAGGAGACTGTTGCTGGAGGACAGAATAACAGTGGAAACTCCAGTATGAATATGGAAAAAGGATGACCCATGTTATATAGTTGTGGAACAAATGGCAAAAATACCACTTGTGGTCAAAATACCACTTGTGGTCACTAAAGAGATTTTCAGGCAAAATTCTGAAAGTGCTAACTGACATTCTAGTTGCATATAATAAAGTACTGAAAGGGAAAAGTGTATAGTTTGCAAGCAGAATTTAGAAGTAATAAAAAGAACCTGAAACTTGCTGGATCAGGAAAACATTAGATAGATATTCCTCATCTATCTCTCAAGCCAATAAAAGATTCTCAAAATAAGAAATATTCTCGATGGTGGGGCTATTAACTCCTTTAATACCTCAAAAGGAATGAAGGCAATACCTAGCTCACTCTTTCAGCTAGACAAAAGTGCTTCTGACAAGCTTAAGAGTATCATGCCACAGCATCCTCACACAACCAAAGTGGAGAGAGGTCTGTCTTAAAATGAGTTATGGATACAGCTTTTGGGGCTTGGAATGAACTCAATTAAGATGCACAGAAAACCCATTTTAAAGGAAGTTATACCAGCCTGAACTAAAAGAAAAAGAGTTCAAAATGAAGTGGTCTCTAGGCCCTCAACTTTCTAAAGGCAGGAAGCACACTTGATAATTCTTATGTAAAAAAAAGAAAGACCTCTCAGAAAGCACAGATAAGAGTCAAGAAGGCTGAGCCAAGAACCTCAAAGAACAATGAATTAGGGAAGCAAACCTAGGGAGCAGAACTGGGCCCTAAATCAAGGGACATTCCCTGCTCCTGGAGTTGGAGGCCCTAACAACTTGTGCCCATGATTGCAGAATTACTACAATGCTTTGTGCAGCCCATTCCTCCTCTTTTTGAATGGGAATGCCTATTATCTCATCATTGCGACACCACTGTATGTGGGGAAAGTGGGTGTCATGGTCAGGTTCATGTGTCAACTTGGCCACGTGGTGGTACCCGTTTGTCTGGTTGGGCAAGTGCTGGCCCGTCTGTTGCCATGAGGACATTTCATAGAATTAAATCATGATAACATTGGCTGATACCACTTGTAATCAGCCAAGGGGTGTGTCTTCTGCAATGAGTGATGTTTAATATAATCAATGGAAGGCTATTAAGGAGGATTCAGAAGAGCCACTCTCTCTCCTCCTGCTTCAGCCCGTGAGCCTCTCCGGTGGAGTTTGTCCAGACCCTCCATCAGAGTCATGAGCTTCACAGCCTGCCCTATGGATTTTGGACTCTATGTTTCCACGGTTACGTGAGACACTTTTAAAATTTTATATTTATGGATATTTCCTGTTGATTTCTGTTTCTCTAGAGAAATCTAACTAATACAGTGGGGAAGACAACTTTTCTTTTTAGTTCCTATGCCTCTGGATCAAGAGAAACTGCAGTTGAGAGGACTTATCCACATCCTGAAGATAGAATCTTCAATCAAATGTGTTTTGGATGAGACTTTGGAGGTCCTGAGAGATGTTTTTACATGTGGTAAGAATGTGGATCACTGAAGCCAGAAGTGTTTATAATAATGACCCCCCCAATGCATCACATCTGTCTGCGTCCATGCTCCTCTGCAATGTGGTTTTTTTTTGCTTTTCTCCTTTCAAAAGTCTGTAGAGTCTATGTCCCACTCCTTGAATCTGGGTTGACATGGTGCTGCGATCTGACCAAAAGAATGTGGGGAAGTAACACTGTGCTTTTTCCTTAGGAGCTTCACCCTCTTGAAATACTCTTGCTATCTTACAAGGAAGCCCAGGCTAAACTTCTGAATGAGAGACCAGGTACAAGAAGAATAGGTGACAGCCAATACCAAGATCTCAGACTGTGAACGAGGGCATCTTTGACATTCAGCCCAAGTAAAGCCTCTAGATGAAGGCACCTCATGAATGACTCATGGAGAGACTAGCAGAACTGCCAGGATGAGCCCAACCAGCCAAAAGAACTGTGATAAATAATAAATTATTGTTTTAAACCACTAAGACCACTAAGTTATAGCATCTTGATTGTTACACAGCAAAGGCTACTAAAACAAGTTCCAAGTAGAGAGACTTCCGGAGAAGATGGCGGCTTAGTAAGACGCGCGGGTCTTAGTTCCTCCTCCAGAAAAGCAACTAAAGAAACAGAAACAATACGAAACAGCTCCCGGAGTCACGACAGAGACCAAAAAGACAGCGTACCCCATTCTGGAACAGCTGAACGGGCAGGGAGAATCTGCTGCGGTGAGCTACCCGAGGGGCGCGCGTTTTCCCGGCTGGGGCGGCTGGCGACTGGGGTCCCCTCCACGCACGTGGCTCCCCGGTCTGACTGGGAACGTTGGATAGCGGGGCCCTCCCGTCACGCTTGGCGTTTCGGGCCAGCTGGGCAATTAGGACCGGCACTCCCCCAAGCCAGGGCGGCCAGCGACACCCCCCGCCCTCCACGCGCGGTTTCCCGGCCGACTGCCGTGCAGACAGACGAGCGCCATGAGCGCCACCTACTGGGCAGGAAAAGAAAAACAGAGCCCAGAGATTTCGCAGAAAAAGCTTTCAACCAGCTGGGTCCCACACCCAGGGAAATCTGATCAAATGCCCAGACACCAGCAGAAAATAATGCATGGCGCTCGGAAAATTGAAGATATGGCCCAGTCAAAGGAACAAACCAATAGTTCAAATGAGATACAGGAGCTGAGACAACTAATGCTGAATATACGAACAGAAATGGAAAAATTCTTCAAAAACCAAATCAATAAATTGAGGGAGGACATGAAGAAGACATGGGCTGAACAAAAAGAAGAAATAGAAAATCTGAAAAAACAAATCACAGAACGTATGGGAGTGAAAGACAAAGAAGAAAAAATGGAAAAAACAATGGATACCTACAATGGTAGATCTAAAGAGACAGAAGCTACAATTAGTGAACTGGAGGATGGAACATCTGAATTCCAAAAAGAAACAGAAACTATAGGGAAAAGAATGGAAAAACTTGAGCAGGGGATCAGGGAACTGAATGACAATATGAAGCTCACAAATATACGTGTTGTGGGTGTCCCAGAAGGAGAAGAGAAGGGAAAAGGAGGAGAAAAACTAATGGAAGAAATTATCACTGAAAATTTCCCAACTCTTATGAAAGACCTAAATTTACAGATCCAAGAAGTGCAGCGCACCCCAAAAAGAATAGACCCAAATAGGCGTTCTCCAAGACACTTACTAGTTAGAATGTCAGAGGTCAAAGAGAAAGAGAGGATCTTGAAAGCAGCAAGAGAAAAACAATCTGTCACATACAAGGGAAACCCAATAAGACTATGTGTAGATTTCTCAGCAGAAACCATGGAAGCTAGAAGACAGTGGGATGATATATTTAAATTACTAAAAGAGAAAAACTGCCAACCAAGACTCCTATATCCAGCAAAACTGTCCTTCAAAAATGAAGGAGAAATTAAAACATTTATAGACAAAAAGTCACTGAGAGAATTTGTGACCAAGAGACCAGCTCTGCAAGAAATACTAAAGGGAGCATTAGAGTCAGATACGAAAAGACAGAAGAGAGAGGTATGGAGTAAAGTGTAGAAAGAAGGAAAATCAGATATGATATATATAATACAAAAGCCAAAATGGTAGAGGAAAATATTATCCAAACAGTAATAATACTAAAAGTTAATGGACTGAATTTCCCAATCAAAAGACATAGAATGGCAGAATGGATTACGACCCAGCAATACCACTGCTAGGTATCTACTCAAGGGACTTAAGGGCAAAGGCACAGACGGACATTTGCACACCAGTGTTTATAGCAGCATTATCTACAATTGCAAAGAGATGGAAACAGCCAAAATGTTCATCAACAGACGAGTGGCTAAACAAACTGTGGCATATACCTACGATGGAATATTATGCAGCTTTAAGACAGACTAAACTTATGAAGCATGTAATAACATGGATGGACCTAGAGAACATTATGCTGAGTGAGTCTAGCCCAAAACTAAAGGACAAATACTGTAAGGTCCCACTGATGTGAACCGACATTTGAGAATCAGCTTGGAATATATCATTGGTAACAGAGACCAGCAGGAGTTAGAAACAGGGTAATATAATGGGTAATTGGAGCTGAAGGGATACAGACTGTGCAACAGGACTAGATACAAAAACTCAAAAATGGACAGCACAATAATACCTAAGTGTAATGTAACTATGTTGGAACACTGAATGAAGCTGCACCTGAAATATGGTTTTTTGTTTGTTTGTTTGTGTGTTTGTATCTTTTGTTTTTGTTTTCTTTTTCCTTTATATATATATATATATATATATAATTATTAGTAGTAGTATTATTATTTTAATTCTCTTCTCTATATTAACATTCTATATTTTTTTCTGCTGTTTTGCTAGTTCTTTTCCTAAATCGATGCAAATGTACTAAGAAATGATGATCATACATCTATGTGATGATACTAAGAATTACTGAGTGCATTTGTAGAATGGAATGATTTCTAAATGTTGTGTTAATTTCTTTTCTTTTTTTTGATTAATAAAAAAATTAAAAAAAAAAAACAAGTTCCAAGTAGAAAAAGTTTATAACTTACAATCTTACCTAGTAATTGTTTAAATTCACAGATTTGAACAGAATTTGTGACACACAAAGGTAGCCTGCAATAAGTTAAATTTTTTTGGTAGGAGGAAACATTTAGGGAAATATTAAGAATGACTTTTCACGAGGAAATCTAGAGTTAAAGTTGCAAAAGATTTTTAAAGTATATTTTCCTATAAGTAATTTTTACTGATTATGCATTCCCTCATTTCAATTAAAACCAGATGTTTTTCCAATTGGCTAGTTTTCTGGCCAGAATCAAAGAGAAAAACATTTTTGTATGGCTAAATAAATCTAAAACAAAATAAATTTATAATTCCTCCACCTAACATTCTGTCCCTAGTAGAAATGAATGCTTTACCATTTCATGACTAAATTTCTCCTAAGAAAGAAATCCCTAGATAAAAAAACTCTAAGGAAGGGATACATTTAGAAAACAGACACATTACTTAATAGGTCAAACTTTCACCTTTGGACATCTAATATCTGACACTAAATATTCCCAGCTTTCTTTTACATGGACTTTTTTTCTGATCACTTCATCCAAATCTGTATCTACTACCAATTCTTTTCTCTGAGTTCTAAATAATTATCTATATACCTTATTTTGTTGTCTTTACAGTAGTTCTCCTACTTATTTGGCTTTATTCACCCCCAGCAACATTTTAGGACCCTGAGCCCTAAACTTTGTTCATTTTAGGCCCCATGAACTTTGAAGAACCCTTGGATATGACTGGATCTCATGTTGAACTGGTGCAGTTCAATCCTGGAAAGTTTCCATGCCCTACTGAAAACTTCTTTTGAAGTTTTGAAGTGAAAGGAAAGAACTGAAAATGATAACATAATTGTACGTCCATCTTTTGCTTCCTCCACTTCTCCTGGCTCCCATCCATATAATACAAAAAACTAAGAGGCAGATACTGAAAGACAATAATAGAATTTGGCTCAGGTTTAGAAACCATTTAACCCAACCCTAGATTCCAAAATGCTTCGGGAGTTAGTAAATCTAGGGTTTACTCATGTACAAACTCTGACTGATGTGCCAGAAATTGAAAACTGTCAGAATAGTGGAATTTTCCAAGGCAAAAGTCAGATAGTAATTTTACACTTCAGTCACAAACATACATTTTAAGTCATTTTATTGCTATGAAAATATTTCCAAAGCAATAGTGCTTTAACATAATTATTTGTAGAAAAAACATTCCCTGTTGCAGGTGATATAAGAAACAAACTAAACATTGTTCTAGATTTCCTAGCTGCATGCCTGAAATTTAATATTTTAGATTCATTAAGGGAACCAAAAGAAACAACATGCTAAATTAAAACAAAGGTACTTTGTTAGAAAGAAAGTCAGAGAGAAAAAGCAATACTAAATTAACAGATCAAGGAAATCTAAAACAGACTCTTAGGTCATGATATGAACAAGACAGGTAGTGCCACTGTGAACCAGATAGATAAACAAAGGACACATGATATAGCTAGGTATTTTGACTAGCTATTATTTACGATTCCAATTGATACACAGCTGGAAGGAAATCTCTAGAATGCCATATAACTTAAGTGAATTTTTATACAAAAAATCAAATATGACAAAAGGACTTTACAGCAGCCTTCTTCTCATCTCTTCTGTGTCCACACTTAAATCTTTTAGGGAATCTCCTCTTAATTACTTCCATTTTCTAAATATGCTTGTTTCATCAATTTTAGATATTGCCTACTAATATCCTGCCATGAAAGATAAGTGTTTAGCTTAATCCCCACCTCTAGCCCTGCATACCCTGTGTAATTTTATCATAATCTTACAGATACTACTCAGCACTGAGTCAAGTAGAACGGGACCATGCTTGCTTTCTTACAAACATTACTCCCCCCCAAAAAATGATGACTACTACTTTTTTTCTATTTTCTATATATCAATTGCTAGTTTTTCCCCCAAATGTTCCAACTTCTGTCTATCAATATTTCCCATATGCTCAAATACATGAGATATCATTTTCCCCCAGGGCTGTGTCTTCCCAAATTCCTTTGTTCTTTTTTTCTGCTACACAGCTAACATCTTGGACTTTCCCTTTGCTCTTTTTCTTTATTAATTCTGCTTCCTGGAGCCCATATTTTCTCCCTTGCTATAAAAGGCATATTCCCTAATAGTCTGTAAAAAAAGGGGGTTAGTGGGAATGCAATTTTTTCTAAAAAAAGTCCTTACATGCCTAAAATTGTCTTTATTCTATCCTCATATTTGTTTGATAGCTTGGCTAGGAATAAAAGTATAGGTTGGAAATCCTTTCCACTCAAAACATTCAAAGACAGAGTGGTAAAGGGAATAGAAAAAAAATAGGGGGAACAAAGGTTAAAATATATTGAGTATATGAAAATACTAGTGGTCAATGAGAGGGAGGGGTAGGGGTTATGGTATGTATGAGTTTTTTCTGTTTTCTTTTTTTTTCTTTTTCTGGAGTGATATAGAAGTTCTAAAGAAATGATCATGGTGATGAATATACCATTATGTAATGATACTGGGCGCCACTGATTGTACACCAAGTACAGAACGTTCACATGTTAAGAATGTTTGTGTTGTTTTGTCAATAGAAATATCTTTTAAAAAACATAAAATATCCAAAGACACTATTTGATATATTTCTAATTTCCTGTGCTACTGCTGTGATATGCAATGGCACTGTGATTTTTTGTCCTTTGCATATAACTTCTAGTTCCTCTTTCTGGAAGCTTTTAGTATATTCTCCCCAATTTATTGAAATTTCATGATCAAATATTCTGGTCTGAGTCTTTTTTATTACTTTTTGGGCCCTTTCAATTTGAAAATCTGTATCATTCAATTTGGAAATTTTTTTTTGAAAAGTTGTTTTTGTTATCACCTCACTATTTTCTCAGTACTCTCATTCTGGCATTTAGTCAAATACTAGACTTCCTGGTCTGTCTTTGTCTTATTCTTCTTCTCTTATTTCCATCTTTTTAATCTTTTTGTTCTAATTTTTAGGAAATTACTTCAATTTTATGTTCCAGTCATTTTCCTGATTTTTTTTTTGGGCGGGGGGTTCTTATTCTTAGAAATAATTTTTTTTTACAGCATCCTGTTCTTTTGAGGAACAACTTCTCATTTCTTAGAGGTTAATATCTTGTTTCCCTAGCTTTTCCCCTCTACTTTCTGTATTGCCTGTTTCCTCTGAATTCTTCCCGTTTTGCTTAATTGTGGGTCTTCTCTTATTTTGGAGGCTTTCCTCACCTATGTGGTTATCTCTGGTTGTCCATTCATATTCAAGGCATTAAGCACATTTTCATTTAATTCCTTGGCTCCATACCCCTACTCTCTTCTTTTAGCTGATACCCAGAAACCTCAGCTTCCATTTTCTTGGAGAAAATATCTTAGTCTCTCAGTAAGGGATGAAGAAGTTTGCTGGGTGCACCAGATTTAATTGCTTCATATAAGACTTTAAACTAATACCTGCTTTTAATCTAAAGCCAGAAACAAAAGGACAAATACTGTAAGTCCTCACTGATATGAGCTAACACTGATGAATGAACTTGGAGAATTTCAGTTAAGAACAGAGACCATCAGGAGATAGAAATAGGGTAGATATTGGGTAATTGGAGCTAAAGGGATGCAGATTGTGCAACAGGGCTGATTGTAAAAATTTAGAAATGGATAGCACAATACCACCTAACTGCAATACAATAAAGTTAGTACACTGAATGAAGCTGAATGTAAAAATGACAACAGGAGGAAGGCTGGGGGCACAAATGAAATCAGAAGGAAAGATAGGCGATAAAGACTGAGATCGTATAATCTAGGAATGCCTAGAGTGTATAATGATAGTGACCAAATGTACAAATTTAAAAATGTTTTTTTCAAGAGGAAGAACAAATAATGTCAATACTGACGGGTACTGAAAATAGATGGTGTGCTTGTTTGAAATGATATGCACCCTAGAAAAGCCATGTTTTAGCTTTAATCCCATTTTGTAAAAGTAGCTGTTTCTTCTAATTCCTACTCTGCACTGCATGTGTGAAACTGTAATCAGATCATCTCCCTGGAGATGTGATTTAATCAAGCGTGCTTTTAAAACTGGATTAGGTACAGGTGTGTTCTCCACCCATTTGGGTGGGTCTTGATTAGTTTATTGGAATTCTATAAAAAGAAGAAACATTTTGAAGAAGAAGAGATTCAGAGAGAACTGAGAATGCTGCAGCACCATGAAGCAGAGAGTCCATCAGTCTGCATCCTTTGGAGATGAAGAAGGAAAATGCCTCCCAGGGAACTTTATGAAACAGGAAGCCAGGAGAGAAAGATAGCAGATGGTGCCGTGTTTGCTATGTGCCCTTCCAGCTGAGACAGAAGCCCTGACTATGTTCGCCATGTGCCTTCTTACTTGAGAGAGAAAACCTGAACTTCATCGGCCTTCTTGAACCAAGGTATCTTCCCCTGAATGCCTTAGATTAGACATTTCTATAGACTTGCTTTAATTGGGACATTTTCTCGGCCTTAGAACTGTAAACTAGCAACTCATTAAATTCCCCTTTTTAAAAGCCATTCCATTTCTGGTATACTGCATTCCGGCAGTCAGCAAACTAGAATAGATGGTAATTCATATTTTAAAACTTTAACTTATGTGTGAGACTAAAGCAAAAAATGTTTATTTGGCACAAAATTCATATTTTGACTAGTGCATTTCCTAATATAACTTATGTGGACAGTAAACTGAACACCATAAATATGTGGAACCTTGAACAAGGCGTGAGATCTTGTAGATTTGTCCAGAGTGATGTCCTGATAAATCCCAGTGATATTTGAACAGTGAATAAAAAAGTATTTGCAGTCAAGATGGCGGCTTAACAATGTGCGCATTTTAGTTCGTCCTCCAGAACAAGTACTAAATAACTAGAAACAGTACAGAACAGCTCCTGGGGCCACGTCAGTGACCAGACACACAGCGTACCCCAGTCTGGACCAGCTGGACCAGCTACGAGCATCCCCCAGAACCATGAGTGCCCAAAGCTGCGGCGGCCAGCGCCCCTCCCCCATGGGCCGCTTCCCAGAGGGGAAAGGAAAAGACTTTACCAGCAGCAGGGACTGGGCACAATCAAACGCCAATTGTGGAACTAATTAACAAATTCTGACTACTAAAAATAGGCCCCCAGCTTAGGTGAACCCGATCAAAGCAGAGGTTGCTCATTTTTGCCCCAGTGCCAAGGGGTCAGGGCTGACGGAAAAAGGGGGGAAAAAAACAAGGAAGGAAACAGAGGTTTTTGTGGCTGTGTATCTACAAAGGCTTGACTGCCTCTGGATACAGCGGTAGGACTTTTCAGGCTGCAACTACTCCAGGCACAGGCAGAAGTGAGCTCTTTTGGGGGCTTATCTGGAGCCTGTGTCTTCCCCAGGGGAGGCGTGAAGCCCAACTCAGGTGGAATCCCTCCATCAAGGAATTCAGACACCAGGGCTTGGTAATTTGAAGCCATTAATTAAAACCAGCCTACAACCTCTCCTCTGTCTCCACCACGCCCCAGCAGGGAGAGTCTGCCAGAGTGGTGCCGCATCATCTTATGCTGGTGGGACCTGCAGTCAGACAAGCGCCACATACTGGGCAGGATAAGAAAAACAGAGTCCAGACACTTCACAGGGAAGTCTTTCAACCTGCTGGGTCTCACCCTCAGGGAAAACCGACGCAGGTGACTCTCTCCCCCTGATAGGAGGCCAGTTTGGTCTGGGAAAATCTGGCTGGGGTCAATAATATCTAAGTAGACCCTCCTAAGTATGTGTGGGGGAAAGGCACCACACGAGCAGGGCAAGAAACAAGAAAACAGGAACTGAAAATTTCTCCTCTGTTAAACAAAACTTAAGCTAAAGGTCCAGATAAAGCTGAACGGAATGTCAAAGAACAGATAGACAACAAATTCATCCAGCAAGAAAACCCTAGATAAAAGGAGTGAAAGCAATCTCCAGAATAAACTAATTAAGGTAATTAAATGTCTAGACGCCAGCAAAAAATAACAAATCACACTAGGAAAATTGAAGATATGGCCCAGTCAAAGGAACAAACCAACAATTCAAATGACATACAGGAGCTGAAACAATTAATTCAGAATGTACGAACAGACATGGAAAACCTCATCAAAAAACCAAATCAATGAATTGAGGGAGGATATAAAGAAGGCAAGGAAAGAACAAAAAGAAGAAACTGAAAGTCTGAAAAAACAAATCACAGAACTTATGGGAATGAAAGACACAGTAGAAGAGATGAAAAAAACAATGGAAACCTACAATGGTAGATTTCAAGAGGCAGAACATAGGATTAATGAACCGGAGGACAGAACATCTGAAATCCAACAAGAAACAGAAACTATAGGAAAAAAAATGGAAAAATATGAGCAGGGACTCAGGGAATTGAAAGACAATATGAAGCGCATGAATATACGTGTTGTGGGTGTCCCAGAAGGAGAAGAGAATGGAAAAGGAGGAGAAAAACTAATGGAAGAAATTATCACTGAAAATTTCCCAACTCTTATGAAAGACTTAAAATTACAGATCCAAGAAGTGCAGCGTACCCCAAAGAGAACAGATTCAAATAGACATACTCCAAGACATTTAATAATCAGAATGTCCAAGGTCAAAGAGAAAGAGAGGATCTTGAAAGCAGCAAGAGAAAAGCAATCCATCACATACAAGGGACGCCCAATAAGACTATGCACAGATCTCTCAGCAGAAACCATGGAGGCGAGAAGACAGTGGGATAATATATTTAAATTACTAAAAGAGAAAAACTGCCAACCAAGAATTCTATATCCAGCAAAATTGTCCTTCAAAAATGAGGGAGAAATGAAAACATTTTCAGACAAAAAATCACTAAGAGAATTTGTGAACAAGAGACCAGCTCTGCAAGAAATACTAAAGGGAACACTAGAGACAGATACGAAGACAGAAGACAGAGGTGTGGAGAAGAGTGTAGAAAGGAAGACTCTGAGTAGAGGTAAAAGGAAGGAAAATTAGATATGACATATAAAATCCAGAAGGCAAAATAGTAGAAGAAAGTACTACCCATACAGTAATAACACTGAATGTTAATGGATTAAACTCTCCAATCAAAAGACATAGTCTGGCAGAATGGTTTTAAAAAACAGGACCCATGTATATGCTGTCTCTACTCAAAGGTCACGAGGCCAAGGACACAAATGGGCATTTACATGTTTATAGCAGCATTATTAGCAATTACCAAGAGATGGAAACAGCCAAAATGTCTATCAACAGACAGTTAGCTAAACAAACTGTGACATTTACATAAGATGGAATATTATGCAGCTGTAAGACAGAATAAAGTTATGAAGTATGTAACAACATGAATGGACCGTAAGGACATTATGCTGAGTGTGATTAGCCAGAAACAAAAGGACAAATACTGTATGGTCTCACTGACATGAACTGACGTTAGTGAATAAACTTAGAATATTTCCTTGGTAACAGAGACCATCAGGAGATAGAAATAGGGTGAGATATTGGGTGATCAGAGCTGAAGGGATACAGATTGTGCAACAGGACTGAATATAAAATCTCAGATATGGACAGCACAATACTACCTAACAGTAATGTAATTATGTTAAAACACTGAATGAACCTGCATGTGAGAATGATAGAGGGAGGAGGACTGGGGACATAAATGAAATCAGAAAGAAAGATAGATGGTAAAGATTGAGATGGCATAATCTAGGAATGCCTAGAGTGTATAATAATAGTGAAATGTACAATGTAAAAATTTAAGAAATGTTTTTGCCTGAGGAAGAACAAAGGACTGTCATTATTGCAGGGTGTTGAAAATAGATGATAATTAATACTTTAAAATGTCACCTTATGTGTGAGACTAAAGCAAAAAATGTTTATTTGTTACAAAATTTATATTTTGACTAGAGCATTTCCTAATATAACTCATGTAGATAGTTTGAGTGAATGTCATAAGTACTTGGAATCTCAGGTAGCATATGAGATTTTGTTGGTTTGTCCAGAGTGATGCCTCGATGAATCTCAGAGTGATTTGATCAGTGACCGGAAAAGTATTTGCAAGCCCCCTTTGGGGAATGGTGAGAGTGGGGAGAAATTCAACTTCCCCAAGTTGAATTCTTGATAGTTTCACAAGCAGTGTGGACAACCAAAGCTATAGGCTGAGCCCCCAGGCTTGGGGTTTGTTCACATGAAACTTAACCCCACAAAGGATAGGTCAAGTCTACTTAAAATTTAGGCCTAAGAGTAACCCCCAAGAGAGCCTCTTTTGTTGCTCAGATGTGGCCTCTCTCTCCAGCCAACACAACGAGCAGTCTCACCACCCTTCCCCTCTCTGCGTGGGACATGACTCCCAGGGGTGTGGACCTTCCTGGCAACGTGGGACAGAGATCCTGGAATGAGCTGAGACTCAGCATCAAGGGACTGAGAAAAAACCCTAGAATGAGCTGAGAATTAACATCAAGGGGTTGAGAGAACCTTCTTGACCAAAGGGGGAAGAGTGAAATGAGACTAAGTGTCAATGGCTGAGAGATTCCAAACAGAGTTGAGAGGTTATCCTGGAGGTTATTCTTATGCATTAAGTAGATATCACCTTGTTGTTCAAGATGTAGTGGAGAGGCTGGAGAAAACTGCCTGAAAATGTAGAGCTGTGTTCCAGTAGCCATGTTTCTTGATGATGATTGAACAATGATATAGCTTTCACAATGAGACTCTGCGAATGTAAAAACCTTGTGTCTGATGCTCCTTTTAGCTACTATATCAGCAGAAGAGTAGAACATATGGAATAAAAATAAATAATAGGGGGAACAAATGTTAAAATAAATTTAGTTTGAAATGCTAGTGGTAAATGAAAGCGAGGGATAAGGGGTATGGTATGTATAATCTTTTTTTTCTCTGTTATCATTTTATTTCTTTTTCTGTTGTCTTTTTATTTCTTTTTCTAAATTGATGCAAATGTTCTAAGAAATGATGAATATGCAACTATGTGATGATACTAAGAATTACTGATTGTATATGTAGAATGGAATGATCTCTTAATGTTTTGTTTGTTAATTTTTTAATTAATAAAAAAAGTTTAAAACAAACAAACAAACAAAAACAAAAAACAAACAAACAAAAAGAGTCACCCCCAAGAGAACCTCTTTTGTTGCTCAGATGTGGCCTCTCTCTCCAGCCAACACAGCAAGCAGACTCACCACCCTCCCCCTGTCTACGTGGGACATGACTACCAGGGGTGTGGATCTTCCTGGCAGCGTGGGACAGAAATCCTCGAATGAGCTGAGATTCAGCATCAAGGGATTGAGAAAACTCAAGAATGAGCTGAGACCCAGCACCAAGGGATTGAGAAAACCTTCTCGAACAAAAGGGGGAAGAGTGAAATGAGACAAAGTGTCAATGGCTGAGAGATTCCAAACAGAGTCAAGAGGTTATCCTGGAGGTTATTCTTATGCATTAAGTAGGTATCACCTTGTTATCCAAGATATAATGGAGAGGCTGGAGGGAACTGCCTGAAAATGTAGAGCTGTGTTCCAGTAGCCATGTTTCTTGATGATGATTGTATAATGATATAGCTTTCACAATGTCACTGTGTGATTGTGAAAACCTTGTGTCTGATGCTCCTTTTATCTACCTTATCAACAGATGAGAGGAACATATGGAATAAAAATAAAAAATAGGGGGAACAAATGTTAAAACAGATTTAGTTTGAAATGCTAGTGATCAATGAAAGGGATCAGTAAGGGGTATGGCCTATAAAATTTTTTTTTCTGTTTGTTTTTTTTTCTGTTGTCTTTTTATTTCTTTTTCTGAATTGATGCTAATATTCTGGGAAATGATCATGATGATGAATATGCAACTATGTGATGATATTGTGAATTGCTGAGTGTATGTGTTGGGAATGTTTATGTTTCTTGTAATTTTTTTTAATTAATAAAAAAAAAAGAAAAAGAAAAAGTATTTGCAAAGTCCCCTTGGGGGAATGGTAAGAAAGGGGGAAAATTCAACCTTCCGACGTGGAGAATTCCTGATATTCTCACAAGCAGTGAGGACAACCAAAAGCAGTACGCCGAGCCCTCAATCTTGGGGTTTGTTCACACGAAACTTATCCCCGCAAAGGATAGGCTAAGCCTACTTAAAATTAGGCCTAAGAGTCACCCCCAGAGAACCTCTTTTGTTGCTCAGATGTGACCTCTCTCTTTCAGCCAACACAACAAGCAAACTAACTGCCCTCCCTCTCACTACATGGGACATGAAGTGTAAACCCTCCTGGCAATGTGGGACAGAAATCCTAGAGCTGGGACTCAGCATCAAGGGATTGAGAAAACCTTCTTGACCAAAAGGGGGAACAGAGAAATGAGACAAAATAAAGTGTCAATGGCTGAGAGATTTCAAACAGAGTTGAGAAGCTATCCTGGAGGTTATTCTTACACATTATATAGATATCACCTTTTTAGTTAAGGTATAATGGAGAGGATGGAGGGAATTGCCTGAAAATATAGAGCTGTGTTCCAGTAGCCATGTTTCTTTTTTTTTTTGCTGTTTAATTTTTCATACTTTATTCCCTGTATCAATAGGTTAAGAAAGAATTTTCCCAAGTCCTGATTTATAGATAATGTGAATAAGCAGTACACAAAACATTCAATTTCACAGACAGTAACATTCAGTGATCAATTTAAATGCAATTTCAATCCGTATTTTAAGCTAAATGCAATAATTTAATATAATATAGCTAAATACACACACAACTTATATCACCTGAACTACAAGTAGTTTCCATGGCCACATATGGTTTAGTCAAGTACATATTTCCACAACGAACAAGTACGAACCGATATGTTAATAAAATACTACCCCGAATACTTATCCTGCCATCAGCTTATTAGGCAATGACATTTATGCAATTGAAAGGATTTATTTTTTAGAAGCTTTAATCTGATCTGGAAAACTTAATTCTTCTAAAATTTGACAAACAGTACGTATCAGCCCCAAAGTTCTAAATAAAAAGCTTTCCAACACTGAGGCATTCACATGAAACTTACAGTTTCTCAAAAAATAAACAAGCAAACAAAAACTCCTGCTATCTGAAGAAAATTAAAACAAATTACCGTTTAAGACACTTAAACATTCTTTAAAAAGACTGTATTTCCCTATATAATCTTCTACTTAAGAGAAACAAAAACCAGTTCACTGTCATTAATAAATCTCACAGATTACTTTTGTCTAGAAACTTGAGAAAACATAAAACACATTTCTCAGCTATCATAGGATCAAAAGTGCCATTTAGGTGTCACATATTAAACAAATATAACCTACAATGGCAAAAAGACATCTAACAGATAAATATTACTTCATCATCTATATAGTCAAAAATCAGAAGGAATTATATGAATAGCAAATTAAGTTACATATGGTCATTAAAACCCAATTAAGTAATTCAAGTATGAAAATATAAAGGCAGGCAATTAAAGGCTCAAATACTCTAAAATCGAAGACATGAAAATTAAGGCTGAAAACTGTGTTTCTCCAACTTTCATTTTCATGGTTAGGTAACAGGACCTTACTGTAGGAAATATGCAGTTACTATATATAGTTGTCCCAGAAGATAAGAAAGCTTCAGAAAGTACAAAAAGTATCAAGATCCATAGTTCGCTTCATCAAACGCTTTTCTAGCTCGTTTCAATTCTTCATTCATAGTAAGTAAGTCTTTAACCCTAGCAAACTTCCTTGGGTCCTTTCGAATCAAGAAGACAATATCTTCAACTTGTACTCGACCTTGTCTTCCAACTGACATTGCCTTGTGAGTCATTTCAGTGATGAACTCTATGACAAGGTCTTCAAGAATATCCACTGACTCAGTGTAAGGATTCTGGTCATCCCCAAATCCATACATCATACACCGTAATTCTTTAGAAAAAAGTCTCTTTCTTTTACCCTGTCCACCTTCTGCACCTCCTCCAATTTCTTCATTTTCTTCCTCAAACGTGAGGTCCTCTTCCTCATCTGTCATCCCACCATCCAGCAAACCTATGGGTTTCCCAGTAGCCATGTTTCTTGAAGATGATTGTATAATGATAAAGCTTTCACAGTGTGACTGTGTGATTGTGAAAATCTTGTGTCTGATGCTCCTTTTATCTCCCTTATCACAGATGAGTAAAACATATGAATTAAAAATAAATAAATAATAGCGGGAACAAATGTTAAAACAAGTTTAGTAGATCGAAATTCTAGTGATCAATGAAAGGGAGGGGTAAGGGGCATAGTACATATGAATTTTTTTCTGTTTTCTTTTTATTTCTTTTCCTGAATTGATGCAAATGTTCTAAGAAATGCGCATGATGATGAATATACAACTATGTGATGATATTGTGAGTTATCGATAATATATCAAGAATGGAATGATCGGGCGGGCCACGGTGGCTCAGCAGGCAAGAATGCTTGCCTGCCATGCCAAAGGACCCGGGTTTGATTCCCGGTGCCTGCCCATGTGAAAAAAAAAAGAAAGAAAAGAATGGAATGATCACATGGTAAGAATGTTCATGTATGTATGTTGTCATGTTTGAAATAAATAAATAAAGTCAAATGAAAAAATCAATACAGATTGAGAAAAAAGAAGGTCAGTGTAATTACTGGATGTATGAATAAATTACAGTACAAGTTAAAACACAGGCTTCAGAACTCTGTTCTTTGGCAATAACTACTCAATCCTGTCCTCAAACTAGTGGGAATCCAAGGCAAAATGAAAAAAATTAGGGCAAATGATATTTTCCATAAATCTTTTCCATTTTTAAATGCTTAGATAATAACATTCAGATTAGGTATAAACTGACCCGCATTTTTACAATATCAGTGATACATGTCTTTTTTTAATAATGTTTTATAAAATAATGTTATATTAGTTAGCCCTCTCCCTATATATTTTTTTTCCATTTCACTAATGCCAGATTTTTGTGGATTTCCTAGAACCAGTGTTTTGTGGGAATGTTCTATAAAGAGTTTGAATGACTAAGAATTTGTCTGCCATCAGCCATAAAAAAAATTAAATATATACTTATATATGTTAATAAATCAAGTTCATGCTGACAGACATGAGCCTAAAGATACATGAGAAAGATTTTTTATTTCAGCTTTTTCCCTAGGGCCATCCTCTTAATCCAGAAAAAATATTTTCCAGTCTCTTATTTGGCAAATAAAAGTCTGGCCATAGGCATAGTGGAGCTATGTTCAGATAAGGAGACTGGAAGTCCTGCCCTCACTTAATCTGCCCTGCCTCCCATTTTCAGTCTGGTATCTTAAATTCATTTTCCTCTGTGCCTAGGGGTCTGTTTCTGAACTTTCCAAATTCAGCTTCTTAATTAAGAATAAATTTCCTGAGTTTGTGAGCCTGGGGGGTAAGGGGGTACTGGAGGTCTGGCTCCCACTGAAGACTCTCAGACAACCTCTATCTTATCTTATCTCTGCCTTCTATGGTACATGGTACCTCCAGGTTCTGAGCTTTTCACAGGTATTCCAAAAAAAACATGACCTACTTTTCACCACTACTCTCTGTAGGTACTTAGGTTTGCCCTCTGCTCTACTAAGTCACATTTTCTCTTTCTGCTTTCCCTCTTCCCATATAGAAATGATTATAAATGACTCACAGTTATACCAAAAATGGCGTTGATATTCTTGTTTTTAGGTGATTATCAAGAGAAGAGCCTGGAAATTTTTTTACTTTTCTGCCTTAAAACCAGGAAGCAATGATTTTTAAAAATCTCATGTCAAATAACCTTGAGGATGAGCAAACTAAGGTTCAAGAGCTAAATGTTTATGTTTGCTAATTAACTCCCAACGGATAACACAATTGAAATCAAGAACTCAAATGCTTGGTTAAATTACACTACTTCATGTTTTTTTCAAACATAGACTATACCTTCTAATTTGTATGGCTTTATATCTTCTGCCTAGAATTCTAACCATTGCTCACTCCAATGTCGTATCATCCATGAAACCTTCCTGATCCTCTCTGTTGAGGGGAATGTCTCTTCTTCACTCCTGGTTTACATGAGGAAGAATTTTCTTTAAATATACTCCTGGCTTCTACGTACCTCCTTACCTATAGATATGGAATGATTTATCTGAACCTAATTGATTGGTAAAGTTCAGAAAAAAAGAAGCACAAACATCGCTCAGCTCCGTATTTCTACCTTTTTAGAACAAGTATTCACTTCTTCAGGGCCATACTCTCTTCCTTGTAGGGAGGCTTGATCTAGTATGCACTGCTTGGAACCAGCAAATCTGCCTAATAGACTTCATTTAGCAGACACAATTTGGCTCACACTCTGAAAGTCAAATCTTTCAACCAAGTCTCAGCCATTAACAAAGGTGATATTTTAGACCTTATCTGGCATTCCTGTTTTCTCAATTTGTTCAGAACAGTAAGGACAAGAGATGCTTTTACTCCAAGCCTCTTCATAAATTTTAATATTCCTTAGGTAGATATATGACTTTATACTTTATAATCCGTAGAATTTTGCTTATACTTCTATAGATTAAATTTTGTCTTACTGTGCTAATTTTCTTCTAAACTACTATGCTATAAGTTTTAGAAAGTAGGCTAAAATTAGAAATGAAAACAGTACATTGCTATCAACTTCACTGATATAAAAAGGATTATAAAAAAATACCAAGAACAAACATATGCCAACAAATGGGATAACCTAGGTGAAATGAACCACTTCTAGAAGCACACAACTACTAAATCAAACTCAAGGAGAAACAGAAAATGTGAAAAGACCTTTAACAAGTAGAAATTGAATCAGTAATCAAAAACCTCCCAACTAAGAAAAGCCCAGGACCAGATGGTTCACAGGTTAATTCTACATAATGTTTATTCGTTTGTTGTTACTACATAATGTTTAAAGAAAACATTAACACCATTCCTTCCCCGACAATTCCAAAAAAATAAAAAGGAGGGAATACTTCCTAACTCATTTTTCTAAAGGAAGATATACAAACGGACAATAAGCACATGAAACATATGCAACATCAGTGGTCACCTGGGAAATGCGTATCAAAATGCAATGAAGATAACCCAGTAGAACAACTATGGCTATAACAGAAAAAACAGACAGTAAGTGTTAATGAAGATGTGGAGAAATTAGAACCTCATACACTGCTGCTGGAAATTACCAACAAAAAGCACAAAACCTGTCCCAAATACCCCTAAAGAGTGGGATAGAAAGATCAAAGGTGATGGTGCAGTTATATAAGGAGAAGGTAGCATTTAACAAATGAATGTGATTGCTGAATCGTGAAACTGATATTTCTTTTAGTCTATGGTATCTTAGAGCAGCTAGAAGTAAAAACCTAAAATTTAGTGGAGTTGTAATCCATACCAAACTCTGAAATCTGTTCCACAATTAATTGTTGTGCTGTGCTTAGAAATTTATTGCTTTTTTGTGTATGTTATTTTTAAAAAAAAAAAAGTAAAAAAAAACCATGAGCTATATCATGACCCTCTTCTGCTAAAAAATCCCAATGTCTTTCCTTGTCAGAATAAAATTTAGCCTACAAAGTCCTTCATAATCTGTCCCTTGGATCTCCAGCCACCCCTTCTCCCAGCCGACCTCACTCCTACCACTGTTCTCTGCCTCACCATGATATGGCCAAACAGACCTTCTTGTCCATGGCTCCTAAAATATATCAAGTACCTTCCTATCTTTCACTTTTGTACTTAATGTTCTTTTCCTCAGGTAACCACATGTCTTGCCCTATTTTTTTGTAAGTCTCCTCTCAAATGTTACCTTTGCATACTATTGAAGATAAACTGGTATCAAATCAAATGAGATCGTTATAAATTTAGGATATTAAATTTAAGCCTCATGGCAACTACAAAGAAAATACTGCAGAATATGCAAGTTTATAGAGCAGAAATCAAGAGTATAGGTTGATAGGGGTGGGGACAGGTTAAAGGTGCATAGTCAGGCAAATAGTATTTGTAGGTAATTATTATGCTTAATATGAATGGTACTCTTTAAAAAAGGAAATAATCTGCACTAACAGTGGATAAGTGCACCTCTTTCTCCACATCCTCTCCAGCACTTGTCATTTTCTGTTTTGTTGATAATGGCCATTCTGGTGGGTGTAAGATGATATCTCATTGTGATTTTGATTTGCATTTCTCTAATGGCCAGGGACATTGAGCATCTCTTCATGTGCCTTTTGGCCATTTGTATTTCCTATTCTGAGAAGTGTCTGTTCAAGTCTTTTTCCCATTTTGTAACTGGATTGGCTGTCTTTTTGTTGTTGAGTTGAACAATCTCTTTATAGATTCTGGATATTAGATCTTTATCTGATATGTCGTTTCAGTTTGGCAGTTCCTCAAAAAGCTGAATACAGAATTGCCATATGACCCAGCAATACCATTGCTAGGTATCTACTCAGAGGACTTAAGGGCAAAGACACAAATGGACATTTGCACACCAATGTTTATAGCAGCATTATTTACAATTGCAAAGAGATGGAAACAGCCAAAATGTCCATCAACAGATGAGTGGCTAAACAAACTGTGGTATATACATACGATGGAATATTATGCAGCTTTAAGACAGAATAAACTTATGAAGCATGTAATAACATGGATGGACCTAGAGAACATTATGCTGAGTGAGACTAGCCAAAAACTAAAGGACAAATACTGTATGGTCCCACTGATATGAACCGACATTAGTGAATAAACTTGGAATATGTCACTGGTAACAGAGACCATCAGGAGATAGAAATAGGGTAAGATAATGGGTAATTGGAGCTGAAGGGATACAGACTGTGCAACAGGACTGGATACAAAAACTCAGAAATGGACAGCACAATACTACCTAATTGTAATGTAATTATGTTAAAACATTGAATGAAGCTGCATGTGAGGTATAGTGTTTTTTTCTCTCTATTATCGTTTTATTTCTTTTTCTGTTGTCTTTTTACTTCTTTTTATAAATCGATGCAAATGTACTAAGAAATGATGAATATGCAACTATATAATGATGTTAAGAATTACTGATTGTATATGTAGAATGGAATGATTTCTAAAAAAAAGGAAATAATCTGATTGAAGTCTAAGCAAAAGTCTTAACCAAGAGGGTGCACGGATGGTTCAGTGGTAGAACGCTCATCTTCCATGCAGGAAACCTGGGTTTGAGTCCCAGAACAGGCACCAAAAAACAAAAGAACAACAACAACAAAACTTAGCCAAGAACTAGTTTAGTAAACGGACTTCCTGAAGCTTTCACTCACTGAAAAGCAGTAATGTCCCTTTGAACCTTTTCTCCTGACTTGCTAAATCATCCAGGATCACATATTGTATGGCTGCGAAGTATTATTATTTTAGCTATAGGAAACTTGAGCATCAACCTCTTTCTCTGTCTGAAGTAGCCTCAAGTCCCACAGTTTAATGTGTTTCAGTGATCTTTCTTCCACACTTATGTTTTATAAAAAAAAAAAGGCAGTTATAGGGACAGGCTATGGTCTAATTTGGACTGTAAATGGAGGTTAAACTGTTGGGTTAGTATTTGTTCTTGGAAGAGAATTTTCTGTTCACTTTAAAGTTTGTTTCAAGTGAAAAGTAATTCTTCCTCCTGCAACTCATTCCCTAAAGGTAACCACTATTAACTGCTCATTGCGTATCCTTTTGTACATTATTATGTATCTATTATTATAATGTATTGCTATGTACATATTTTATGAACAAACAAGATTATGCTGGATATAAGGTTTTGCACCTTGCTTTTTCCTCTTTTTTTAAATAAACATTAATACATTTTTATTTTAAAAATTATAGCATTTTATGTATGACAAAAATTCCTTCTGAAACTACCCCTAATCCTGATCCTATCCACTCTAAACCTCTCCACCTCAAGGGATAAGGACCTGTCAGTAACTTGATGAGCATCCTTGCAGGTCTTCTTCGCTTTTATATAGCATTGTTTTATCTGTGTATGCTTACATAATTGCCTTCAAACTATGCCTATCATTCTGAAACTTTTTCTACAATAAGCTTTACAGATGCTACATGTATTTCTTTCATATATTCCATAATATTTACACAGTCTTCCATTATATGAATCTTCCAATTTGTTTAGCTACCTCTCTATTAATGGATCTTTAGTTTATTTCTAGTTTCTCAGCATTACAAACAAAAACGCAGCATATTCTTGCATGTGCTTCTTGTGTACATGTACAAGTATTTTCTTATGGTAAATACCAAGAATTACTAGTTCACAGGAAATAGTTTTAGATTTATTAAATACCATCACAATGCTTTCCCAATTTATGTTTTGGCCAGTAGTAAATGAAAGAACTTGTTTTCTCATATTTTCTTCAACAATTGATGTTTTCCAGCTTTTACATTTTTGTCAGTGTCTCATTGTTTTAGTTTGTATTTCCCTCACTACTGAAGTTGAATGTTTTGGTGTTCATGTTTTATTTCTTCCATGAATTGGCTATTTTATCTTCTGAAAAGTTGTGTTTTTTTACCTTTTAGAAATACATTCAAACCTACAGGACAGTTAAAAAAAAAATACACATCCCATACAGAGAACGCCAACGTACTCTACCTCCTCTCCCCACCTAAATTACCCAGATTCACCAATTTGAATTTTTTGCCACTTTTGTCATATCATTCTATCTACCTATTGATCTATCTACTTATTTTATCAATCCATTAGGTATAGTTATCAAGTTCAAGCACTATAACATTGATATAAAACTTACAGTCTATATTCCAATTTTTTCTTATGTCCCAGTAATGTCCCTTTGAACCTTTTCTCCTGACTTGCTAAATCATCCAGGATCACATATTGTATTTAATTGTCATTGTTTCTTTAGTTGTTCTACCTACCTTTCCTTCCTTCAATTGCAGGAATATATATATACAACATGAACCTCTATCTCAATCACTCCTAAGCATATCATTCAATGGGATTAATCACATTCACAATATTGCAATACCCTTACCACTTCTATTACTAAAACTTTCTCATCTCACCAAACAGAAGCCCTACATCTATTATGCATTAACTCCCATATTTTCCCTGTGGCTTTTCATTCTCGAGTTAATCTCTGAAACAACACCATTAGTGTGGATACTAGCCAAATTCCAGCCACGTGACAAAAGCCTAAACATGTAAGATACAGGAAAAAACTGGATGCTAGTAAGGTATGTATACTGTCAAGGCAAAAAAGGTAATATGAAGTGCTAATATATATTCCACTTAAATATATATTTGATAATGGCTAGAAAGGTCAGATAATCCTCAACCACAATTTCAAAAGACCAATTATTTTATGGTTGGATTTCTTTTTTATTTGGTTGGGATAATTTTTAAATGCAAATTTCAAATTAGTGAAATAATTTAAACATTTTAGAAGACAGTAATAGTATTTCTCTCTTATATTAAAAACTTGATCCTACTAGGCCTACCTGGTCTCTTATCTAGAAATGTCTCTTTATAATTAATTAGTAAGATACTACATCCTAAAACTTTATTATTTTTAACTCAATAGTGGTATACCTTTCATCTTTAAAAATACACTATCTGAAATTAAGTAAAATACTGTCTAGGTCAAGACTTTATTATAAGTCAAACCTAAGAACAAAACTTGCAAAAAAAAATTAAGCCTTATAGGTTATACTCAAGGTTCTACAAATACTTAATAATTTTAAAGCTGTTTTAATATCTCATTCCTAGTTTCATGAGGAAGAATTACACTAAAGAAGGCAACCAGTACAGTTTCACTCAATATATGAGGATGGCGCACTAACAATTTTGGGTCCAAGTTACTTATTGCACAGTATTTGGAAGAAATTTATGACTTGGTGTGGTTTACACAGAATATCTGTTCAAAGTTGCTTAGAATAATTACTTAAATTAGCCAATATATCAGGCTAGTAAGCCAAAGTACAGGTTTAATCTCCATACTAATCAATTAATTTTGCTCAATTCCATGACCACAAACTCCACTGTTAATCAACCCTAACAAAATATCTCATAAATGCCTGCTAAATTTCACCAGAACAGGTGAGAATGGGTTAACAGTTCAAAACAACCCATTCTCAGTCAATATAACCTGGAGGCAAGTAAAACGGACTTCAAGTCAACTGGGTTTAAGTTCTGGCTCTTACACATACTTAGCTATTTAAGTATGGGGAAAATAACAGCCCCTTTAGAGCTTCTACTTTATTATCTATAAAACAGTAGAGAAATATGCTCTACCTAACATAATTTTTTTAAGTTCAAATGAAATCATAAATGTGAACAAGCTCACTAATTTGTAAAGCTATATTAATTTAAGACGCTACTTGAGATAGGTCAAAGTATCTGGCCTACTGAAAGAAGGTCAGCAGGATATCCTACATTTATGAGGCTCAGCCTTATGTAGCCATTCAGAAACCCCCTTAACAAGACCTGTTTTTTAAAAACACATGGAATACTATGCATAGTACTGTATATGAATATAGTACTATTTATACTATATAATGAATTCCTGGAACCACTGGTGGAAAAGTTACTTTCCTGTTACCTAGGGCTCTTTCTAACCCTGTTTAATTTCTGCTTAAATTTCTGGGCAATGACCATCCTTACAGCAGAGCAGCTATTCTGTATATTATATATACATATATACATATATATATTATATATTATAATATATAATATATTATAATATATAATATATATTATTATATTATAATATATAATATATATTATTATATTATAATATATAATATATATTATTATATATATTCTGTATATGTATAGCTATATATATATATATATTCTGTAAGCTATATCAGTTGTGCTATCTCTTTGTGCCCTAAAAATGCAACAGTAAAACCAAATAATCTACTAATAAAAACAAATTAATAATTACCTATCTTTTGCCTTTGTCTTCCCTTTTACCCATGGAATGTCAAAGAGAAGGATATTAAATAGTTCATACTTGCATTTCCTTTTTTAGAATAAAGTCTTACACTGTATAGTAAAGTGCTAATATTTTCAAATAGCAAGGTCAATGGATTGTATTTTCTTTTAAGAGCACTAAAAAACCTTAAATGCATATTTCTAAGTGAAAGATGTCAGTATAAAAGAACCACATACTCTTTGATTCCGATTATATAACATTTGAGGAAAGGCAAACTACAGACAGTAAAAAGAGCAGTAGTTGCTGGGGTCCAGGGGAAGGTTGGAAAGGAGGGAGGAATGAATAGGTGGAACACAGGGCTTTCTTAGAGCAGTGAAACTATTCTGCATGAGACTATAACGGTGGATACATGACACCATGCATTTGTCAAAACTCACAGAACTGTACAATACAAGAGGACTTTAGTTAAATTGGTTCATCTATTGTTAACAAATGCACCACATTAATGCAAGAAGTCAATTAAGGAGAAATTGTGTAAGGAGGAGAGGGGATACTGGGGAACTTTCTGTGTAATTTTTCTGTATACCTAAAACTGCTTTAAAAAAATAGTTTACTAAAAACTTTTTTTAAAAAGCATTAAATAAAGTTTAATGTATCTCATACAAGCAGTTTGAGGATTACAGGAATCTTAATATTTCTTGTGGAACTGCTTCTTCCTCCTCTCACATATCATTGCATATACCAAAACCCACTAAATTATTTTCTCATATATCTTTCTTCCTAACTAGACTGCAAATTCTGAGGCAGATACAATATCTTGGTACAGCTACAGCACCTCTCACACTTATCAATATCTGGCACATAGTGCTAAATAAATGTTGAACAGAACTCAACTCCCACCAATAGCATGCATAAGATTTTCTAACCTAGACAAATTCAGATTAACTGCTGAGATGTATTTGTTCTTAGCAGCTTGAGAGGTAGTACAATGTCACAAGGTCTGAGAGTTTCATTAGTGAAGCTGGATCTATGTGATAATATAAATATATCAAGCTGTAAATAACCATATTTAGGTGCTGTACAAAAGATACTGTAACTTTTTTCCAGGGCTCAAATATATAAGATAGGATAGAAACCTGAGAAAAGGGGTACTGGTTGTTCTAGTTTGCTAGCTGCCAGAATGCAATATACCAGGGACAGAATGCCTTTCAAAAAAGGGAATTTAATAAGTTGCTACTTTACAGTTCTAAGGTCAAGAAAATATCCCAATTAAATAGAAACGTCCAATCAAAGGCATCCAGAGAAAGATACCCTGGTTCAAGAAAGCTGATGACCCCAACAAAAAGAAATGCAAACTAGAAAAAAAAATCTTGGGATTTGTTCTGGTTTGAAATTATGTATGTACCCTAGATATGCCATGTTTTAATCCTAATCCCATTTTGTAAAGGCAGCTGTTTCTTCTAATTCGTATTCAGTGCTGTATGCCTGAAACTGTGATTAGATCATCTCTCTGGAGAGGTGATTTAATCAAAAGTGGTTGTTAGGGTGGATTAGATGATGACATGTCTCTACCCATTTGGGTGGGTCTTGATAAGTTTCTGGAGTCCTGTAAAAGAGGAAACATTTTGGAAAATTAGAGACTCAGAGAGAGCAGAGAATGCTGTAGCACCATGAAGTAGAGTCTACCAGCCAGTGACCTTTGGAGATGAAGAAGAAAAATGTCTCCCGGAGAGATTCATGAAACAGGAAGCCAGAAGAAGCTAGCAAATGATGCCGTGTCCGTCATGCGCCCTTCCAGATGAGAAAGGAACCCTGACTGTGTTCGCCATGTGTCTCCTCACTTGAAAGAGATACCCTGAACTTCATTGGCCTTCTTGAGCCAAGTTATCTTTCCCTAGTTGCCTTAGATTGGACATTTCTATAGACTTGTTTTAATTGGGACATTTTCTCAGCCTTGGAACTGTAAACTAGCAACTGATTAAATTCCCCCTTTTAAAAGCCACACACACACAAAAAAAGGCTGCTGATGAAGTTCGGGGTCTCTCTCTCATCCAAGAAGACACATGGTGAACAAAGTCATGGTTTCTCCCTCAGCTGGAAGGGCACATGGTGAGCACAGCATCATCTGCTAGCTTTCTCTCCTGGCTTCCTGTTTCATGAAGCTCCCAGGGAGGCATCTTCCTTCTTCATCTCCAAAGTGCTGGCTGATGGACTCTGCTTCATGGTGCTGCAGTATTCTCTGCTCTCTCTGAACCCCTTCATTCTCCAAAATGTTTCCTTTTATACGACTCCAGAAATTAATCAAGACCCACCCAAATGGGTGGAGATACGTCTCCCCTAATCCAGTTTAACAACCACTCTTGATTGGGTTACATATCCAGGGAGATTATCTGATTACAGATTCAAACATACAGTACTGAATAGGGATTATTCTGCCATTAAACATTTTTTTATTAAAACATGGCTATTCTAGGGGACATACATCCTTTCAAACCAGCACACTGGTTTTATAAGATACCAAATTCATGGTATGTAAATCTATATTCCCCTTTGGAAGTTGCAAATATATCCTACCTTTATATCCCTCATCCCAGGGTATCTTTAACAGATATTCAGATCAGAATCTCCTATGGAACTTCTAGGAAACATACATAAACAGATCTACTTTCATTAAGTGAATGGAGGTTTCACGGAATTGGTACTGTGCAAACTTTCCTGGTGATTCTGATGGCCATCTAGGTTGCTATTTATCTATCTTAAAAAGGGCTTCAGTTGAAAAAAAAGTTTAGTTTCACTCCTTAGAATGAACTTAGAAAGTAACAGGTTTAAATTTACTTATATATTATTATTAAATTTACTTAATAAATTCTGTAGAAAGTAACAGGTTTAAATTTAATCTTTAACATTAATCTAGTTTGTACTCAGAGAGAGAAACAGATATTGGAAATCTTATTTTAGAGCTGTATAGACAAAGAGAGATTAAGTAGTTTCCCCAGGGCTCAATGTGAGTGCACAGTAGTGCCAAGACTGGGTCCCTTGAGATCTTGATCCCTATATTTAGGCCAAACCTTTCTGTCTGGATCAGAGCTGATGAGCTCAGATGAAATTTATGTCACTTAAGGCCTGTAATCCATGTTTTGAGACATATAATCGAAATACAATTACTCCTTTTTAAGTAATGTGTTGATCTCAGTAAGGTAGCTTTATGTTCTTATACTTAACAAAATTGTATTTATATTTCAGAAGTTTCTTTTGCGTAACTCCAGTCAGCTATGACTGAAAATACTGAATATTATGAAGTCTCTTACTTTCCTGCAGTTACCATTCATGATGTTAGTAAAGTTATAGCATTAAATAATATTAATATATCCAAGGAGAATCCTAAAATATATCAGGTTTCTTTTCTACAAGAGGACTGTGGAAATGAGTGGTGATGTGATTTTTTTCAACATGAGCTTTTGTACATGAAAGACGTGTAAACAGTGTTTAAAAAACTGAAAAGGATGGGATGTGGGAAGGGTATTACCAATGCAGTGCTTTTTAAAAAATAAATGTTTCCCTATTTGTCCATAGCTTTATATTCTACAAATCAGAAAAGAAAGAATATCCAGTTTCTGGGTTAAAAGCTGACTGAGCCAGTATTTTAAATGTCAATTTACAACTTAATGGCAGATGCTCAACTTTAGAGACATTTATCCACACTTATCAATGAGTGCAATAATGGTCACAGTATAAACTTCAGACTGAAACACTGCTGAACTATTACTTTTCAACTACATCGATTAAAACATTGATTAGGTGTTCCTGTTTAACAAACCAATTATATAAAACTGAATAAGATGAATAAAGAGATTTGTTATATTCTTTCCTTTATAAAAAGTTTTCTTTTACATAGTATGTTCCATAGCATTTAAATATTGATTTATAAAATCTATTTACAAATATTCCTACTCCAAAAAGTGTAATAGGCATCATGTATTGAACCTCATTGCATGGCAGACAACTTGCTAATAGCTATAAAAACATTACAGAATTCAGTCATCACAAATAACCCAATATAGTAGTGTCATACTCATTTTAGAGATTCAAAATTTGAGGCTCAGAGAGACGAAATAACTTGCACACAGGTGCTAGGAATCAAAGCCAGGGTTCAAGCCCAGACTCCAAAGCTACTACTCTTAAATAGGTTCCTTATAGAAAGCTATATAAAATTCTAAGAAATAGGAATCACAGCACACCAAACTCCAGCAAAGCTGTTTATTTGATCAGACATGCTGCAGACATTTTTTATTCTACTTTCCACTTCCTTTTTTTTTTTTTTCATCAGAAGTCAGAGCAAAAATAATCAGGAATACAAAGTAGCTTATAGGCTTTATATAAGCAGCTAACTGGCTTTGTTTTCACAAGCACCTTTACAGCAAAAAAATTTAAGAACTTTGACAATAAACTGAATATCTAATCTCTAAACTAAAGAAAGTTGGTGGGTTTATTTATAGAGAATCACAGAATTTCCACGCTAGAAGAAACCTTAAAATTGAGACAACTAAGGTCCAAAGAGATAACTTACCTAAGGTCACACAGATACCAGTAACATGAGAATGTACCCAGAACATGTAAAATACACACACACACACAAATATATATTAAGAAAGAGTTTAAGAACTGAATCCTCAGATAGGAATAGAGTTGCTTCTACTCTATTTCTAAGACAATAACATAAATATTTAAAGCTCTAATCTCAAGATGATGATAGTTTCGTATCTAGAAATCTTCAAAGTGTACTACTGCAAAGAATACTTTTTTTTCTTAGTTCAGAAATAAATTATGCCCCTTCGTAAAACTCTGATGACATTGTCTTAACACTTTCATTTTCACCTTGCACAAATTAAGTTCAAAATTAAAACATATAATATATTATCTGGTTTAAAAAACAAGATGACACAGTCCATCAGAGTACTAAGGAAAACTTTGCAGCTAATGCTTATATTAACATTAAACTGTTCTTATGCAGGGAAAACCAAAACAACAACAAAACTTGCTCTTAGTTAGTAACTGCAATCAGGTTACAGTGAGTTGGCAATGACATTCCCTGGGCTTTAACTATCAGCAGAGGTTAACATATAGATAAAAATAGGTATTCTACATTTAAAAACATGCTCTAATCTTGCAATTTTTCTATTTTCTATTTGCTTGCCCCTCCTGTCACATATATTCTCTCACTTGTGGATAATAAAGTGAATGGGAAGTACCCAGAATAGTTCTCCCCATGGCATTTACTTTTTATTGCAAATTATAAGTAAAACTAAAAATGCCTTGCCAGTTTTAACTTTCAAATGAAAAAAAATTACATACACCTTCATACTCCAATTGATTGTGAAGTCAGACTCACCAATGCCACAGTAGTTGGTACATCTGATTATATAAATGTGGGCAGGCATTTGATATATTGTCAACCTTCACCTCCATATTATTAAACATAGCTTCTGTCTTAGCACCACAAGTAATAGATAAGATCAATTTACTACTCACTCTAACTGTGCTCAATTTCCCTTTTTGTTTTTACTAGAAATTCCTGGGATCAAAGACAAAAATGACAAAAGAAATTGCCAATATCTGCTTTATAATTTGACTAAAGCCTTCCCTACCATGATATAATAGGTGATTTTAACTTCACATGAATTTAAGAGACTGAGCAAAAATGGATTAAATTCATTTCTGACAACAACTGTCAGATATGAGGCTTATTAAAGCCAGTGGAATATCATAAAAACAATTTTGAGGAAATGTGAGCAGGGAATAGAGGTTTCTTACCTATAGCTATAACTCAAATGCCTGTTAAACAATTATTTGATATTTGCAGACAATAACTACATAACAAAGCCTTTCTATTAACAGCAACAGTCTTCAAAAGTTGAATCAAATTCATTTCAGCTTATTAAATTTAAGTGCATATCTGATTTTTTTAAAAAGTCATATGATTAAACAAGATGAATCAACACACACACACTATTGCATAGTTCAGTACCACCACCTATTGTTATTTGCTACTAAGTAAAACATTTTTTTTTTTTCACACGGGCAGGCACGGGGAATCAAACCCAGGTCTCCGGCATGGCAGGTGAGAACTATGCCACTAAGGGCATCGTTGCCTGCCCAGTAAAACATTTTATCAGTGGATCCTTAAAAGTTGTATTAAGATACAAAACTACAAAACTAAGATGGATGCCTTAGTCTTTAATGAGTCAAATTTTGGGTGGGGGGGTCTATGTAGGTATTTACTAAGCCTGGAAGTTCAAGTATGAAGACACTGTAAAGACAACTATGTACAAACAACTAAACTGGGTCAATTAAAGGGCATTCTTCCTTCTGCCTCTCTTCCTCAGATTTTTCTGGTGTCATGGAATATTTTGTTTTGAACATCTAAAAATACCCTTCCAAAACCACAGTACTAGTTAGATTAACAAGATGTGATACATACATATAATGGAATATTGTTTAGTCATAAAAAGGAATGAAGTTCTGATACAGGCTATAACACAGGTGAACTCTGAAAACACCATTTTGAGTGAAGTAAGCCAGACACAAAAGGACAAATATTGTAAAATCTCATTAATATAAAATAATCGTCATCATAATAATAAGCAAATTCACAAAGCCAGAAACTAGAATACAGGTTTCCAGGGGCTGGGGTTGGGTAGGGAATGGAGAGTCAATGCTTAATTGGTACAGAGCTTCTTTGTGGAATGATGGAAAAATTTTGGTAATGGATGATGATGATGGTAGCACAACATTGTGAATGTAATTAACACCACTGAATTACATATTTGAATGAATTATAAGGGAAATTTTAGGTTATATATATATGTTACTGGGATAAAAATTTTTAAAAAAACACAAGATTGTAACACACAGTGAACCCTCATACAAACTATGGACTATAGTTAACAGTATAATTGTAATAATACTGGTTCATCAATCGTAACAAAGGTACCACACTAATGTAAATTGTTAGTGATGGGGTGGTACATTTTCTGCATGATCTTTCTGTAAACCTACAACTTCTCTAATTAAAAACATTTTTAAAAAGTATTAAAAAAAAAACTTCCAAAACGACAATTAACTAGTTAGATTACTGAAATATTTACTTCAGTTTCCAATCTGTCACTGGTTGGGAAACAGTAACCTAAGGTCTAAGAATGGAATCCTGTAACAGAAGCACTTATTAATCTGCAAGAAAAATGAGATCAAGATTTGAAATGAGGCAACTCTGGTGTGTGAAAACAGAAGGACTCTGTTCAAGTTAAAAAGCATCTCCAACACTAATAGTTAAAATTGACAAATAACCCAAAGCATAAGAATACAGGATGCTAAAAAAGTATGAATACTTCTAACAGAAATTCTGATTTAATAAATCAAATCTTCATCATAGGAATAGATCATACCTAAGAATGCAGAACTTAAAAAGAGTAAAATTTTTTCCAAAATGTCTATAAAATTTTGGTCAAATTAAAAATTTTTAAAAGATTTAATGAAAGACATAATTTTCAGTAAGTAATGGTTTATCTTATATAGATTATAAAACAATACTTTGTTTTTCATACACATATTGAATGTGGATTTTTTAATAGTGGATGACTACATATAAATACATATTATGTACTGTGTTTCAAAAGGTAAAAACATCAATAACACTATTCAAAAAGGACAAATTCTCTGAATAGGTCTAAAAAGGCTCAACCTCTAATTTGTTTTCTTTTGTTTTTTTTAATTAAAGTTAACTAACTGCTTTCAAATCAACCTCTAGAGAGTATTAAAATATATAACATTTTCCACATGCATCACTTTGGAAACATGGTTATTTACTATGCAGAATGTTGTTTAGATTAGAGGATAAAATCTTCAGGGGGGAAAGGTCATTATGGCAATTTTAACTATATTTTGAAAATGATACTCTAGTAAAATACCAGAGTGGTTGCTTCAGAAGAAAAGGCCAAGGAAATATGGTTCTCTCCATTTATTAAAAAATAATTGATTCTAACTCCCTGGTTTTTTAGAAGAGGAAAATGACCAAGTCATAGAAGTGAAAAAAAAAATGATTTTGGACAAACTGAATTGGTAAAATAAAGTAAACAGGCAAGAAAATATTATAACCTAGTTTTACATCTATAAAATTATAGCTTTATAAGAGAAGCAGTGAGGTATAATAAAAACCAACCATGCACATGGATTCAATACACCCAATTGGAGCTCATCACATCCTAATTATGTCAGGCATTAAAGTTGGACTTTTTAATAAAGCCAAATAAAATAGAATTTTCCTCCAATAATACTTCATTTTCATAATGGAGTCACCAAGAAGAGCATATGACAAAGTGGAGCGGTTTAACTGAAAAAAATCTAAACTTGGATACAAGGACTAGCCTAGATATTTACACATCTCTCACTAATGTCACTGATCTTAAGATAATGCTTACATCCTTAAAATGAAGAATTCTTTGGAGAGCAAGGAAAAAATAAATACACTGAAGAACTTTAGAAAAGCTTTTTCCACATATTTTACAAACTTTTATGCTAAAATATGCTAAAGAAAAGAACAGGATGATAAGAATCAAAAAAAATGTAGAATGAAATCTTGGCACCCTACTTACTAGTTATGCAACTCAAAAACCCTATTTAACCTCTCAGGCCCTTGATTTCCTCAGCTATAAAATAAAAGTTGTGAGAATTAGAAGTAACTGAGGCAAAACATCTAGCTCAGTGCCTGGAATGTAGTAAGCATTCAATAACAATTATTAATTTTGAAAGGAAATTATCAAAATTTGCCACAAAGCAGAAGCTCACTATAATAATGAGTATTTAAATGACAAATTTCAATTTAAAGACTAGAACAATTCAGCATACATTATGTGAACCTAAAAGGGTTATCATTGCATAGATTTAATGCCAAAGCGATACAGTAAAGAATAACAAGATTTTTCACACCTCTGCATCTCTGTAACTTTTTATTTTCAACAGTTATCTACTGTGGCTATGATATAGGAGATATCTAATAGGTACCCTCCCTTAAATTTAACTTAAAAATAATTTTCTACAGCTCCACCTCTCAGTGTGAGAGTTAAAGTAAGTGGTTTCCAGTTATAAAACCATTCTACACAGAATATTCCCTATAAAGTGATGTTAAAAAGATCATAAACTAGCTATCCCCCACTCCAGAAAAGTTGTAGCAAAGAAAAAAACTATTTTATTTCATTGTATTAATCATAACCATAATTTGAAATTAGCTATTATTTGCTATAAAGATTTCCTGCACTCACAAAAATTCTCATTTGGAGGTCAGCTATCTTCTTACAATTATAAAATTATCAGTCCTTTAAAAAGCATTCTTTAATTTTGAGGATTAAAAAAATAATTCTACGTATAAATTTTAAACATGAAAACCCTGTTTTATTTTACCAACATCTGTTATCGACTGGAAGTAAATATTTAAAATATTTTCAATGAATTAACAATATGTTTATTATTACTTTATAAGAGGCCAAACAGTTTTACAATTGTTTTATTACTTGTAAACTGGATTGATAAAGAGGTAATGGTTTTAAAAAATACTTAGATAATGGAACTCATTAACACCTATCATTTCCAGGCCTTCTCATTTGTATTATGGCATGGAACACTGTACACCGTAATAGAATACTAACTTTGGGTTTTTAAACAAACACTTCATTAATCATGAATACTGAACATATCAATCCAGGTAAACAAATATGCTTAATAAAGCATTTCTGTTCTTATGCTAACATACTACTGCTACAGATACATTATAAAATAAAATATAAAACAATTCTAAAATCAGGAAATAGCAATGTAGTTTTAAAGCACATTATACAAAAGAATTGTTTCCAATAATTACTCACCCAACCTAAACTGAACAAAATGATAAAGAGCACAGTATCCTCCATTCAAACCTTTGATATCTGGGCTTCCCTTTCAAGATTGCTGTGAAGTGCTAAATGACTATTCAGCAATTTTAATGACAGTCTGCACTTGTACAATACTACTGAATATAAAATCACCAGAAATTAACCTTAGTGAGTCTAGCCAAATTAGGACAACATGAAACTCTTAAACATCCAAAATGAAGAGATAACAATTAAAGGCAACACATGATTCTGGATGGGATCTCTAACAAGAAGACTCAAAAGGACATGAGAGGGACATATAAAAAAATTGGAACATAGACTTTAAGCTTGATATCAATGTAATATATCTTGAACTTGCACTTAAGGTGGATAACAAGAGAATATCCTTGTTCTTGGGAAACGTACATAGCAGTCAAAGTGTTCAAGGAGTATGATATATACAACCTACATTCAAATGTTTAGAAAATGGATTGATAAATAGAAACATAATAGAAGGACTGACAGATTGACGAGTAGATAGGATGTTGTGACAAATGCAAAAATGTTAAAACTGGTGGATCTGGGTATCTGGGGGGACAGGGGTGTGGGGAGTTCTCTATATGGAGTTTGTATTATTTTTGCAATTGTCCTGTAAGTTTTAAAGTATTTCAAAATAAAAAGTTTAAAAGTAAAAAAAAAACAGTAAACATCAAATCAGATCTACCTTAATACTGTCTTCCTATGATTAAGTTAACGTGAAAATTCCAATAAGGTGATCAATTCCTTGATTTTCTCCAATTCATACCTGCTTACTATTGCATCTCTGAATTTAAGTTTCCCCAAAACACCTCCTACAATCTCGATCTTTGAGGATAAATTCAAGTATTTTCCCCATAAGCATAAAACTAAATCAAGGAACAGGCTAAACTGAAGATCCTTAAATAAAATTTTCATGTCTTGCACCTAACTGGTGAGTTTCCTAAATTTTTTGTCTCACTGTCTTACAATTTCATCCTTCAAATGGAAATGATGAAAACACTGACTGAGATGTACACTGAGCTGTGAGTGATCACAGGTCAACCTGATTCTATGCCAGAAAAGGCCAAGGTAACATTTACTTTTCTTATAGAAGTCTCTCTCTCTCACTCCCTCAGTGAACCTTCCTGCATTGTTAAACTATTGTAACTCATCAGTAGTTACAGTACTTCACTTCCCTACTTGGTGACTACTTTTTAAAAACGCTTCCAGGAATTTTCTAATCCATCCCTCAACTCCATGACCAAAACCCTCCCTTGCCAGAGGGAGGGTTTCTGCTCCTAACACAAAAACAGATCTAAACAGGCTTTTGTCCCAATCTCAAAGTATATAAACATCTAAGAGGTTCCCAGAAACAATGAACTACAAAAGTACAGACTAAAAGGGAAAGAAGAGGAAGTGGCAGAACAATACCCAAACCAAACACAGCACCCAAAATCCCGTGGTCGTCTCTTTCATCCTAGTCAACCAACTCCACTTCCCTAGTTTAATCAACATCTCTCTAACTCGGAGAAATGGGTCCCTCCCTGGCCCATATTTCTCCCCCTACCGACAACAGATGCTTCATCAAAAAGGTGGCAAAAAGAAAAGCAAGCTCTGGTCGATCCAAGCTGTGATGCTTTTTCTGCCGGTTGGAAGGAGGAGGCAAGCCAAGGGTTGTAAAGAATGGAAAGCTGAGTGATACTGGGGGGAGGGGGGAATTAGGGCGCCAGGGCTAATCCCCAGCCAGGGCCCAAGGGCCCCGGGTAGGAAGAGGCAGGAGGTGAACAGTCCAGGGAACTGGGGAACCGGGGTAGGCGGGATGCTCTGGGCTTTGGGGTCGGGAGAAAGGGGACAGAAGTCTGTCAGCCCCACCAGTAGGTGGGTGGCAGCACCCGGCAAAGGTGGAGGTTCCATGCGAAGTGAATTTTTCAGAGTAAGAGAGGCGGAACCGCTTGCTTCACGCCGCCCTAGCCCCCGTGAGCTCACACCTCAAACCTGCTCTTGGTCACTCCGTTCACGTCCCTCCTCATGAGGCCGGCGGGTGCGGCCGCGGCCGGGCGCTGCGGCGTGCGGAGTGCAAAGACAAGGGGCCCGGGGCAGGCCCTGGAGTTCCGGGGACCCGGACGAAGCAGAGGAGATGCTGGGCAGGGGGCCGTCCGACGGGGAGGGGGCGCCGCTCGGCTCCGGCCGGTCCTCCACCACCTCCCGTGGCGGTGGCCGCGGCGACTGTTCGTCGCTAGCTCCTCTCTCTCCTCAGCCTCAACTTCAACCCAAAACAAAAACACTCCCCACCTGCCAGCAACGCCGCTGCTCATTGGGCAGAGCCGCCCGGGCCTCGGAACGGCTAGGGGAGAGGGAGGAGGAGGAGCGCGCGGCGAAGGCGGTACGAGCCCACCCCTCCCCCACTCCCGGGCGCAGCCCCTGACAGTCTGCCCGGGAGCAACCGGAGCGCGGCAACGGCGGCAACACAAGTTCCCTCTCGCCTCTAAGGCAGGCGAACCCACCAGATGATGGAGAGGCAGGGAAGTGCCTATGTGTCCGTGTGTATTGGCGAAAAGGGTAAGGGGTGGGGGGCGGTATGTCGGAAGGGTGCGAATGCGCGCGTGCTGGCCCACCCCCGAGGAAGAGGAAAGCGGGAAGATCGCGCCCTACACTGGAACCCCCTTCTCCCCTCCACGAGCACACGAGCATGCACCAACCCACACAGGGCCTGAGCGTTCTGTCCAGTCCCCCCACCCTGCTTGGTGTTGTCGCTTATTGCCCGGTAGCCAGTGCTGACACACACATCCTTCCCGACCACCCACTCCCTTCCCCTATCACTCACTGTCGCTTTGAACCCAAAGTGTAGCAAGCGATCCCTGCTCGGAGCCATTTTCCTCCTCTTTCTGGATGTCTCTAGATTGGGGCAGGGCTGCTGCCGCTGCTGTTGTTGCTGCTGCTGCCGCTTCCCCCGCCCCCGTTGATTGCATTACTGGGTGCTGCAGGGAGGCCTGGGGGGCCGCAGTGGGGAGTGTGTCTTCCTGTGCATGGCGCGGGACGGCAGGGGGCCCTTTGAACTAAGAGATAGGCCTGGACCCGGGCTCTGTACCACGGCTATGCAGCAAGCCGCAGCTCGGGCCTTGGGGTTAGGGGGTGCAGTGCTGGAGCCGGGCAACCATTCCTTTGGCTGGGGGAGGGGCGCGCGGGGCTGGGTGGGGGCGGGCGAGGTGGAAGCTGGCAGCCTATGGCTGCCCCCGCCCCTAGGACGCTCGGCCGCTGCCAGCGCCCTATGGGTTGCTGCGCCTGTCCACGCTCCAATCAGGGCGGTGGTTGGTGAGAACCTGAGCCTGACGTTACTTTGGCGGGAAAAACAAGCGTGTCCCAGCAAGTAGGCGGGGCGTTTTCCGAGCGGAAATAGCGACTTTCTTCAGGATCCTTGGCTCTTCCTATAGAAGCTAGTCGGTGTCATCATAGTATTATTCTTTAACAACTCCAGCCCTTAAGACCCCGGAGTTTATGACCGAATTTCCACGAAGTAAGGTTCAATCCATAGAGTAGAGCTTAAACCACAGAATCAAATCCCAAAGATAAAGGTATTAGAAACTATATCATAGATTCCAGCATTCCTGGCAGGACAACTGCTCCTAATTATGTTCCAAAGCAATTATGTGTCTTCACACCCCTTTTAATTAGTTTCAGTGACTGGCTTGTTATGAATCTGTGATTAAGTAATGAACATATTTAAGAGCCACCGGCACTGGAGATCTTTAAGAATAGGCATATTTTAGCCAGAAAGCTGATTACTTTTTTTTTTTTTTTTTGCATGGGCAGGCACCAGGAATTGAATCCCGTTCTCCGGAATAGCAGGCGAGAATTCTGCCGCTGACCCACCATCGCACCGCCCATGATTACCTACTTTTAAATCACTTAAAAAAACAACAAACTGTTTCCTTTTCTAATCTTTGAGAGTAGAGTAAGGAACTCATCCTGAGTAAGGAACTCATTCAAATCTCATTCCCTGGCCCACAAACCCAGGTCTACATTCTCTTCCAGTCCCAGATACTTTAAACGTTATTCACATCAGCCAGTGGAATAAAAAGAGCCTTTTAGTTCAGCCCAACCCAAGAGATGTTTCCTCCTAGCAAGCTGAGTTTAGTGATTAACAATTGACGATAGTAAGACTAGCAGGAACAGATAAATGAAATTTAATTAACTGTTTCAAGGTCTGTTTTTCTATTTCATCTGCCCATTCCAAGTACTGGGATTGATCTATTGCCAGTCATACTTCATCAGGAAACTATTTTTACTTTTTGACTGGAGTTTTTAAAAGCCAAACAATAAAAAGCATTCAAAGGTTAAAATGTATTACACAGAAGCATATTACTTTTTATCAAAGAAATTTATTTGCATGTAAATAAACAGGTTCTTCTGTAATGTTTCAGGAAAAAAATCCCACAAAACACATTTTGTCTCCTTTCAAAAAAATGAAAAACCCCAAAGTATTTACAGAATGGCCAAATGCACAGAAAATCAAATTTGAAAGATTTTTTAGAAAAGCCTTCTTTAATTGCTCATGATGTACATTTTAAACTTAAAATGTAAAGCTCAGCTCTTCATACAGCTGAGCACATTTCCCAACCAAACTTCAGAGATGTTAAGTACCCCTGGCCCCTCCAAAAACTAACTTTAGGGTAGAAATAAAGGTGGGGGTGGGAATGGGGTGGGGATAAGAAAAGGGGAAGAAAAAAAAAAAAAGACTGCCTAGGAATTGTGAATGTGTCCTATACTGGTATCTGCTGATTGACTCAACTGTGGATACTGCATGACTCATTAGCTCCCTGAAAGGGTATCTTCTGAGAATTCATATTGCTGAATTAAATTTTCAGACCTAGGCCTTAAGGAGAATCCTTTCAAGAATCACCAACCTCAAGCCTGGTTTTGGCAAGTTATATCCCACTTTTTTTTTCTTCTAAAATACTTGTTTTAAAATACATTGATTTTGAACCTGAATTCTTCATGTACATCAGAGCAGGTTTTGACCAAGAACCCCTAACATGAAGCCAAAAGACAGAAGTGGAATCAGGTCAAACTAAGAATACACAAGACACCAGCAGCAGAAGATAGGTAGAAGTTGACTTCATGTCCTTGCCGTCTTTTGAAACAGGAGAATGAGTACACCTAGACAGGAGGGAGGTGTCCCAGGCTTGGTTTATTCTGCCTCTTCTCCTCCACCCTGTGGAGAAATGCAGTGCTCCCTGGTTCTCAGGCAGGGTGAAGCAGTTTAGCCCCGGCTCCCTGTTAAGCAAGTTCAGATGCTGGGTCAGTGTGTGGGGTGTGCCCATCCACAATTCAGGGGCTTATCCTTCATCCAGATCCTAACTCGGGATTCTTTGATCTGGGATGAAGACAGAAAGAGAGAAAAAGCTTCCCAGTTTACTCATTTTGGTATTTGATGGCTCTGCTTGGGGGAGCTGAGCCCCTGATACTAGTCAGTACATTCCCCATAAGATTCTTCCCACCCAGAACAAACTTAAAACCTTGTAACTTTTTTTTTCTCCTGCAGAAACCAATGGGATAGGATTCAAAACTAGGTGACAAATTTGTGAGAAATCCAACCTGGCTGTATGTCTGAGAGGCTGCTACTGTATCAGCATCACAAGATAAAACATTCTGGTATCACTTTGCCCATGTCCTCCTTAGTGTCACCCAAGACATTTGACTCGGATACGGTAAACGATAACTTTTCTTGCTCCACTTTCAATGTTTCGTTTCCTACTTCTTATTACCTTGGGACAAAAAAGTGGCAGAGTTGTTGAGAGCTGATGACCAGAAAAGGGATAATGCTAGAGGAAATCAGAAACAGTCCAGGAAAGAAAGCCAAAGCTGATTTTCAACTCTATGCTAACTTCAACCTGCAGAAAGAGCTGAATATAGAAATCTTCCATATCTGATGAAGTCACTCCACTTATGACACACACACACACACACACAAATGAATCACCTGGCTTTTTTTTTTTTTTTTTTAATCCAGAAGAGTTGTGCTGGGGACCATGCCCCATCCTGCTGATAAAAATTCTAAATGGAATCATCAGGAATGGCACAGTGCAGGTGTCAAAATCAAAATAAGGCCGCGGAATTTTGAGAGGACCCTCCAAATACTGAGAACTTGTGTTGCACTCAAAACGGTCTCCTGGATTTCTATATTTATGAAAAGGGCTTCTTATTGATGTCCCCCAGAATCCAGACTCAGACCTATTTCTCCATAAAGGTCCAAATGTGTTGCTACATAGTAGCAAGGATTTATCTTCGTGCCCACCTAGCATTCCAGGCCTCCACTTCTTCAAGTGAGCTTGAAATTGTTTTAAGTGAACTATGGCTGCAAAATTTTAAATGTTTTTCTTAGGGAGCATACAGAGAGTGATTAAAGTCTGGACTCCTCCTCCTTGTCACGAAGAGAAACAGGGAGCCCAGCTCTCAGGAACGGCATCAGTTCTCCTACAAACAAAATTCTGGGATGTGGACTTTTGGCACATTGTGGGAATAGGAGAACTATTAATTCTGTAATGGTTTTCATGCCACTGGGTTGGGAGGCTATCCCACATTAAACCTTGTTGCATCTGAAAATATGTTTACATCCCAAAAAGCCAGCCCAGCTTTTCTTTCTAAGGGAAAAAGACATTATATAAAACAGTATCTCCATAGGGAGGTACCTGCTATTATTCCTATGATGTCTGAACCCTATGAAAAATCTTAAATAAAAATAATTTGTTTTTTCCACTTAACTCCAAAGGTGGGCTCTAAGCTGCTTGAGCTTAATGCTGTCAGCACAAGCTACAAGCCCCCTACCACAAAACAAAAAAACAAAGCCTTGCTCTTCCGTCTCCCATCATTTTGAACCCTGAACCTCATAGAATTAAAAAGAAACACTGTATAAAAACAAAGGGTTAAAATATTACAAATAAATAGCTAAAATAATCTTCCCTTCCCCAATCACTCCTAAGAAATAGATACTAAACATTACTTAAGTGTCCAAAATGACCGCAGTCCTTCATCTGCCCATGCCTCAAATGGACAACTACCCAAAGTTAAACAACCTTCATGCAAATGCATCAAGGAATGTATTGCTTTTTCATTTCTTGCCCAGCCCTTCAAATACATGCACTAAAATGAGTTTAAAACATGGCCTAAAGGTGGAAAAAGGGAGAAAAAATATATATGAATATTTTCCACAAAACTGTTTCCCACCCTTCCCTCTCCCTATGCCCCTCCCACCCCCTACCCACTTTCCTAACCAAGTATATTAACTTTTTTTTAATTCCCCTGGCAAAGGAACAAGGAATTCTTGGTATCCAGAATCAAACCTTGTAGTCTCTTTAGAGAAGTCTGGCTATGCCTTTCTAAATTCACCAGCTCACCATCAAAGCCGTGCCATTTAAGACTCTTAATCACAAATCAGACCTGTTTGACTCACCCCTATAGTAGTTTACCCAAAAAGTTTTTCTCTGGCCATGGTGTTTTGTTTTGTTTTTTTTTAGAAAATGAGGCTCCTAATTGCCAATCAGGGCCACATCCATAAGATCATCATCTTCCTCCCCAATCATAAAGTCAGGGCTGAGCCTTGAGGGCCTGTCTGCAGATAAGATTGTGTTACTTGTCAGAGACAATGATTGGTCTGAAGATATAGGTGATTTAGACCAACTCTCTGGCTTGATGCTATGAGATTTTTTCTTGTCTCGATCTTTGTCCCGGTCCCTATCTTTGTCTTTTACTTTCTTCTTTTCCTTTTTGTGCTTCTTATGCTTCTCTGTGCTGTATTCTGGAAGTGGTCGGATGCCATCGTCTGAGCTGGGACTATTCTGGTAAGACTTCTCTGCTATAGAGGAACCTGACTCACTTTCACTGTCCAGATTCTGGGGGGTATATGCTGGTGACTTACTATGACTGGGAGAGCCACGCTCATGCTTTGGAGTGGAACCACTGATGAGGGGAGAGCCATAGTTTTTGGAAGAGGCCAACTGAGGCCTAAGCCCTTCACTACTTTCCCCAGGTTTCTGCAAAGTCACTTTGGCTTTAATGCTGGGGGATCCCCCATCATGCTTGCTGATGATAATCTTTGCCACACCGGTGCTCCCCACATTTTTTGACTCTGAAGTCTTCTTGGAAGAATCTACCGAGCCCCCCGAGGTGGAAACCTTTGATTTGTCTTTATCACTTTTCTCACGCTTGCCCTGGAATTCTCCTGACATATTATGTTTGGAGGACATGGGATGGCTAGAAGAATTTGTGCTCATTCCCATCTGGCCATCCATGGGGTCTTCACCTCCAGGGCCACTGGTGACAACCCCATGCTTCAGTTTATCTATGACAGCTGTTAAGGACGGCTTCTTATTCCTACTAGGAGATTTACCTTTGGAACTCCCATGCTGGTTCTGAGAGGATGACATGGAAGAGCCACTTGAGGAAAAAGAGGAAGATGCTGTACAAGAATTAGACGATGGGGGAGTTTTCTGGGACAGTGAGCCTGAGGATCCTAACCCTGAAGATGATTTCATGCCAGAGCTTGAACTAGTTCCAGACAAATGAGAACCACCAGAACCTGAACTGATAGGGGACTTGACTTTAGAAGATGGGGGAGTCCCAGGAACAGGCTTCATTGGAGACGCAAGTTTATCAGAACCTCCAGGTGGCCTTGAATGAGAAGGGGATATGTTTGGTTTACTTAGAGAAGGATTCATAAGTGATGATGGCTTCCCTTGAGGTTTCATCTTGGCGGTAGAGCTGCTACTCAGTCCATGTTTAGTAATAGGAGAAGAACCAGGCTTTCCCCCAGACTGGGATAAATTTTTGGACTGACTAGATCCAGAAGACCCTTGGCTAGAATACATACTACTACTTAACTTGGAACTTGTTGAACCTTCTGATTTACTGCTTTTCATCTTGCCTGAGATGGAAGCAGAAGATGAGGAAGAGGAGGAGGAAGAATGACTATGGTGGCTTTTATTGCCTGAGGAAGACACAGAACCACTGCTCGTATACTGACTGTGAGAGGAGGGTTTCCCCACCATCACTGTTCCCTTGGGAATCTGAATAGTGATCTTGGGAATGGGTGGTGTAGCAACACCTGGGGGAGTCTGCGATCTTCCTGAACTGCCTGGAGATTTGGATCCACCAGTACTAGTAGGTGGGGTAAAAGGTCGGTTAGAACTGTGAGATGGAGATTTCCCATCGGTATCTGCCTTCTTACGCTTTGGAGGCTTATCTTTGCTTTTACCATCGTTAGAAGGGGTCCGACTGCGTTTCCCTGGTTTGCTGTCTAAACTTGGCCCTGACAGACTACTATTACTGGCACCATTGCCTTCCTTTACCCTCTTTTGAGTCTTTTCTTTTCCTAAGTCCCCAGTGGTCAATAAAGGACTCTGGCTGCCACTGTGATGCTCCATAATGTCTGCTGGACCCAAAACCTTACCAGCCACTGCTATAATACTGAAATCAACTGTGTCACCCTGGCTATTGCCTTTAAACTTAGTCTCCCCATTATCACCTCCAAGTATTGGCACCCCCAAAGTATTTAATGCCTGGGATGCAAATCCTTTGAAATCATCATTATCTCCACTTTGGCTGCTTTCATCAAAATATTCTTCTCCAAAACCACTTTGGCTCTGACTGTTCAATAAATCAGGATTGAAATCTACTCCATCAGGGAAAAAATGATTGGTAGGAGAGTCACTACTGGGGCTTCCAGCAGCATCTGCAATAAGGTCAGCTGGATCAGTATATGGATTTTCATTATTACTGGTTTGAAAGACATCAGGGTCAAAGAGGGCACTCTGAGAATGCCCAGAGCTTGAAGAATCTCGAACAGGGGTGCCAATGGGTGGACAATCATCACTAGTGCTGGGAAGCTTAGAGGCTTCTTCTGCAATGTCTGATAGGATATCAGTTACATCTGGACCAATGCTGTCTGAACTGGATAGTCGGACCATCCTTTGAATACTGGGCTGGGGGTGAGGTATTGGCTGTGGGTAAGTTGTTGGGGGAGTACTACACTGGCTTGGAGCTGGAGTGATGTGTGGAGTATCCAGCGTGTCAGCTGTCATATTGACATCGAAGATAGGGTTCTGTGAATCAACATCCATTGAAAATAGCTCCCTCTGAAAGTCATCTTCAGTCTGGTGCTTGGGTCTGTCAGGTGGTAATCTTGATGACTTCTTCTTCTTTGTCTTGTTGCTCCCTGAGCACATTTCCATCCGGGGTGAGCCGGAAGAGGAGTTCTGCCTTTCTAAAGAGCTGCTTCCATAAAGGGTTGAGAAATCCTGGGCAGGATTATCTTTAAGAAGGTTCATGAGCATCGGGTGGTTCTTGGTGTTGCCGGCCATCGAGGAGACAGGTGGCGGCGTGTGATGAGGAGGGGTCGGACTCGAGCCAATGGTAGACCCCCCGTTCCCTGTGATTTGCAACAAACTGGTAAGAATTGGGTTCTGAGACACCTTGCTGAAGTCCTCCCCATGGCCCACCGACTCATGCCGATCTTTGATGCTCATGCTCATATTAAACAAGGTGGTAATGGGACCCCCCGGAAAGGTGTTGGTTGGTGTAGTGGTACCACTCATTGGGTTGTTGCCTGTGGTCATGCCATACCCTGGGCTGCTAGCCGGGGGCAGGTTCTTTTTCACCATGTCTTCAACTGTCTCTGCAATGAGGGACAGGGCTGGGGTGTCGGCCTGAATGGTTTCAGCTTTCCTCCGAATAGCCCTCATCGTCACAGGGATGGACATACATCTGTAAGATAAAATGGAAAAAACAGTTAACGCTGCACCAACTACAGAATAAAATCAATTTTTCATGGAGGAAAACAGGCCGTAATTTTCCCTGAGATTTTGATAAGCCATCACAGGTTTTCAGGAAACAGTTTCAGGGGAGGCAGGTTATTCAAAGGCAGGAACAGCACTATCAAATGCCAGAGGTTTGGGTAGGTTTATTCTTAAAAACTCTGACTCTGTAGTCAATCTTGAACTTATGATGAGGTACCCAAAACATGGGAGCCCAAATAACTTTTCTTACTGAACTAAAAGAAAACTGGCAATAATATAACTCATTTGGAAAATGCCCTCCCCATTTGGGTGTTTACATGGTGATTAATGGGATATGTGATTTATTTTAACTAATGAACAGCCAGAAAAGTCTCTACACCCAACTTTTAAAATTTTTTTTGGTTGTTTCTTTTTTTTTTTTTTAATTTTTTCCAAGTTTTAAATGTTAATGGCAGGTACAAAGGTGGTTCAGTGGTAGAATGCTCGCCTTCCAAGTGGGAGACCTGGGCTCGATTCCTAGACCACGAACCCCCAAAAAACACAACAAAACAACAAAAAGTTTATGGCCTAGAATTCCCCAAAGCTATACTGTTTTGAAAAGTGCCACTGCTAGTACGAAATCTCATTTATTTTACAGAAAAACATAATTATAAGCATTATGCTTGAAAATGTTTAGTTCACATTGGTCAGCAAAGTTTTTCTTAATATTTTAGCCTTTGTAGTTCACATGGTCTCTGTCACAATTAATAAACTCCACCATCTTAGCTCAAAAGCAGCTATAGGCAGTATATAAATGAATGGACCTGGCTGTGCTCCAATAAAATTTTTTATCAAGAAAAGGGCCACACCTCTCTCTCAGCCAACACAACAAGCAAACTCACTGCTCTCCCTCTCTCTATGTGGGCATGACTCCCATGACTTCCTGGCAATGTGGGACAGAAATCCTAGAATGAGCTACGACTCAGCATCAAGGGACTGAGAAAACCTTCTCGACCAAAAGGGGGTAGAGAGAAATGAGACAAAATAAAGTGTCAATGGCTGAGAGATTTCAGAGTCGAGAGGTTATCCTGGAGGTTATTCTTACACATTATATAGATATCACCTTTTTAGTTAAGCTATATTGGAGGGGTTGGAGGGAAGTGCTTGAAAATGTAGGGCTGTGTTCCAGTAGCCATGTTTCTTGAAGATGACTGTATAATGATATAGCTTTCACAATGTGACTGTGATTGTGAAAACCTTATGTCTGATGCTCCTTTTATCTATAATATGGACAGATGAATAAAACATGGATTAAAAATAAATAATAGGGGAAACAAATGTCAAAATAAATTTAGTAGATTGAAATGCTAGTGATCAATGAAAGGGAATGATAAGGAGTAGGGGAAACAAAGGCTAAAATATATCGAGTAGATGGAAATAACAATCAATTAGAGGGAAGGGTAAGGGGTATGGTATGTATGAGTTTTTTTTCCTTTTTTCTTTTTATTTCTTTTTCTGAATTGATGCAAATGTTCTAAGAAATGATCATGGTGATGAATATACAACTATGTGATATATTGTGAGTTATTCATTATATACCAAGAATGGAATGATCATATGGTAAGAATGTTCATTTGTTTATGTTGTAATGTTTAAAAAAAATTAAAAGGGGCACAAATCCTTTCTCTAAAACAATCTCAAAATTACATATTAACATTTCTGGGAAGGTGGCTGGCGTAAGTTATCTTCCCCATACACTGCCATTTGACATGTTACATTTGTTAAAAAGTGGAATACAGAAGAGGAGAAAAAAAGATCTATGTTTTATTCCACCTCTCTCCCTCTGAAGAGTCTTAATACCAGGCCTGAAGTTACCTACCTTACTTCCTATTACTCTCATGGTAACATTTTAAAAAAACCTAAGCTCTTTGTACTTTTGAATTCAAAAGCAAAGGGTAAATTCAAAGCAGTGTCTAAATGCTTTCCTCTTTAATTTCCAATTCACCCTAATACTGAAAAGAGTACTACTTATTCATCTCTTAATGGGACTCTGCTGAGAAAGGGTTAATACTACCTTTGAACAACTTTGGCAATGAAGTCATCTGTGCAGATGAGTGCATCTGAAAGCCCCTTGTACAGTTTACAGCTCACATGCGTTGAATCCTGCACATCCATCACCACTGAAAGACAAGATATATAGAAGATATTTGGGATAGATTCAGTTTCTGGATTTCCAAAAATGATTAAGGGACCAAACTGCTCCCTTGATGGAGGTGCTAGCCACCCATACAACTCACCACACACCAGGGAGTCATTCACAGGGTGCTGAAAAGATATGCTGAAACGGGACTCTGAAAGGGGACACACCTCAAACTGGAGAAGCCCAGGAGAATCTAAAAGGCAAAGAAGAGAATAAAACTGACAAAATATACGACTTGAAACAAGTAATAATCCCTAGAGTGAAAAATGCTTTCTCCTTTCTATACCTTTTTCACACTCAAACCTATAAATCATCAAAAGAGATGATAGAGGGAAGGAATCAAATTCTAAGGAATCTGCTAGTTCACCAAAACAAAATTTATAAATTTATCCGAAACAAAAAAGTAAATAACCTTTTAATTTTCTAAAATGAACACTAATTTAATCCTAAGATGTGAAAGACATTGGAAGATGTAAACACTCTGTCTTAAAACTGAATTCTGAAGAAACATAGGGAGCACAGAATAAGAATGAGGGCTGTATAGCTTAATATAATGCCTGGATACATCCTAGAATATATTAAGCAGATAATCAACAAGAACCGGCAAAGTCCCTTGAGGGGTGGGAGAAAAAATATGGAACTATTGAACTTTACCATCAGGGAATCCCCCTGATATTATGTCAAATTTTAGGAACACCCAAATCAATAGGCCAAGCCCTTGATCTTGAGGCTTACTATTCTGAAGCTTATGTAGATAGCTGAGAAGCTTAGCCTACCTATAGGCATGCCTAAGAGTTACTTCTGAAGGACCTCTGTTGTGGCTCACATGTGACCTCACTCTCTCTCTAAACCCAACTCTGTTAAGTGAAATTATTGCCCTCCCCGTACATGGGACATGATATCCAGGTGTGAAAGTCTCCCTGGTGGTGTGGGAGATGACTCCGAGAGGCGTGCCCCGCCCTGGTACCATGGGGTCAACAATCCCATCCTGACCAAAAGGGGGAAAAGAAGTGTAACTAATAAAATATCAGTGGCTGAGAAAGCTCAAATAGTCTAGAGGCTACTCTGGGGGGTCATTCTTACGCAAGCTTCAGTTAGACATTGTTACCTATCCTAACTTGCCAAACCCAAACCAAAACCATTTCAGCCAATTCTAAAGAACACCTAGGGCAATATATAAGATTCTACAAAAGTTCCATGCACTAGGGTAACTTTCCAGACATCTACGATCTCCAGATGGGTCCCTGGACCAGACAAATTCTAAAACCTAGAGGGCCCAACCTCTCAAGAGCATCAGCGGGTTCCATCTTCCTACCCCATATTTACTGACAACCCCTTCCAACATGAAAAAGTTAGAATGGCCATAGCCCAAATGCCCCTAAAGAGTAGGAGAGAAAGATCAAAGGTGATGGTGGTGTTATACAGTGGTCGGATTTAACAAATGAATATGATTGCTGAATCAAATTGCTATTTCTTTTAGTCTCCAATATTTTAGAGCAGTTAGAAGTAAAAACCTAAAATTGTGGAATTGTAACCCATACCAAACTCTGAAATCTGTTGTAAACTAATTGTTGTACTGTGCTTTGAAGTTTATTGCTTTTTTGTATGTATGTTATTTTCACGGAAAAGAAAAAAATTTGATTGTGATGATAAAAAAATATTTATTCCTTCTAGCCTCCAATGTTCTAAAGCAACTAGAAGGAAAAATCTGAGATGATGATATGGTAGCCCATGACAAACTGTGGGATCTGTCCTGTAACTACTTGACAAGTCGTTACAAGAGAAGGGCCAAATTGCACTTGCATATGCTCTATGTCTATCTTCTAAACCTCAAAAATTTCTTATCTCTAAAGCAATTCTTGTTTTCCATGAAAGGTATGTTCTGATTTACCTTCCATTTCTTCTTTTCTCATTGCCTAGCTGTTTGCCCTGATAGATAATCTAACACTGAAGTACATTAGAATTAAAGTAAAAAATTAACTGTGTTTAGAGCAGAAAATCCACATCAAGCCTTCTAATGGTCAACTGTGTCTTAAAAATATGAGCATTCCATGACTGAAGAGGGGGGTTTGGGGAGATAGGGGTGGGTTGGTATGTAGTTCTCAGCTTTCTTAAGCCATATGATTAAGTTCTCCAAAATGTACTTGGAACTAAAGCTGGGAAGCACTGTCCCAACAAACTAAAATTGAGATATATCTTTTTATATATAGAATTTATATCTACCTTGATTTATATACCAGATATAAATCAAGGTAGATATAAATTCTACCTTATATATCTGCTGCAAGATAATAGGCCCTAAGCTATCCAGTTATATCACTGTGTGTGCAGTAAAATAACGCTTAACTCATTGCAATAAAAGAGTAGTTCCCAAATGCCAATCTACAGATCGACTCCACCAAAATCATTTGCAGAGCTTAAACTACCTTCCAAACCCCTTCCTCCAAGGTTCTAATTTAATCCACCCAGGTGTGGGAGCCAAGCAGCTATAGATTTAAAAGCTCCACAGGTGAATTTGATGTGCCACTAAATTAAGTGAAACATTGGAGTAGCTGGTTTCCATCTGCCAGGATATATATCAAAAGAAAAGGCAGTACCTTCTTTCAGAATAGTTCTTTTGACACAGCTTCCAATTAGGGTGTTATAGGCCACCTGGTGTCTGATCAGATTTAGGATAAGAGGAACTCGACCAGGATGTTGAAAGGTGATTTTGCTTATAAGGGTTCCCTGTAGACTTCGGCCATCTGGAAGAGGAGCATCCTTGTTGAGGAAATAGCAGTGCTGCTGGCCTGGAAGAGCCTGCACAAAAAGAACAAAGCAACCAAATTCTAATAATTCACCCAATGCATTCCAGTCACAAAACTATCCTGAAAAGAAAATCCACTCCTCAAAATTCAGTAGCTCCTAGGGAATAATAAATTGCTTGGTAAATTATTTTGTCAAAATAAAGTGTCAATGGCTGAGAGATTCCAAACAAAGTCGAGAGGTTATCCTGGAGGTTATTCTTATGCATTAAGTAGATATCACCTTGTTAGTCAAGATGTAATGGAGAGGCTGGAGGGAACTGCCTAAAAATGTAGAGCTGTGTTTCAGTACCATGTTTCTTGAAGATGATTGTATAATGATATAGCTTTTGCAATGTGACTGTATGATTGTGAAAACCTTGTGTCTGATGCTCCTTTTATCTACCTTATCAACAGACGAGTAAAACACATGGAATTAAAATAAATTATTTAGATTGAAATGCTACTTTCAATGATCAATTTAGACTGAAATGCTAATTTCAATGATCAATTCAGTGATCAATGAAAGGGAGGGGTAAGAGGTATGGTATATATGAATTTTTTTGTCTTTTTAATTGCTTTTTCTGAATTGATGCAAATGTTCTAAAAAATGATCATGATGATGAACATGCAACTTTATGATACTGTAAATTACTGATTATATATGTAGAAGGGAATGATCATAAGTTAAGAACGTGTTTGTTGTTATATTTTTTTAAAAATTGAAAAATTAAAAACAAAATTATTTTGTTAGCTGATGTTACTAATGCTGAAAAGATCTCATTAGTGAATGCTCCATACTAATGATTTCCTGCCCTAGCTAAAAAAAAAATTATCTCAGAAATCTGTAAAACATTTGTGTATTTTAATAAATATCTCATTTAGTTATAATGCAGCCAGAATTTGGGAACAACTATTTTAGTTTAGACCATCCTCAAACACTGAAAGCAATTCAAGCCCAGATAAGGTTTTAGAACCTTCCATAAATAACTTATTCATTCTAGCACTTTCTTCTGTGTATGTACTTGAAGGACTTTTCCAGATCATAAACTCATGGAACTTGAAAGAATTAACTAAGAATTCTTGACAGGCACTTTAAGTTTGTAAAAGTTCAGAATATCATTAAGAGGCTTTCATCTGAGAGGCAAACAATGAAATGTACATTGTTGTTTCCTAACTTGGAAACTCACACCCTCTTTCTTAAGTATGTTTGAGAAATTTCTGTAATATCCTGCCTGACTGAGGAAATAGGCCATGATCCAGCATTCCAAGAGTTATCTGACCTCAATAATCCTCTAAAGGAAGAGTCTGACCTCAAGTCCAAACATAACCAACTACATTCTAGCTTCACATGGCCTACTTACCGCATAAAATCGCATGTTGTGATTCAAAGGTATGGGATCAGGGTTCTTTGACAACTCAAACTGAGTGATCAGTTCATAGAGGGGTACATAGGTTGGCTGAGCATCAAATAATGGAATTCCTGGAAGAACAAGGATTGAGGGCACATTTAGGGCAAAACGTTGACGGCATGGTTTTCCCTTAATGATTTCTATGTCCAATCACTCTTTATTCAAAAAGTACATGCTGGGCAGGCCACGGTGGCTCAGCAGGTAAGAGTGCTTGCCTGCCATGCCCGAGGACCCGGGTTCAATTCCCGGTGCCTGGCCATGTAAAACATAAAAAAAAAAATTAAAAAAAAAAAAAAAGTACATGCTAAGCATTTACTAGTTCAAAGTACCATACCATCTATGTAAATCAGTATGAAGCCTACAAGACTGGAAGAGGTCTAAGAACTAAATTTTAAGTTTCCTTTTCACATTTATAGCAAGTGATTATAAGCTACTGATGAACAAAACTCACCTGTGCAATTCTGAAGTTTCTGAACAAATGCTCTAGAAACTGGGATTGGCTGGGGAAATTTCAAGAAGAAACAGGCAGGAAGATCAACACTATTGGCACTGGTGATTGAGGAGAAGGAGGGGGTCCTTTAAAAAAAAAAAAGGGAGTGGGAAGAGTTGGATTTTTACTTGATATGAAAATGAAAAATCCAAACACCCATCCGTAGACATGTATGTATCACATAGAACTTTGAACTTCCTTCTCCAAGTTAATTTTTATTTTCTATAAAATGATAAAATATATATTTAATTACACCAAAACAAAAACATTGTACATTTTTATATATTAAAACACACATACACACAGGCATAAAAAGGTACATTCTACCTAACAATTACATATTTGAATAGCAGGTATTAACTGCAACTTCCTCCCTAGATTATTAATTTCACTGCTAAAATTTTCCTTATCTTTTATTGGCCACCTATAAATGAACTGGACCAAAAAAACTAAAAGAACCAAATGTGCTAGGATCAATTAAACCCATCATAAAAAGTTTACATGCCATACTTCGAATACGAGGTCTTAGTAAAGTCTTCAAGGAAAACTTCTGAAGATACTACTTCTTTCCATCCCATCTCCTTAACTCCCTTTTACAGCAAACCTTCTTTAAAAAGTTAGCCAAATTCATTGTCTCTACTTTGTCCCATTCGTTTATTGTTTTTACTTTTAAAAATATTTTTATTGAGGTATCTTCATGCACAGTACAGTCCATCCAAAGCATAAAATCAATGGCTCACAATACCATCACATAGTTGTGTATTCATCACCATGATCATTTTGAAAACATGTTTCATTCCATAAAAAAAAAATAAAAAGAAAAAAAAACATGCATCCCAAATGTTCTAAGAAATGATGAATATGCGACTATGTGATGATATTAAGAATTACTGATTGTATATGTAGAATGGAATGATATCTTAATGTTTTGCTTGTTGTTAATTTTTTTTAATTAATTAAAAAAAAAAAAAGACAAGTGAACTGGATTGCATAAGCAGCTCCTATACCAAAGTCCTTAAAATTTTGACATTCTTTGTATCTACTACATTCCCTGCTCGGGAAGCAAAACAAATACTGACTTGTGTGCTCCTAGGACACTAACTCCATGTAAGTCAGTTTATGAGTTTATGAGCAGCTGAGCAATTTTTTTTTTAGCACATGAGCAATTTTAACTTAATAAAATGGCACATGCATTTCTTTCTGCTATTTTCCTCCTGAGCAAATAAAAGTACATCAAAATGAAAAAAAAAAATGCACACCAAATCCCTTACCCCTCCCTCTCACTGACTAATAGTATTATAATCTACCCAATTTTTAATCCCCCATTATTTATTTATTGTCCTTATTTTTTTAATTTATTTATTTATTAATTTAAAAAATTAACAAATGAACAAAAACATTAACATATGATCATTCCATTCTACATATATAATCAGTGATTCACAATATCACATAGTTGCATATTCATCATTTCTTAGAACATTTGCATCAATTCAGAAAAAGAAATAAAAAAACAGAAAAAGAAATAAAACGAAACCAGAAAAAAAAAAAGATTATACATACCATACCCCTTACCCCTCGCTTTCATTGATCACTAGCATATCAAACTAAATTTATTTTAACATTTGTTCCCCCTATTATTTATTTTTATTCCGTATGTTCTTCTCGTCTGTTGACAAGGTAGATAAAAGGAGCATCAGTATTGTCCTTATTTTTTACTCAATAGTCTGTACCCTGGATAAAGGGAGGGTCAGCAACAAGGTTTTCGCAATCACACTATAAAAGTTATATAATTATTCAAGTGTCTTCAAGAGTCAAGGCTACTGGAACAGAGCTCAACAGTTTCAGGTACTTCTCTCCAGCCACTCCAGTATACCATAAACTAAAAAGGGATATCCATATAATGCATAAGAATAACCTCCAAGATAACCTCTCAACTCTGTCTGAAATTTTTCAGTCACTGAAACTTTATTTTCTCTCATTTCTCTCTTTTCTCTTTTGGTTAAGAGGGATTTCTTAATTCCATGGTGCCGGGTCCCGGCTCATCCCTGGTAGTCATGTCCTAGATTATAGGAAATTCCCCAGATGGTAAAGTTTAATATTTCCTCCTTTCTCCCCAGTCCCCCAATGGGGCTTTGCAAATACTTTTTTATTCTCTGTCCAAATTACTCTGGGATGTGTGAGGGCATCACAGTAATCTGTACAAACCAAGATCTCACTCCTTATTCAAGGGACCATGTATTTATGGTGTTCAACTGAACTGACCAACAAGTTAAATTAGATAATGTATTACCAAAATATAAACTTTGCATCAAATAAACATCTTTTTCTTTGGTCTTACACAGAAGTTAAAAGTTTTCAAATATAGACTATATCATCATTTACCCTGTATTCTGGTTTACCTTAATTCTATCCACATCAGCTTCATTCATACCTCTAGTCAAAATCTGATCACTTTTTTAACTTTTTAAAATGTTGCTGTATGGGGTAATGCTCACTTTAATTGCTTCAGAGTTCTAACTCTGAGTTTCAGGTATCACACAAATACCCAAAGTTCCAGAGAACAGCCAGGTTATACACAAATAGCTCAGCATGTTAAAATTTAGAAATAACAGTTACAACTCTGGAATACATGTGACTGATAGTTTACAATCTAGGAACCTTTACAATAGGCCTCAATGTGATAACCCATGCTCTCGACTTCAATTCTTCAAATTTCTATACTATAATTAGTCCATATGAGTGAGGCATGATAATATTTGTCTTTGTTTTTGACACTTCATTCACCATACTGACCTCAAGGTTTATTCATATAGTTGCATGCCTCACCTTCTCTAAGTTCTAAACATCCTATTTCTTAACCCCAAAGTATTGAGTCAAACACATATCCTGAAGCACATTCTCCACATTATTACTCCAACATAACCCCAAAGCTTCATAAGTCCTCTACAATAAAAGGGAAAAATCATCAAACCAGCAGCATTAGCACATATTTCTCTTCTTTGTCTCTCAGGGATGATAATATAAGCGGACTTCACAGAGAAACATTCAAATAGATAAAGGACAAATGAAAAATTAGAGAAATTAGAAGGAGAAAAACAAAAAGCCAATCTCTAGAAATTCAAGTTAGAGTAGAGTCACAAGAAAGTAATACTTGTTTTATACTAGGCTTGAAATTGAAAAATGGACTTTGCCACCCTAGAATTATATTTAACTTACCACTTGTTGTCAACTGGATGTGACCCCATAATTAAAGGTGCAATTGGAAGTTTGTACATAGAAGATGTGCCTTCAATTGTCACTGAGACATTCAGGCCCAAAGACCGAGGAACTAGGAATAGAAAAGAAAAACGTTATTTTCTCAACAAATGCAAATTATGGGACTTTTAACATTTAAAAAAAAAGTATGATAGGTTCTACATAATTCATCAGCCATAATCTAGTAATTCAGATATGGTAAATGCCTATCTAGTTTAGAAATGGTAGAAGTTACTTATCTAATGAGTCAGTATTTCCTTTTGTCAATGAGTAAATAAAACAAAACACAGGAAACAATGCATTTTTAGGAAAAATTTTTAAAAGGAAATTTTTTTAAAAGGCTCATTACCGATATTTATTTTTCTCCAACTTCTAAATGTATTTAAGTAGGATTATGATTATGACTGAGTCAGTGATGAGGTTACAAGGAGTTCAAATGAGGTTATAGACTATATCTCATCTTTTGGCATATTAAAGTGCAAAGAAAAAATTATATCCATTACTGCAGTTCTTTAATAGGCTCACTAATTTCTTCACCTTTAAACTAATAAATTAAGATGATTATTTCAGGTCAGATGGTTTATATGTTTTCATTTGTTCATTTTCTTATTCAAAAGCATTTATTAAGCTTCTATTATATGTATATATGTGTATGTGTGTGTATTTAAATAAGCTTGTATGTATATAAATAAATACCTATGTGCATACAAACATAAATATATTAGGAAATAGGGGCACAATTTTTTTTTCTTGGTATGGATGGCAAACTCATTAGGGAGTAGCAAACCAGAGGCCAAGCCGACTCAGGCATTCAAATTTTTCAAAATATTTTTAAAATACCAAACAAAAGCTTCAGCTGCTTCACAGTTAAAATTTTACCATTATTCTCATGCAAAATGATGGGAGATGTAGTCTTATCATCCAGCAGGTCAGAGGGAGAGGCATAGTACTTCAAGTTCATTAGATGACCTATGAAAAATAAATCTCATCAATGCATCTTCATCAGATAAATTACAAAAAAAGTAAAACATTCACATTTCAGCAAACACATACATTAGAAAATATTTTTGTAAATATGAGAAATCACGTTCCAAAGCAGAGTATGAAGTATGACAGAAGTATAAGTATTGATTCTGGAACAATATTTCACTTCACACAATTTAAAAAAAGGGAGGGAGCAAGAAGGCAGGTTTTGACACCTTAGAAATCATTACTAATTATACAAATGCCAATGGAAACTGGTAATTCCCTGACACTGCTTATATGTTTATAAACCCAACATGAAATTGGTAGTACCATCCACTCAACCAAAATTAGACATTTTTCTAAATAAACAAAATATGATCACATACCCCCACTTCTTGGAGTGAGATAGCCAACACTTCCATGAAGAATCTTATCCAAAGGACAAGCATTGGTTGCTTTCCTGCAAGACAAATGATCTGGGTTTGCTTGTATTTAAGCCTGGAAGGTCTCAGGCACAGATGATACTGAATTCAGCTCACGACTCAGTCATGTAACTAGACACACAGGGAGCATATGTTACCCTCAAAATAAAGAGATTTATTTTTGACCATATTTATATTATGACCATATTTATATTATGACCAAATACACACCATTATACTATATGGTGAGCAAAAATTACAGCTAGACCATTATCAGTTGAGATCAGACCTGACAAGTCTTCAGATAAAACCTATGGACTATCAACCAACAGCTGGTGACACGGATACTCAGAAGACGGAACGCAATCATCATTTAGGAAGAAAATGGAGATGAATAAGATTAAGACGTATAATGAAATAGGACCCCAGTAGCCTCAAGGGTAAAGAACAAGGTACCTAAAAGGGTTATACAAAACTGATGCTTTAGCTGGTCTTACCAGTACATAATCGCCATTTTAGATAGATCCTGTTCTAAGGATTGGAGAGCCAAGTACATTTTAGTCTTCAGTTTGCTGGAGAGTAGATGTAGAACAAGAATAGAAGAGTTGAAAAAAATATATATATATATACACACACACACACACACACATACACAAACACTAAAGGGCAATAATGAAATGTCAAAAAACAAACTTTAAAAATAATAGTAATCTCTGAGAGCTAATTTTCATTTCTGTTTAAATGATTAATAAGCAGGTTAACAGAATCCCATGTAGGTTAATAATAAAAATGAAAGTCAGTTACACAACTAATTCTCTTCAGCCTGAAAATCAACATGCTGAAGACATCTCAAGGATTATAGTTTGTCTTCTGCCGTTATAATCCATTAATACAGATATTAAATGTATTAAAATACATAAAACCGAAAATGAGCTATAAATATTTGGTATGAGAAATCAATGAATGAGGTAGAGCAGATTTGGAAAACTTCTAAGCACAAAATGATTTACAGATTTATACTGACTTTTCGAATAAAAGCAAAAAAATAAAAATACTTACTTGTCCCCTGGAAGGTTATACAGATTAACGAGACCCTTGAGGTGCTTAGAGAATTCATCAAAATTTTTTTCCCTAAAGGAGTTCAGGGAAGGAGAAGGGGGGAGAATACAACATATCATTTCAATTATCACCTAATTGTATAGCAATGTGCCAGAATTCACAGTTATTTAAAACTCTGATTTAATAATTTGTTTTAATCTTTTTTCTCCAACCAAAGTATTCTAGAGTCAATCAAAAGTAGCAAAAGAAATCAACATGTTCTCCTTTGTCTATGCCCCAGTTTTCAGGAGAAGGTGCTAATGAACAGTATAAAAAGAAAGTCAAAAAGACCTGATAACTCACATACTAATAATCAGATATGGTTTTAATGAGTCACTTTCCTTCTCTGTTATCATGTAATTGAGATTGGATGTCCTGAGGAAATAAAACTTATGACTGGAGACCTAATGGGAAGTAAGTAAATCCAGAAGCTAGGACACTTGTAGGCATATATGGCAACATTCAGCAGAAGTGAGAGAGAAAATGAACACTAGGAGATCAATAAGAGACCTAGAGAAAAGAGAGTGAGTTCTATGGAAACAAACCTCACATATTCCAAATACTTCTACGACCAGACCCACCCCAAGCAAAAAGAAACTACTACCATGGCCTCTGGCTTTCTCAGACTCAATATTCAGGCTTGGATTCTTAGTCAAACAGGCTTTTATGGACAGGCTTAGAAATTCAACACAAATCAACAATTCTACCTCTCTTTCAAACTTAAAAAAAAAAAGTCTCTGGAGAGTTCTTCCTATAATAGTGCCATGAAGAGAGGAAAAAGAAACAAGAACAATAATATAGTAAAATATATTCCCTCCCCTAAAATTACATCTATACTAAATTAAATTATCAGGTAAAGGTGTATAATTCAACATTCTTTCTGAAGTCAACATTTTCCAACAGGTTTACCAGTTCATACATTGATGCAGTCACCTAATCCAGTTTAGAGCCAGAAATAATGGCTCTATATGGAGTATTCTGGTAACACATTCACTAGACTTACTAATTTAATGAACTCATAAAAAATTATTTTTTATGTTGCATTACCATTTTTTTAAAAGCTGGTTCAAATTTGGTGCATTTGGCCATAAACGCATTAAACTGATGGCTGAAAAGAGTGAGTGTGAAACTTACTTCCTCAATATCAATGCACTATTTCTAAGACATTCCCATGTAGTATCTGAGAACTTTGTTATGTTTGAAACATAAAACTGATGTAATGAGGTTCTCAAATTCCCAGAAAGTTAATTATGGGTTTAAATTTAAGCTTGGACTTTTCGACTCAAAGGAAAAAAATAAGCCATGGAAAAAGCCATGAACTGCTAAAAGAGAAGTCTCCAAAACTAGCACTTGTACTGTAATAGGAATTTATCACATACAAACTTAAATGTAAAACAATTTTTCTCAAAATGTAAGTGGAAAAATGTTCCTTTCATGGTACAGACTCAATGTTCTCAAATCTTCTCTGATTCAATGATTAAGTTCTGTTTGTTTTTGTTTCACCAGTATTCCTAGGGCTAGATCAATGGTTCTCCACCAGGGCCAATTTTGTTCTCCAGGGGATACTTGGCAGTGTCTGGAGACATTTCTGATTGTCACAAGTTGGGGGATACTACTGCCAAGTAGAATGATGGGGACACAGATGCTGTTAACATTCTACAACAGGTAGACACCCTCTTCCCTACAACAAAGAATTTTCTAAGCCAAAATGTCAACAGGCTAGACTGAGTAGGCTAAAAAATCAAGCTAAATATGAAAAGTAAACAGTATGGACCCTGATAAATCTTGGTCGAAGAAAATAAGTTTGTTACTGAGGAAAGGAACTTCTGACAGGTCTCAAACCTAGCTATAAAGAACAGTATTCTACCAAATCAAGGAATATAATGTCATTTGCTCACCTTAATTGCTGTACAAGCTCTGGACAGCTCTGAAATTAAAGAAATTGCATTAAAACATTACACTATTTTAACACCTCTGAAGACATGAAAAGTTTTTCTTTTATTAACAGCACATGCTTTAATAATAAAAACATTAAAACTACAGAAGGTCTTTATATTATGATATCAAAAAGCATCTTCTTTCTATGTGGTAAACCACTGGGTTCAGGCATGAAATTAATAAAAATATATAAAATCATTTATAAAGGAATAAACTTTCAGTAGCTTGTTTAAAACATCAGAATCTCTTTTTAGTGCCATCCTTGGAATCCAAATCCAACTGTCTGGTTATACAACATTTTACATTTATTTCGGTTACAGGGTTTTTCAGAGAAGTTAGTTATGTACAAGATTATCTATCCTATTTCATTATCTCTTTGAGGATAGGAACCATAAATTATTTATTTTTGTATCCCCAGCACCTATTATTTAATTAAGGCTCATGTTTGTTGATATGAAAAGGGTTCCACTGGTGTTTCCACTTGTGAAATCCCTTAGATGATGTCAGAGATGGACCCACATTATTCTAAACTCCATTCTATAGTTACTCATGTTATAAGCCCATCACATCATCTCTACAGTGGCTCATGAAAAAACCTAAACCCAAGCTATCCAAACCACAATAGTTCAATTTTAAATTAATGTCCCTAAGTAAACCCCACAGATTCCAGTGAAATATCAACAACACATACCACAGGATTCTCCCCATGGTGAGCCACTTTTACATCACAAAGCTGTCCTGCAGGATCTAACTGCACTTCCACATAGAACATATCTGACGTGATGTAACATTCAGTGCCACTGGCACTGAGATGAGAGCCCAGTCTAGCAGGAACAAATCAAAACAAAAATTAATAGAAGACAAATAAATAAAACCACCCAAAGTCAACACCAAGTTAAACATCTCTACCTTTAGACAGATTACTTACCCATTCTGTCTTGCTATAGACTCCAAACGGTCAGTCATTGCTGGTAAAGATGTTACTATCAAAGAGTAAAAAAGGGAAATCAAATCACAAAGGATGTTTCAAATTACTTACATTATACTTTTCAAACAAAGAACATCCTAAGGAGCATATCTGTCCTTCCAAAGCCAAACACAAATTCAACAGTTCAAATGCTTATAATAAATAAACAATTCAGGGCGGGCCGCGGTGGCTCAGCGGGCAAGAGTGCTTGCCTGCCATGCCGGAGGACCCCGGTTCGATTCCCGGCCCCAGCCCATGTAAAAAACAAACAAACAAACAAAATATAATAAAACAAGAAAATGTTTAAAAATGTTTCCCTTTCTTCCTCCCTTCCTTCCTTCCATCCTTCCTTCCTTCTCTGTCTTTCCTTCCTTTCCTCCCTCTCTCTTTAAAAAAAATAAAAATAAAAATAAAAATAAACAATTCAAATGCTTGTACAACATTCATTAGTAAGTAAGGCTTAGCTATAGCCTAAGGTAATAATAAGTGTCGAAGAAAGATACTGAAAACTCACTGGATCTTTTTCCTATTTTTATCTTTTTTTTTGCATGGGCAGGCACCAGGAATCAAACCCAGATCTTCAGCATGGCAGGCGAGAACTCTGCCTGCCGAGCCACCATGGCCTGCCCAAGACAAGTTATCTTTAACTTAAATAAGACATATACCTGCTAGTGCAAGAATAAGGAAGATTAATATCAAAGCCAATATAAAAACAAATACTCAGCTAAATTGGGTTCACGTATTGCAGATCAATGTAGAATCTGTTTTACTTTCATTTCCCCAAAAGTAGAATTTAGTAAGTATGAGCATGAATAATCAAATTTATGATATAAATATGTTTGCTTTCCAAAAAAACATTGTCCAGAGACACTGTAAAATCTTTTAGAAAGAATTAAAATGTCCATTTTTTTACTAAGCATTAATACAAGAGAACCTGTGAAGGAAACTCTCCCCTGCTATCTTATCATTACCTTTCATCAATTATGTTTTAAGTGTCTACCAAACCACCAAAAGAAAATCAAAAATAAATTTCAAAAGTTCAAGAAGGGGCTCATGTCAACTCTGTAAATGAAAGCAAGAGAAATACCTAGAACAGGAAGTTAACTACTTCAATTTGTATTTCTAGTTCAAGTATAAAACAGTACTTCTTAAACCAGAGATTTTAAGAAATCAATATACTTCAAAGGTGCTTACAAACCTTTAAGAGCCTTCTGCAGTGTCTCCAAACAGCTGACCAAATACTGGTGCCCTCCAGAACTCATCACAACCCTCTTCTCCTGTATCAAGTGGAAAAATATTTGAGGCAAAAATTTACCAAACCAACACGGCATCAGGTAAATATATACCTTATCCAAGTAGTACTATTTCAAGATAGTCTATAAACTCTTAATTGTTACTTTGTCCATTCATATGCACAAGGGCAGAAAAAGATACCCCCAGATCTAAAATAAGATAATCTTTGGAGAAAAATTGGAAAGAATCAAATGCAACAGATGAAATTAGCCTTTGTAGATGTGACTATACCTCTAGTCCATTAAATGGGATAGTACTGGAAATCTGGCAATTCCTAAATCAAGCTGAACTGCCTGTACTCTGAAAAATATAATCAAACCTTAGCAAACTAGATTGTACTCTGAAAAATACAATCAAACCTTAGCAAACTAGACTGAAGCTGAATTTCAATCAGCTGTTTAAAACTCTCTCTGAGAAATAATATTTATACAGAAAAGGAACTCTCAAAGAACAAAAACCCCTATCCAAGAAGAGACTTGTCTTTACAAAACATTACAGTCTCCAGAAAACTGAATAGTTTTATGGTACAGGAACAGTTTAGCAAACTTTTCCATGCCTTAAATAAATCCATCTTTCTTTGTTCTAATTCTACCTTCACAAACATGTGATTAATTAATAATCTATCATCTCTTGTACTTTGAATAGAGAAGGGGATACCGTGCACAATGGATACTGTCAGTATTATGGTAACTGCTATAAGTTAATTAATTGGCATTTGGATTTACATGTTAAACTACCGTGATTTGGTTAGTATGTCAGTTGTTGATAGCTCTTTAAAGTCTTGGCACACCATTAAAAATTAGGCTTCTGAATCCGTAAAATGAGGAGACAATGGAAGCAATGATTACTAAACCAAGATACTGGTTTCCAAAGAGAGGGCCTGAGCAGCCATCTTGAACTCCTCTATCTCACTACGTCTTTCTAATGACAATATCATCAATAAAACAAATTATAAACTAGAATATGGCTGCCTTGGAGTATAAAAAAATGACAGTCTCTTAATTCTCAGTCTGGAAAAATTGCTATTAATTTAAGACATTAAAAGAAAAACAATCTAAGTATACAAGCCTGAGCCAGAAGACAAACATGCAGTTGCAAAATTTACAGTTACAGAAATATTTCAGCGACACATTTTCATATCCATTATTTCATTTGATCATTACAATAAAACTTACATAGAAAAGCAAACTATAATATGTGCCTCCATTTTCCAGATGAGGAAACTGAGACTCCAGAGAGACTGAATAATTTTCCCGAAGTCACAAAGGTAACACGTGCTGTAGTCTAGACATCAAATACAGGTCTTCTGACAGCAAATTCATTACTTCTGCTAATGCTATGCCACTAACATGCTCATTTTAAATGTTAATATATCTATCAAACTGAACAACATAAGAAATGGTGAGGTGACGGGGCAATTTCATTGAAATATAACATGGATAGAAAAGTACATGAATCACATGAACCATCTCCATAAATTATCACAAAGTGAACACACCCATACAACCACAGCCCAAGTCAAAAAACAAGTTTTCCTACATCACTGCATATTTTGACTACTACTGGAATCAAATGCATGGCCTTTAACATCCAGCTCTGAGACTGACCCTGTCTTCCACATTACTGGTTAAGGGCTTCCTGTACTGGTGGTTGATTCAGGGGAATGAAATGCAGTACTGTTGAGAAAGAATTTGACAGACTGGACAGGTGTAAACCCAGAGTTCACCTTTATTAAGAATGAACCACACACACACACACACACACACACAAAAGAATGAACCACAACCTCTACTAACAACATAGACACTGTGAAAGTAATGTTACATTAGAATCAAGGAGCTTGAGAGGAATTGAAGAATAAGTTATCTTTTTAAACCAGTGTATGAAACATGACCCTCATGGGTACATTTCTTAGCACCTCTGCCTAAAGTATCCCAGTACTATAACTCACCATGAAGAGTATTTTAAAAAAAAACCTGCTTCCCAGGTAGAGTCTAAAATTGAGAGCCACCAATGTACTCAGGTGTTTTATGTTAAATAAAATTGAAGACACACTATAATAACTAATTTGAACAAGTCCACATGGGGAGCCAATCTTATTAAATAATTCTCGAAATGCAACACTTAACCAATTTTACCACAATCCTCACCATGACTTGACGCACAAGTTTAATGGTTTCACTCCAAGGTCTATTTTGGTTAAATTTTGCATGGAGGCGTTCCAAAAGAGAACTCATCTTACTCAGCTTTTCCGACTCTACAATATAAATCAGAAAACATCATTAGACACTCTTTTATCAAGACTTTGCAGCTTTTCTTGCAAGAAAACTCCATACTTCATCCTGGTAAGAACACATTTTAAATATTTTTCATCATTTACTTCAAAACAGAGAGAAAATATTTTTAATAACAGGAAAACACACATATTATGGATCTAACCTAAGGAACACCATAGAACAGGATTGCTTTCTATTCAAACTTTACATGGGAACCAAAAGAAGAGTCATCTCTAATCATGTTTCAGGATCTATCCTACAATTTAGCAACAGGCTCATTTCATGGTATGCATGAAATCCCTGGAATGATAAATGTAGAGCATACATTTGAACACGGCTTTTGCTATGGCTAGTTGCTATTCAATGTGAAAATACTAACTTCCTTAATTTTCTGCATAATTTTGAGACATCAGTTTGTAGGTGTAATCAAGAAAACAGGCTTTATTAGCCATTCAGATATTTCTTATTTCTTTTTAATTTCAACTAAAATTACATCAATAGGGAAGAGATCAATGATCAGAGGATGAGTTTCCAGCACAAGAGAAAGTAAACAGGAGTGTCTCCTGGAATAAGTGCGTGTTCCTCTGCCCTTCAACCATTCTCTAGTTCTTGAGCTGCCTCTTCTGAGCAAGGAGCTGTGCCAGAGACCCCTGCAGTTGTAAAAAACACACAAAATCCCCAAGATAAAAATATATGAGGCGGTGTGGATAAATTAACGTGGAAGTGACCATCACATAAAGCAAAGTGAGATATGCTCTTAAAAACAGGACACATTACTATTGAATACAAAGGAAGAAAAGTTCACCATTGGTTGAGGGGATGTTACAGAAAAGGTGGCAGCTGATGTTGGTATTAAATGATGAGTAGAATGTTCTCAATTAGAGTTAAGGCAATGGGAAAAGATCTTCTAAATCAAGACTCACACTCCTTCCAATGCCCTCTCATCTTCTGGAAAACTGGCTCTTGGGCTGTTTCAGTCAATTTATAATTCTGAACACATTTTTGTCAAAGCCTACTTTCAAGCTTCTTTCTTTCAATCACTATTTTAGGTGCAAACTAGGCAAAACTCCTGCCTCACAGTTTCCATTTCACACCTGTCATTCCTCTGCACCCAAGGAGCAATACTTTTCTTTCTTCAAAAACACACCCCTCTTTTGCTTTGAAAAGCCTAATAATTAACTTTATTGAATGCATAAATCAACAAAAAATTTTTGAGCAACTGTTATGTGCCAGGGACTACACAAAGATGAGTAAGGCAGGGCCTCTGATCTACAAAGTTCAAAATAAAGTAGAGAACATAAGCAAATACTGTGAGCTGGCCGAACTGCAAAGACAGCATTTGAACTGGAGTGCAGATATTTAGAAGGTCTGAGTAAAGTAGCACAGAAAAGTTGTTCCTCAACATTTCTGTGTTAGTCTGGCCAATGAAAGGATGAAATTCAAAGCACTTAAAAAAACATATACTAGCATAGGATCTGACATTCTAGGGAAATGCCAATTTAGGCTAAAAACTGCCCTTGAGGCCCAGCTGATTGCCCCAGCTGAGCACGGAAACTCAACAGAAGTTGGGAGCCCCATTACCCAAAGTCAGATCTCCACCATTATCTGCAAAAGGAGAGTCTAAAACTCACACACATCCCGCCTCCGGGACTCTGAGGAGTGACCCCCGCAAAACATCGGCCCCTAGCCCCTCACACAGGCAAGTCCTTCCTGTTGTGTCCCATCCCTTCCTTTTCTCACCCTCAGTCACTCACCCTCGGTTTCCCCCTGAGCCTTCATCCTGGCGGCGGAGAGGGCCTGAGTCCGCCGCACGAGCAAATACGCTCTTCCCCACTACTAAGAGGGAAACCGAGTTGGCTCGGGCTTCCGGGACGTAGGGCACCAGCAGACCCCACTCCTCCCGGGAAAGCTCAATCCGAAGTCCCCGGCGGCAAGAAGAGAAGGGTGCTCGCGGCCGCCGCCATCTTCCCCAACGGAACTTCCCAAAGATCGCGAGACTAACCGGGATCCTGAGAGAGAGCGAGACAGAGAGACAGAGAAAGAGAGGGGGCGGGGCATAAAAAATCTCGCGAACTTGTTTTATGCTCATTTCTCGCGAGATTTCTTCCAATCCAGCCTTCCCTTTGCTCTAGAGTGTCAGACCTCACGTGGCTCGGTGTTGAGTTTGAGAGCGGGCAATCTTAAACTGCTTTGAGAAAACTGGCTTTTTCTATTTTGGCTCTTAAGCAGTTCGCAAATTTAAAATTCCGGCTTTCTTTACTGAAAGAAAGGAAAGATTACTATTAAAGATGATAACGTTTTCCCCAATATTCTAAATGGAAAATTATGTCAAAAAATATGCTTGTGCTTTGTAGCACAAAGTTCGAAACTAGCCCAACTAAATAACCATTTACCAATTTTTTTAAATTTCAGAAATGTTTCTTGAGCAATTAGAATATATTTGAAGATCTAGGAGATTTCAGGTTAAGGTAAATTTATTTGCAGGAATCAAAGTATCTTATGTTGTTATTTGTATGTAGAGATCTAAAGTGTTCACGGTTGATGTTGTCCTCTTGTGGTCATCGTGAAGACATAAGCACTTAACACTGTAGATATTATTAAATATCTGTATATTTATTAATATACTGTATATTATTAAATCCTTACAAAGAGAAGTTCGGAATAATGCTGCATTCATGACCACTAGAACTGAAAACCCAAGCTAAGCTAGCATTGGGGGAAAGTTCTTAATACAGTTAAAGCTATTTTTTAATGGTTTTTTTTCCATATACTGGTCATTGGAAATAAAATTACCGCTGAAAAGTTGGATTTTACCTAGTTTGCTACAGAATATTAAGCAATGGATCTCTACTGGCTCAGTAGTCTCAGGCTTTTCTCATATTTCAAAAGTGCTATTCACACATCTTCCAAAACCATCCCAGCTAGTACTGCAGTTCAGATTAGCAGTAAAAACAAGTCTTTGGAACTGTCTTAGAACATGTGTATCGTCACATGTATATGTCTAACTATGCTCCGTGAAAGTAGAGTTCAAATTTTCTTTCTTGTCTATTCCTTTTATCTTCATGCCTTTGAGTCATCACAGAGTGAGTTTCTTAGGGCAGGAATTGCCCCATTTCTGAACCCCCACTGCAAGCACTGTACTTGGACCTAGTAGACTGTACTTGGACCTTTCACTATGCCTACAAAGCCGTGCTAGACTCAGCTCTTCTCCCCTTGCCAACGCCAGATCACACTGGCCTTTTACTTCCAGAAGGAAAATTCCTGCTCTCCTTCCCCCAAGGCCCTCCTCTAACAAGTCCGTTCTAACTTCTGAGAGTCCCTCTCCACCCCAAACATTTCACCTCATTCAGGCCTCATTCAGATCTTAATTTGAATGTCTCTTCCTCTAGACAGAAGAAACAAATCTTCTCCGACCCCTGACTTCCATCAGGTATTCTAATTCAAACTTTTCTTTAATAGTACTTTCACCATCAAAATTAATTAATTGGGCTCAGGGTAGGCGATGGCTGAGTCACGAAGGTGCGAGAGGCGCCGTGTGGTGGAGGCGATCGGCGATTTGGTCGGTGTGCGCACTGGCTGTGGGCATTGCTCCGGGTCCTGCGCGGACTGCTTTCCGGGTGAGTGTACTCGGTACAGCGTTTCCTGCGCGACTGCAACTCGGGCCTTTGGCCTGACCCAGCTTTAGAAGAGCTACAAAAAGACCTGGAAGAGGTGAAGGTATTGCTGGAAGAGGCCACTAGAAAAAGAATACGTGATGCACTTACAGCTGAAAAATCCAAGATTTAGATGAAAATCAAGAACAAGATGCAGCAGAAATCACAGGGGAAAGCAGTACCTCTTGAAAATGAAAAGCCGGCGGCTGTGGTTGGTCCGGTTACAACAGGATACACAGTGAAAATAAGTAATTATGGATTGGATCAGTCAGATAAGTTTGTGAAAATCCACATTACCTTAAGTGGAGTTCATCAGGTCCCCACTGATAATGTGCAGATGCATTTCACAGAGAGGTCTTTTGATCTTCTGGTGAAGAATCTAAATGGGAAGAATTATTCCATGATTGTGAACGACCTCTTGAAACCCATCTCTATGGAAGGCAGTTCAAAAAAAAAGTCAAGACTGATACAGTTCTTATCTTATGTAGAAAGAAAGCAGGAAACACACGGTGGGACTACCTGACTCAGGTTGAAGAAGAATGCAAAGATAAAGAAAAGCCCACCTATGACATTGAAACAGGTCCTGGTGAGGGATTGATGAATGTTCTAAAGAAAATTTATGAAGATGGAGATGATGATATGATGTGAACAATTAATAAAGCATGGGTAGAATCAAGAGAGAAGCAAGCCAAAGGAGACGCAGAATTTTGAGACTTCAAGGTTCTTTTGGGAACTGCGATGTGGAAATAGGATAGTTCCAATAAGAGAATGTTGGGGAGCTGCACAGATACAATTTGAGAGCTAATTACTTATATAGCCATCCTGCAAGTAAAGCAATGAATCATCTCCTACTGGAGGATTTATTTAAATAAAATGTGCTTATTATACACTTCATCCAAAAATGGTTTCCTTAGTACACCTGGTCATTTTGTTCAACAAAGGATTATGTTGCGTTATTGCTTGAATTATTAAAAAGCAAGTCTTGTCTAATAAAAATACCACATGTGTTTTTGTTTAGGTAAATGGTAGAAAGCAAAAGTATTTACTTACCTTTAAGTTACTGACATCAACTCCCATCAATGTAAGAATAAGAGTATAACCTGAGCTTCTATATAAAATGTAAATTTGTACCTGTGCTTGAAGATTGCAGTAAAGAGCTTGGCCTTTATCTCTTAGCAGATTAAGCAGTGCATATATCACGCATCAGCTCGCACTTATAATCCAGTCATAAATGCATCTCTCTAGATTTAAATATATTTCTGAATATAGACTTGAAGCTAAATCTTAACTTGACCAGAATAGACAAGCCTCTTTGCATAGTACCAATTAGTATTTTCATGGATCAACTAGTTTACAAAAAGCAATATTCATAAAGCAAAAATGATTTGAAAATTCATCTATTACTGTGTTCAATAAAGTTGGATTTTTGTGCAGTAAAAAATAATAATAATAATTAATTGACTGTATAATGACTGGTTACATGCTGCCTTCTCTAGACAAGTGAGCGCCAGGGAGCTACACTGGGTCTGTTTCATTCACTGCTGTCTCCCCGGGGCTTAGCACTACTCCTGCACGTGTCAAGGACTCAATGCATGTTTCTGGAACAAATTAATAGGGTTCCCCAATAAAATGCAGGATGCTAAATTAAATTTTAAATTCAATAAGTAATGAGTACGTTTTAACATAAAAGTATTTCCCAAATATAACATAAGAGAAATGTTATGTAAATCTGGCAACCCTAAAATTGATGAAGGACAAAGAGCTTCTGTCCAAATGAGAATTTTGAAGATGGTTCATATTTAGAATGTTGTAATCTTTCCTGTTGTCAAAAAAATGCTCTTCATTTAACAAGTATCTACAGAGTTCTAATATGTGTGTTTTAGGAGCTGGTAATATAAAGATGAAAACCCAGCCTCAACTCTTGATAGACTCCTCGATTTAGGTTTTGATTATATGGTTGGCCACTGTAATCATGGATGCTCAAAAAATCTTTGTTAATTATTATACTCAAACTATCAATGTTAGGTACACGGCTGCATTTTCTTCTGTAAAATCTATGCAAGTAAGGTATAATGTCTGTCCTAAATGTAGCTAGGACATTTTAAGCCTTATAAAGCTTATTAATTTTGGTCATAGAACAGAGTATGTTATACCTTCTCATATGTAAGTGCAGATAAAAGGACACAATTGAAAAAATTGTACCCTAGAAAGATCAGAGAGACATGACAATAAACAAGAAGAGCATTGGAGGTACACATGGGAGCAATCTTCATAAATATGGCTATGGGCAAATTTCACTCAAATTACTAAGCTTTGGGGAAGGCTCCAGAGGACTCTTTAAATCTAAAATCTAAACTAATAGATTGGGTTTGTGAAAAAAGAAAACAACTTCAGTAAAATATATCCTCTTTTGGACAGCCTACAGGGAAGTTGTCTGACCTGCTCTGGGGTTTACAGGAAAGGTCCTGCCATAATCTGGCTGACCACCTTGGGGTTCACAGAGTCACCCTTACTCCCTGCCCTATGAGGTTATGCAAATAAGGCAAATCACACAGTCCTGGAATTTCTGAGTTCAAAGTTTTTTCTGTGGAATGAAGCAACCCTTATTTTACAAAAGTGCTATTCTCACCAGGCGAATCCCTGAAGTTTACGGTAGACTTTGTATCTAAAATTTTGGACACAACCTTAGATTTCCTGGAATAAAATTTTATCCACCAAAAAGAGGAAGTGCAATACCATAGAAAAGACCACTAGCCCAGAATTAAAGAGAGACCTGTCCCTATTCCTGGCATTTCCTATACTTAGTGTAAATGTAGTTAAATTTGACTCCTTCTTAGCTTACTTTAGACATTTATTAGATGGATATGATAATATCCATCCTGGCCACCTTGCCATGTTGTTTATTTATTCAACTGGTAATTGACAGGCTTAAAAGAGTTTTGTGAACTGAGAGTACTATGTGTTCAAGGAGCATGAGGTATGAAACATACTTGCAAATGTTTAGAAGATAGATTGATAGATATAGGTGGATTGATGGATAGACTAATTTGACAAAGGTGGCAAAATCTTAAAATCGATGGATCTGTGTATGGGGAGGGTATGTTGGAGTTCTCTGTATGGGTTTTGTTTATTTTTGAAACAGTCTTTTAAGTTTGAAATTGCTTCCAAATAAAAAAAGTTTAAGTAAAAAAAAAGTTTTGTGGAATATTAAAAAGTGCTATAGAAATATAAAATACAAATATGAAAAATTTGGGTAAAAACCTCCATTTATTCATTTATAGGTGATCTCTAGCCTGCTTTAAGAGGCAACTAACAGATAATTAGGAATATTTTTACCATTGTTTAATCTGGATGATGAATTATATTCTTCCAGATTTTATTTGACACATCACTGTGATGCTTTCTGCTGTCTCCACTTTTCCCAGGTGCATCTTGGGTCAAAAACTTGATATCTTCTTAATAAGATAGAAAATATCAGGGTAAATTTTGCTGAACTCATGCCAAGTCTTAGTAAGGTAAGCCGGTTCACTTCATTTCATCAGCCCATTAAACCTCACACCCTCTGTCATCCTGTCACTCAGGTGGTAGGACTGTTACATCCATGCTCTCCAGCAGCAGTGAATGAAGAATTAGTTAGTTAGCTTTCTCTTAATATTTCCAACCTCCTCCTGAGCCTGCCTCATGTTCTGTATCGTTCTTATGGCATTTATCATCTTTTATCTGGGGCATGAATGTATTATCTATATTCTATTTAAAGGTCCTAAGTGGGCACTATGTACATAGAGGAAGGTCTTAAAGGCCCTGAAATACTTGTTAAAGAATTAAAAAACCTGGACAAGTCACTTAACTTCTCCCTGCCTTAGTTTCTTCATTTATAAAACTCTATTTCAGAGAGTTGTGAAGATGGAATGAGTTGTGTGAAGGAGTTTTGAAAAATATGAAATGAAGGGCCAGCGTAAGATACAATTTTTTTGTTCATGAATACGATGCTTTTCTTGTTCATAATGACATCATGATGATGAGAAGTTAAATGATCTCAGAAGAGACAGGGGACGATCCCAAAAGGGAATGAGCCTTCACATTCTGGGATTTAAAGCAGAGTGAGAGAGGTATAGTGCCACGCAATGAAAGCGGTTTAGTATTGGACAGATGTTGAGTTTGAATCTCCGCTGTAATCTGAGTGAGGTTTATTTTCCCTATCTGTAAAACTGTGCCAAGTATATTGTTGTGAAGAGGTTGTGAGAATTACAGATAACGTATGTAATATGCCCGGCATGTACTAAATACACTGTGTAAGTGGAACGCATTGGTAATACTGAGAGGGTTGAATGTCCCCACATTTGTCCTTTGGCTTAATCGTCTCATTATGGTAGTTAAACGAGTTTTTACGAAGTATGCTAAGAATACGCTAAAATAAGTTTGCGCCGGGATTTGGGAGCATTTGTTCAATGGATTATTGATAAAGTTCTGATTCAAAAAAAATTCGGGTAGTTCCGTTTCAATAAAGCTTTGCTCATAAGGTAAGGGTGGGGAAGGGGACGCTTATCGCGAGAACCTGACGGAACGCGTTTCTTGCTTGGGCCTTCTCTCGCGGGGTTTTAAGAGAGCAAGGAATAGAGGAGAAAGGGAGCCACCAAATATCGCGATATTCCAGCAGACTCTCGCGATTTTCAAGGAATCGCCCCTCCCCCTCTTCCAAGTGCCGTTTCGGTTTAACCTAGTGTGTGACTGTGAGTCTGTGTGAGGGAGCGAGTGAATGTGTGAGGTACTGAGGTGAAGCGGAGGCAAGGAAAGGGGCTCCCTCTGGAGCGAGGGACAGAGGGGGCGTGAGGCACCTAGGCCGCGGAACCCCATCGACAGGAACCGCCCCGAGCCGGGCAGGGGAAGGGCCCGCGCAGTCTTCACAGGGCCCCAGAGCCACAGTCGGGCCCACAGTCCTGAGCCGTCGGCTTCCTACTTCCTCAACCTCCCCGGCACCCGGCCCTGAGTGTTGGCTCGGCGTGAGGAGGAGGAGAAATCGACTTGAGCTGCTACCCTGGCCTCGCAACTCCACCGCTGAGGAACTCTCATTTCTCCCTTCGGTCCTTCACCCCCACTTCATGTAGGAGGGTGCTGAGGCGTCGGGAGGGAGGAGGAGCTTGGGCTACTGTCCCTTCCCTCCCCACCCCCCCTTTAAGGGCGCTTGGGTGGGTGTGGGTTTGGGGTTGGGGGGGAGGGTGGGGGTTACTTTTTGGAGTGCTGGGGAACTTTTTCCCCTTCTTGAGGCCAGGGGAAAGGGAATGCCCAATTCAGAGAGACATGGGGGCAAGAAGGACGGGGGCGGAGGAGCTTCTGGAACTTTGCAGCCGTCATCGGGAGGTGGCAGCTCCAACAGCAGAGAGCGTCACCGTTTGGTGTCGAAGCACAAGCGGCATAAGTCCAAGCACTCCAAAGACATGGGGTTGGTGACCCCCGAAGCAGCACCTTTGGGTACAATTATCAAACCTTTGGTGGAGTATGATGATATCAGCTCTGATTCAGATACCTTCTCTGATGACATGGCCTTCAAACTAGACAGGAGAGAGAATGATGAACGCCGTGGAACTGACCGGAGTGACCGCCTGCACAAACATCGTCACCACCAGCACAGACGTTCCCGGGACTTAATAAAAACTAAACAGACAGAGAAAGAAAAAAACCAGGAAGTCTCCAGCAAGTCGGGATCGATGAAGGACCGGATATCAGGAAGTTCGAAGCGCTCAAACGAGGAGAATGATGACTATGGAAAGACACAGATATCCAAAAGCAGCAGCAACAAGGAATCCAGGTCGTCTAAACTACATAAGGAGAAGACACGGAAAGAACGTGAGTTGAAGTCTGGGCACAAAGACCGGAGTAAAAGTCATCGGAAAAGGGAAACACCCAAAAGTTACAAAACAGTGGACAGCCCTAAACGGAGATCCAGGAGCCCCCACAGGAAGTGGTCTGACAGCCCCAAGCAAGATGATAGCCCCTCGGGAGCTTCTTATGGCCAAGATTACGACCTTAGTCCCCCAAGATCTCACACCTCCAGCAATTATGACTCCTACAAAAAGAGTCCTGGAAGTACCTCAAGAAGGCAGTCAGTCAGCCCTCCTTACAAGGAGCCTTCAGCCTACCAGTCCAGTACCCGGTCACCCAGTCCCTACAGTAGGCGACAGAGGTCTGTGAGCCCTTATAGCCGGAGACGTTCATCCAGCTATGAAAGGAGTGGCTCTTACAGTGGGAGGTCACCCAGTCCCTATGGTCGAAGGCGGTCCAGCAGCCCTTTCATGAGTAAGCGGTCTCTCAGTCGAAGTCCGCTCCCCAGGTGAGTTATTTGTCTAATAGTCCTTTCTAACGGTGGGTTATGTGAAACTGAAAATTAGTCGTGTTAACATTCTCTCGAGGCCTCCAGTGTTTTAGCCATCGTTGATTAGAACAACGATGTTTGCTAGTCATTCGAGTTTACTAATCCGTTCTCCCCTTAACCCAGAATTCAAGTGGCCCGTGCACATGCCTAAAACTGCTGAAGGTAGGTACTGCCAGTAATGGAATCTTCAGTGGCAAGGCCTCTGTTTATTGGGCACGAAGAGTTGATAATGGTTGCCAGAGTTTGGCTAACTATTTCTTTTGCTTTGTCTTAGTTTTATATAACTGGAAATTTAAGAAATAACACATTTTTGTTCATATATATTTTTTTTATGGGCAGGCACGGGGAATTAAACCGAGGTCTCCGGCATGGCAGTGTTCATAATTTTTAAGCCATTTGCCATATCGTATTTATGCTGTTCTCTGAGTCTCCAGACCTCTAAGTTTGTTCATTTCCTAATTTACTGTGTTATTAAACTTAGAAAAGCCTCCCATCTTTTAACTAATATTTCTGGTGGAAATTCAGTTGATTAGTCCCTCCTTTTGATGGGACCCAGGGACAATTTGGTTTTCTTTACAAAAGCATCTTTGACCTACCTTGTGACCACTGTCAATTTTCAGAATCCTTCTCCTAAAAAAAGGTAATAATACCTTCAAGTTGATATTCTTGTGAGAAAGGCAGATTAGTTTGAAATTTATTGTTGGAGTGAATTGTCTATGGAAAATTGTTCCTGTTCCTAGGTGGAACTCACCAAGTAGACATCTCTACCCACAAAACAGAACATGGGCTTTGGAGATAGACCTGAGGGGAATCCTTATGTTTTGTGACCTTTAGGCAAATGATTTAATTTCTGTATGCCTGGGTTTCTTCATGTATAAAATAGGAATTAAAAACTACTTCTAGAATTGTTGTGAGGATTTAATTTGTTGTTATGAAGTACATAACAGTGCCTTGTACATATCTATAAGTGAGAATAATATTGCCGAACACTAGTAGAGAAAAATCTATGCATGTCTTGTTTGTATGTCAGTGTGTGTAATTTCTGCTGACATAAATTTATAATTACTTTTAAAACAGTTTGAATTTAAGCCACAAGGTTTCTAGCTATCAAGTTATGAAGTCTTTTTGTCCCCCGTTTATTATGAAAAAATTTCAAGCACAGAAAAACTAAAAAAAATTGTGCAATGAACGCCCATGTAGAGTCAATAATATTTGCTATATATTTTATCACCTATCTGTCCATCTCTCCATCCATCTATCAATCCATCTTAAGTTTTGTGTTGATTCATCTCAGAGCAAGTTTTAGACATCAGTATCTTTACTCTTAACACTTCAGCATGTGTACTTTAGCTAGAGTTCATTTTTTTGTTTGTTTTTGAGAGGTAAGGGTAAAATTTATATGCAGGGAAATGCTTGAGTCTTAACAGTACCGATTGTGAAGTTGCTTAGTTTTTTAAAGAAGCCTAAGAAATATTCTCAGAATATTTGTTTTCTTGAAAGAGTAGTTTCATTAAGGCTGTACTGAGAAGTCTTATTTTCATGGAGTTTGGGAAATACACAGTATATAGAAAGAAGTACATTGATGAGTTTCAGAAAGAACTGCTTTGCAATGATTTTTGGATTCTTAGAGAAAATAGCACATCTCAGATTCTCCCTTTCTCTACTCACTTAATTGGAACTAGTGCAGTAGTGGCAAAAATGAATCAAGAAAGAATTAGAGACACAGTATGGTAGTATAGAGTATAAATATAGACATATAATATTCCCAGAGCCATGAGCACATTTTAGTTTACTCAAGTTGAGGGTTATATGACTGTGTGTGCATTGCACATTTTCCTACTTTCATTGGAATTCCAAATAGTAATATAAAGATTCCAGTTAAACTCTTCAGAGGAACATATAGATCCCTTCTATGGTAGTCTCTGTTTTTTTTTTTCTTGGGGGAGACAGTCAAAATAAACAACATCACTTTAAAAGACTAAAAATGCTTTGGCAGAAATTAAATATGTCTTTGCATCCACCAAAGTAGTAGTGATCAATAGTAGTAATTTCATTTCATGTGGTCAAACCTAACCTAATTCAGGGGGAAAATGCATTTATTTCTGAAGATAAATTTCTTATTTTTATCTGGGTTTACCTATTTGTATCTCTCCCCCTTTATTTTTCTTGAGGAGTGGATCTGGAACTCAAATATAGCATTTGTATGACTGAAATGCCATACTTATACGGCCATACAGATGTCCTATTAACAGTAGACTTAGGTTTGAAGTTGAAGAGTTTGTCGAGAGTTTCCTAGGAAGATTTGGTTTTGCTAAAAAACTGAAGAAACAATGACTTGTAGTGGGTGATGTCTAGAATTCTCTAGAGTTTGGGGTTTTAGAAGTTTTCCCTAAGTAGGGATGTTCTTTGTTTTATCCTAGTTATAATTCAGGCCGAGAAAATATCTTCACATATTTACAGAAGGAGTATACGTTTTCTCAGCAGTACCTTTATTTGGTAAATCCATTTAACTACGTTAGTATTTTATATGCCCATGTTTGTATATGTTTTTTGTTCTTTGTTATTGAATATTGTTAATTCCAATAATGACTTTGTATTTTAACTACCAACTTTTTGGAGCAGACTTCCAAAAAAGCAGTATAGATAAAAGAAAACCATGGCTGCCATCATGTAAGTTGTTTCTCCAACACATGTATGCTCTTTGTGTTGAGACGTTTTGATTCAAATCAGCCTTAACCAGAGATCAAAGATAAAGGCAGATATTGATGATCCATCTTTTTTTCCCTCATACTTAGGCCTGTGTAAGTTAGGCTTTAGTAAAAGAAACAAAAAGAAATAATGAGAAGTGGCCTCAATTTAGAATATTCTGCCATCTCCTAGATTTTATTTCCCAGTCGTTTTATATGAAGAAAATAAATTGAAAATGCAGTACCTTGCTTTATGAGTTTCTAAAAAGTTGTTTGGAAATAATTTTATATTAAAAGAACCAGGAGTCATTATATTTTTGAGAACATCTGCTAATTATTTTGGTAAAACAATTTCCCCAGTTTATCTATTTTATAAATCCTAACTCTTGCATGTTGGGGGTTTGTTTACTATAGGCATAACTTTATGATAAACTAACAAAACAAGAAATTATGTTTTTCAGGGATCTGCAAATTAAATAGCTTGCTAATTAACAAGTTTAGGTTTTGGTGTAGCATATTAGTTACTTTTGATTTCCTTACATAGTCACCTTTAATATATGGTATAATTTCATTGTGTTTTCATTTTATTGAAGATTAGAACCAAAATTATAAAGGTAATTATTGTGACTATGACTATTTCTTTTCCGAAGTAGGAAAAAATAATACTGACCCAATTACCTTCAGTTGAATAAATAGTGGAGAAATTTTAGTGCTATATAGATTCAAATATGTTGTCATGCAGAATTTAGTTTCTTTTAAATGTTCTATTTTTTTAGTTTAGAACAGTTTTAGATTTATAGCAAAATTGCAATGGTAGTATAAAGAATTCCCCTATGTTCCCATACCCAGTGTCCCCTATTAACATCTCCTTTACTATGGTGTATTTGTTACAATTAATGAACCAGTATTGATATATTATATTTAACTAAAGTTTATAATTTATTCAGATTTCTTTAGTTTTTACGTAATGTCCATTTTCTATTCTAGGATCTCATCTAGGATACCAAAATACATTCAGTCATCAGGTCTCCTTAGGCTCCTTTTTGCTATGACCATTTCTCAGTCTTTTCTTGTTTTTGATAGTAGCTATCTATTTTTAAGATTGAGGTATTACTTACAGTGATGATGATGATGATGTTGATGATTACAGTTCTCCATACTGTGTTTTACTGATTTTCCTCCACAAATTGCTATGGTTTGTTCATTTAAACTGCATTTTTCTTTTCCAGTAGGAAATCCATGAAGTCCAGAAGTAGAAGTCCTGCATATTCAAGACACTCATCTTCTCATAGTAAAAAGAAAAGATCCGGGTCACGCAGTAGGCATTCCAGTATCTCACCTGTCAGACTACCTTTGAACTCCAGTCTGGGAGCTGAACTCAGTAGGAAAAAGAAGGAAAGAGCAGCAGCTGCTGCTGCAGCAAAAGTGGATGGAAAGGAATCCAAAGGTTCACCTATATTTTTGCCTAGAAAAGAGAACAGTTCAGTCGAGGCTAAGGATTCAGGCTTGGAGTCCAAAAAGTTATCCAGAGTTGTAAAATTGGAAAAATCTGCTCCAGATGCTGAACTGAATATAACACATCTAAACACAGAAGTCAAAAATTCGTTAGATACAGGGAAAGTAAAGTTGGATGAGAACCCTGAGAAGCATCTTGTTCTTAAAGATTTGAAAGCACAGGGAACAAGAGACACTAAATCGATAGCATTGAAAGAGGAGATCGTTACTCCAAAGGAGACAGAGACATCTGAAAAGGAAACCCCTCCACCTCTCCCCACAATTACTTCTCCGCCACCCCCTTTACCAACTACTACCCCTCCACCTCAGGCACCCCCTTTACCACCTTTACCTCCACTACCAGCTATTCCACTGCAACCACCTCTGCCTCCTCCCCAACCAGCATTTAGTCAGGTTCTTGCTTCCAGTACTTCAACTTTGCCCCCTTCTACTCATCCAAGGACATCTGCTCTATTCTCCCAGGCAAATTCTCAGCCCCCTGTACAGGTTTCTGTGAAAACTCAAGTATCTGTAACAACTGCTATTCCACACCTGAAAACTTCAACGTTGCCTCCTCTCCCCTTCCCGCCTTTATTACCTGGAGATGATGAAATAGATAGGTAAGTCCCATATTTAATTTGAAAACATTAACCCTCTTGATCTAAGTAGAGTGTATTTTTTTGCACTCAAACTTTGTCAGAACTTCTGTAATAATGCCTTTCATGTTTGGTTTTCTGTGGAAAAGTCCATATCTACGACTATACTTGGAAAGAATGAATTGTGATTTGAGTCCTAGTTACCTCAAGTATTCCTAACTTTATTGATAGAGTGATTCAAGCTTTAATGATCAATAGTGTTTTTCCCTACATTTTTATTTTGGGAATTTTAATACTTATAGAAAAGTTGAATGAATAATACAATTAAAACTCATATAGTCTCACTCAGATTGTTAACTTTTTGCCACATTTGCTATAGTTGTGGATATATGACACTTCATTCCTAAGACTTCAGCATGTCTCTAAGAAAAAGAACACTTTCCTATATAACCACAATGTACCTTCATCACTCTAAAAATTTCACTTTGATTTAATAGTATCAATAGTCATATTAATATAATGTCAATAATAATACTCTTTAATTAACTATTCCCAGTGATCCCCTTATCTTTTATAACTGTTTGTTTGTTTGTTTACCTCCATCCAGAATCCATACCAGGTTTATTATGAATAGGACTGTTGTTTCAAAAAATTTAATTATCTTATAAGAAGCAAGAGAGCAGTATGTAAAATCTTTGCTAATTAGATATAATTCACAATGAGATGATAGAAAAACTCTAATTTTTTTTTTTTTAACATGGGCAGGCACCGGGAATCGAACCCGGGTCCTCGGGCATGGCAGGTATTCTTACCTGCTGAGCCACCGTGGCCCTTTTTTGGTCAGTTGATTTTTTTTTTTTTTATTGATTAAAAAAAAAATTAACACAACATTTAGAAATCATTCCATTCTACATATACAATCAGAAAAACTCTAATTTTAATGAGTCCTCTGGGTATTAAGAGTTGAAATAATTATGAAGCATGAATTTGATTCATTAGGAAATGTATTTAATATCTTGGCAGGACTAGCTAGGCAAGTGCCACCAAATCATGCTTTAGCAATGCTATATATGCCATGGTAGTCTTTGTGTTACTGTTTCTTCTGCTGAGATTCTGTCCTCTTGTTCTCCAGGATATGAGTTGCATTTATTGCAACAAACTTTCCTTGTACACTCAAAAATAAGTATCACTAATCTTGCATCCCAGACCAATTTCTAAGCTTCCATTATTTTTCCATTTTTACTTTATTTTATTTTACTATTATTATTTTTTGGCATGGGCAGGCTCCGGGAATTGAACCCGAATCTTTGGCATGACAAGGGAGAATTCTGCCGCTGAGCCACTATTGCACTGTCCTGCCTCCATTACTTTTGAGATGATGTCAGTAATTTGGATAATGACGCAGTTCAGCCCTTTAGGTCTGTAGTCTTCTGTATTCCCCACTGTGCCTTTTAAGGAGGTGCATGTGTAATAAATGGGGAAAAAAGTATTTTAAAGAAAATGGCTCTTTTGCTATTCATCATGGTAAATATGATTTTAAAGAAACGTTCCACATGCTCTTTCTAATGTTAATAGGTATTTATGAGTTTTGCCACCCCCTGAGAACTGCAGAGGAAAACAGAACCTGAAATATACATAGAAAAATTTGTTTGACATACAAAATATATTTCTCAGAGATGAAAACTATGTGTTTGTATAGTTTTTGTTGGGAAAGGAAATAGTTGAGCATTTATTCAGAGGGACCCTTGCCCATTATCTGTCCACAGGTTCCTCATTTAAATATTGGTTTACGTAGTTACTATAATATCAGTGTGGCTAAGAATCTTGATTTTGAAATGTTTACTTGGCTAACCAGGTCTACAAATAACTATTGAACCTACCATGTGTCAGTGTAGAGTGCGGATTCCTAGAGGTTGGATAATTTTGATCAGGCACATCTTTCAGATTGGGGATGAAAGGTAAAGTAAGACCATTTAATGTTTGAGAGTTATGTGGCTATTCTTAAGAAAGTATATGAGAGAAAATGAAGTGAGCAGGACTTCTTTTGTTATATATTAATTCTGATTCCAGAAGTAGAACTTTTATTTCTTAATCCAATATAATTATTTAAAAATCTATTATTATGCAATATCAGTTGATTATTAACTATTTCCTCTTTTCCACATAAAATATAAGAAAATTATTAAAAGTAGAAAAATGAAAATGAAGATTGCCATTATCAGTTTAATTTTTCATTATATATTAATTTTAAATTCAAGAGGTTTTGAGGGGTTTTATTTTAAAATTTTGGGGGGGTTATTTTATCCATGAATCAAATGCTTCCAATTTTTACATAATTTCAAATAACTTTTATGTACGAAAACTTGTCAGAAAGACATCTGCAAGTTGCATAGGAACTTATATTTCTATTTTATCTTCTCACTCAGCAGCTTAAGTGTTGAGAATGTGACTTACACGTCTTTTTTGTTGTGTACAGTGCCTTAAAAATACAGTGCAGAGTGCAGTCAATAAATATTGGTTGTTTAAATAAATAAGTAAAGCTGCTGAAAGAACCGGAGTCAGGCCTTCATAAAATGGCACTAGGCATGTAGTTAAGAAATCAGTTGGCACCTGGGTGATATAAACCTGTATTAGAGGATCTGTCCTCTTTTAGTTAGAATCCTTTTGGGAAAGGAATGGAATTTTTCTTTCAAACCTTTATTTTTGGACAGGAGTCTCTTAACCAAGGTATCAAATGCAGGAGTGAATTCTACTAATGGTTACTCAAAAACCTTTCTGATTCATGGTCTATACTTACTGGTTTCAAGAAGCAAAGGCTACAAACACCCAGTTCTGACATAAATTCATTTTTCATGAGCATAGTTATTCATATGGAGCTCCCTCCTTTTAATCTGTATACTTCCCTTAGAAATTTCTTTTAATCACATAGGTTTATCTTCTTTTCTTCTGCCCTATTTTTTGTTAACCTGGTTCATTTGGCGTTTACCTATGTTCTACATTCTTAAAGACTTTATGTCTAGAATTATTGAGTTATGTGTAGAAAAGAAAGTAAGGATCTCTATGAGCATGCCAGTTTGATTTAGGACTTTGCTGATAGAATGTTTGGTTCACATTTTTTTGTGTACTCAACTCAAATTTGTAATACAAGTTTGTAAATATAAATGAACTTACTTTTTAAACAACTTGCTTTAAGGTGAAGAGGATACATGATAATACTTAAAGTAGTATATGCTGTTAAAACTTGAAAATTATCTATTGGGAAACCAGATTACTTTTTTTTTCTTTTGGCATGGGCAGGCACCAGGAATTGAACCCCGGTTTCCGGCTTGGCAGGCGAGAACTCTGCCTGCTGAGCCACCGTGGCCTGCCCTTAAATTACTTTTTAAATAGTTTAAATGTAAATTCCAGATGCTTTCTTTATTAAAAATAAACTTACTAGAGATGTTTTTGTTGCGCCTACAGATTAAACCCCGTTATCATGAATTCCAAGAGATTATCCAGATTTTAAAATTTGGACAGCCCTAAAGCTTGTTGCTTTTTTGTTAGTTTTAATTATCATACACAGATGTTATACAGTGTACTCACCACATGTGAACCTGTCCTCAGGTATAAATAGGGAACTAGGAAGTACTGATGTTGATACTGTGCTTTAGCACTTCCTGGTACTAAATCTTCAAGTAAGGACTTTGATTACAGTATCTGCTTCTCTGTGTTGGATCTCTCTCTATCTACCTGTATGTCCTCAGCACTTTGTAGAGCTATATTTTAATGAGTATTCTTCGTTAAAGGATAAAGATCATAATATTAAGCATTGCATCTTTGTGGGCCATCATTATTTCATGGTTTTGGTACAAAATGGATTTGTTAAGTCAGAATTTGACCTTCATTCAAATTGTGTGCTCTGAGCTGGTAGTAAGTACATATCCTGTCAACCATTTATTCCTGAAATAAACATGCTGAAAATGTAATTTTCCAAAAGCAATGTACATTTTCTTAATAATGAACTTTTACATGATACCATAGCATAAACCTTGAAGAAAATAAAGCCTAAATATAAAATATAGACTGGACTTGTATGAAATGATGGTGAGGCAATTCAAATATTTCACCTGTTCTCGTCCGTCTAAGTGAAACAGAACCAAAAAGAAATCTATTTTTGAATCATGAGGAATTGAGATAAAGAATTTTCTGACATTAGAAATGAAGAAATTATGAATTTTCTTCCCTGAAGGTCATGAAAATTGGGGAAGCTTTTAAAAATTATCTATATTACATTCAGGCTCAAGAGTTTTCTAGTAATGGGTTTTGTTGCAGGGCAGAAAAATCTTAGTGCAAATAGTGTTGTGTTTTCATCTCTACCAGTAACTCAATAGAATATTTTTGATGTTCATTTTGTACTCTGCTGTCTTCGCTAAGTTGATGTGGTACAAGCTATCTTAGAATTCTCTTGTGTTGTTTGATTTACAAGGGAGAGATCAAAATGATGAAAATTGGTAGCAAGTAGTAGCTCTTAGGATTGTGTTCTAATATTTTAAATGAACAACATTCTTTTTTTGGAATAGAGGTAGAATTTCACACACGAAGGGCTGTAATCTGCTTTTAAAATATGCAGCAAGGGATATTCCTATGGAAGTGTTTGTGCAAAAAGTACATATTTGTATAACTACCTGTCAGAATAGTGGAAGAGAAATTAAAAGGTGATTAGGGTTCTGAGACCCTTTTCAACCCTTTGAAACTATGGAGCAATAGAAAAGACTTATTATTTAGCATGGTTTTATTTGTAGGCATGATTTAGTGTGCTGTACTATATATTTGTATCTTTTCTAAGGATGTACGTGGCATAGAATCTTCCTTTACTCTTAAATAAATTGAGATGGTTTAAAAGTTGAGTCTGAAAACTGTTTTTTTTTTTCAGCATATTCCAGGAAAACTACTTTTTCCCCCTGTCACTGATTTCTATACTGTTAATACGCTGATTATCACGAGAGGCCAGCTTCTGCCTTCCTATCCTGAGATAGTTGATTAGGATTATTTTCGCTGGTCAGAGATGATTGCCTTCTGCTTCTAGACCAATAGACTGTCAATATTTTTTCGCTTGTTTTGATTTCCAGCTTAACTATATCTCTTGCAAAACACCCTAGAATAGCATTTCTTTTTTACACATTCTCTCCACAACTTTGGTAATATAGTAGTGTTAAATTGTTGAGCTCTCATTCATTCTTTAAATCTTTGCTAGTTAAAATATAAAGATGGTGAACTCCATGAGTTTCAGTGGTACTTTAGGAATTCAAGATGATTACTTCCTGCATTTTATTTCATCTCAGTGAAAATCCAAATCGACTCTAGAAGGACACTAAAGAAAGAGTTTGATAATGGAACTACAAGTAATATCTCAAAATTTTCATTGATCCTTTAATATGTTATAGAACTCTTTTTGTAAAATCCAAATATCTATAGCTGTTGTAAGCTCCATTTCCTTATGCTATATTCCATGTTTTATTCCTTAAAAATAAAAATTTCTGTAATCTTTTAGCAGTCAGCCATTATAATCTTCATTGAATAATTTTATTTGTTAAATAATTGTGATCTTTTTCTTCTTTTTCCCTCTATTGTTTAGTCCAAAAGAAACTCTTCCTTCAAAACCTGTAAAGAGAGAGAAGGAACAGAAGACACGTCACCTACTCACAGACCTTCCTCTCCCTCCAGAGCTCCCTGGTGGGGATCCATCTCCCCCAGACTCTCCAGAACCAAAGGCAATCACACCACCTCAGCAACCATATAAAAAGAGACCAAAGTGAGTTTTTGGAGAAACTTACCATTAATTATAGCTTTCTTCCTTACCTTTCAACCTAAATCTCACAGTTTTATTGCACAAACCATGCTGGTAAGATCATGTATGTTTGGTCCTAAAATTTGTTTTTTATTTTATCTAATAAATAAAGGCTTCCTAGGAGATCCTTTCATCCCACACATAACCTACAGATAACATAGCTGTGGTTTTGTTTGTTTGTTTTTTATTAATGAAACCAATCAACATACAACACGAACACTCTTAATGTATAAACATTCCATACTTGGTGTGTAGTCAGTGGCTCACAGTATCATCACATAGTTGTATATTCATCACCATGATCATTTCTCAGAACATTTACATCACTCCAGAAAAAGAAATAAAAAGAAAAACCTCATGCATACCATACCCCTTACCACTCCCCCTCATTGACCAATAATATTTCCCTCTACCTAATTTATTTTAACATTTATTCCCCCTATTATTTATTTTTAATCCATATTTTTTACTCATCTGTCCAATACTGTATATGAAAGGAGCATCAGACACAAGGTTTTCACAATCATGTAGTCACTTTGTGAAAGCTATATCATACAATCATCTTCAAGAAACATAGCTACTAGAACACAACTCTACAGTTTCAGGCACTTCCCTCTAGCCTCTCTAATACACCTTAAACTAAAAAGGGAATATCTATAAAATGCATAAGAATAACCTCCAGGAGAACCTCTCGACTCTGTTTAAAATCTCTCAGCCACTGAGACTTTATTTTGTCTCATTTTTCTCTTCCACCTTTCAGTCGAGAATCTTTTCTCAGTCCCTTGATGCTGAGTCCCAGCTCATTCTAGGATTTCTGTCCCACATTGCCAGGGAGGTTTACACCCCTGAGAGTCATGTCCCATGTAGATGGGGGAGGACAGTGAGTTTGCCGTTTTGGCTGAGAGAGAAAGAGAGGCCATATCTGAGCAACAAAAGAGGTTCTCTGGGGGGTGACTCTTAGGCCTGATTTTAAGTACGCTTAGTCTATTCTTTGCACGTGTAAGTTTCATATGAACAAACCCCAACATTGAGGGCTCAACCTATTGATTTTGTTGTCCTCACTCCTTGCGAGAATATCAGGAAGTCTCCAAATGGAAAAGTTAAATTTTCCCGCTTTCTCACCATTTCCCCAAGGGGGCTTTGCGAATACTCTTTTATTCACTGTTCAAATCACTCTGGGATTTATTGGGGCATTGCTTTGGACAAACCTATAAAATCTTATGCCCTATTCAAGGTTCCGTGTACTTATGGTGTTCAATTAAACTCCATATAAGTTACATTAGGAAATGCACTAGTTGAAATATAAATTTTGTACCAAATAAACATTTTTTGCTTTAGTCTCATACGTAAGTTAAAGTTTTTAAATATGAATGACCATCTATCTTCAACACCCTGCAATATTGACATTTCTTTGTTCTTCCTCATGCAAATACATTTTTTAATTTGTACATTCAGTCTATCATTGTATACTCTAGGCATTCCTAGATTATACATCTCAGTCTTTATCGTCTCTTTCCTTCTGATTTCATTTGTGCCCCCAGCCCTCCTCCCTCTATCATTCTCACATTCAGCTTCTTTCAGTGTACTAACATTATTGTATTTGTTATGTAGTGTTGTCTAGCTGTGTTTTTAGAAGTGTAATAATTTACTAATTTCAAATATAAAATGAACACTGATCCCTTGTGTTTTTTTAAATTCATAATACTTAGAGTATTAAAGAGGAGGAAAAGCGCTTTTATTCAGGGTATGTCAACCATGCACAACATTAAAATTAGCATGTGGGGTTCTTTTTCCCTAAAGCACAAAACTTGCTGTGTCATAAATGTAGTAGAATCCAGGTTTGATCTGATTGCCAACACTCTCCAGTCAGTAGTGAAAATAGTTAACCATTATATTGAGTTGGTATTATTGTCAAAGTTTTATATTTTATTTTTATAGTAACCCTATGGTATAGGGTTTCTTTTCCCATTCTACAGCAGAGAAAACCAGTCATTCCTCTACAGAGGTCAGAAAATAAGCAACAAATCTGTTATTTAATCTTAGGTCTTCCTGAAGCCAAAAATCTGTCTTAGCCACTGTAAGAGATTATTTATTTCATAACAGTTGATTTCTTTTTAATAAAGAAATCCAGGAAAGATACAATGAAATTATCATAAAAGAATTAGGTTTTCTTCTTTGAAGATTTTTTTTTTTGCATGTTCAGCTCCAGAAATCAAACCCAGGTCTCTGATATGGCAGGCAAGAATTCTGCCACTGAGCCACTGTTGCACTGCCCTAGATTTATTATTTATTTATTTTTAATTTTTATTGATACAGCAATATACAAACACATACATTCTTTTTGTTGTTGTTTGTTTGTTTTACACGGGCAGGCACTGGGAATCGAACCCGGGTCCTCTGGCATGGCAGGCAAGCATTCTTGCCTGCTGAGCCACCATGGCCCACCCAGCACCTACATTCTTAACATAAAAATATTCCATACATGGTGTACAGTCAATGGCTCACAGTATCATCACATAGTTGTATATTCATCACCATGATCATTTTTTAGAACGTTTGCATCGCTCTAGAAGAAGAAATAAAAAGAAAAAAGTAAAAAGCTCATACATACCATACCCCTAACCCCTCCCTCTCATTGGCCATAGTATTTCCAGCTATCCAATATGTATATATGTTTTAATTTTAATATTTGTTCCCCCTTTTCTTTAGTTTTAATCCATATATTTTACTCATCTTTTCATACCGTTGTTAAAAAGAGCATCAGACACAAGGTTTTCACAATCACACAGTCACATTGTGAAAGCTAAATATTAAACAATCATTTTCAAGAAACATGGCTTCTGGAACAAAGCTCTACAGTTTTAGGCACTTCCCTCTATCCTAATACACCTTAATCTAAAAAGGGAGTATCTGTATAATGTGTAAGAATAACCTCCAGGATAACCTCTCGACTCTGAAATCTCTTAGCCATTGACACTTTATTTTGTCTCATTTCTCTCTTCCCACTTTCAATCGAGAAAGTCCCAGGTCATTCTAGGGTTTTTGTCCCATGTAGGGACAGGGGCAGCGGTGAGTTTGCTTGCCATGTTGGCTGAGAGAGAGAGAGAGAGAGACTACATCTGAGCAACAAAAGTGGTTCTTTGGGGGTGACTCTTAGGCCTTATTTTAAGTAAGCTTTGTCTGTCCCTTGCGGGTATAAGTTTCATATGAACAAATCCCAAGATTGAGGGCTTGACCTTTTGATTGTGTTGTCCTCACTGCATTATTTTTTTTAAAGTCACTTTTTTTATTGTTTTTAATTTTTGTTTGCCTTTTTTAGAATTTGTTGCCCTCGTTATGGAGAAAGAAGACAAACAGAAAGTGACTGGGGGAAACGCTGTGTGGACAAATTTGACATTATTGGGATTATTGGAGAGGGAACCTATGGCCAAGTATATAAAGCCAAGGACAAAGACACAGGTAAATGTTGCTACAGAAGTCTAAATGTCAGAAGGTTAACATCTTAGCGATGCTGATATCTTATGTGATGTAGGAAGTAAAAAAATCAGTCAAGAAAGTGAACATTAGAATTTTTTTTCCCAAGATGTAAAAAGTATCTCATGTATGAGTAGGCACTAATTCTGTCTTTCAGAGCAAGACCATATATTGGCTGGTTCATGATAGTGGCCACAAAATGTTGTTTGATAATGATAATGGTTTGAATTTGTTTGACAGGGGAACTAGTGGCCCTGAAGAAAGTGAGACTAGACAATGAGAAAGAGGGCTTCCCAATCACAGCCATTCGTGAAATCAAAATCCTTCGTCAGTTGATCCACCGAAGTGTTGTTAACATGAAGGAAATTGTCACAGATAAACAAGATGCACTGGATTTCAAAAAGGACAAAGGTACTAGCAAAGAATTGTGTTTCTACAGGATAGGCTGGTAAAATCTTATTTCCTTTCTTAACTTTGTTTGCCTATTTGAAGTTTTGAATAGGTAGTTCTAAAGACCAGCATTTTTCTGTAATCCATACCGGAATTAAGATGATGGCAGATTGCTCTTGTGTTGAATAGTGCTTATTTTATAAACTGTCTGTTCTTCATCATTGTACTCTCTATACTTTTAGAAATCATTGTTAATCATTAAAGTGTGTATTATCAGGGTTTACTATAATCCCCAGTAAAGCCAGTGATATAAGACCATCTTTCCAACAAGTTTTCCTAGATTTTTTATGTCTTTGTTTTTTAGGTCTCTTTATTACAAATTATATTGTTATAACAATTATGGAAAAAGACCCAATTTATCAGTTACTTTTACTTTATATTATCCCTTCTGCTTATTGTTTATACTAATCCATAACTTTTTTAATAGCTTTTTACTGATAACAGTTTAAAATTGAAAGCACAGATTTTTGGAACAGCTTTTCAGGTCACATAGTGGTTTGTTTTCCTGGAGTTGTATCTTTTGTTCCTGTTTAGGGAATAAAATTTTTCATATTGTTTCCATTGAAGTAGTCTGCATATGATGTCGTGTAATCTCCCTTTATTAAAGCAAATTTGAAAAAGGTTTCATGATGGGCAACTGAAAATAAAGCTTTTAGGATCAAGTGAAGAGAGGGCATCTGTGAATATAGTCTGGAATGAGAGAATATGATTGAGGTACATAAAACTAGGAAGGTAATGAATAATTTTAAGCTTATTTACAAAACCTCAAGCATGTTACTGTTAGAACAGCACTGCTCGAGTAATAAATATGTGATTTGAAAGCAAACAAAAGGAATCTCTGCTTATGAAGGTCAGGCCTTAATAGAAAAGTATTAGGTATATTTCAGGGTGTGTCTCAATATTTTTCTCTTCTGATTATAAAAATTACCCAATGTATGGCTAGTTTCTAGAAGGATATACATAATGTTAATTGGGCGCTTTTGGAGAGATGCTTACTTTTAATCCGTGCCATTCTTTAGTGTTTAAATCATTTAACATGTGCTGTTTAAATTCTTTTTCAAATCTTTCATGACTAAATTAAAGTAATAAATTAATACATGGATGAAATGCATGTCCATTGCAGAAAAACTTGAAAAGTAAACAAAAGAGAGCAGCAATCAGTTCTCTCCCACTCTGTCCCAACATACAGCTACCCATAGAAAATCACGTTTTGGTTTTATTTCCTTCTATTACTTTATATTATGTATATTATATTCATTTTAGCATAACTGAAATCAAAAAGTATATTTAGGGTATTATTACATGTTATAAGCAATTTTCCATACTATTGAGTATTTAATGATTATGTATAAAGGTAAGAAACCCGTATTTACTTTATCATTCCTCTGTTTTATATATATTTTTAAATATAGTAACATTGTATAATAGCACTACATTCAGCATCTTTGTACATAAGTCTTTACATTTTTATTTATTTTTGTTAGTGTATCTTCTTAGAAATAAAATTATTTGAGCAAAGGAATTTTCATATTTGATGGTAGATTGCTTTTAAAAAAGGAAAATATTTATCTCCTTCCAGTGAGTGCCGTCTTACTGAAACCTCCCCAGTATTGAGTTTATCTTTAAAAATAATTGTCATCTTGCTAGGCGAAGTATATTTTAGATCACATTTCTTACATTACTTCTGGGTTTCTGGGTTTTTTTGTTTTACATGTCTATTAGTTTTATTTACTTTCCCTTTTTTTTTGAATTGTCTTTGTCATTTGCCCACTTACCTTGGATTTTTGTATTTTTCTTATTAATTTGTATGAAAGGGCTTAGATAAGTCTCTCCAGGCCAATTCCTTTAATGCAATAGTTCTTAAAGTTTTTTGGAGTCGTGGACCTCTTTGACCATCTTTTGAAAGTTATGGATTCCACTCTTAAAAAAAAAAATTAACCACATTTAAATTGTTGAGTAGTATTTCAGAGTGTTCAGATTATCCTTGAAGAATCCCTGTCTTTATGCTACCGTGAGACAGAATTTTAAACAGGATAGATGGATTATCTAACTAGGTCTAATATTTCTTATGTTACAAAATTTATCTCCATCATGCTCCTTCCAAAAGTGAGAAGGTAGTTTGGGTTTCAAATCTTGCACAACTAGTCTGTTGAAGTACTTCTTACTCCTTAGGGGGTTGGAGTACATGATCCTTCTTTTTTTCCGTTCTTAATTACTATGAATTTCACTAATAATTTATACCAACTGTACCATATTGCCCCTGGCATAGTATGTGGGTCCTGTTGACAAGATAAAGACCTCCAAGAAAATAGTCATAAACAGTGTGTAATAAATGGGCATGGCTGTGTTACAAGTAAAACTTTATAACAACAGGTAGAGGCTGGATTTTTATAATTTGCCAATCCTTGTTTAGATCATAAAAGTCAATAGTATTTATTACAACCTGGTCAGGGCAGTTGTCCCCTCAAGACATAAGTAGTCCAGAGAGCATTGGTCTAGGAGTCAGAAGATTAACTCAAATGGTAATTCTGTATTTCATTTTTAGAAGGGGCAAGTTATTCAGCTGTTTTTTTTTTTTTCATATATCTTTTATTATTCCTTCTTTATTTAATTATAATAAAAAAATCTTTCTTCTGTAGGCACTAGTCTTAGTTCATTTGCAATAAATCTTGGGGTGTCTCCTTCTGATTTGGGGCCTATTACGGTTGAGGCATGCTTTTTGTTGTTGTTTTCATGTTTTTGTTTTATGTTATTACTATTTTTTTTTTTTTTTTACCAATGACATATTCCAAGTTTATTCTCGAATGTCGGTTCACATCAGTGGGACCATACTATTCAGCTGTTTTTAATTTCAGTTTCTTCTATAAAATTAAAGGATTGTTTCAGATAGTCTTATTTATGTTCAGCTCCAAAGTTTTATTAAAATTTGAGGAATTATCATTTCAGTATCTTTTTTTTTTTCTTGTTTCTAATTTTTCTCATCTTATTTAGGTGCCTTTTACCTTGTATTTGAGTATATGGACCACGACTTAATGGGATTGCTAGAATCTGGTTTGGTGCACTTTTCTGAGGACCATATCAAGTCATTCATGAAACAGCTTATGGAAGGATTGGATTACTGTCACAAAAAGAATTTTCTGCATCGGGATATTAAGTGTTCTAACATTTTGCTGAATAACAGGTAATATAGTAACTAAATTAGGCTGGGTACTTTCTTCCTTTCCTCAGATCCCTTTAATTTCAGCTAATTGATAAGGATTATAAGTAGGCTCAAGAGGGCAATTTTTTGTATTTGCACACATCCAATGTTTGTATCTTTGGGACTGCTTATGATAGGGGAACTCTGATCAGAACAGCCTCCAGACTCAGTTTTGGTAGGAAATTAACAGAGGAAGGATTGTAAAGGTTTTTACATGCAGGCATTTTAGCGAATCACTCAGTTCCTACAAGAGTGTTCAGAAAGCCTTTTGTTGTGGCTAGTAAATAATACTTTTGTGGCCCTTAACAAATTCTAACAAAGGATAAGTTCTTAATGATATCCCACCTCATTTACTGGGGAGAAATGTGCCTACTCCTTTAGTCGCTTTTGAGCCTTTCTCAGTTATTGCCTTTCAGAATATACACAGGTGTAGTTGTGGTTGGCATTTCTGTCCAGTACTTACTCCTAGATTTTAAATAATGTAGACAGATGGGAATCTGGTGATAAACTGGTGTTAATTTTTCCATTTTTTATTTCCTGCTTTCTTCTTCCCTGGTTATTTGCCCACTCTTTATTGGTGACATCAGATGAATTTTGCACACTTGCCTTTTGAAATAGCCCTAGTTAATGAAGGATAAACAGCAAATCTGGTACCATTAAAATCAGGCTAGTGTTTGGTTATTTAAGTAATTGGGCCACTTATATCCATTTTTACATCCAGTGATTCATCCATTATTTTTAACATTTCTGTTCAATTCTATTTAGTCCAGGAATCAGACCTGGGTCTCCCACATGAAAGGTGGACATTCTAGCCACTGAACTACCCATGCACCCCTCAATTCTATTTAAAATACATTATCTAGATAGGAATAAAAAATGATCGTTGGCACATTTCATGTCCTTATGGTGTTAAGTGACCAATCATCTAGGTTTGATTTTAACACTATCCCTGCTTAAACCCTAAAAATCCCACATGGGTTGGTTAGTCACCTTCTGGAACTCAGAATTTCATAAGAGCATTAATTAAATAAATGTTCAGTTTAGTAAACATATATTAAGTCCACTTTTTTCCTTGAATCTGGGAAGATGCTGTCTAAGCTATGAAATTTTGAGAAATGATTAGCAGTTTATCAGAAAGTCTGACAATGGGAGATCAAGTTTCCAGGTGTAAACAAATCAGTATTGCTAGACCAAGAAGGGTGAAGCATGTAATGGCAAGAGACGAAGCAGGACAGTTGCAAAGAGCCTATTTGAACATCTTGTGTACCCCATTAAGGAGCTTAAATTTTATCTGTTTAGGTGATAGACATTGAATCGTGCTGGTTTGGTTTTTTGTTTTTTAATTATACAAGAATGCATTATTTTAAGTTACTTTTTGTATTTACCCAGTTACTAATAAGACCAAATCATTTTAGTTAAAGGAGGCGCAAATAGTTTTCTTATTTTAGAAAGCACACTAAATGAGTACCGTCTGATATTTAGATTGGAGGTAGGGAGACTTATTAAGAACACCATAAGAAATGGTCAGTGCCTGAAGTAACCAGGGCATTTCAGGTAGGGGTGGACAGCATAGACTTGGTAAATTAGTAGACTTTAAGTGAGTAAGTGAATGGTGGGTAATGGATAAGAGAAAGATGAAAAATTCCCAGATTTCTGACTTGAGAAACTAGTTTGATGGGTGGCACTACCAGTCAATACAGGGAATACAGAAGGAAGAATAGGTTGGATAGGGTGACGAGTGAGTCTCTTTTGGAAATATCTATTGCATATCCGGGATAGCAATGTCTAATAGGCCTATGATCATATGGGAGGTCAAAACTAGCAGAATAGTTTTGGGAGTTATCAAGCATAAAAAAGATGTCAGGGCGGACAACAATGAATCTGGCAGAGTTCTTGCCTGCCATGCTGGAGACCCAGGTTCAATTCCCGGAGCCTGCCCATGAAAAAATATATATTTGAAAAAAGATGTCAGAAGGTAGAACTCAAGGAAATGTCAAAGAGATGTGAAGAAAATAAGAAAAATACCATGAGTGCAGAATAGGCAAGTTTAAGAAGAGAGTGGTCATAGGTGTCAGATGATGCAGACAGATTATAAAAACTAAGAAGAATCTGAAAACTGAAAGATCAGTGGTGGCATTAATGTGGGGTGAGTAGGTGGGTAGCACTGTTAATGAGAAGGTATAGGTATGGGTGTCATCTTTTTTTTTTTTAAAGCTGGCAGACACTCAGGCATACTTAAGTCCTAAGGGAAAAGAAAATGGATACAGAGGAAATAGTTGAAGATTGAAGTGAGAACCAAAATAATTAAAGGAGCAAGGTTCTTGAGGATATGGGATCAAGGCCACAGGTGGAAAAGTTATCCTTGAAAAAGAAAAGGCATTGACATACCTTTTTCTGTAATTGAAGAGAAAGAGGAAAGGAAGGTTATAGGTGTAAGTAAATTTATAGGTAAAAGATAGGATGTTAAGGAACTGATAATCCTTCTCTTTTCAATGAAGAAGGTCATTTACTGAGTATGAGAGGGTAGGTGATAGAGTAGAGCATTAAGGGAGAATACCAGTTTTGTAATCACAGTCTACCATAATAGGACAGGTTGCTGACCAAAGACAAGTAAAAGAACTCACAATTGAGGACCTGCTTGAAGTAGAAAACCACACATTTTGCAGTGGCACCAATTAATATGATGGTGTGAAGTTTTTTGGTTTTTTTCTTCCCCATTCAGCTTGTGTTAAATTTTCTTGGTAGAAATAGAAAAGCCAAATTCTTTCTTGATCCAGAATTTGAATATATGGATTATATATTCAAAAGGTCACTAGTGGAGCAAACTCTGAAGTAGTTTGGTGAATTAACCAAGGTTTCCAGAATATGTAGGGAAAGAAGTATAATGTAGTAGAGAGCTAGTAAACTGGGAGAGAATGGGGACATTAAGTACTTGAGATTTTGAGATCAAAAGCAGCTAAAACAGCCATATTGGAAAGGATTCTCTGCAGATCCCTCAATTCAGTTTATTCCTGCGATGCTGTGTTTTAATAAACAATATGATGGCGTTTCTGTTCTAATTTATTTTACCAAATGCTTGCCAGTATTTCCCATGTCATATCACCATGATGGCTTAGTTGGAAGGGAAAAATAGTAATAAGTAAAAATGTTGCAAGGATGGTCCATCTTAGACTATTTTCATTCAATAAACATTTACTTAGTACCTATATATGCCAGATAAGAAATGTACTAGGTGCTGATGATATTATTCTAGCTTAATTTTCCAGTATTATATGTCTGTCACCATTTTCACTTTCAGTCTAACTGTGTGCCTGCAGTCTGAGATCATCTCAGGACTGCAGAGTAAGAATATCAGAAAATTAGAAGAACCCTCTTTGTCCCAGAATAGAGCTTAAGAAGTGCTTCTTTATTTCTTCCTCTTCAGAATTGGCTTAAAGATTAAGAAAAATTTACTAACAGTTGAGGCAAGTGGGTGAGGTACTCATAATCTTCACAAGGAATGATCAGAGTTGCTTTAGTGTAGGAAATTGAGGCTAGTAGTTATCTTGCTTTAATATATATTCTTCATACTTTGGGGAGTACCTTCCAGCATAGCCTCTTGTTTTCTTCCATGTCACTTTTCTGCCTAATAAGTGTTATGTAGCTGAGTTATCCCGAGCACCCTACCAGACAGTGGGCTGGTTTTTCATTTCTCAAGAGGTAACGCAGGCTGTAAATATGAATGTATAGGATACACAAAAATTTAAATATGATTGTCCAAAACAACTGTTTTTCAAATAGTGTCCCAATTAAAAAATGTGTATTTCTTGACATCGTCGTTACTGAGTGAAAGGTGGATATGTTCCTTCCAGGAGAGTAGTTTTCAGTGTATTCTCAGACCATACTCTCCAAATTGATTATTATTTCACATTAAAATTTGAGAATCCTCCTAAGGTGATAGTCATATATCTTTATGGCGTAAGGAGAGATGGTAACATCTTATTAGAGAGGGTCTTGTTTATTATAAAAATTGTTCACTCACTTCAAAGCTGTGCTTCCCCATTTGAAAAAAATCTATTGTAAGCGCAGGATTGTTTTGGTTTTCATTTTATTATGAAAAATGTCAAGATTACAAAAAAGTTAAGACATTAATAAATAACATTAATCATTACATTAAGTTATTCACATTTTATCATCTTTGTTTCCTTTTTATTTTTCTTCTTGGTATTTTAAATTACAGACATGAGATTTGTTTTAAATAGCCTAATGAAACTAATTATCCCCTAATATCTTCTAGTATCTACAGTGCATATTTTATACTTTTTTAGTTATCTCAAAAATGTCTTGGCAACTAGATTGTTCATCCAAGAATTAACCAAAGATTATGAATTACATGTGGTTGTTAGACCTTTTAATTTCCTCTTAGTCTAGAATATCTCATCCCTTTTTTCCTCCACAATAAGTATTTGATCTGGCATATTCTAGGCACTGTTGTTAACTACACATTTCTTTTATTTTTTGTAAAGGACTCAAATTTAAAAGTGCAGTAGTAGTTCAAAAAAGGCATGAAATGTTCTGGATTGGAGTAGTCAAAAGAGCCTTAATCTGGGAGAGTGACCATTGAGAGTAGAGCTGAGATAGCAGAGGTTAAAATTCATTGTTGGAATTCCTGTAACTCCTAAATTGGTGCTTGACTGTTCAGGTGTACTAGGAGACCACTACTGACACTCATGAACATAATTCTCTTTTGTTTTATAGTGGCCAAATCAAACTAGCAGATTTTGGACTTGCTCGACTCTATAACTCTGAAGAGAGGTGAGACATTCATCAAAATAGTGTGTGGGAACTAGAAGGGATCCTTTTTATTCTTGGATACTTTGGTATTCTGCAAGTTGCAGTAACTGTCAAGAGGTCCCACATTCTCTGAATGTAGATTTTATATTTTAGCCCTTGGTTGAAACAAGTCAACTCTAATTGAAATGAAAGTTCTTTCTTCATCTCATACTTTTGTGCAGTTTGCTTTTGAACTGTTATGTTGCTATGGAGCTGTTCTAACAATTCTATCTGCAATTGTCGACTATTTATATTTGTATTTAATTGTACAGGTATTTTTAGTCAGAAGCCATTGTAAATTTATCTCATGGTTGTTGTTTTTTCTCATTTCAGTCGCCCTTACACAAACAAAGTTATTACTCTGTGGTACCGACCTCCAGAATTGCTCCTGGGAGAAGAGCGTTATACACCAGCTATAGATGTTTGGAGCTGTGGGTAAGTCTCTTAACTTTGTCTTTTGTCTGTAACTCACATATTGTTAATGTGTACCCTGTTTTTCTGTTCACGTTGACTGTTTTTTTTTTTTTAGCTTTTGCTTAAGTTTGGAAAGGTGGGGACAAACTTTTGGCCAGCTTTCAAAGAAATCTGCTGAAAATTTCTTGATATCAGAGATACTTCTTCCCCAGTTGTCTTAAAAAAAAAAAAACCACTTTGTTTGAATTGGAATCCAAGTAAGAAATTCAGATAAGGTCCATAGATTGCAGTTGGTTGGTATGTCTCAAGTCTTAATTTATAAATTCCCCTTCTATCTATAGGTTCCTCCTCCATTGCTCTTGTTTTCCTGTTCTTTGCAATTTTTTATTGAAGAAACTGTGTCATTTGTCCTATAGAGTTTCCCACTCTCTGGATTTTACTTATTACATCCCTGTGGTGTTTTGTTTTGTTTTGTTTTTCCAGCATGGTTCTCCCTTTTATTTCTTGTAAATTGTAGATATAGTCAATTTGATTCCCAATCCATTAACCTACCCCAAAACGACTCTACAGGTAGTTTTGGGTACTTCTAATCAGTGGTACATCAAGGTTAGGTTTGGGGGCAGTGGGAGCCTCTGACTAGAGAGAAGGCAGTAAATGAGTGCATTGTCTGTAGCGAATTTAAAAACGGTAACACAACTGGTTAACTGCAAATCAGTCTGCTTCTTAACCACCATGTGTGGGCCCTTCTAAACAATGTCAGTGGTAAAATATTCATTCCCACCTGGGCAGATTTACACACACATACAAAACACATATAATGCTGTATGTGATATACAATTGTTTCTTTTTGAGACCTTACCAGCTATTAATGTTTATTGCCCAGATCCATTGATTCATTTGTAGTTTTTTGTAATGGTAGTATTGTAATTATATCATTCCTTTCTGAAATACTTTTGTAAAGATAAACAGTTTACCTATTTGGCTAAGCCCAGGTACAAATCACTTAGAAAAGATTGGATAAAGATTTGATTCTTTCGTTTTAATGGAGTGGTTTCCTAGTATCTTCCAGGCATGAGCAGTGAGAGGTTTTTTTGGTTTGTTTTTTCATTTTCACTATGAACTGATGGATTTAAACATTTGATGTGTTTTAATCCATTATGCTTATTATCTTATTCTTGCTATTGTCTTTATTCCTGTTATCCAATTTTTGGCCAGTGGGAGCTTATTCAAGTTAATTTTTTTTTTTTTAATTCTTCAAGTTAATTTCTAAATTCTTTTGACACAACCGATAGTGGTCTTTGAAAACATTCCTGTTTTCTGAGTCTAGGCTCATCCTGTTCACTTCCTATGCCAGACCTGTAATCAGCCATTTTTCTGGTTCCTTTTAGTGAGAAATGGTATTTAGAGACCACAATTTGAGTTTAGAGCTATATACATTTTAAAAGGGTTATGTTAGTTAATTGTTTCTTGTGTTATATGATTTATGGACACATATTGTCCTGGTCCTCCATATTTAAGATTCTGACATGTATACTTCCCAGGGGAGCAGATCACTTTTCCCCATTCTTTCTCTCGTCTGTTAATGTTGGTCTTTTAAAGGAGTACTGCAGGTTTTGTTTTTTGTTTTGTTTTGTTTTTCAAGATTCAAAAGGGTAGTGGATGGCAAGCATAGTTCCTTTGGTAACCTACCCAAATTAAATGAGGCCTTAGTTAATGTTAGTGACTCAAGCTGGGTGTGTTTGTGTTCTGGACTATTTGTATTAATAGTGTTAGCATTTAAATTGTTACAACTAGGCTCTAAAGTTAACACCCCATTAGATGCATAGGGAAAGTTCAGAGCTCTGTTGGTGCTATTAGTTCAGTTTGTGCAACCAGCAACCTTCTTGCGTGGAACAGTGTTGATTACATAATGTCTTCCCCACGTAAGAGCTTGAAATTGGAATAAAACAGTAAAACATGATTGGAAATTAAGGCCACAGAGAATTAGGCTTTCTTTAAAACCTACTGAATCAGTGAATTGAGGTTTGCTTGACTTTTGATGGGAGCTTACTATTTTGGTGTTCCATGAGGTGTTCTTTATAGAGAATGGTGCTGCAGTTCAGTTTGCAAATCAAGAGAGAACTAGGAAGACTAGTATAACAAATTATTCCTGGAGTCTGAAAACCCAGTTTTTTTTTTTTTTCTGCCTGTCTGGTATTACCAGTTGAGACGATACTGTATTTGGAACTTGATTTAGCAGTTAATGTAGGAGACAGAATTAAGTTTTACTTTTACTTTTCCACCTCTGGAGAAGGTTTGAGAGGATATTGGAGGTAAGAATTGGTCTTTTGTCATATAAGGTCAATATATGCACTCTATATAATAGAAAGGTATTAATTATTTTAAAAGCAAATTTTGTTTTGCTTTTCATATTTAGTCAAGCTAAAGAATTTCAAAATAAACCTGCACATTTTGGTTTTGTAAATATTTGTAAATAAATCTTATGTTAAAGGACAGGTCAAAATAGAGATTCTTTGTATATTTTTTTCATCTCCTGCTTTTAAGAAAATGAAATTTTCAGGCTTACAGAAAAGTAGAATATTTGTGTAATTTTTTCATGTATTTATTTATTTATTTATTTATTTTTTACACAGGCAGGCACCGGGAATCGAACCCGGGTCCTCTGACATGGCAGGCAAGCATTCTTGCCTGCTGAGCCACCGTGGCCCACCCTCCTTTATTTTTTAACAGCTTTATTGAGATATAATTTCATATACCATGCAGTTCACTTAAAGTGTATGGCTTATCTGGTTTATAGTATTAAGTTTCAGTGCTTTTTAGTATTACTACATTTACCTTTATATGCAGCCATTTTTTTTTTATTAATTAAAAAAAGAATTAACAAAACAATTAGAAATCATTCCATTCTACATGTACAATCAGTAATTCTTAATAACATCACATAGTTGCATATTCATCATTTCTTAGTACATTTGCATCGATTTAGAAAAAGAAATAAAAAGACAACAGAATAAGAATTAAAACAATAATAGAAAGAAAAAAAAAAAACAAAAAACCTATACCTCACATGCAGCTTCATTCAGTGTTTTAACATAACTGCATTACAATTGGGTAGTATTGTGCTGTCCATTTCTGAGTTTTCATATCCAGTCCCGCTGCACAGTCTGTATCCCTTCAGCTCCAATTATCCCTTCTCTTTTTTTTTTTTTTTTAATTAACGGAAAAAAAGAAATTAACCCAACATTTAGAGATCATACCATTCTACATATGCAATCATTAATTCTTAACATCATCACATAGATGCATGATCATCATTTCTTAGTACATTTGCATTGGTTTGGAAGAACTAGCAACATAACCGAAAAAGATATAGAATGTTAATATAGAGAAAAAAATAAAAGTAATAATAGTAAAATCAAAACAAAACAAAACAAAACAAAACAAAAACCTATAGCTCAGATGCAGCTTCATTCAGTGTTTTAACATGATTACTTTACAATTAGGTATTATTGTATGCAGCCATTTTTAAAACATTTTCCTTTATTTTTAACTTATTTTGAAATAATTTCAAGATTACAGAAAAGTTACAAGAATGTTACAAAGAACTTTGGTATAGCCGTTATCCAGATTAAGTGTTTTAACCTTTTTATTGAGGTGTACAATAAACTGCATATATTTAGAGTATATAATTTATAAGTTTTGCCATAGGAGTGCCATTTACATCATTACCACAACCAAGATAATGGTCACCCTCAAAAGCTTCCTTGTGCCCTTTGTGATCCCTTTCTTCCTCCCTTTGTCCCCACACCCATCCCAGGCAACCATTATTTTACTTTCTGTCACTAGAGATTAATTTCTATTTTCTGGAATTTTATGTAAATGGAATCATACAGTACATACTCTTTCTTTCCCTCTGATGTCTTCACTTGGCATAATTATTTTGAGTTTCATTCATGTGAGATTCATATTTAACATCTTGCCACATTCAATTCATCATTCTTTATATATATATATATATATATATATATATAACATGTATATGATATAAGAGATAATGTGCATGTTGAGCACATTTTTCCAAAACTATTTGACAGTAGTTGTATACATCATGCCCTTAATAATGTATATTTCCTGAGAGCAAAGATTTTCTTACAGATCCATAGTATAAATATCAGATTCAGAAAATTGAACACATATACTATTTTTATCTAGTACAATACTTAAACTATTTTCCATATTCCATATTCATCAGTACCCTAGTAATGCTCTATCATAAACAACCTCCTCCATCCCCCCTAAATACAGGATCTAATCCAGGATCATGTTACATGTGTTACATTTAATTGTCATTTTCTTTAATCTTTTATCATGAACACTTCTTTAGTCTTTCATGACATTTATATTTTTGAACAATGCAGTCCAGTTCTATATAAAATGTCCTCCACTTTGTATTTACCTGATATTCCCTCATGATTAAATTTGGGTTATGTGTTTTGGGATGGAATACCACATAAGTGATGTCCTGTTCTCATGGTATCACATCTTTACTTACCTTATTAATCATGTTCATTTTAGTCAGGGTATTGTCTTTTTTTCCCCCTACTAAGTAATTTCTTTTGTAATGAATAGTTTGTGGGGAAATACTTTGAGACTATATAATTATGTCCGTGTATGTTTGAAAGCACTTTTCAGAGTGGTAAAGATATTTATGTATAATTTATTTGAAAGGCCTGTTGAAACTGATTTTGACTGATGATGATAAACTGTTTCCTTTGCAAATACAGTGCCAAGAGAACTATGGCATAATACAAATTGTACAGAGCACAAGAATGAAAAAAGCTAATATTCCCTTTATAGAAACTGTAGAGCGTCCTTCTAAAATTGAAGTGTGAATTTTGTAATCTTTAGTTATTTCTGTAATTTACAGTATAGCTGATAGAAAAGGAGTCTTCACTTTCTCTGCCTGAGACTGTCCTTTTTAAATGGCAAGAGTTTGATCCACTGACAAATTTAGTCCTTTATATTACCTATTTTTACTGCAAGAATTACTTTCTTTTCATTATGAAAATTTCCTGATCTTTCAATTGTACTCTTTCTAGGTGCATCCTTGGGGAACTGTTCACAAAGAAGCCTATTTTTCAAGCCAATCTGGAACTGGCTCAGCTGGAATTGATCAGGTACAGCTATGCATGGGCTCTAGGTGTCTAGATGTGATAGGTAATCTCTTCCTCTAATTTCAATCACTTTTCACTCATTCTGCGAAATGAATTTAATGCTCCGCGTAAGTTTCTTCTCACTCAACCAAGATTGCCACATATTTTGTCATGGATTATAATGTAAAGAAATTATAGTCCACTGAATTTTTATGTCTTACCTTGCATATTTTTTCTTAGCTGTTTATATAAAAGCATGTCATTTTTAGGATAGCTGTTTAATTCTAAGGTTAGATTAGAATTAAACTAATTCAGCAAACATTTATAGAAACTTCTATGCAGCAGATTCTTTTCTCTTTAAACTTTGGAATTCAGAAATAAATAAGATAGGTCTCTGCCCTCAAGCTCAAAATTTAGTAAGGTTAGATCATTATAAAATAGAACCTATAATAGAGGATTTGGGGGAAGTCCTAGGGTTGGAATGAGGTCTGTTTTGTTTTCTAATTTTCAACAAGACTAAAGGGAAGACTACCTCAGGTCATTGTAGACTTTTTTCAAGGTAGTATGTAACTCATAGTATTTATTATGCAGTATTCTCTCAATTATCCGTAGAAATTTCCAGTCTCAGACTTTCTTCTCCTTATTTTCCCTGTTAATATACTGTAGGACAACTTGGTAATAGCTGTTGTATAAGTTACTACTAATTGAACAAAATAATTGGGATTAAGAATGTGTTTTATATAACCAAACATGTGGATCATTTTGGATTATTGTGCCAGTATTTTCTCTTCACTGTCTTGTAACCCATTCCTTCTGCCCTTAATCAATGAGGTCATATTCTGCGTTTCTGCATGCGCTCTAATGTAATAAGCCAAGACTCTTCCGACCCCAGGAGGTAATCATTTCTGCTTATAGAACCTCCAGAATTCATGATGCTGACTCACTCACTTCCTTGTTCTTGCTTTTTGCTTTGTTTTCAGCCGACTCTGTGGTAGCCCTTGTCCAGCTGTGTGGCCTGATGTTATCAAGCTGCCCTATTTCAACACCATGAAACCTAAGAAGCAATATAGGAGGCGTCTACGAGAAGAATTCTCTTTGTGAGTTTGGTCAAAATGTACTTCTAGTTTCTTTATCTGACTGGTGTTGGGACTTGACGTCTTCCTCATCTTGGGAGTTAGTGTTGTCCAAGTTTATTATGACAGCACACTACAGGAAAACATTTTCTTTTTGAAATACATGAGTTTTATCATAGCCCTTTGTCATTTTCTCTTCTTAACAATATACAAATTTTCTCATAGTCCCTTCCATCTTTCTAAAACAAAAAGAGAATGGAAAAAAAAAGAGAGAAAGAGAGAATGGAGCTGCTAGCTTCATTTTTCCTACGTGCATTTTAGCATTTCCTAAATCCTATGTGGGAGCATCTCTGCTTTTTGCATTAGCCAACTCCCAACTTTTTCCACAATTTCACACGAAACTGAAAATGCAAAGACCTTTTAACAAAAGGTTACAGGTTTGAGAACTGTGGGATCATTGTGAACTTGTCCTTTCTGTGTTCCTTTCCACAGCATTCCTTCAGCGGCACTTGATTTACTAGACCACATGCTGACACTAGATCCTAGCAAGCGTTGCACAGCTGAACAAACCCTACAGAGTGACTTCCTTAAAGATGTCGAGCTCAGCAAAATGGCTCCTCCTGAGTAAGTGCTGGTGGCCGCAAAGGGACCCTAAACCTCACCCTAGGCCTCAAGAGATGAGAATAGGTTTTTAAAAGGCACAACAAATGGCCAAGTAAGTCAAAAGCGGAGAGGTATCCTTGAGTGTTATGGTTGATCAGGTTTGTTTTATTGTTTTGTTTTAGCAGGGAATTAGCTGTAATAATGTGAGGTTTAGCTATGATGTGTGTTCTAATTTGATACAAGCTATTCTTTTTCCCTCAGCATACTGCCCTATTCAACTTCTTTGAAAATATTTATTCTAGTTTTTGCCCCTAACCATTCCATATGCTTGAATCCCCTATGTCTATGAAGACCATGTGTATCCCACACTTGCAAAGACAGTTCTAGTTTTAAATAATCTCTAACACTGTCAACTTATGTATCCTGAATTCTGTAGTATCCTCTGGAGTTTTAGACTCTCATCCTGTATCCTGGCAGATAAAGTCTTTTATTTTTTAATTTATCATTGACAGTGTTAAAATTTTCGTGTCAGATTTTTTGGTTATTTTCTTTCCTTAAGAAAGACCGTGGGGCTGGCCACGGTGGCTCAGCAGGCAAGAATGCTTGCCTGCCATGCCAGAGGACCCAGATTGGATTACCGGTGCCTGCCCATGTAAAGAAAAAAAAAATGGACAGGATATTAGTACGTAAGCAGATAGCAACTATACGTCTCATTGTTCCAAAGTAATGTCCAAATTCCTTTACTGCATTCGAATTTTCACAGGTTGAATGTGGCTTGAAATACATAAGCTTTTCACTGAAGTTTGGGTACTCCTATTAATAGAGAGTTTGGGCTGTGTTAATCTTTATTGTTTAAAGGTTTGATCTATTTGGACTTTTTGCATTATTGAGTTTAGGAAAGTCTGAAAATACTCTAAAAGATGTATTTACTAGACCCTACACATAAAAAAGTTGATAGTCAAATTGAAAGTTCAGTGGGCAGAAAGAAGTTTTTGGTCCTCACTGACCAAATATCACAAATTGATCTTACATAGAGATGATTTAATCATGATACACTTACATGGTTCCAAGATTTAAATCACCACCATTCCTCTTTCCTAGATTTTTTTGTAGATGTTAACAAGCCATCCATCTCTGTCCTACTATTTATTCCCAGCCAAAACTTAACCAATGAAGTTCTCCTTTATTCTTGTTATACCAAATAAGAACAGTTATAAGATTTTAAAAATTTGACTAGAATATGGGAGTTTATATAGCAGGAACATGTATTGGATCATCAAGATCCTCATTTCTTACTTTAGAAACCTTTGGGACTTTTGAGTTTTATTTCCGTAGACTATAATTTGTCTTATTATTTTTTTTTTTTTTTTTTTTTTTTTTTTTAAAGAGAAAGGGAGGAAGGGAAGGAAAGACAGAGAGAAGGAAGGAAGGAAGGAAGGAAGAAAGGGAAACATCTTTAAACATTTTCTTGTTTTATTATATTTTGTTTGTTTGTTTGTTTTTTACATGGGCTGGGGCCGGGAATCGAACCGGGGTCCTCCGGCATAGCAGGCAAGCACTCTTGCCCGCTGAGCCACCGCGGCCCGCCCTGTCTTATTATTGATAAATCATTTGTCTTGATTTTTTTTGTACTGCTACTATCATTTACTAACTTTTCTTGTTATTTTTATATTTTCCTTATCCTTCCCATTTCCCACTGCTTTTTGTCTTCCGATTTTAAGTCCTTCTTTCCTCCAGTCACTCACTTCTGCATTCCCATATATATATTTTCCCTCTGTTTTGTCTTTTTCCAGCCTCCCTCATTGGCAAGATTGCCATGAATTGTGGAGCAAAAAACGGCGACGTCAACGACAAAGTGGTATCGTAGTGGAAGAGCCACCTCCATCCAAAGCCTCTCGAAAAGAAACTACCTCAGGGACAAGTGCTGAGCCTGTGAAGAACAGCAGCCCAGCACCACCTCAGCCTGCTCCTAGCAAGTTGGAGCCTGGGACTGGGGATGCAATAGGTCAGTGCTGGGATGGAGCCTTTGTGCTTGTATAGCACATTTTGATAGGCTTTGAAGGTCAAGTACAAGGAGTATGTGTGTGTGTGTCTTTTAGTTTTTAATGATTGAAGCATTAGTAAAGTGATCAGTATGTTCTCATTGTAGAGAGAAAGAAGGAGATAGACCAAGTTTGTAAATGTGGTCCAAGAAACTCTCTGATAGATCATTTTCTTTTTCTGAAATAGGGAATACTGTATCTTAGGCATAAATCAGTGACTTAGGTAAGCCAAATTTAATTTCAGGTTGGTTCACCCATGGCTCTTTAACACACATAATTTGGAACCTTGTTTATTTCAGTTGGATTTGATAAGACCTTTAGAATCTAATCATATTAAATCACATTTGCTAGATGTTGTTAGTTCCATAGACTGTTTGGCCTATATACACCCAAAATTGTTTAATAATGACCTATTATAATGAAATAGTTCTCCTGTAGTACCAACAATTTTTCATAACTACAGATATTCTTTTCTTAATTCTGTTTGCCATTCCTGTCTTCCTGCAGCAGTGGTTCTCAACACTGGCTACACATTAGATTCATCTAGGAAGTTTTAAAAAGAAATACCCAGAAATATTTGCCAGATCTCTAGAGGTGGGGCCTGGGACATCTGAATTTTAGAAACCTCGCTTAGTAATTCTGATGTACAATAAGGGTTGAAAATCAATGACCTAGAAGAATACAAATAAAACAAAATCACTTCTACACACAATGCAGAAATGTTTTAGTTAGTCCTTTTCTTTATAAATGAAAGTGTGAAGAACAACAAACTATCATGGCAAATTGAGGCATGAAAAATGAAACTTCATTCTTTCAGTGTTATAAGTTGCTCTTGCCAGTTGAAGAAGGCAAAGCCCCTTGCCCTAACTGTCCTCTTATGTTGGCTTCACTGTCTCTCCACAGGCCTTGGTGACATCACACAGCAGCTGAATCAAAGTGAATTGGCAGTGTTATTGAACCTGCTGCAGAGCCAGACCGACTTGAGCATCCCTCAGATGGCACAGCTGCTTAACCTCCACTCTAACCCAGAGATACAGCAGCAGCTGGAGGCCCTGAACCAATCCATCAGTGCTCTAACAGAAGCCACTTCCCAGCAGCAGGACTCAGAGCCCATGGCCCCAGAGGAATCTTTGAAGGAAGCACCCCTTGCTCCGGTGGCCCAGGCTTCAGCAGAACAAATGACCCCTGAAGCATCAAGCACACCAGCTGACATGCAGAATATGTTGGCAGTTCTCTTGAGCCAGCTGATGAAAACCCAGGAGCCAGCAGGCAGCCTGGAGGAAAACAACAGTGACAAGAACAGTGGGACACAGGGGCCCCGAAGAACTCCCACAATGCCACAGGAGGAGGCAGCAGGTAAACAGACCGGTCATGAATCTCATTGAGCTCAGGTGCTGTTGATCCTCTTAAAAAAATCTCTTTAACATTTTCTTTTTCACATCAATGGCCTTGATTTCAGTTTTTCTGTAACCTAGTCTACAGGAGAACATAATAGCACCAGTGGTGTATTTCTTGCCTGGTTTCTTTTAGCTAAATCTCAAAGCTTCTCAAAGCACCTTGTATGTACTGATTGTTTTTCCACTTCCTAGAAGGTAGGTAAGTAAACCCCAGTGTTCAAATCAGGAAAATCACAACCATAACATAGTTGGTGATGCATCTTGAACTATTGTGTGTGTCATGGCCAGGTAGTACTAGCACTTAAAAATCCACCTTCCAAGCAAACCATTATCAGATTGTACTTTTTTATCTCTGGTGTAGTGGATGCTAGATACCAAAGTTTTACCTGAAAGATAACAATCAAGAAAACCCTAATAAAATGTCTTGTTAACCTCCTAGAGAATAATTTAAGAATATTTCTAAATATTTCTAAATAATTAACACCATACATTTTCTTTTAAAATAATGGCATATGAAAGTAATTCCTTTTAATCCATATTATTGAAAGGAACAATTGAATTGACCCCAAAGTAGGAAGTTAGTATTATATAAAAAAAGAGAAAATCTTGAGGGGGGAAGGTATATGTTATGCCCTGGTTTCACATGATACAGCATGAAATTTATTTGAGGATAAAGAAGTTTAAATTCTCTATAATCAATTATGATTTATAGGCTCTTTGCAAAGTATTTACCTATCTGAAAGGGTTTTCAACTCCTTGGACATTTTCACTATGAAAATAGAAATCATTTGTCTATCAAGACCCAATGGAATTAGGGAATAATGAGAAGGGGGCAAGGGCTGATGAAGTACACTGACCTTCAACTTTAGGGTCCTGCGTCAACATTTCATATGGGATAGTGCAGAAAATATATGCCAGTTTCTGCTGGTTTAGCATCAAATACATAAGCTAATTTTCAAATGTAAACCATGTAAAAACTGTAAGATTGTATAAATAATTAACCCCCTAATTTTACAGATAGCACAGCTCAGGGAATTTAAGCAAGCCTGTTTATGGTTCCAATGCTGATAATTGTCAGAGGTAGAACTAGAAGTTGTATACTTGTATTTCTTAATTCACTTTGCTACTCTAGTGTCATGCTGATTCCAGTTGTGTTTAAGAGTTTCCAAGATGTAGAATAACAGAAAACTAATCTAGAAGTAATACAGGTATAACTTGTCTCACCCTACCTCCCCCCCCAAAAAAACCTCAGTTCTTATCAAAATACCTGAAAAAAGTGGTTCAAATGAAGTACCATAATGACTGAAAGAAATTTACCTAGTAAAGGAGCCAAAAAGCTATCAACCAAATGGTAAAATTTAATTAAAATGTAAGGCCTGCCCTGTGGCCTGAAATTGTTGAATTTGCTTTTCAGAGGCACTACCCTGATTGTTGCCATCACCCCTGGATTATCCAGTTAGTATCTCTATTCTATCTGCTGTCTTGCTTTCCCCCTGCTGCCTCTTATTTGGCCATTTAGCTGTTCATTAACACTTCCACCAGAGGGCAGATTGGATAAACCAGAGAAGGTGAAAGTAGCAGTTTGGCTACTGTACTTGGGAAAAGGTGGTTGTTGAAATCCAGTGAGTCAAATGAAGTTTTTAAGTTATTTGAACATTTTATTAATACCTCCCTCCATTAGTGCAGACTGTTAAGGATTGGTAATATTGTTAACATCTTTATTATAACAGTATCATTTATAAAAATGTGATCTTTGTAATTCCTTTAAGAAGTTTTATTGATCTTAGTTAAGTGGTTCTTTATAATTCATCTGTGTTGCTACTTTGGAATAGAGTTTTCATCCCCTTATACATGTGAAATAATTTGAAAAGGTGACTTGAGCTCAAGAATTAGTTCTATTGAAACATAATTAGGTTGTTTACATAGAAGTCAAAATATGTGAAAAGTGGTATAGCGGTAAAAATATAAGTTTAGATTTGCCAAATTTTGCAGTTAGGCATTCTTAAAGTTGTTTGCCCTCCATCTTACAAAAATCCTGGTGTCCATTTCATGTATAGTCCAAAAAATACTTTTAAAAATAATTGGTACTGTGATCGTCTTATATAGAAAGATATGTTTCTGTAATGACAGAAAAAGGCTCTGAAATCTATAGTGTTTGTAGTACACTTACCCTTTCTTTTTCAGGGTATCTACTCTTCAAGTTGTGAATTTTCCATGACAAATTTTTTTGTCCTTAAACTCATTTTCCCCTGCCAACCATCCAATCAGCCAGCAAGTGATTTGTGTGCTGTATATAGGGTGACCAACTCATCCTGGGACTATACCAATTTAAAAATGGAAGGTCCACAACCTGGGAAGCCCCTCAGTCCTGGGCAAACAGAGATGGTTGGTCAACCTACATGCATACTATACAGAACACTAGACTTCATCCTTCCACTGCACAATCTTACAATTTTGTGGTGTTTTCAGAGCGCTTTCATCTGCATGCTCAGGAAATGTAAACTTAACTTTATTGATTTTCTTTGCAAAATATAATTAAGGTAAATTTGCTACTAAAATATCTAATTATGACAAAATATTTTTTGACTTGTCTGGGTAATACCTTCACAAGTTCAGATAATGAAGAATTGACATTTAAAAATATGCTTTCATAGGGAACAGAAATATTGTTCATTTGGAAAATATCCCAAAACAGTGAACCTTTTCTTCAGGATAACCCTCATCTCTCTAAAGGCGCTATTCTAATTGTACTTTTGTCACAGTGGTTTTGTGTATCTTCAAATTCATGTCATTTTACATCTTTCCTCTCCTGCCAGGAGTTCATTGAGACAACAGTTGCCAGGCTTAGGCAAATTAGCCAGCAGTGGGGAAAAAAGTCTGGACAGTGGTTCTTCATGAACACTTTCATACACAAAGATCTTTGAAAAGACAGAGTGTGATGTTGGTTCAATACATTTTTAATATTCCATTCTTGTCAATGTCTCCAAGATAAATAGATGTTAATTAACTGCCCATTCTACATGACACTAGGGGTTTAGTAATTTTTTCCATAGCATGGAAAAAATGCAGGCAGTAGGAAAACAAAATAGAAAATAGATTTAGTCTTTATAATTACTTTAACATAGAAAGCTGAATGACAGTATGGTGGCTAATATCCCTTTCTTCAGAATGTGATTGTGGGGGGGGGATACTTAGGTTGCGAGAAACAGGTGTATATTTATACATGACGGTAATGAAAGATTTTTGCTTTATTTCATCTCTCCTGTGTATTCTTTAAGTTCTATTTCAGGTTATATCATCATTAAACTTTTTGTAAAATGTATTAGCAAAGTCTATACAAGGTCTACTGTTGTACAGCAAGATTATGTCCTAGAATTGTGACCACAGCATGTGTATTGTTCCCTTTCATCTTCCTTCTTTCTACTTTACTTTCATTAATGTTTTGATCCAACAGCAAAAAGATGCGGGGAGGGGGGACTGCCAACAGCCTACATGTTAGAATACTTCCTTAAGGAAGGAGATGGAGGAAATCTCCTCAAACAAAATTCAGGACAATAATCTTTTTACATGCGCTGTTAGACCTAGAATGCAACTGTTTTACTTTTTAATCACTTGAATTTATTTATAAATTGCAATTTCTGGTCCCAAGATTTTATTCTTTATATATCTGATTACATGTATTGATATTTGTTTATGTTGGGCAGTGTGTGTGTGTGTGTGTTTATAATCACATGTGATTTTTAAGATGGTGTTTAAAAGAAGTAACCCTTCCACAGCATGTCCTCCTCACATTCTTCCACCAGAGAAGAGGCCCCCTGAACCCCCTGGACCTCCACCGCCGCCACCTCCACCCCCTCTGGTTGAAGGCGATCTTTCCAGCGCCCCCCAGGAGTTGAACCCAGCCGTGACAGCCGCCTTGCTGCAACTTTTATCCCAGCCTGAAGCAGAGCCTCCTGGCCACCTGCCACATGAGCACCAGGCCTTGAGACCAATGGAGTACTCCACCCGACCCCATCCAAACAGGACTTATGGAAACACTGATGGGCCTGAAACAGGGTTCAGTGCCACTGACACTGATGAACGCAACTCTGGTCCAGCCCTGACAGAATCCCTGGCCCAGACCCTGGTGAAGAACAGGACCTTCTCAGGCTCTGTGAGCCACCTTGGGGAGTCCAGCAGTTACCAGGGCACAGGGTCAGTGCAGTTCCCAGGGGACCAGGACCTTCGATTTGCTAGGGTCCCCTTAGCATTGCACCCAGTGATCGGGCAACCATTCCTGAAGGCTGAGGGAAGCAGCAACTCTGTGGTTCATGCAGAGACCAAATTGCAAAACTATGGGGAGCTGGGGCCAGGAACCATTGGGGCCAGCAGCTCAGGAGCAGGCCTTAACTGGGGGTCCCCAGCTCAGGCTTCTGCTTATGGAAAACTCTATCGGGGGCCTACGAGAGTCCCGCCAAGAGGGGGAAGAGGGAGAGGAGTTCCTTACTAACCCAGAGACTTCATTGTCCTGAAAGACTCCTCCCCTATCCATCCTTCCATCCTGTCCTCTGAACCTTTAATGAAATCATTTGCCAGAGCGAGGTAATCATCTGCATTTGGCTACTGCAAAGCTATCCGTTGTATTCCTTGCTCACTTGCTACTAGCAGGCGACTTACAAAATAATGATGTCGACACCAGTTCCCCTGGATGGGCTATAGCCAGAAAATTTACTTCAATTCTACCTAGTAGACATAAGTAGAGAGTACAGAGAGGGTCATTAATTTGAAAAGTCAATGTTTTATTAGCTCATTGCCTGCATTTCCTCAGAAGAGAGAGAACAGTTTCAGTTTTGAGATGAGATGACTGGGAGAGGCTCTCTTTATGTTTTTAAAGTTTTGGGTTTTTTATTTTATTTTATTGGTTTTTCTTTTTTATTTTAATATAGAGCTTTTGTGGGTTTTTTTGTTTTGTTTTGTTTTTAAGAGATTAGTGTTCACAAAATTTGAGCTGCTCTTAGACTTTTGCTCTAAGGGAAATGAATGACCTGGCTGAGTTAAATAAATGTTTCCTTCCTCTCCACCATCTCATGTTTTTGCTTTTAAGCGATTTTTTTCCCCATTGAGCATCTTGAACATACCTTTTTCCAAATAAATTACTCGTTCTTCAAATTTGCTCCACTTTGACAAAAGGCATGCTTAGTCTCCCTGCACATAAAGCAGGTTGTAGAAAGTGGTGCTCTTGGGCAAGTAGGTAGACTTTACCCCATCTCCCAACTCTTTCCTTTTTGCCCCATCTTGATAAAGGTTTTTCCTCTCTCCTTCTCTTTTCCTGTCTCCCTCGCTCTCTCTTTTTTTCTTTCTTTTTTTTTTTTTGAGGCATTTGTTTGGAAAAAATTAATCGTTGAGATGCCCAAGAACTTGGGATAATCCTTCACCTTTTTTGAAATAAAGGAAAGGAAATTCAACTCCTACATTGTTCTCTGTAACTTTTCAATTCCAAAATGTTTTTTTTGTTTTTTGTTTTTTAAACCATGTTCTGATGGGGAAGTTGATTTGTAAATGAGGACAGCCTAGGACTTTGCTGCTGATTTGGAGTTAGAGGTGATACCTCCATACCTAGAAGGCTAATAAGAGCAGTGAGCATATTGTTTACACTTGTGTTTTTATGTCAAAAACAAACTTTCAGACAGAGCGTTGTAATATTGTCAAAGAGGAAGAGAAAAGTCATCCTGAAAATACATGGAAATACAACTTCGTTTGGTGGGGGGGGTGTTTTTCTGAAGATATATCAATACCTGATATCTTTTTAAAAAAATAACTTTAAAAGAGTAGACCATGACAAAGAACAGTATTGACATATACACATCCCAGCATGTATATCTTGCCAATTCTTAAAGGAATTTTTCTTCTGAGGGGTTTGGCTTTTATTTCAGTATTGGTAAAAGAGTTAAATTATGGCTTCCTGGGAAAAACTTTGCCTTATCACAAACAGGAAATGGGAAGGAAAAGGCTCTCAAGGTGGGATAATTTGGGAGGCATCTCATTCTGGCTTCCAATTCTGTGTGAGTACCAGCATACAGAGTGTTTTAAAAGCAGATGCACACTCATATAAAGTAACTGCGCAGACTTAGACTTCAAAACAAGTTAGCCCCCTTTTACAAAAAAAAGGCAAACATGCTTCAGCACTTGGAGAATAGTTTTCAGAATTCAGTGAAGGTTTGTGTTTCAATGCCAAGTTCATATATAAAAAATAAATTTTAAGAGAAAGTGCACTAATAAAAAGAAAATCTTTAAAGAAATGGAAGAAGAACCCTCTTCAGATACTTACATGAAGACTCTTTTCCCCTGCTACTGAAATAGGTAGATAACTGGTGTGTGTATTTCTTTATTATTCTCTAGTTTTTGGTCTGGCCTTGCCCTAAGGGCCAAACATTGATTAGAAAGAGAACCATCTAACCATTTTGGCCTTGATGGCATTTTGTACCAGTGTGTCCAATCAGATTTGCTAGGCTCACTGAGATGATACTAGTAAATTGCATTAAAGTTCATCTGACCTTCTGTCTGTTGACTTTTTAGTCCTCAGATACGGGCCTTTGTATTTTAGAATATTTATATTTGAGGCATTTGGCCCCATTCTCTCCTGTTTTTGATTAATGAACCTAAGCCTGAGATACTTTCATAAGTATCTGTTCATTGAAAAATTGTTTTTTCCCATCACATATGAATAAAATTCTCTGTATGTTTTCATTGTATTTTGGTTATCAGTAATCATCAATAATGTTTTTCTTTCCCCCCTCTTACCCCTTATTTTAATTATGCCAGATATTCTTATTAATATACCTAAGCCTCCATTCATCCATCTCCACTAGGGAAGGGGGTGAGTGTATGTGTGCGTGTGTGTATGTGTGTGTATGGTCCCCATCTCACCCCTACACCCATTTTGGAAGTCTAAAGAGAAAAAAGTTTTTTTTAATTTGACTTTCTAAAAGCAGAGGAAAAAGACACTTAAATATCCTGGAATCTGTGGAGGAAGAAAAGGTATTCGTTAAATTTTCAGCTATATTATCTATACACATGATGAAACTAAAGGTTTGGCAGAATTTCAACTTGACTATTAGAAAATTACAAACCCAGTAAATTTAATTCCACTCAAAAGTGGTTTTGTTCTGTTTTGTTGTAATTATTATACCATGGGAGATATTAAGTCTATTAAATACATTATTTTGAACAGATGAGAAATCTGATTCTTTTCATGAATGAGATGCAAAACTGGTTTGACCAGGTTCATTTTTTGTGGTTTTGAAAAGAAATTTACTTGGCCCAGTTACCTTAGTATTTCCTTCAACTCATAGGAACAAAAGGATTTCTAAATGAGAACAGATGTATATGTTTTAAGGAGAGCAGTTAGCACAAATTTGTAAGTAGGATTTCTGTTAGCTTATGCCTTAGACATCGCCCAACCACTTGTATGTGTGTGTATATATATATAATATGCCTATAAAGTTACAGTGCTAAAATGGTTACCAGCAGGTTTTGAGAGAGAATGCTGCATCAGAAAAGTGTCAGTTGCCACCTCATTCCTCCTGATTTAGGTTCCTGACACTGTATTCCTTTCTCTCTCTTGTTTATGCCCCCCCATCGGGTGTACCTTGTCTGTGTACAGATATTTTGTAATATATTAAATTTTCTTTGAGTTTATAAAAATGGAAAGTGGAGATTGGAAAATTAAATATTTCCTGTTACTATACCACTTTTGCTCCATTGCATTTACTTCTTAATCTTTACCCTCTGAGCAGATCTGATCATGTTTAAAGGGGATTTTTCCTCCACTTTATATTAGAAGCTTTCTGTCTCAGAATCACTGTAGACGTGTAAACTATTAGGAAAAAAAAAAGAGTTTACAGGGTTTGAAGAGGTACTTAGCATTAGACTAAGAGAGAACAAAAAAGTTGGTGGCGAAACCATAAGATGTGTTTTTTTTTTAAAGTGGAAAACAATTACACAAGTATGCCGGGTCATCAGAGGAGTTGAGCTTCATATACCCTGACTTCTGATAGATGTGAGTGGGTTTGAGCTCAACTACCATCAAAGCAAGTCGGTAAGAGGCTGTTGAAACTCAAAGGATAGTCTCAGACCAGACCACCACCCCAACTCCTTAGTTCCCATGTTATTGAGTCAGCATAGAAATTAGTGTCCATTGCTCTGTTAAGATTTCTTGATGCTTTGCCTGTACTGAAGGTGAATCAAAAGTGTTTGGGTAGGGCAGGTGATGGTGGTGCCCTGGCAGAGTTCTTGCCTGCCATGCCAGAGACCCGGGTTCGATTCCCGGTGCCTGCCCATACAAAAATATATATATATTTGGGTAAAATCCCTATTATCTCCATAATCTTTCCCATCCCCACCTAAGAAGAGAATTCCTTTCCCTTCCCTTTCATGGTTTAGAACATTGAGGATTAAATTTCCTTTGTAGTGTGTGCTGCAGTCCTGCTACTTATGACATAAGTAGACAGAGAAGGAGCAGATAAAACCCATCAGGAGACACAAAAGAAGAGGGAAGATAGGTATCTGGAAGTTTGAGTGGAGTGAGTGGTCATATAATGTTAAGGTGTACACCAGAACAAAGGGAATTAGGAAGAAGCTGAATTTAAAAATGGTGACTAATGAGAGTTGCCAACCTGTCTTTGAATCCCCGAAGTTTAAGTATGGTATTCCCTTCCCTGTGGACTAAGTCATCTCTGCTCAGAAGGAAAATGAAGAGCTCAGGATTGTTCCAATTCCTGGAATCTTGTGTTCCTAATTTGTGTTCAGAGAAAAGAAATTAAATTTAGGTCTTTATTTGCAAATTCATGATTAGTGTGAACCTCAACCTATTAGAGAATATTGTTTATAAGCACTGACTTTTACATTCTGTGCCTAATGGCTAAGGACCTAGCTAACCTGGAATTGATCATGCTCAAGGTCATTTCTGACTAGAAGCCTTAATGCTCAGTACCTGAATTTCTTAGGCACTGTCTTTCCCTGGACAAGTATCCTTAACTATATGGTAAGGTTAATGCTTCAAGGAAGTTGACAGTTAAGTCTCTTGGTACTGAACTGGGATTTCCATTGTCATTAAAGATTACTCCCTAGCTATAGAGATATACGGACTTCTCTGCTCACAACTTAGTCATACTGCAGGGCTAGGTGGAATGGGAGTGAGGGGTTCCTAAGTAAGCAAATAATCATTCAAGAGAAAGGCAGAACTACTGGTCTTCAGATTGGGCTGAGAGGGAAGGTGAGAATTTTTGGACACTTGTTAGTTTTGCTGCCCAGTTGTGGCATTTTTTCATCTATTGGGGCATCTTTAGCCTTGGAAATACAAGATAAGTGGGAGCTGTATTCAAGCCAAGGTTGACAGTCTCTGGGAAAAGTTGACATCTGGAGGAATTGCCAGTGGTACTGGACTATTCCTCACCATGTACAGCTGTCTACATATCTTATCCACCCACTTTTTTTTTTTCCTGCTTTCTTCCCACTCACCACCCAACCCCCATGCTAACAGATATTGATTGCTTAACCCTGCTGGGTATTTAGAGTTATTGTTGTTACATGGTTTTGAATGGTAATGAGAGGCAATCAGGAAGAAAAGGGTCCATCCAGATCCTCAACTTACAGGGAAGGGGCAAAAGAGAAATCAAAGGAACCATACATAATGCTAAGAGCTATGAAAGGAATTTGTGTGGTGTACAAGAGATCCTGAGGCCGAGTTAGGTAAGGCAAGGAGTCATCTTTCAGTCTTCTTGCCTCCCTTCTTTCAACCTTCACCTCTACATCCCCTCCTCCATATCCTGACACTGTTGCTTTTGCTGATGACATTTCTAAGCTCAGTTGCAAGTGGTGTCTGGGAAGTAAAGCTTGGTGAAACGGGGACGCTGCTATCCCTGAGAAAGCAGAGGACTGCTTTGATGCCCTGGTGATTAGTGACTAGGAGCCAAAACTGGCTTTGGCCACTGGATTTTTCTGTATCTCTGTTTCAGAAATGACTAATCCAAGGCTGAGAGAAAGAAGCTGATAAGGAGTTAGTCTTTAATACCCTTTTGATGAGATGGGTGGGCAGATAGTGAAATTTTCTCAGTATTCAGGCCTCATCTATAGCATACTTCTCTGAAATAAGAGGTAATGGCCATGAAGTCAGTTCACTTAGATACAGGTTTCTAGGACCTGGAAATAGATGGAAACTTTGAATGTTTCTCTGGCATGATTGTAAACTAAGGATAGTGTTGCTAGCTCTAAAGGAATGAAAGACATTTTATCCAAGCCAGCCTTCCCTGAGGGAGGCAAGACGGAAAGACCTTAAAGAGGCCACCATGTAGCTGTAAGAGCTAAGTGAAGAGCAAAGCCTGGGTGTCTTTCTGCTACCTGAGGAGTCTATCTGATGGGTTGCCACTAGGAGAAGAAACTTCTCCCTCCTGGGTTTCAGAACTACAGCAGGGCTTGATGAAGGACACACTTGGTGACCATCAGCTTGTAGACAACCATCATCACCAAGGCTGATAGAATTTTGAATGCTTTGGCCCTGGAAACGAGGCTGAATTGAAAGACTTAGAGAAAGCTTAGGAGCCTGCCCTTTTATAAATTAGGGAACTTCCAAGTTTGGCCCTGCACTAATATTCACAATTTCTGTTAGGAGACCAAAGGTCTCATATAAAATGAAATAATACAAAAAAGAGGTGGGAAATAAGGATTCTGCAGGAGAACTAGAGCAGGCTGCAGAAAAGTCTTAGAGTATACTTGCTTATAAAGAAGAGATAATAATAGGGAATTGATGGAAAAATTATGGGCATCCAAGAATTCCCCTTGATTACAATAGTGTTACCTTTGGGGCTGGAGAATGAGCCCAGAACTGTTAGGCTGGGAGATGCTATGAAGACAGATTTTCCCTAGGAAGTTAGACTATACTCATATAGGAACAATTGCTTAGCACTATTATCTGCCTAGTTCAAGAGTGCAATTCAGGGATAAAGAGGGAATGACAAGGATGCATCATGTTAAAATGTTTTTTGTGGGGTTTTTTTGGAGTTTTAAAACTCCTGCAAGTGGCTTTGTGTATTTTAGGTCAACCTTGAAACTCATTCTCCCCCCTCATTTTAGGTTCATGCATAGGCTAAACATACAAGAGCAAGTAAACCAGAACATGTAAGTTACAAACTGCTACATAGAAGCAGTAGAGTTTGTATAGTTGGGTGTCCTCTTTGGACAATGAAAAACAGGCTCAGAAAGTTGAGAAATTTGTAGTGTTGTGAGAAAGAAGGGGAAAGAGACAGCAAACTATCATTTGCTGGGTGGCTACTATGTGTCAGGCTCTGTGCTAAATGCTTTGCATTTATTATCTTGATTCTTAAGCACCTAGAGGCTCAGGGATGGAAAAAAAATAGCTAACCTTCCTCTAGGCAAATCCTTTTAATTATCCTGGAGTAATATATGTGGTGGGCCACTTTTTCCTCCCTAGCAACACAGGGCTAACCAGAGGAAGTGAAGAGTCAGCATATGAGAGTGAGGTTAATCTGTGAAAGTACCAAACAGTGAAAGAGACTCGTGCATAACTTCTCTGTCCCTAGAGACCTGCTAAAATATGATGTTTAGAGGTAGGCCAGAGCCTGGGCTGGGAACAGATTATTATTGGCTCTGAAATTGATTTTTGTTCTAGAAAATCAGGTCATGGGTAGAGAATATAGGATTAATTTTAGAAATAGGGAACAAAATGAGGCTTCTCGTTCTAGGATGTCTTCAAAGAAAATCGTGTTTATATCCTATGAATAAACTTCTATCAGGGAGGTAAACAAAATCATTTGATGACCATGCTTGTTTTGGTGTTTCGTGTTTTGCTTTGTTTTATAACACACTTTGAAGTTAAACTAAATTTGTAATTTTGAAAAGACTCAGTGCCAAATTCAGGATTGGTAGGGACACGTGGTTGTGTGAAAACTGACAAGTGAGTATGATTGTGTTCCTCATAGTTGTTTTATGTGACTTCTCAGGCATTACACCATTTGGTGGCCAGAAATAATACCATTAGGTGTATCCCATCATAGCAGAGTCTTGACCTGAGAACAGGGCAACCTCTGGAAGAAGAAGATTGAGGAAAGTCCTATCCTTAGGAATCTTTTAGGTCTAGTGAGAGAGACAAGTCTTGTACTTAGGTGGGGAGTGGGGAACTGGTACTGCAAGTCAGTCCATTAATGCAGGTTATAAAATAGTACCCTAATACAGAGGGAGCTAAAGCAAATAAATGATCAGAAAAAGTTGAGTTAATCAGAAAAGATTCTTTGAAGATAATGGAGAAAGAAGACATGGAGCAGAAGAGAGGAAGTCAAGCAGAGGGAGAAAACACATGGAAGAAACTCATGGGAACAGAGAGCTGTGAATGGACTAGCAAGAGCGGTACCTGAAAGGAAAATTAGGAAATGAAGATGGAGGAGCAATCTTGTGAGCCTGAATGGGGAATTGGAATTTGACTTGGTGAGCAATAACAGGGAATGATGAGATGAAAATGATGTTGGAAACTTGCAACTGTACTAGGTCAAGGAAGTAGGAAGGCTAGCTAATATATTTTTGTTCTCATGTCTCTTGACATGAGACAGAGGGTTTGCCTGCACTAGAATGGGAGAGTGGGAATCAGAAAAGAGGTGTGTCTATAGAAATTAGCAAATCTTGGGCATAGTTTGGATGTAAGGGGAGGAATAAAAGGTAGTGACCCTAGGACATATTTGTGCTGTCGACAGTGAGAAGAGCTTGGAAAGTGGCACTTGCTTTATTTTAAGAACCAATTGGTAAGCTGTGTCTATGTTCAGTATTGTAGAGTCTGGGAGGGGACACTGGCCCTGGAGAATAGTGGAATATGTGCTATGTGTTCAGAAGATGTACCTGCACCCTGCCCTTTTCAGGTTGGAGAGAGAGTTTATTGCTGGGGTGTGCCAACAGACTTCAGGAATGCTATCCCACTCCGAATGCGGGAAAGAAAATACAGTCTTTTGCCAGTTTCTTCCCCTTTAATGCTCTGGAAATGGGATATGACTAGCCTGTGGCAGCATGTGCCTGTGAATGCACAATTCTCTGGCTTGATTCTTGGAAGGCCTTTTTCTGTCCCTCCCTGGGGGTCATTTGTATCTCTGGTTCTTGCTCCCAGAGCCATAAAGTAGGAGCCCCCATTTATTAATTGGGTTGGGACTGGGGAGGGGGTCGGCGGGGGACTCTTTAGTGCGGCAGGCGGGGGTCTTCCCGAATGAGCCCATTAGCCAGCCCCAACGGCAGCTGAAACGGGGCTGCAGCCAAGTCCTCTCTGTTTCAAAAACCCTCCATCGCCTGCAGCAGATCAGAACAAGGCCTGCGGGAGCCCTTAGCTTCTGATTGCAGCTGTGAGGAAGGACGAAACAATTTATAGGAAGCCAAGTAGCTCCTGTCTTACTGTGCCTTCCTTTCCGACTTTGGGGAAGGGAAATCTGGGATTTTGTGTCCCCTCCCACCATGTCTTCTTACAAGGCACATATAGGCCTAATGTAGGAGAGAAGACGAACAAGTGTCAGGTGTGTTGATTATACGTTTATATAGATGCTGTGGATGTATTTACTCTTGTCCTTGCTTTCTTCTTCCCATGCACATATAGTTATGTTAGATAAGCAGCCACTACTTATGTTGGGCTCCCTAGGGCAAAGCGAAGTGGATACTCAGACTCTTAAATAGTCTTAACAGGAGGGCGGTGCAGGGACAGGGATGTACTTACATTCCTCCTTCCTGCAGCTATCTGCCTTCAGTCTCTTACTTGCTTTATCAAGATTTAGAGTTAGAGTTAGATCACCTTCTTAACATTTTTTCCTCTTATTAGAGTTTGGTGCTTAAAAGGAAGGCCTGCTACTGAGGCTCGTTTTTCCCTTTAATTAAGCCAGCCTGAGAAAGGCGGGTATGTTCAGGGGCCTACTCTCTGCAGTGTCCCAGAGAGAAGGTGTGAAGAGCAGGAGTAAAGCTAGAAAGGGATCGTGGTGACCACCCAATCCAACCTCTCAATTTACAGAATAGGAAACTGAAGCTTAGAGAAGAAAAGTGCCTCACCTACCATCTCACAGCAAGTTAGGGGCAGCCAGCCAGGACTAGGATCCAAGAGACCAGAATCTTGGACCATCAGGTCCGAGAGTGTATATGAATACAGAGCCCTCAACTGTAAGCTCACCAGTTCCCGAGGTCCCTGAACTTCCTCAGGAAAGGCTAGAGGAAAGAAAGGCTGTGAGATTTTAGAGGGAAAGGACAGAGATTGAGGAGGAAGGGTAGATTTAAAATCATGAGTAGAAAAGAAACTTAGAAGCTTTATGTTTTTACCTCAAAAGATTAATTTTTTTCAGTGACATGTAAATTACACAAATGTAATATTTAGATTCAAGAGCTCTGGTTCACTGGGAAGCAGTAGGCAGTGTCTGTAAAGCTCCTACAACATTCAGAGTTACTCCAAAATTTAAGGAGCAGTTTGCCACCATCTCTGAGGATTAGATTGCAGTAAAAGATCCTCAGAGACAATGTGAAGAATTTGCTCTAAATTTCAGCCTAAACTCAGGCTCCTTTGCATTACAGTATAGCTATATTGAAAAATAAAGTCAAAAGGAAGGGAGAAAGAAAATACATATCACCTGCTGAAAGACTAAGGGACAAGGGTTGGGAGTGGGGGAGGGTGGTCTCTGAATGGAAAAAAGGATTCTAAAACTCTAAACAAAATGCGATACTCTTTCAGATTTCAGGAAAGTTCTCTAGAGAAGCTCTGCCCCTCTTCTCTCCCGTACTGTTTTTGCTTTGAGCTGTTTGGTGTTCTCCTTTGGTGCTGTGGTAGGAAAGTGGTGACCTGTATGGCCTAAGCCCTGAATGCCATGCCCAGTGGGCTGATGTGCCAGGCAAGTTCTAAGTCCTCTCACTCTGATGCACTGACTTGCTCTCCCTCTTTGGACCTCTCCCAGATGTATCTACAATTCCTTCCAATGCTTTCAGTGTTTATTTTCCTGAGCATAGAAGCTGGGGATTGCTGATGAGCAGAGAGGGGGATGCTGAAATGCCCCCAAGCTGGTAGCAGAATCTTAAAGTGAGCAAGGAACTGCTAGGCAGCTTAGAGATAACTCATGGGTCTAGGTCAGAGGGTCAGGAGATCTACAATATAAACATTGCCTGCTGATGTCGAAGAAATATATCCCAGTATGTAACCTTCATATTTTCTCCATCACACCCTAATTGATAGTATAAGGGGAATATGGGATTAGTCCTCATGCACATTCATCCTTACCTAAGGAATGCATAATAGACCTACTTTCCCCAAATTACATCATCTCATCATCTACTGTCCTGCAAACCTTCTTTCTGTCTTATAGTCAATGCCCTCCCCCCCCCCCCCCCACAGAGCCTTCCTTATAGAAGCTATTATGGATTAAGCCTCAAATCTCATGTGGTGATCTGATTCAGGATTAGATGACCTCCTCCGAGTCACCTTCTTCCATTGACCTTGGTCAACACAATCTCTGATTTGTCCTCTTCATTGTCCTTTATAATTCTGGGTTTCAGAACTTCTATTTCTGTTGAATTCCTAACATATCTAAGTATAGAGACCATGGTTTTGACTTTATCAGACTGGAAGACAGTTCCCTGGAAGGAGGAATCTTAGAAGAGTTATAACTCAGCATAATTAAGACCCATTGGTCCATGTGAATCCCTATAGGCTTTATGAATTCGAGTTTGAGGGAGTTGGAAGAGTGGTAACTATTACTATCACTTTTACCTCCAAGGCCATACTCCCTAAGTGAAAGACCGAAGACCCTCCTTAGTGTCCAGTCCCTTGGTTCATGTCTAATATAAACTCACTTTCCTTTACAGATGGTTGCAGCAACAGGAGGGACAGCCCCTGAGTAATATCTGTGATGTCTATCAATAAACAGGCATCCAGAGCCCTGGCACAGTCAGTCTCCAAGCTCTTTTCTAGAGCTTTCACGGAATCTAAAGCCAGGTAGGTACCTAAGGCCAATCAGAGGCCCCTAGCCTGCTTCTGTATGTGGCAACCCCACTCCCACTGCACCCCTGATCTCGGGGAAGTTTCTTATTCCCAAAAATCTAGAAAGGAGTTTCCTTGGCTTTTTATTTGACCCTATCCTGGTGTTCTGCCTTCAGGTTAATGAATTCTTCCATGCTAGAGCATATAACCCCTTTCTCTGCCCAAGCAGTCATTTCATTCTTGTTCTGTCCTCTTGGCTAGCTATGCTAATGGACATTCCTCTACTTACTATAGGATACTGATATTGGTTATTATCTGCCCTCTCCTCACAATACCTGCCCCCCTCACCCACTACCACAATCCAGACACACATACACACACACACACACAGCCCTGTCTTTTTTTTCTTCCCCAAGAAGCTGTTCTCTTTTCATTCCTTCTGAGTCAGGATAAAGCAGTGCTGTCCCTTCTCACTATCAGCTCCACCTCCATTCCAGGTTCTTGGGAGATTCCACCTGTCCAAACTCTGTGGGACACCAGAAGTAGAGCCTGTAAATCTGTTTCCCTCCAACCCCAATGCCCAGAACCAGGCAGGTCACCAGCCTCCAATGCCCGCTCCCACCCTTCTTACATCCAGGTAGGTATGTTCCTCTCCCTATCCACCAACCCAAACCAGGACCATAACGGAAACATTTTTCTCTATTGCTAAACATCTCCATTGAGGGTAAAGGTCCTACTTCTGTTGTCAGTTCTCCAACCTGGTAGTTTCAGCCCTGATGTCACACCATCTGGACATTTTCCTGGTGTCAAATCTCCATTCCTTTTTCTGTAGTTAGAACTATTTCCCCCATTTAGTGGGTGTGGAAAGAAAGGACCAGTATTGACACTGGAGAGGATCTAGTGATGAGGGAGCTAGAAGTCTGAAGCAGAATGCCAAATGTGCATTCTGGCCTAGCATCCTTAGAGAGTGCCTGGATCTTTTGAGGGAAAGGCATTTCATCTGGTGTCCATTCCCATTCCCTAGAGCAAGAGGCTCAGGCTCTGAAAGCCTATCCGTACTCATCCCACATCCTCCCGAGTGGAGAATGGATGACCATAGGTCAGACTAGGTCTGCCATAGGTCAGACAACACTAGGTGTCACTCTATCTCAAGCTCAGTTGGCAGCTCTTGTCTGGAGAGTTGGCAGGAGGGCCTGAGCTTTCCCCTGTCCCCTGGGCATTGGAGGTAATATCAATTTATCCTCTTGACCTTAGGCTTTCTCTCACAGCAGTGTCCTCTCACCCGCCACAATTGAGACGGCACAGTGGCAGGTCTAAATAAGTGTCAGCTAGAGTGCTCCTAACCAGCATGTAGGTAGAGCAAGTCATATGGGGCAGATAGAGCAAGTCATATGGAATCGATCAAGGGAGAGGTCAGGTGTCAGAAAGCAGAAAATATCCCTGAGTGTTGTTGAGGCATAAGTATGCATGGGGTTCCTAGATGGCACAGAGTGTACAGGTATTTATAACCCTGCCTACTAACATTTCCAGCGTCTGATCCCTCTAAGCCGCTGGGCCGCTTAGGTAGCTGCAGTCTTGGTTTCTGCCACACGAGGGCGCCGCTGACCAATTAAAACTCATGCCCGTTAACAGTCTTGAGTGAGGGTTGGGGGAGCCACCTTTTCCTTAGGTTAGGGCTCAGAAACACCTCCAGAGAGCTGGAAAGCCCAAGCCCAAGAAGTCAGAAGAATAATTTGTACTATTTGTTCTTCGTTAAAATAGCCTGAAACACTGAACACTCTGCCCAAATGGCCTGGCATCTCAGTGTACTTCCAGCTGAATTTAGGTAGCCCTGTAGCTCCAGGCATGGAACACCTTGCACAGGTGCTTCTCTCCCTCAGGGTGTAACAGACTCCAGCTGTCCACCCCACTGTCCCCCTGATTCCAAGCCAGTTTTTTTTCCAGCGCAGATGGTGGGGGTGTCTGGTTTTCAGGAAAATGATCTTTTACAGTTGTTCTAGAAGTATCTGTGTTAGTGATAACGTGTTACAGCAGGGGTGGGGGGGTGAGGTTGAGAAGACTGTGAAAGTAGGAAAGTTCAACCTATCTTCTGTGTCCTTTCACCTCCCCCAGCACAAATCTGAGTTGCTCAAGACAGTCTAGTGTATGTTTGCAGGCTGGGTGGCTGGAGATTGACAGACACCCCAAGGCACTGAGCCAAAAAGGTGTCAGAAAGCAGGAGGGGGTAGGGGTGAGGGGCTGCTTTAGCCCATGAGCCTCACATCCACCCCATACTGTGTAATGGCTCCCTGCCAGAGATGCCAAGTGGCCACAGGGCCCCTAAGGGGGTAAGGACCCCACGGTTGACCCTCAGTCTTCATGAAGCCCTGCCAAGCTGAACAGGCTAAGGGAGATGACAGAGGTTTTCTTCCCCCAATCCCATGCCTGAGGGCCCCTCCCCAGGAGGACAGCTTGATTAAACAGTCGGTGCTGCTGGAATTACTGCACAGCTGGCGCTCCCCCCAGCACCCTGAGCAGAGCAGCAGTGCAGATTAAAATCTCCAATTAGCGTTAAAGTGAAGTGAGGAGGTGCTGAGGCTGCCAAGGAGGCCAGATGGGGGTTCTAGGTTGGCAGGACCCCCTCAATCCTGCCTGAATTCTGAGTGTCACCCCTGGTCACCCCTTCTTTCCTAATCTCTCCTGACAGCTTAGAGTGCCCATTAGCTTTGCATTGCTCGGGGCCAGAGGTCTTGGGTGGGGAGGGGTTGAGTTTTGCCTAACCCAGTGAAGTGCTGGGGACACTGTAAGTGTGGAGGGGAATAAGAGTGGTCAGTGCTCATGAAGAGAGATGTCCTACCCAGTGCCTACCAGGAAGACAGGCCAAGTGACTTCATACTCTTGCTGCTACTTTTCACTCAAAAGGGCAAATAGGACAGGTCCCTCAAGGCCCTTACCTGTGGGGGATGTGACCACACAAGATTCCATCTCTGTATATTTTATGCTGTCTAACCTATTTGCTTCCACCCAAGTTATGGTTCTTTCCTTCCTTCTTTCCTCTCTCCTTTTCTCAATTTTTCTGTGTGCATGGGGTAGGCATAGCCAGGCTAGAAAGCATTGCCATGCCCTACCACCTGGGTCCCAGCTTGCTCCTTGTTATCATCTTCCAAAGAATAGAGAGCTCAGACCTTCCTAGCTCCTGAGCCTCACACCCCCTCCTAGAGTCCCTCTGCCTTTTACACTTCTGCTCCTCACCTACTAAGCCCAGAAGGAGGATAGACACAGCCAGCCACACCCTCCAACTTCCCTCTGCCCCTTTAAGGGAGATGGAGGTGGGTACCCACTGACTAAACCTACTCACACCTCCAGAAATTAGACACTAGGGCACAGTGCCACCCTCCCAGGCTGGCACATGCTACCCTGGCAGAGGTTCAAACAGACCCCCCCCCACACACACACACACACACACACACACTCCCCTATGTCTTCCTCTTCTCTCTCCCTCTTTCTTCCTCTTTCTTTCTTTCTTTTTTTTTTTCTCAGCTCAAAGCACAGCTGAGCCTTAAAAGGGTTGGGGGAGCGGGGGACCAAGCTGGGGCAGGAGATGGAAAGCTCCAATAGCACGTTTTCACCTGCCATTTAATTGGATGTATTTTTAATTAATGGGACCTCAGGGACCAACATGAGACAATCTGATCTCTGAATAGGGACAGGGGAGGGATTGGGTAAGGGAGGAGGATTGGGCCATTGGGTGCGGTTACCAGGAACCCAGGCCCATCAATCACTGGCCACTTTGCGTTCTGGCATGGAGAATAGCAAGGTGGAGGAGGAGGAAGGGAGGCACTAGGGAGAGGTGCCAGAATCTTTCCCCAACTTCCAGGACCCCAGGAAAGAATGGAGTGTTCTGACTGGCTCGGATCTGGAGCCCCAGTGTGCACCCAGAATTGTAGGTGAGGCTATTTCCGTTCTTCTGGGGTTTTGTCATGTGGGGCTTGTTTCAGTGAGTGCTGTAAAATTTTGAGATAGGGGCAGGGCTTTGAGATATTTGAAAAGAGGACAAGAGCTAGGGACCATAGAGCCAGAGACTGTGGTAGGAAGGAGAAGAAGGGCAGGGTTTGGAGATATTTTTGTACATTTAGACATAAAATAAGTTCCTTAGAGATTTACATGAAAAACAGCATTCAAATGAGGCCTGGTGCTTTTTGGGGTATGAGTCATAGAACCTTACTGTTGCAAGAAACTTAGAGCTTATCTTGCCTGATCCTTCATTTTACAGACATAGAAACAGAGACACAGAGAAGGGAAACCAAGTGAATCCTGTCTTTGAATTGCTGGATTTGGAGAGCTCCTGGGAACACAAGGAAAGGAGAGGTTTGTAGGTGTTGGCAGGGGGATGGTGGTGGGGAGGGAAATCAAGGGAAGAGAGTGGGCAGGATGTTATTCTCCAATGCTTAGAGTAGTCCCATGTCTCTACCCTGAGTCCTGGAAACAATTCAAGGGAGACAGGCAAGTGCAGGTTCTATGGAGAATTATTGGGGGTTGGGGGGGAGGCATATCCTTCATACAGTCTGTTCCAGAGGTCATCTCATCCATTCCCTTGCTTCTAGACAGATCCCCTATAGCGTCCCATTCCCATGGGATTTTACCATATTCTTTCAGGTCCACAGGAAAGGAAATGCTCCACTGACCCCAACCCCAACTCAACTGGGGGAAACAGATCCCCCAGTCAAGATGAAATATTGAGCATTTTTTGATATAACAAGTTTTCCTGCTGTTCTATAAGCCTCTGGGGAAAGTTATGCCAAAAGATGTAGTGCGGAACGTTCTTATACCTCTTGTGCTGCATCTAAGCCTAGAACAGAGGCAGAATTCAAACTCAAGGCCCCAAAGGCTGAGCCTGAAATGCCCCTGAATCCTCAGAACTCTGAGACTCCTTTTGGTTCTGTATGGTGTTGGTACTCAGTGGAGAGAAAGGCAAGTTTGTGACTGTGCCCATCCCCGCCTGACTTTTCCTTCACTGTTCATACTCTGGGACTAAGGGGGAAAGGAATGAAGGAGAAAGACAACTTTCCCATCAGTTTGCTAAAGGTGGCCTTTCCTGGCATCCTCCTCTTTCATAAAAAATTCAAAATTCTTTGTTTCTGCTTCATGAGGTTAAGTTGGGTTGGAGACAAGAATAGGTACAAGCTTGTAGAGTAGTGCAAATAGAAATTTTGTCACACACCCCAGGGCCCCATCACCTTCCCTTCACCTGCAGAACTGTCTTTGCCTCTACCTTAGTACTCCATTTTATATCCCCAAGTTTCTGGAGAAGAGCAGGACCTGCCTCTCTCAGTGCCCCTAGCTTTACTGTATCCTGCCCTGAGTCCCTCAGAGTCATCATCTTCTTGGTTGTCCAACTCTGCCTTCTCTACTACTCACAGGATAGGGAAGATACCCTTATATCTTCCCCAGGACAGTTTGGAAAGAACCTGTCTATTACCCATCCCTGCTCCTAAGGACCTGTAGGGGGAGGAAAACTGGCTATGGGGTTGGAAAGGAAGATTCTTTTGTCAAGGAAGATCAGTGAGAAGACTAAAAGTGGGGAGAAGATAGAGGGGGAAATTTGGAGACTGAGGCCAGTAGTTCCACCTGTGGGGCTGGCTGCTACTGTAGGGCTGTCCATTCAGACTGAGTGTTATTCAGGGGTTTTATTAGGTGACTGAGTTTACAAAGCTCCCATTTCTATTCTGGGAGGTAAAGTGATGGAGAAGAGTGGGCAATTGAAAGAGGGGAGAGGGTGGCAGGCTTTCTGTAAGCCCCCCTTTTCACCTATTGTCCATTCCTACCCCAATCCAGGCATACTGGAATATCTAAAAGTTCTTTAAATCATTCAATCTGGATTCTCAGTGTTTCCCTAAGGAACAGAGCCTGCTCTCCAAGCCCCACCAGGCCTGCCTCATACTTCTGAAGTGGTGCCAAAGATACCAGATCTCCAAGTTTGAAGTAAGAGTCTGGAGCCTGGTCTGGAGTTCAGAAGAAACCCTAAGCCTTTAGGGTGATGGTAGCAAAATGAACAGAAGGCAAAGGTAGTGATTTCCAAAATTCCTTGTACTCTGAAGAGTAGCTATTCTTTGAGGGGAATAGTTAAGAAGCACAGTGTTGGCCAGGGTTTTAGCTTTTACTCTGATATGACCTCTTTCCTCCTCCTGCCTCAGTTTGTACCACTGGTTGGTGAGAAATCTGGACATCTGAACCTCCTACCTTGAAGGTTCTTGTGCACATCCCATCTTTCTGGCTCCCAAGGCCTTGGAGGAAGGGAAGGATGGCAGAGGAAAGAATAGATATCCAAGAGGTGGCAGTGCCATGAAGTCCATCAGCACCCAGGGAGAGAGGCCAAGGAGCAAAAACAGTAACGAGAGTGAACCAGGAGGAGACACCTGCTTGAAATAGCCTCCTCACCCCATCCTCTCCTGCACCCCTTCTCACATGCCAACAAGGCTGTGTGCCCAAGTGTGCCAGCTTTGTTGGGGTCTCTCGCACTCCTTTGCTCACCCAGTCTCGGTGTGTCTGTCTTACAGATTCCCAGGGGATGAAGGAGGAGCTGAGGCACTGTGGGTAGAAAAATGGTGGAGACTCTGGAACCCTTTGCATATATGGCTGGCTGGGGGGTGGGAATGCCGGGAGAAGACTGCTGGCAGCTCAGCTGAGCTCAAAGTTCTGGTGACTCACAGCATTGGGGGCGGCTCATGAAGAGAACAGAGGGTTAGGGGATCTAGCCCATTAGAACTGCCTTTTATCCAATTTCCCCCCAACTCTTCTGTGGATGAAGTTGTCTCATCTGGATCACCAGGCAAGGGGATTCACCAGCTCTGAAAGAAAAGAGGGAAATTGGTGAGAAGAGAACAGGAGTAGCCAATGAGAGGCTTCCCAGTAAGGAAGAAATAGGAGAGGCCAATTATTCTTGCTCCTGGTGTCCATTCACTGCATAGAGAGTAATGAGCACCCATATGGAGTGAGGCAGCTCAGTGCTCCTGGACACCTTCCAGAAAAGGAACTTTGCAGGAAGACCCAGCCCCTGTCCTCACTTACCTACCTAGAGATCTGGGTACTGCGCTCATACCACATGACTTAGAAGTGTTTTTTGTTTTGTTTTGAAAGCACCATTATAAGACCAAGCCCTGGAAGGATTACCACTTGGTCCCAGTCCCCTCTCCCTGGAAGCAGATACATAGGGTGAGGGAGGAGAGAGCTCCTAAGCTGGCTAAACTAGGGTGTTAGGATATAGGCTGGGAAGTGAATACAGAACCACGGATCTTCAAAGGCTGATCGGTAGTATGTATCTACTGCATCCTATCTGAATCAGGGGTTATAGAATCTCTTTGAGATCACACCAGGAAAAAGAAGCCAGAAGGTAGTCTGGGAAAACAATCCATGCCTCTAACTACAGTTCCAGGGACTTTTTGTTTCAGCAAAGAGAAGCAATTAAAGATGTTGGATGCCAGTGTACTCAGATGCATAATAATAAACACCCCTCCCTCAAACTTCAGAGAAAAATGGGCTATGAAAACCCAAGTTCTCATAAGCCTATTTCTGTTCCTTTCATTGCCAATGGCTCTGCTCTCCAGCCTGGGCAAGGCACTCTCAGCCAGGCTGCTCTTGGAGATCCAGAGAGGGCTTTGACTGGAGAAAGGACAAGACCATCCAGTCTTCATGCAGGGAGACGGGATCAGCTTCACTCCCCCAGCTCTCCCTGGCAGCATCAGGAGCTCATGGTCCTTGCTAGAACACTGCTAATAAAGCTTGGTCCTCAACCAACATATCATCCAGTTTGGGGTGTGAAAGTGGTATTGTGAATGTACACCAAATGGGATGGAGTGTGGGCAGGTGTGAAGGGTCCAGCCCCAGGAGAGATGTAGGAGTCACTCCTCAATTCCACATGCTCCCTGATTCTCCTCTTTCTCAAACCAGCTTCTCTGCACCCCTTTTCTTCTACCTGCCTTCATCCAACTCCACTCCTGGATGCTTCATGCCTTCTATTTTGAGAGGACTTGGTAAGTAATTGTCTTACTAAAATGTTCTGTATATTTTTCTCTTTCTTACTCTCTCATTCTCCTCCCAACTCTCAGCTGAGAGAGACCCCATTTGAATTTTTGCCACCAGTGAATGCCACTAGGATCAGAACTCGGAACTCTCAGCCTCTGCCAGGATGCCACTGGTGTGTAGAACATACATCAGTCTTCGTTCTTCCCTCAAGTATAGGCAGGCCAAGACTGGGTGTCCACTGGTACCAAGGACCATGCCCTGGAACAGAGGGCAGCCCTAGGAACAGTGGGGCTCAGCCCCAAGTGTGTGTATGCCTGTGCATTGGGCACACTGGTTTATTAGTGTTATTTCAGCATTGTGATGCAGAGAGAGTAAGTGTAACAGCTGCTCCTTGCTTGCAGTGTTTATTGTTACCTAGAGACAACCTCCTGGCTTTTTCCCAGCTCCCCCTCCCCACCCCAACCCAACCCCCTCCCTGCCAACAGTCCTGCTCTCCCCACACTGATAGGAAATTTATAGCTTGCCCATACCATGCTTTTAACCCTCTCCTGCCCATATGGTAGATGGGCCAAGGGACACACAAGTGAGCAATGGGCATGTTTGGCCTCCAAAGGTAGAATGTTGTATGGGGGGGTCAGGGAAGGGAAGACACCCCACATTCCCATTCTGTATGTCCAGACTGAGGCCCCAGTTGCCTTCCTGGGGCATGCCTTCTCTCATGTTGAGAGAAAAGGGGGAAGAGCTTTGGACCTAGCCTTAGGATCCTTGAAGAGTCCCTTTGGATCTAGCCTTGGGATTCTGGTATCCTCCCCACAAGATTATCTCTTCCCTGGACATTTCTAAGCCCCCAGTTGGACTGCTTGGTCCTGAGCAAATACAGTGAGATTGTTTTGAAACAGGAGGGGTAAATACAAACTGGCAGAACCCTAGCTCCCTCCTTTCTCTCTGAGAGAGAGGTGGCTATAGAGATGTCATATCAACACAAATAAGAGGCTTTGGCTCGAGGGATGCTGGCCAGACCTCCACAGTTGGGTGGATGTCAAACAAAGCTGGGTTCTGAGTCTAGTGGGCAAAACTGCCTACCTTTACTTCACCCTGAGCCCAGTACTAATATCCCAAAAGACTCCCAAGCTATTCTCTAAACGAGTTTTCTTGGCCTGATTAGGCAACTCCTTTCTGCTTATCCTTTTCTGGTCTATTTTCTCCTGCTTATCTTTTGGTTAGATGTCCTGGTGCAGATTCCAGAGAAACAGGAAACTGGGGCATCCTAGTCATGGCCTGAACAAAGCTGGGGAAAGAGAAGCCCCTCTACCCTCCTTTGCCCTAGGACCTTTCACAAAGGGGCAACCTGACATCTATTCACCATCCCTACTGGAAACAAGTGAAGAAAAGGAATCAGATTTGAGCAGGGAAAATGGAGGTTAGATGTATGGAAAAAATGTTCAAGGTACTGTGTAACTTCAGAGTGGGCTGACTTGTCTTTGGAGAGTTTTCTTCTGCCTCGGATGGGTTTAAGTCTGAATCTACTACAGGGGCAATGGAAGAGTAGACTTACTTTTCCTGAGCTCCTTCAAAATATGTGACTCAGCACAATTCCCATACAGTGCATCCTTCTTCAATCCTCCTAGATTGTGTGGCAGTGAAGACCTCAAGACCTAGATTCTAAAGCCAGCTCTGTCACACACCAGATGTGCAGGTTTGGGTAGTTACTTAGCCTCCTTAAACTTTTTGAGCCCTTATTTCCTTATCTGTGAAATGCAAACAACTACCTCTTAAGGTTGTTGTGAAAATTTAGTGGAATAATGTATGTAAAGGACCTAGGACAGTCCTGATATTCAGTAGCTACTCAGTCAGCAGTGGTTGATGCACCAGAGTACTATTACTTCTACAGAGTCAGCCAGGCTAACATTGCTGGCCTATATTATGACTCCATGATTCTCCTGAAAGTATTTGCCAAATGCATATATATGCACATGCTGGGGACAATGTCCATAGCTTTTTCATGTTGAAGAGCAGAGAGAGATAAAGGTGGCAGTCCCCTGAAAAGGAAGTGGCCCCAATCTCTTGACTCAGTCTCCCCAAGAAGTCAATACCCCATTCCTATGCCTCTCCAAACAGGAGTGTTATAGGAAGTATATGCGAACTTCATCTAAGATGGAGCAGGAGACAGCCATTAGAATAATAGCAATGACTAGAATTTGCTGGGCACCTTACAGTTTGTCAAGTACATTTACCTATATTAGTTCTTTGATCCCTGAAAACCTAGTAAAGAGAAGAAAACTTCTGTTTATTGCTTGCCTATTATGTGCCAGGTATTGTGCTGGGGCCATTTTTTAAGTATGTTTGAAGTTTATAGAATATTTTACACCTAGATATGCATGTTTTATAAGGTTCATCCCCTATTTTTCATCATTTAGATATTTTTATTGTTATAAATAATACTACAGTGAACATCCTAACACATAAAACTTCATTTTCTACAGTAAATTCCAAGAAGTGTAATCACGTGGTCAACAGTGCAAATATTTTTTTCCAATGGTAATTATCATTTTATTGATATACTGCAATGAGAATAATATGTACTAATCTACCTCTTTGGAATTCTGTAAAGGAAACACAAGGGAAGCCCCTTTTCCCTCCTATACCCAGCAGAAACATCAATAATCTATCATAGCTCTTTTAAAAAATGAGATAATTGTATATTCACATGCAGTTATAGAAAATAATACAGAAATCCCTTGTACACTTTGCCCACATTCCTCCAATAGTAACATTTTGCAAAACTATAGTATAACGTCATGACTGGGTTATTGACATATGATAAAATCCATCAGTCTTATTCAGATTTCCCCAGTTTTGTTATGTTCTCATTTGTGTGAATGTGTGTGTGTATTGTTCTATGTAATTTTATAACGTATGTAGGTTCATATATCCACCACCACAGTCAAGATACTGAACAGTTCAGATCCCACTAGGATCCCTCCCACCCACACCCACCTCCTCTTTAACCCCTGGCAAAACTAATCTGTCCTCCATTTCTAAAGTGTTGTCATTTCAAAATGGAATCATATGATATCTAACTCTGTAAGATTGGCTTTTTTATTGAGCCTGCCTAATTCCCTGAAGATCCATCCAAGTGGTTTCAAGTATCAATAGTTGGTTCCTTTTATTTATTCCATGGTATGAATGTATCACAATTTGCTTAACCATCCACTTGTTGAAGGACATCTGGGCTGATTACAGTTTTAACTATTACAAATAAAGCTCCTTTGAACATTTGTGTACAGATTTTTGTGTGAACTTAACATTTCTTGACATTATCAACTTAACCATTACCAAGCAAGGTCTGTCAATTTGTACACTCATTAACAATCAATGAAATAGCTCATTTCATTTGGTGTGCTGTTTTATATACACGGTTAAGCTTCTTAACCCTTTAGGATTAGCACTATTATTATCTCCATTTTACAGTTGAAGAAATTTGAGGCTCAGATAGTAAATGATTTTTCCAAGATGGCAAGGGATCTGGAACCCAGGATTGCTGCCTCTGAGAATAAGGCTCTTTCCACCACACCATGCTTTCTCCTACAGGAGGCCTTTCTATTCTTGACTATGTTGTTGGCAAGAGAGGGTGGGCCAGATCAGAAGAGATGTTGGAGGTCAGGAGAGGATTAGAGCAGTACAGGTCGATTCAGGTCCTCACAGCCAACTTTGGCTCATGGGTTAGGAGAGCAGCAGTGCCATGGGGCAATGTGCTGGCATGTTCCCTTGAACTTGTTTCCCCTTTGCCAAGGAAGAACAAGGCCGAAATGGATGGATCCCTTGAGCAATCTGTCCATAGATCTGGGCCTTGGTTTGAGGATGTACAGATGCAGCTTTTGGATCTCTGTCAGGATGAATAGTCAAGGTCTTCCTTGGAAATAGGAAGTTGAACATATTTCTGATGTTATCTGAGGAAACTGAAGCTCATGGTAATGAGTGAGCTCTTTACCATGAGAGATCAAGGAAGATATAGCAATTTATTTTGTTTTGGTTTGGTTTTGAGTGGAGGGTGAGCGAACTACAGTATACTTACCTAGACACACACACCTTGAATAGGCTCAGTGTTCGAGACATAGTGTAGAGGGCAAGCAGAACAGAAACAAAAATGTAAATCCTAACCTCACCACTGGTCTTTCCTGCCAACCAAGCTCATGGACAGCTAAATCAGAAGGAGCTGGAGAAATCTTTTGGTCTGTCGCTCAGCCTCTGGGCATTGGTTGAAGCTGACAGGTGGAAACCTAGATTTGGCCCAGACATAATGGATGGTAGAGATGCTAACTTTCAGGAAAAGATGTTTGGCTGCTCTCCTTGGAGCTGTGTCTGGCCAAAGGCTGCCTCCTGCTGGAGCTGGCTCTTTTTTAGTTTATGTTACCATTGCTTCTTTAGCCTATTTCAGGGCTGTGGTCTCAGAAGTTTCCCCTGCCTATTTACTGTTCCAGAACCAGGCCGAGATCACATACCACTCTTCTCCATCACGGCCCATCAGGAATGGCACATCTTCCAGTCCCTAACCCAGTAATTCCAGCCATGGGATAAACACTGAGTCCTTTAGGATTCATAGGGACAACACTGCTTCATTGAAACAGAAATATCTGTTCTTAGCCTCTGTCCTTTAGTTGGAAGTTCTTAGACAAAGAGGGGCCACTCTTTTTATTGGCTTTCCCCCCTCCTTCCCCATGCAATTTCCTGACTCTTAGAGGTCCTGAATGTGGCTGGAAACACTTGGAGCCAACAGAGTTTCTGGGGACCACACTTCTTATTTCCTTTCCTTGGCCACTCTTCCACTCCAGGTTCCCTTCCTTTCTGCCACCACTCCCTTCCCATTCTTCCTTTCTCTTCTCTCTCTCTCAGCAAGTTTTTTATGTGATTACAGGCACTGCATGGTAATTAGTGCTAAACTCATTTGCACAACTACAGTTAATTGGCTACAACAATTAATTAATGTGTTGGAAATTTGGCACTGGAAAAAAAAGTTTGTCATCCAAAAAAGGGCAAAAAATAGTAGAGTGAGGTACCCATAAAAATTGAGGACAGGTTTCAAAAGCCCAGTTGGGCCTCAAACTTCAGGGCGGCCTCAAATACCTTCCCACACACAACTTCAACGCATTTTTCCTCTTTCCATTTTCATTTTTTTCCTCCTTTCTCTCTCTCTCTTTGCTCTCTTTTTTTTTTACAACTTAAGCAAACTCATTTCCCTGATAAAATATAGCATGACTAATGGCTAGAGCATGTAAAAATCATTGGGAAAATGTCCTTGGAAGACGAATGCATTTTCAGCAGAATAATTAACTTAATTAACAAATTCACATGCATATTCATCAGGCTATTAATGTCTTCTCGGCTCAGCTTGATGAACATTGCGGTAATAACCATCTCATTTACATACTGCATTCTATTGCGATCCAAAACAGAGACAACATACAGGCGTATACACACACACTCGCACGAATACACACAACATGCTTGGATGCTTTGGTCTTCCAGGTTGGCTAGTTGTGTGTGTGTGTGAGAGAGAGAGAGGCAGTAGGTGGGTGGGTGGGGACCCCGACTGCGTGATGCGATCTTTAGGGGGTCATGAGTGTGAGTGAGGTGGGCTAGGGATGCGCACATGTGGATGTCTGAGAGAACTTTAATCATCTCTCTCTCTCTCTCCTGCTGTCTCACTCTGCCTCTTTTTCCTGGTTTCCTTTTCTCTGTCATTTTCTCTCTCTTCTCTCGCCACCCCCCACCCCATGTCTCTCTAGGGAAAAACTTGGTATCCGTGCCAACTTTTCCCCCCTCCTCTCCTCCCTCGCTCTCTTCTCTCCCCTCTCCCAACTGCTGCCAGCCGGCATCAGCGCCGAATTGCCATCTCCTTGAGCTCTCTGTGGAGCAATCTCGGAGAGCAGTAAGGTGTGACGCGGGGCTCTGCCGGCTTCGCAGCACCGCCTGCGGAAAGAGCGCAGGATGGCGGAGGAAGATTAAGAGAAATCGCGAGCAGGGCTCGGCTGCCATTGGTGTGTGCAAAACGCCGAGGAGGAAGGGAGAGGGAGAGAGGAGGGGTAGCGGTAAAGGGAGGGGGGACCAGCAGCTGTCGGCCTAATTCTTCTAACACTCTGCTTGTGGTCATATTAGAAAAACAGATTATGCCCCTCGGTGCCACTCACTTATACTTGACATACGTTAATGTTCTGTATCTCCATTTTCGGGTCTTGACGACAGTGGACTTCGGGTCGAGAGGGTGGGGGCCCTGGGGGGCCAAAAAGGCCGTAAAGGCCTGCCCCGTCATCCTCTCCTGACCTCCAACCCCAGTCTCTACTCCCGCTTAGAAAGCCTGGATCCACAGTTTGCATCTGATGTCACCATTTAGTGCTGCTTTTTTGCAGCCCCTTGGGTGATGGGGAGGTCAGAGAATACCTGGAAGCCCTTTCCCCCCAGAAGTGAAACACCCACCTCTGAGTCTTAAATAGGTCACTTTAGGGCCAGGTGAGACCAGCTTTGTGGCATCCTCACCCACAATCTTTCTATAGGCCCTCCCATTCAAATCAGAATCTAGGGGTTAAAGAAGGGGTCCTTGATAGTCCATGGTCTGAGAGAGGGCTACAGAAAGCCCATAAGCAAAACCAGGCCAGGATTGTTTCTGAGTTACTATGGAAACCAGGTTCCCTCCTCCTGGCAGGGAGGAAGCAGTGTGTGAGGCCTTCCTCCTTCCACCAATCCTGAACATAGTAAAGGCGGAGTTTGCTCAGCCTGGGGAGAGGGCTGGTCTGGGAGGACAAACTCAACTCACCATTCCGGGCAACCCTGCCTGCCAGTCCAGAGCCCTCTGGTCCACCTTCCCTGCCCTCCCAACTCAATATTCAGTCAAAGGAGGCTTTTTCCTCTCGGTGCCCTGTCCTCTATGGAGACCTGTTGCTTAGCAACCACCAGTGCCTTCTTCCTAATAACTCAGAGGGACTGAGAGGTATGTCTGTCTTTATATTTGGTTCCCTTCCCCGGTCTATTTATATTTAATAACTGAAGCCCTGTCTTGGGTTCCCTTGGCACCTACTTTAGAAAGCTCTTAGACAGATTAAACTGCAGCCTGAAGAAATAAAGTTACACCTAAGGAAGGACTTCCCAACAGGGAAGAGTGGGAGAAAAGATTGCAGTAGATAGGGGATCAAGGGAAGCTGTAGAATCATCTTTCCTTAAATACAGAGAGACAACACTCCAAATATTTAGAAGTTGGAATGTAGAAAGAGGGTGTCCTCAGGGTTCCCCAAGGGTCAGCTCTGGGGCATGCAGTGGACCCTAACAGCTGCTTCCCAGTCTGGCATTTTCCACTCCCCAGAACTTTCCCTGCCCCTCCTTCCTGACCTCCCCCACTAGGTGCCTCTCATAGTTCCCTGTGTGTTGGTCCATCCCTCCAGGGATCTCCAGTTTCCTAGTGTCTGGGTGTTTGCACCCAGGAGCCGGGTCCGTGCCGACTATGTCGGACAAGGCCCAGTTATCTCCCAAAGTCCTTCAGTCACGAGGGAGAAGTATTTCTGAACCCCCCACTAGAAAACTGAGACCTGACCTGGCAGTGGGGGGTGCACATTCGCCAAGGGGAGGAGGGAGGAGGGCCTCAGGGGAGCCTGGTGCAGGGTTAGGGACCTGGGTGTGGGGCCCTCTCCTTACTCTCCTGTGATCGCAGGTTCTTTTAATCTTTTAAACCCCTCATTGCCTCATCCATAGACCAAAAATAATACTGTTACCTCACTGCACTTTAGTGGAATCAGGTAAAGTAATATGTATAAAGGAAAACACTCTGAAAATGGTCAAATTTAAGTCAAATATTATTTAAAAGGCTGAAAAAGGTCTGCGTGCTGGGGAGGAGGCGGCAGCATGAGTCCAGCCCGCCCTGGGCTTAGGAATGTCCCTCCCCACCGTCCTCCGACCTCTGGTCGGGCACTAGATTACTTGCAAGAGAACTGTGATTTCTGGGCCTTTGGTTGGGGCGGGGGTAGGGGGTAGGGGGTGGGGAGAGGGGAGAGGAGCTATAAACCAAAAACCAAACATGAAGGAGTCTGTCTGGGGAGTCACGCAGAGGTGTCCTTATGAGTCTCCCACTTCCAGCCTCGACCTCTGACCTTTAGTCCTCAGCAGCTGAGACAGCAGCCTTGCTGACACCCCAACCCTGACCCTCCACTCTGCTCCCGGGTCAGTGCCTTCACTGCAGTTATACTAGCTCGCAGACTGTACAGTTTCCCCCACCATACCCCCCTCCCTGTTGTTGGCACCCCCTCCAACCCGAGCCTTCTGTGGGAGACAGATGGGGTGTCTGCGATGGAAAAGGCTCTGGGCTCTCCGCCGCCTTGGGTGGGCAGGCCCCCTCCCCATCTCCCCACTACTCCCTCTCCCCACCTAAGACACTCAGATTCACCCCAGGCAGCACTGGGAGCTGCTGAGGAACCAAGTCTTTTTTCTCCTCAGGCATGTTCCCCCAGAAGCAGGGCCAGAATGGCATCTTTCTCCAAGGCCCAGACCCCAGCCCCTCTTTGCAGAGAATCAGGGCAAAAGAGGAAATAGGTTAGGGAACAGCAGGGCTCCAGGTGATGGGACTAATGTGGGGAGGCAGGGCCCTTTCACCGAGGACAGGGTAAATGGGGCTCGGGCCTTGGGTTGACAGGGGAGGCTGAGCCTAGGCAGCTCCTTTGTTTCAGAAATCAGAGGACCCTGGAGGGGAGCTGAAATTGGGGAAGAGGAAAGGGAGTTAACCTTACAGAGCACCCACTGTGAGCCAGGCACAATGCCAGAACCCTCCATACCTGTACTCACAACTACGGGGAGGGGAGTCAGGGCCGGTCGTGTCTCAGGTGCTCTCAGCATCTCAGCACAGGTAACTACCTTCTCCTTTGATTCTGTGATGTCACTCTGCCAATTCTCCTTCCACTCTGGCTGCTCTTTCTCTGTCTCCTTTGCATACTTATCCTCTACTCCCTAGACTCCCTAATCCCCAGTGATCAGGGCCCTGGGCAGCCTTCCTTCAGAGCACTTAGAGCTTGTAGCTCACACTTACTTGTGCAGTCATTTGAATAATGAGCATATCTCCCTTACCAGATGGAAAGTTCCATAAGGGCAGCAGCCACGCCTGTCTGTGTTCACCAGCATGACCCCAGTGCCCAGCACAGTGCCCAGCATAAAGCAGCCGTTTGGTAAATATTTGTTTAATGAATTAATAAATGACAAAAGGACACCTCTTGGGCCTAAACTCAGCTTCTTCCCAGAGCTGACCCACCCCTCCAGTGTGCAGACCAGGGAACAGGTGCCTATGGGGTCAGGCCCCTTCATTTTCCCTGGAAAGGGCCATTAGGACAGGACCAGCCCAAGTTCCAGGATATGGGGCGCCTGCCCTCCCAGAATCTGGCCCTGCCTGTCTGCTGTCTGGATTCTCCAGGGATTGCGCCAATTCAAAGTCCCAACAACTTTTCCCCACATTGGGGTCTGAAATCACCAATATAAGCTGCAAGGGGAGAGTTCCATCAGAGAAGGAGTCTCTATGGAGAACCCCTCTTTTCTGCCTTAACTGAGGCTGCAGAGACCATCTATTGCCACCCCTTGATTGCTTCTGTTCTCTTCATCTGGGCTTTGGGAAGGAGATGCTGTAATGAAGTGGGAGGGATAGGCAGGTCAGCTGGAAGCAGGACTGGCTGCTTGCTACTTGAAATTTCTAGGGAGATGGGTGATGAGCCTCAGCAAGGTGATGGGAACAGAGGAACACAGGATCCAAGAATGGCAAGACTGCAGGTCTGCACTCTTTAGACCTTGGGAAGCAGAGGGTAGATAAAATGACCTCTGAAGGGTGTTCAGCCTTCAGCCCATGGCTTTATTGGATCCCTTGGCTGCCCTTGCTATCTGACCCCAAACAATATTCCCAAGTCTCAGGGGAGTTGAAGTTAGGCCCAGCAGTTCCTTGCTCTTCCTGGCCACTCCCCATTCCTAACCTCAGACAAGCACATGGGCAAGTTGTCAATTTCCCGGCCCACAGCATCTCTCTCCATCTCTCCAACCCAACTCAACACCAATACTCAGTCCTCATGGCACCCTCTCCCCAGGCTCTTATCCTGGCAGTGCCTCTCCACACTCAGGTATCTGAGGTCATGGGTTCAAAAACCACCCTGGGCAGTGTTGCTTCCTATGACCCCACCTGTTCTCTGGGTCCCTAATGAAGTAGGACAGCTCAGGCTGTGGGCCAAGTCCTTGTATCCTCATCAAAGGCAGCATCTGTCCCCTCCAAGAAGATAGCCCTAGGGGGAGAGGGGCAGACAGACACAGGGGAGAAACCCCGATCCTGCCTGGGCCCTCACCTGGGATTCCACCGCAGGCACAGACTGGGGGGAGAAGAGGGGAGACCTACACTCACACATGCCCCTGCACAGGCCTTCAGGCCTCTGAGCTCCTGCATATGAGGGCTCCTCCTGGGCTCACCCACCTACCTGGGCTGCTGCTGCTGCCAAGCCAGCCTTCTTTTATTCATGCGTTGTTTTATTGCTGGCAAATGCTGCTGCTTGCCGCTGTTGGAGGCGTTCCTGCCAAATCCATCCCAACATCTTGGCCTGGCATCAGGGCAGCATGCTAATGTGGAAATTTAAAGAGCCTCGGCTTTAAATCAGAATTTTAAATGAGCAACAGTGCTCCAGGGGAACCCAGGCAAAATCGAACAGTATCTGATCAACCCTTCCGACTTCCACACCAACAACATAACCCCAAGTTCCTCCCATCTCTCTGATTTGGACATTAGATGGGGGTCCAAATCATCTATGTCCCATGCAGTGTCATACTAGGGAACATATTAGAGCAAGAGGAAGCCACCAGGGCAGAGAAATTCGTGCAGGGCAGGGTTGTTTTTAGATCAAGAAGGATCCACTGCTTGCTACCATGGGCAAATGGAGGCAGGTACGCTATACAAGAGAGCAGGGCTGGGTTGGTAAACTGAGGTTACATCCCCACTTTCCATTTTACCAGAAAATGAGAAGGCCTAGTGCAGACAGAAGGTGGAATTCTATGAAGACATCCATGTGCAACATACACTTGAGCACACTGGGATATGTGCACACAACTGTGTGTGCAGGTTGGAATGCTCACAGAGGCCCCCATAGCCCGTGTATATGGAGAGGAATTATTCACACATGGAGGGCAGTTTTTCTGCCCCTATTCCAGCCCATTATCCCAAATCAGAACAAGCTGGCTTCTGCAAATTGGTACCTTGAGCTGTGCCCCAGGTTTCTCCATAGATCCTAATGTGCCAGGGCTCCCCCCCGCTCCTGGCAGCCATCTTGAGTCAGCTGTGGTGCCAAAGCCCTCTCACCCGGAGAGGTCCTGGCCACAGCCTTCATTTCAGAAGGAAGAAAGAGCTAATAGGAGGCAAGAGAGGCAGAATTGGTGCCTTTCTGGGATCCCCTCACCTCCTCACCTGTCTTCAGGGTACAGGTACCCCTTGTTATTAGAAAACCTTCATTGAGTATCTGCCTTCAAGGAGACACTGCTTATTTTAGCTGGTGTCTTACTCAATCTTCTGGGCTGAGTTAATGGCAACTCCCCGAATTTGGAAATACTGTTCCCGCTGACAGATCCACAATAACATATGGTGACCTCAGCCTTACCTGTGTGAGGCTGCCAGGCCATAGGGTACTCCCTGGCCTTCTCAGCATTCCCCCTCCCTGGAAGGAGACAGCTCCTTGGGGAGTTGGGAGGGGGGCGTTGGTGTGGCTGTCAGCCAAGGGGCTTGGGGCAAGCCTAGGGCAAGCAGCTGGCACCTGCCCACCAGCTCCCCCAGGAGCACCCTTCCCCAACTCCCATAGCCCATTCAGATGGCCCCCGGGTTGAAGGGAGACAGAATTCACCATCCTCCACTCCCAGAGAAAATCTCAAGTTTGAAAACTCATTGCTTCCCTTTCCACTGTAACCTGCTTCAAGATCTCCACCCAGACTAGATATACAAAAGACCCACCAGGCAATTTTTCCAGGCAGAACCAACCACTTCATACAGTGGAAGCTGGGCTGGGACTAGGTAGAGGAAACTGGAGGACTGAGGCCTGGACTGGAGTAATGGGAGAAACTGCTGGGGTCAAGGGAGGATATGTGAGGAAGAAAAGTTCTGGATGGGAGTGAAGTAGAACAGGGAGACCTGAAGGAAGGGGCTGAGTAATCTGCCTCTCTCATCTAATTAGCAACATGCAAATAATATGCAAATCCCCCTTCTTTGTTTAGAGACCACAGGGCCAGGCTGGTGTTTTTGGAAGTGGGCTGCAGAAGGACCACTAGGCAGCATCTCTGAGACCCTTAGACATGGGACACCTGAAGAAGAGAGAGAGGCTAGAGTGCAACCTCTGGTCCTAGCTTAATCCTTGGATGGGCTCATTCTCTGTGGACCTCAGTTCTCCTATGTGTGAAATAGCAGGACTCAATTAGATGGTCTCTATGACCTCTTTCCAGGGCTGACAGTCCAGGGAACTCTGTTCTGGGGGCCCAGTGCCAGCAGAGGGTGGAGGCACTGATTATACTCTTGGGGGAAGCCAAGGCCCTTGGCTCTCTCATTCCTGCCCACCCAACTCAGCAATTCTGTCATGCACCCAAATATAGGCAGTTCCCCGAATGCAGCGCTCTCTCCCACTCTGTGCCTTTACCCACACGTTTTTTTCTGCTTGAAATGCTCTTCCTGCTTTAGCCCTCACCTGGATAACTCCTTCTCAACTTCAAGAGGACTTCCTTACCTTACTCCTCCTGTCCCCAGTTCTGGCAAGGGACCCCACTCTGGGATGCCCCCTTTACACAGTTCACTTTTCTCTTTTCCCGCTAGAGTGTGAACTCCTTGAGGGCAGGTGCTGGATTTTGTTCAAGATTGAATCTCCAATATAAGTGTATTAATTTCCTAAGGCTTCTGTACCAAATGACCACAGCCATGGCAGCTTGAAATGATAGAAACTTATTCTGTTACAATTCCAGAGGCCAGAAGTCCAACATCAGTTTCACTGGGCCAAATCCAAGGTTCAGCAGGGTTGTGCTCTTTAAGACGCTCCAGGGGAGCATCTGTTCCTTGTCTTGTCCGGCTTCTGGTGGCTGCAAGCATTCCTTTGTTGGTGCTACAACCTCTGCCTCCGTCTTCCCATCACCTTCTCCTCTATGTGGTGTCTGTGCTTGATCTCCCTCTGCCCCCCTCTTAGGACACTAGGGATGGCATTTAGAGCCCACCCAGATAATCCAGGATGATTTCCCCATCTCAGGATCCTTAACTGAACCACATCCACAAAGACCCTTTTGCCAGATAAGCTGGCTTCACTGGTTCTGGGGATTAGGACATGGACGTATATTTAGGAGCCACTATCAGCACAATAAGTAAAGACATTTTTAAACTTACCATTTCTTGGCATCTATTGTGTGCCAGACAACACACATACATTTTTTTTCTCATCTAAGTCTCATGATAACCTTGAAAGGCAGCTATTAATACATCTATGCTACAGACAAGAAAACTGAGGCTCAAAGAGATTGAGTCACCTGCCCGAGGTCACATAGTTGGTAAATGATAGAGCTGGGATTTGAAACCAGATGAGCTTGGTTACAAAGCCAGCATGCTCTTTGCCTCACCAACAGCCTCTGAGCCTACTCCAGGCCCTGGCACAGATTTCTTGCTTGCATAGATGTGAAGAAAGAGAAAAATTGGAGCAAAAGAGAAGGGAAGATGAAGCCCAGCCTTCCTAGTGAAATTGACTCAGGCTTTCTCTTGCCAAAGTCCCCTTACTACCCCTTTAATCCTCCCCAGCCACCCCTGACCCCTTGTTTCAGAAGCCTGGAATCCCCCCCTCCCCCAGTTTGCAGTCCCCTGCCAAGTACTGCTGCCCAGAAGGGTGGCACAGTGCCTAGACTTCAGGCAGGAGCTATCAAATCACAGAGCCATAGGGACCTCTGGAGTCACTTCTAGCCCTCTGTCCACATCCAGGCCACCCATGATGATAAGAGCAGACAGAGTCAGGATAGCCAGCAGCAGAGGGAAGAAGTGGCCATCTCAACCTCCAACTCCCATTTCTCTCTTCTTATGCAATTTGTATTGGGAAGTCCTCATGCAAGTCTAACCTTCCAGACTTCATGCTGTAATGAAATCTGGCACAGTCAGAAGCCCCGTGACCCAGTCTTGGATTGTTAAAAAACTAGAATGAAATTCTGGCTCGCTCCCTTTACCTCTCTGGGACTCTAATTCTTCATCTTTAAAATGGGATTTATTGAGTGGAAAATATGGATAGAGGAATGGACAGATGATGGGGAACAGGGGCTGAAGTGGGTTGAGTGGATTGGAATGCTGGTGGGGGGGGGAGTGGTGGGGGTATGGCATGTATTTTTTTTTCTTTTTTCTTTTACTGGAGAGATGTAGAGGTTCAGGGATGTGATCATGGTGATGAATGCACGGCTGTGTGGTGGTATTGTGAGCCATTGATTGCAGCCATGTCAAGAATGATTGTGTGTCAAGAATGCTGGTATGTCGGTTCGTTGTTTATAATTAAAAGATTTTTTTTTAATGGGCTCTATAACAGCGATAGTAATGCCCATCTCCCGGGAAAGAAGTGTCTAATACAGAGCCTGGAGCGGAGCAGGTGCTGCGGGGATGTTGTGTAACAGCCCCTGAACCTTCCAGCCGAAGCCCCTTCATCCTGGATCACAGGGGGCTTCCTCCACCTCAGCCTGTCTGGTCTGCCTTGCGCACTGGATTGTAACCTCCGCCCGGCAGGAAGCCCGTCTTCCTCCCCGCTATCTAGCCCCGTGCTTGGGCAGGTTGGCTCAACATGTATTTGAAACATAAACGAGTGATGGGGCGAGTTGGAACCCCAAATCCCGAAAAGCGAGGGGTCTGACCTCCACCCGCCACCCCCAACAACGCTTCTCCGCACATTTTCCTCCCGGGAGGTCCAGGAGGCCGCGGCTGCGGCGAGGAAAGGGAGCGCTGCAGCTTTAAGAATCTTCTCCCGCGTCCCAGTTGCCAAGGCGCGGTTGCCAGGGGCCTGCGCGGAGCTGCGTCCGGCCTTTGCGCGCGCGGGTCCCCGGCTTCCGCCGCCGCCGCCGCCGCCGCCGCCGCCGCCGCCGCCGGGCCGCGCCGCGCCGGGCTGGGCTTCTCCGAACCGTCTGGAGGACTTGGCACCGGCCCCGGCTCCTCAGTGCCCCCGCGGTGCGTGGCAGTCTGCGGCTTCATTATCCTGATTGATTCCTCCCGCTCCCGACACCGTGGGGGCCCAAGGAGGGAGGGCGGAGGCGGCATCTGCGGGCCCCTTCCCCGGCCCGCACCCCCATCCGCTCCCCCAGGCCCGGAGGTGCCTTCTCTGTGCCACAAACGCAGATCTCGGGGGTTCACCCTCCCCAAAAGCTTTGCGCCTTCTCCGGGGAGGTTATGGAGGGACTGAGACAGCGAAGGGGCACAGTGATGGACTGAGAACTTCAGGAGAACTAGCCCTGGCAAAATGGGATAGCATGACATCTCCGAATAGCACTGGTCACCTAGGTCGTCGCGAAGGTCACGTATATTATCTTGTGTCACCCTGGACGCCTGAAGTACATTTCTCAGGGAAGGCAGGGACAGGGTCTGCCCAAACAAAATACCATACCAGTGAAGATCTGAGCTCAAAGGAAGGTCAGAGAGAGCACCCGTTCCCAGGTCCAGCAGGGTGGGTCTGGCCACCAAATCGTGGTCCCCAGGAAACCATGCATCAGTGGAAAACGTATCTGCTGGGCCAGGTTGGGCCTAGTTCTGCCATTTGGGTTGTTTTCCTGGGCAAGTCAGTTCACCTTTTTTTGGCCTTGGTTTCCTCATCTTTAAAATGGGTATAAGACCTCTCTGCTGGTTGTCAAAAGGTTCAAGGGATAATAGGTTGATAGCAGGACCCTACCTGAGCTTTCTGTCAAGAGGAAGAGAGACAGATAAGGGGCCAGATTCCCTCCCTGCTGCCATGATGTTGGGTGGATTCTTCCTGTATCCTTGAGAGAAATGAATGTCTTCTATACACTTAAATCTCTCCTGAAACAGAAACATGACCTGAACCTTCCAGCCAGAGCTGCCACCTATCAGGGTGAGGGGCAAAGCTGCTCTCTGCTGCATGTTGGTGATCTGGATTTAATTTCTAAATTCGCTACAGGTTCTCCACCACTCCCATCCCTCTTGCCTTGAGGCCTCTCCTCCTACAGGCCCTCTGGTACCTCAGACCACCCCACGCAAGGGCGAGACCTGAGGAATTTGTTAAATGGACTTGGCACTTTTGAATAACGTTAATCTTTAGCCCTCATCAGCCCTGGGGGAAAGGATGCTGGTGGAGAATTGCAGGCCATCTTTTCCAGACTCAGAGCCGTCCTAATTTGTGAATGTGATCTGGGCGACTCTGGCAACTCAGTGTCTATCTCTAGGCCTGTTTTCCTCATCTGTGAGTGTATTCGTTTTTTTTCTTCCCATCCATATTTACTGGGTGACCTCCCTAAGGCATCATGGTACACCCAGAAAGTAAGGATGTGGGAAGGAATACAGAGGAGATGGAAAGGACCTCCACTCCCAAACTGCTGATCTGGGGAGACACAGACAGACACATCTGCCCCCCTTGCCAATAGAAGGGTATTTGCTGCAGGAGTGGGACCTCCCAGATTCTAGAACATTCCACAGTATCACAGTACTACCCCACTCCTTTCTGGATCCACCAGACTCTTGCCCCAGACTCTTTATTTAGCCAGAGGCTAATTGCTTTCCTATAGGAAAAGACAGATCCTAAAATTGCAATCTGGGGCTTTTGTTCATTCTGTTTGTTGGAATTATCTATTTTTACAACAATCATGCATGACTTTTGCATTCAAAGGAAGAAAATACAATAAAAACATTCCCATGTTTTTGGGGAAAAAAGATGTCAGGGAGGATTTTTTTTTCCCTTTGGTAACAGGCAGGTCGGCACCTCTAGGCCTGCTGGGCTGCCCAGGACCTTGATCAGTGTAGCCCTGTGCCTCAGACCACCTGCTGGCCTAGCTGCCCACCCCCTGCCCCCCCACCTCAGCCTGCCCCATGCTCAGCGCCGGCGGGCCTCGGCTCCACTGCCTATTAATACAAGCCACGTGGGACCCTCGCTGTGGCGTCTCCAGGCAGAGGAGGGAGCCATGGCCGCCTAGTGGCTGCCAGGGAGGCTGGCAGAAAGGGGCATCTCACCCAGCATCTCCTGGGAAACAGTGAACTCCCTGGGGAAGGGACATTTGGAAATGAAATTCCTGCCATTGTGTGTTTGTTTGTAGGTGTATTGAGCAAGAGAAGGAGTTAAGAAACCTCCCTAGTCCCCTATGCTCTTCTTTCTTCTCACGGGAAGCCTCTCTGGGCAGCTCTCCTTGCTGCTGCGTGAATTTCTGGCCATCCCCCACCCCACCCCCCCCCGCCCCAAAACAGCATAGGCTCTGCTGGGACTGGACAGGTGGCCTAGAAGATGTCCCTTCAGATTCATGATGTGAGTGATGGAGAGCAACGGCCTGAGAGTTAGAGACTCAAGTTCCAGGCTGCCGTGCCTGGCCCTGTGACCCTGGTCAATTACAGCCCCTGTCTGAGTCCCCGGTTCCTCCTCTGTAAAATGAGGGCACTGATGAGACGTTTCCAGCATTTTCCTCTACACTGGGGCTCCGCAAGGCCCAGGGAGACAGTCAGGACATTCTAGACCATTCCATCAGACTTGGGGGGCGATATCTGATAGACTCTCATGATTTGCTGTGTGACCTTGACTGGTCGCTTAACCAGCCTGGGCCCTTCACCTGCACATTCATTTGTTCAGATATTTGTGGGATTCTTATTGAGAGCAAAATTTATGCTGAGGGTCCACTGAGCAGCTGTCCAAATTTCTAGGAAAGATACTTCAGCATCCCCTGCTGTCCTACACCAGAGGCCAGTTGCCCACTGCATGCCCTCTTCCATGGTGACCCCTTTCATCAGGAACTGGAGGGCCTGGAAATTTCTCTGTCCGTAGTGCCCAAGGTGAGTCTAAGGGAATATCCGTGTGTCTCCTGGGGGTTGGGGATGGGATGGTGTCCCTGGATCCTCCTTTATCCTGGACTTCACCTGGTGCCCTTTGCCCTCCCTTGCTCCTGATGGACCAAGCCCCCACTGCCATTCCAAACTACCCCTCATCTCAGTGAAATTATGGGATGCTCAAGCTGGGGACAGGAACCCTTTGGAATCCACAGGGAGAGGTCAGAGATGCCCAGGTAGAGGGAAGTGGCTCTCTCCCAATGGCAGTGCCCCTTCTCCTGGCCTTCCCTCTTAGAGCTCCCTTTCCTAAAAGGACCACCCCCTCCTGCAGGTGTGGTGAAGACTGGGGGAAGCTGAGAGTTCTCCATGATGGAGACAATTCCCACTGCACTTAGGGAAGATAGAGTTCCAGGAGAGAAGAGGGCCAGAGGCCCTGCAGAGACCCCCGAACCCAGGCCTCCCCTAGGAGGAGGCCTTGGCTGCCCCTCCTGGCCTGGCCTGACCTTGAGTCCGCTCAGCCCTCTTTCTGCCCTCAGGGAGGGGCAGAGGTTTGGAGGTGAGGGAGAGAAAGGAGCTGCAGTTTGGGAAGCAGCTGTGAAATCAGGAAGAGGGAAGGAAGATTTGAATTCTAACTTGTGACCTTTATTAGGCTCTAACTGTGTGCCAGGCAATGGGCTCCATCCCAGTTTTACCTGGATGATCCCACCCAGTCCTCACCCTGGTCCCACGCCAAGGTGTTATTATCCTGCTCTGACAGAGAAGGAAACTGAGACTCAGAGGCGTTATGTAACTTGCCCAAGGTCACACAGCTTGTCAGGAGTAAAGCCGGGATCCTAGCCCAGGTCTGTCGGCCTCCAGTGGGTTCTCCTCATTGCCAGAAAGTCCTCCTCCTGGAAAAGCAGGTCTGGGCTTAGGGTTTTCAGTCGGAGCTCATCAGGATCCCCAGAGGCAAATCTATTGTCATCCATTCTCCTCCTCACCCATCTGCCAGACAAGTCGCAGGTGAGAGCCACTGCGGCCCCAGCCCCAGGTGTCAGCTCAGCTTTGCTTGGCTCCCCCCCTTTCCCTGGTGCCCCCAAGGTGGCTCTGAGGTCACCCACACCCCAGTGCCTTCCATTCTGCATTTCCAATCTCAGAATGCAGAGAAAAAAACCCAGAAAGTAGAAGGAGGTCATGTGAAGGTTGGAAGTTGGGGTGCTGAGCTTGGGCAAGAGGTTGGGGGGCCTGGCTAGCTCCCTCTGCCCAAATGAACCCTTTCCCCAACTCCCACCGCTCACCCCCAGAGACAGCCAGAGCTGTGCTTAGTTAATGAAATACAAAAGAAGGAATGGGGGGGCGGTGGCTAGAGAGCGCTGGAAAGCGAGGGAGAGAGGAAAAGTTGGGTCTCTTCCAAAGAGTTAATGTTCCACAGTATGATCGATTAGGTGTCAGATGTAATTTCAAACCAATACAAGATGAATGGCATAATTTTCCCTCTCTCATTTTAGACAGAATTAAGAATCCATTAGCTAACACAAATTTTTGGCAAGTTAATAGGAACTCAAATCTACATTCGGAGGAAATGCTCCCCAAAGCCTGTTTCAAGCTTTTACTCCTCAGGCCCCAGGCTCCATGTCCTCCCCAACCCTCCCTGTCCCCACTCCTTCACCTGCTCCCCCTGCCAGCCTCCCAGCCCAGGCCAAGATTAACTGGTCTGACCCCTCTCACAGAGGCCAGGCCTACCCACCATTGTCTTCCAGTGGCAGTGGGTGGGGGGTGTGGGAAGCAGAGAGGCTGGCAGTGGGCTTAGGAAAGGGGGTTGCTGACTTGGCCTAAGGCTCCAGACAGACCCTAGGGAGAGGGGTGAAATGGGGCATTGGGGCAGTTTGAGGGTCATCCACTCTGCAGTTTCATCCCCAGAAAAGTTCTTGTTTTTATCCTAAACAAAGCGTTGCCCAGTTCACGAGAGGGATACGAACACCACTTTTCCTCAACATCTCTTAAATGTGCATGTATTAATCCACACAGTAAACTTGAGAGCTGGGAAGAAAATCATCCCATTTTATAGGTGAGGAAACCGAGGCTCAGAGAACGCGAATGGAGTCAGCTAGGCCCAAAGGTGGACCTTGGCTCTACTACCTGCTCACCTTCTAGCGCCCTAAGAAACTTACCTCTGGGCCTCAATTTCCTCATCTATAAAATGGGAAGAACGTTACTGCTCAGTTCATAGGATTATCCTAAGGGATAGGCTAGATGATACATGTCAGGGGCTTTCAGTACAGGAGAGCCTTCCTGACTGTCCATCTGGGCAGAGGTACTGGGTGTCCTCATGCTGGGGATGAGACCTGGAATTGAATCAGCTCCATCCACTGTGCAGGAGGGCAAGAGGGACTAGAAAAATCATTGTGGCAGCTTACCCTACACACTAAGTGTTGAAGATAATTCTTTACACATAGTGATTACTCATTTACTCCTCCCAACAACCTTGTCAGATAGGTACTATTGCTATCACACCCATTTTGCAGATCAAGAAACTGAGGCATAGAGAGGTGAAATAACTTTCCCAGGGTCACTCAGCTAGAAAGTGGCAGAGATGAGATTCCCACTCAGGCAACCTGGTTCTACAGCCTGTGGCTCTTAGCCTGATTCTATGTAAGGGAAGAGCTGGGATGGTGGGGCGCCAGGAAGGCCATCAACTCTGCTGGGGGCCTTGGGAAGGTTTTGCAGAGAACAATAGGCTTAAATTAGGTCTTAACTAGTGAGTAGAAGTTTATCAGGTGGGAAAGGAGAGAAAGGGCATCATTCTAGGCAGCAAGAAGGCTCATAGTGGGGTTTGGGGGTGCGGAATGTACTGCACCCACTGAAATGTGGGGTGTGTGTGGAGAATGGTGGGAAACAAGGTTAGATGGGCAGGCCAGGTGGTTCATTGAACAATCCTACCCTAAAAGTTGGGAAGTCCTTCCTATTGTCTAACTCCTACAAATAACTTAGCATGTTATGCAAAGTTGCTGTGACTTTGTCATGTTGTCTTAATAATCGGTATAGCCAGCATCTTCCCATGGGCCAGGTGCCTTCTTTCTATGACCTATTTCTTCATCACAATAATCATAGGAAAACAGATCCTATTATTCCACTTTTCAGATGAGTAAACTGAGGCTCCAGAGGTGTTAAGTAACTTGCCCAAGAGGCACAACCAAAAAGTGACAGAGCTAGTCTTCAAACCCAGATATGAGCCAAAGACCGGACTGAGTTTTAGAAAAAGAATTCTGACCAGGTAGAGGGTTGGATTGGCCCAGGGTGAGACTGGTGGCAAGGAGCCACTAAAGAGACCACTGTTTGGGTCCCCATGCAAGTTCTAGGTAGAGAACAGTGGAACAAGGGCTGCCTAGAGCCTAAGTAACAATAATCAGACTTCTGCTAACTATTAAGTGCCTACCCTGTGCGGGAACTTCCGTGAGTCATCCCCAACTTGTAATGCCACAGGGCAGCTGTTGTTAACTCCATTTTGCAGATGAGGAAGCTGAGGCTCAGAGAGGTTGCCCAGCTTCTTAAGGCCACACAGCTGTGATGCAGCAGAGCCCAGACTAGCCTGAAGCCCCCGCCTTTCCCTCCCAACCCACTGCCGGAAGTGTTGGGCCACACATCAGACAGTCAGCTCTTCCCTCTCACCCTGGGACAAGTGTAGAGCTGACCCGCATTTTGACCCTCTTTAAGAGTGGCCTTGTGCTGAGTGAGGTGGGTAAAGGGATGAGGAGGAACAGAGAAGCAGTGTAGTTGGAGAGGGATGAAGTCCTGAGCTCAGAGAGGAGGGCCGGCAGTCATTTGTACTCGTTGCTCACCATTCAGGAAGGTGAGTACATTTAATTCTCTTAAAGCTGAGAGAAGACACCTCACTCTTCTACTTCACTTACTACCTTTTGGGAAGTCCTTCCTGCTATCTGACTAGCATTCCTCCTAATGGAGTCGCAAAACCCCCACTTGCCAGTTTCAAGGGAGGTGATGAGGACATTTGTCTTCATCCTTCCTTGTGGGGCAGAGGGTAGGGAGAGGGGTGGTGTCTCCGAGTCCCCCCCATTTATCTTTATTCAGGTGTGATGGTGTGGTTTGGTTCCTAGGATATCATACAAGGAAGGGAAAAATGGCCCAGGCCCTTCATCCCGGCCCTGCCTCTGTCAGAGGGGCCAGCAGTACCCCAGTGGGAAGGAAGGAGAAGGAGAAGGAGGTCTGCTCAGGGCACAGCCTGTCACCTAGACCCAGGGCTCCTGCCTGGAAGAGAGAGGGATCTCTGAACTTAGGGAAAATTCCTCAGCACCCCAGCGGAGGGCATAGAAAGGAAGGCAGATCCTAGCCTGGGGGAGAGGGTGGGGGCAGGGAACTCCTGGGTCAGCCCAGGGACACCCTAAGAGAGAGAACTTGGGGAGGGAGCTGAGGAGAATGCCTGAGCAAGACAAAGCTGCTTTGAAGGAAAGAATCCGCCTTCTCTGGAGGCAGAGGGGCCAGAGTTAGAATCGGGCTCTGTTGCTGCCAAGGTAAGGGGACCTGGGCAGGTTTGTTCCATTACTGGGCGTGGGTTCACTGCCACCCTACTCTGTGCCAGATGCTTAGAGGGCCCTGGGGTAGTTCCAACAAAGATCCCTGCCCTCAAGGAACTTTTGTTTCTACCTGAGTAGACAGGCAATAAACAAAAACCACAATACCTCAGTAAAGTATATTTATTTTAGGAGAGAGTAAGGGCTATGGGGGGAAATGTTCCTGAAGGGGTGGCCTAGGGCATGTGTGTGCTGGGCAGGTGGAGGTTGTCGTTTTAAGGACAGAATCAGGACAAGGCTCATTTGGAAGGGCGGCATCTGAGCTACGACCTGCAGGGGATGAAGGCGCGGGCAGCTCGGCTATCTGGGTGCGGCCAGCGGGCGGGCTGGAAGGGCCCCAGGGGGGCAGTGGACAGCAGTGGGGGCAGCAGGAGTCAGGGAGGTCTGAGTGTGGACGGTCAGTTGGCAGGCCGTATGGGGTCCCGTCAGCCCTCTGTAAGGACTTTGGTTCTCTCTGAGTGGAGCAGCAACTCCGGCCAAATCTCAAGCAGAGGAAATACACGATCATACAAATTATTCCAAGGCTGGCCATAGCTCCTGTTTTGAGAATAGACTGGGGCTGGAGGGGAGGGGGAGGGGAAGGGCAGGGGAGGAAGCGGGGAGGGGACGACCAGGCAGTTGCTGAATGTTGCCGAGTCTCAATTTTTTTCATACGTCAAATGGGGATAAAAACGCACAGGATTCAGATAGGTGCGTCGTGCAAACAGCACTGCACCAAGGAGGTGTTCATTTTAATCAAAGATTGGTGGGCAAATCCCTGGAGTTTAGTACATGAAGTTCAGTAGGGTCTTGTTAAAGACTTACACAAATGAATATTATTCCACACCGCCTTGCATGCATAACTGCTACCCCAAGCCCTGCGACAGCTCTTCGAAAGCTTCAGAAATCAACGAACCTGGATTTCCATCCTGATTTGCCACCCTTCTACATCTGTAAAATGGAGATAATAATACCTACTCCCCAGAATAACTGTGAAGAGTAAATTAAATAATGTGTCTAAAGCTGCACGGCCCAATGTGGGAGTCACTGGATACACCTGGCTCTTTGAGTTTAAATTAATTAAAATTAAATAAAATTTTAATTTCACTTCCTCAGTTGTATTAGCCATGTTTCAAACGCTCAGTAGCCTCGTTGGCAGGTAGCTACTATATTGGACAGAAAATAAATAGAACATTTCCATCTCTGCAGAAAGTTGACGCAGCTATTGAACCACATTGGTCTAAAGCACTCGACACCTTGTGTCTGGCACACGTGAACACCATCATGCCTGGAAGGTCAGGCCCTGAGACTGTCCTTTAATAACCTATCAGAGACCACCCAACTGATGTTCTCCAGGGTTGAGTCAGAAAAGTGAGGGTGGGGAAGAGTCAGGGGCTTGTCAGGGGAGAAGGTGGAAGGACGTCTACAGGTTGGGGAGTCAAGGTTAAGGACTGCCCAGGGGAAGGGTGTGGAACACTTGCCTGGGGCAGGAAGGAAAAGAGAGAGATGAGAGATGGAAAGCCAGGATCTAAGAGCTAGACCCAAGAGCTGGACCCCAGAGTGGATATTTGCTTCCTGCCCCTAGAGAACGAATGCCACTTTTGAGATCCTCCATCCCAATATTTTAATAATAGAGCCCATTAATTCCTTGTCCACTCATCTGTTTCTTGGGCCCCTACTATGCCCTTTCCTGTCCTAGGTGCTGGGCTGCTACTAAAACCAAAAGTAGCACCCAAGAGAGATTGTGGATGCATGGTGGGGGGAGATAGACAATGAACATAAAATAAATGTGTAAAATATGTAATATGTTAAATGGTGACAAGCACTAAACAGATAATTAAAATGGGGAAGGAGGAGAGGGACAGCAGGGGCAGTTTAGGAAATACCTTTTAGAGAATGTAATATTTTAGCATAGACTGGAAGGAGGTCTGATATCTGGGGGAAGAGCTTTCCAAGCAGAGAAAACAGCAAGTGAAAAGGCCCCGAGGCAAGAGCTTTCCCAGAGTATTTAGGGGACACAGTGAGCAAGGTGAGGGTTGTAGAGGTCAGGGAAGAATCCTGGGGTCAAATTATTCAGGCCTTTGCAGGCTTTTATTCTAAGTGAAAAGGTGCAACCATCGCAAGTTACTGAACAGGAGAGTACTATGATCTGACTTAACATTTTAAAAAGCACTCTGGTTGCCTAGGCTGGGAGGGCTTTGGAACCAAAATAGGGAGTGTCTGCTAATGGTTACTGGCTGTCTTTTTGGGATAAAGAAAATATTCTAAGCTTGATTGTGATGGTCACACAATCCTGTGAATATATTAAAAACCATTGGATTGTATATTTTAAATGGGTGAATTGGTATCGTATGGTACGTGACGTATATTTCAATAAAGTCGTTCCTTTTAAAAAAATCACCCTGGCTGCTGCACTGAGAATACACTGAGGGGGCCAAGGGCAGAAGCTGGGGCCACCTAGGAAAGAGGGGTCAGTGATTTGGACCAGGATGGTAACCGTGGAGAAGGTGAAAGTGCTGAGATTCTGGAGTTATTTTGAAGGTAGGGTGGAGAGATTTGCTGATTAATCAGATGAGGGGTATAAAAGAGAGTTGGGAAGGATGACTCCAGGGTTTTGGATTTAGGAAGCTAAAAGAGTTGAGGAAACTGAGCCCTGGGAAGGGCAAGAGGCTGGCTTAAGGATATGTGGCCATCAAGGGCCTCAGCACTGAGCCTCCGAAAAGAGGCAACATTGTTAGTTTGGTTTGAAGTCCATGGCCTCTTGCTTTGATTTCTAGCATTGCAGAACCCTCGTAGAGCCTTGGGTTCCTCAGCCTATATTCAGGGGGTTGTAAAGACTGATTGAGATGAACCTGACTCATAGAAAGTGCTGGGAAGAGCATTCATTCCTTACCTTTCCCTTTCCTTCCTAACCTTACCACCGCTACAGCTCTGAGCTAGGGGAAAGAACAAGGAGGGAGGATAGCACAGGCCTTAGATCCCAGAGGGCAGGGGGGTGCTGGGCTCTGGGTGTGGCCATTGCTCCCAGCTGCTCTGGCTCCTGGAGGAGAGCGGGAGGAAGGGACATACTGACCTGTGGGCAGCCTGGGTCCTGTGTCTCCCATCTTTGCTGGGTGAAGGAAAGCTGGTGCCTACCCATTTGTGGTTGGCAGAGCATCATCTCGGAGTCATTTCTCCCCAAGCTGTGGGAGATTCTAGGAAGCCTTTAATTAACACTGTGGAGCGGATGCTAGGTTAATGCGATGATTCGAAAGGTGTATTTTTCAATTACATTTAACGAAAAGATTTATAGTCAAGTAAAATATAATTAGGTGGCTGCCAGCAGACAGCCCTCCTAAGACGAGGAAAGAGAGATGGGGGTAGATTTGCAACTAGGCTACGGGACCTGCTTACCCTCCCTCTACCACTGTTCAAAGTTGTGAAAGCATTCATCAGTTCTGAAATTCAACACATTTACTAAGTAACTACTCCCTACTGGGCCCCAAGTGTCCACTTGGAGCAGAACAAATGCCATGGTCCCTGCCCTCAGAGGACTTACAGACCAGCAAGGGAGACATACAAAAAACAAGTTACAAAAAGTGCTGGGGGGGACTTCCGGGTCAAGATGGCGGCTTAACAACGTGCACGTTTTAGTTTGTCCTCCAGAACAGCTACCAAATAGCCAGAAACAGTACAGAACAGTTCCTGGGGCCACGTCAGTGACCAGACACACAGCGTACCCCAGTCTGGACCAGCTGGACCGGCTGTGAGCACCCCCCAGAACCGTGAGTTCCCAAAGCTGTGGTGGCCAGAGCCCCTCCCCAACAGGCCGCTTCCCAGAGGGGAAAGGAAAGGACTTTACCAGCAGGAGGGACTGGGCACAATCAAACGCCAATTGTGGAACTAAATAACAAATTCTGACTACTAAAAATAGTCCCCCAGCTTAGGTGAACCTGATCAAAGCGGAGGTTGCTCATTTTTGCCCCAGCGCCAAGGGGGCAGGACTGACAGAAAAAGTGGGGAAAAAATAGAAGGAAACAGAGGTTTTTGTGGCTGTGTATCTACAAAGGCTTGACTGCCTCTGGATACAGCGGCAGGACTTTTCAGGCTGCAACTGCCCCAGGCATAGGCAGAAGTGAGCTCTTTTGGGGGCTTGTCTGGAGCCTGTGCCTTCCCCAGGGGAGGGGTGAAGCCCCACTCAGGTGGAATCCCTCCATCAAGGAATTCAGACACCAGGGCTTGGTAATTTGAAGCCATTAAAACCAGCCTACAACCTCTCCTCTGTCTCCACCACACCCCAGCAGGGAGAGTCTGCCAAAGTTAAAGGTACTGCATCATCTTATGCTGGTGGGACCTGCAGTCAGACAAGCGCCACACACAGGGCAAGATAAGAAAAACAGAGTCCAGAGACTTCACAGGAAAGTCTTTCAACCTGCTGGGTCTCACCCTCAGGGAAAACCGACGCAGGTAACTCCTGATAGGAGGCCAGTTTGGTCTGGGAAAATCTGGCTGGGGTCAATAATATCTAAATAGACCCTCCTAAGTGTGTGTGGGGGGAAGGCACCACACAAGCAGGGCAAGAAACAAGAAAACAAGAACTGAAAAATTCTCCTCTGTTAAACAAAACTTAAGCTAAAGGTCCAGATAAAGCTGAACGGAATGTCAAAGAACAGATAGACAACAAATTCATCCAGCAAGAAAACCCTAGATAAAAGAAGTGAAAGCAATCTCCAGAATAAACTAATTAAGGTTATAAAATGCCTAGACACCAGCAAAAAATAACAAATCACACTAGGAAAACTGAAGATATGGCCCAGTCAAAGGAACAAACCAACAATTCAAATGACATACAGGAGCTGAAACAATTAATTCAGAATGTACGAACAGACATGGAAAACCTCATCAAAAACCAAATCAATGAATTGAGGGAGAATATAAAGAAGGCAAGAAAAAATTAAAAAAAAAAAAAAGAAGGCAAGGAAAGAACAAAAAGAAGAAACTGAAAATCTGAAAAAACAAATCACAGAACTTATGGGAATGAAAGACACAGTAGAAGAGATGAAAAAAACAATGGAAACCTACAATGGTAGATTTCAAGAGACAGAACATAGGATTTCTGAACTGGAGGATGGAACATATGAAATCTGACAAGAAACAGAAACTATAGGGGAAAAAATGGAAAAATATGAGCAGGGACTCAGGGAATTGAAAGACAATATGAAGCACACGAATATATGTGTTGTGGGTGTCCCAGAAGGAGAAGAGAAGGGAAAAGGAGGAGAAAAACTAATGGAAGAAATTATCACTGAAAATGTCCCAACTCTCATGAAAGACTTAAAATTACAGATCCAAGAAGTGCAGCGTATCCCAAAGAGAATAGATCCAAATAGACATACTCCATGACATTTAATAATCAGAATGTCAGAGGTCAAAGAGAAAGAGAGGATCTTGAAAGCAGCAAGAGAAAAGCAATCCATCACATACAAGGGAAGCCCAATAAGACTATGCGCAGATCTCTCAGCAGAAACCATGGAGGCGAGAAGACAGTGGGATAATATATTTAAATTATTAAAAGAGAAAAACTGCCAACCAAGAATTCTATATCCAGCAAAATTGTCCTTCAAAAATGAGGGAGAAATTAAAACATTTTCAGACAAAAAATCGCTGAGAGAATGTGTGACCAAGAGAACAGCTCTGCAAGAAATACTAAAGGGAACACTAGAGACAGATAGGAAGACAGAAGAGAGAGGTATGGAGAAGAGTGTAGAAAGGAAGACTATGAGTAAAGGTAAAAATAAGGAAAATTAGATATGACATAAAATCCAGCAGGCAAAATAGTAGAAGAAAGTACTACCCAGTGTTATTCAGTAATAACACTGAATGTTAATGGATTAAACTCTCCAATCAAAAGACATAGTCTGGCAGAATGGATTAAAAAACAGGACCCATCTATATGCTGTCTCTACTCAAACGACACGAGGCCAAGGACACAAATGGACATTTACACATCAATGTTTATAGCAGCATTATTAACAATTACCAAGAGATGGAAACAACCAAAATGTCCATCAACAGACAGTTGACTAAACAAACTGTGACATTTACATAAGATGGAATGTTATGCAGCTGTAAGACAGAATAAAGTTATGAAGTATGTAACAACATGAATGGACCTTGAGGACATTATGCAGAGTGTGATTAGCCAGAAACAAAAGGACAAGTACTGTATGGTCTCATTGATGTGAACTGACATTAGTGAATAAACTTGGAATATTTCCTTGGTAACAGAGACCATCAAGAGATAGAAACAGGGTAAGATATTGGGTAATCGGAGCTGAAGGGATACAGATTGTGCAACAGGACTGAATATAAAAACTCAGAAATGGGCAGCACAATACTACCTAACTGTAATGTAATTATGTTAAAACACGGAATGAAGCTGCATGTGAGAATGATAGAGGGAGAAGGGCTGGGGACATAGATGAAATCAGAAAGAAAGATAGATGGTAAAGATCGAGATGGTATAATCTAGGAATGCCTAGAGTGTATAATGATGGTGAAATATACAATGTACAAATTTTAAAAATGTTTTTGCATGAGGAAGAACAAAGGAATGTCATTATTGCAGGGTGCTGAAAATAGATGATAATTAATACTTTAAAATGTCACCTTATGTGTGAGACTAAAGCAAAAAATGTTTATTTGTTACAAAATTTATATTTTGACTAGAGCATTTCCTAATATAACTCATGTAGATGGTTTGATTGAATGTCATAAGTACTTGGAATCTCAGGTAGGACATGAGATTTTGTTGGTTTGTCCAGAGTGATGCCCCGATGAATCCCAGAGTGATTTGATCAATGACCGGAAAAGTATTTGCAAGCCCCCTTCGGGGAATGAGGAGAGTGGGGAGAAATTCAACTTCCCCAAGTTGAATTCTTGATATTCTCACAAGAAGTGTGGACAACCAAAGCTATAGGCTGAGCCCCCAGTCTGGGGGGTTGTTCATATGAAACTTAACCCCACAAAGGATAGGTCAAGTCTACTTAAAATTTAGGTCTAAGAGTCACCCCCAAGAGAGCCTCTTTTGTTGCTCAGATGTGGCCTCTCTCTCCAGCCAACATGACGAGCAGTCTCACCACCCTCCCCCTCTCTGCGTGGGACATGACTCCCAGGGGTGTGGACCTTCCTGGCAATGTGGGACAGAGATCCGGGAATGAGCTGAGACTCAGCATCAAGGGACTGAGAAAAACCCTAGAATGAACTGAGAATTAACATCAAGAGATTGAGAGAACCTTCTTGACCAAAGTGGAAAGAGTGAAATGAGACTAAGTGTCAATGGCTGAGAAATTCCAAACAGAGTTGAGAGGTTATCCTGGAGGTTATTCTTATGCATTGAGTAGATATCACCTTGTTGTTCAAGATGTGGTGGAGAGGCTGGAGGGAACTGCCTGAAAATGTAGAGCTGTGTTCCAGTAGCCATGTTTCTTGATGATGATTGAACAATGATATAGCTTTCACAATGAGACTCTGTGAATGTGAAAACTTGTGTCTGATGCTCCTTTTAGCTACTATATCAACAGAAGAGTAGAACATATGGAATAAAAATAAATAATAGGGGGAACAAATGTTAAAATAAATTTAGTTTGAAATGCTAGTGATAAATGAAAGCGAGGGGTAAGGGGTATGGTATGTATAATCTTTTTTTTTCTCTGTTATCATTTTATTTCTTTTTCTGATGTCTTTTTATTCCTTTTTCTAAATCGATGCAAATGTTCTAAGAAATGATGAATATGCAACTATGTGATGATATTAAGAATTACTGATTGTATATGTAGAATGGAATGATATCTTAATGTTTTGTATGTTTATTTTTTTAATTAATAAAAAAGTGCTGGGGGAAAAAAAAGGCTGCAAAGGAAATAAAAGAATGCTGAACCAGAGAATAACTGGGAATCTGCTTTGGATAAAGGTGTCAGAAAGGTTTCTCGTGGATTAGGGGATGAGATTTACGCTGACACGTGAAAGATAAGAAGGAATCAGGTAAGCAAATAGTGAGAGAGAGTGGATGGGGGTTGAACCAAGAAAGCAGCCCAGGTCCCAGGGTGGGAAGGTAGTCTTAGAGTCTGTGGAATGGAAAGAAAGGTCAGTGAGACTGGCACATAGAAGGGAGGGAACGGGCAGAGAAAGGGGTTTGGTTTTATTCTATGTGCTAAGGAAGCCACTGGGGAGTTTTAAATTGGGGAGTGAAATGACCTGGCTTGTATTTTTAAATGACTTCTCTGGATGCTGTGGAAGAATGGGTTAGAGGCAAGGCAAGTTGGGAGGTTAAAGCAGAGACCCAGGTGAGAGAAAAAGTGACCTGGATTGGGGAGGGGCCCCTGAGGAAGGGAAGGAGAATCTGGATTTGGCCTAAATTTTGGAGTGAGAACCAATAGAACTTGCTATATGGAGAGTGAGAGACAGAGGGACTCTAGGATGGTACCCAGATTTCTGGCTTAAGCAACTAACTGGGTGCTGCCACTTATTGAAATGGGAAAGCCAAGAGAAGAAACACATGGAGAAATATGTGGATGAAGAGTTCAGACTTGGAATGGAGACCCCCTTTGGTCTCCTTGATGGATGGAGGTCTGAATTACCCATCCCAAGATTGTTTCCTCTCATCACCCTTCTCTGTTTCTTCCCAGCTTGTCCTTCAACTTTTTCTGCATGTCTACTTCCCATTACTCCTGCAGCACTTGGGAGTATATGACTCTAGTTTGAAGAGGCAGTTCTGTTACTGTTGGCTTCCTTTAACTGCCTAAGTTTCTGAAATTCTACTACTAATTTTTTACTGTACTTGCATCCATTGAGCACCCACTATATATCACGCACTATGCTGGAAGCTTTGGTTGCAGTATTTCATCCAATCCAGCTAATCATTCTTTCCGTATTATTAATATATCAACAGTAATAGTGAACCCTTAATGCTTATTCACTTGAGCTAAGCCCTATATATGAACTGTCACATTTACAGTTCACTGCAAAGAAATAGAAGACTGTCTCCAGTACACTAAACTCTCTGGAGTAGTAAAGATTTTGGCTGTGTGGATAGTGGAGTGGAGGAGCCATTTGTATGCTTTCCTCTCCCCCTCACTCCCAGATGAAGCAGAGGGGAAGCATTATCCTCACAGATTGCATTAGGCACAGAGGGCAGGCCTCCCTGCTGACAACCCCAAGACCTGCACTGTACTGGAGAAATCTGTCCATTTCTTGAAGTGGGAATAGCTGTCATAGTAGCTAGCAGAACCTAGAGGTGTTGCCTGGTATCACAGGAGGGAGGTGCCCATCCGTGTTATGTGGGGTCCTGCTCTGAGATACAAAGGGGTGATTCTTGCACCCTCCACCATTTGAAAATGCTTAGATGTTTATGCAAAGTGCATGTGCATTTGTGCAGTAATCTGCACCTAAGACCATGTGGTTTGCACACATTTGTGCAAGCCAGGACAAACCTGCCTCCTGTGCATTTCCATCCAGACATGTATGTAAGATGATGATTACCTGGTTGTTTGGGTCATCACAAAAACAGGTCCCTTGTACTTTTCCTCAAGCGTGTGCTTGTGGGTGGAGTCCATGCAGGTTGGAAAGGAACTGGCCCCAGAGTTGAGTTATGAGCTCAGCTCCCCACCTCTTCTTGCCTGTCTCCAGCTCCCTGCATCCCCACCCACCTACCCCACCCCCAACCCGGGCAGAATGCCCTCAGCCTGTGCTGGCTGGCACACATGCCACATGGTGCCTGGCGCGCGTCTGGGCAAGGATGACGCCCCCAGGCCCGGCTGGGATACAAAGCCACCCGTTGCCTCCCCCACCTCCAGAACGGAGTGTCCCAATCCCATCCCCTTTCCCAGCCAGGGACGCAGGGAGCAGGCGGGGACACAAGCACAGACAGATACAAACACACAGATGCACCCAGAGACGCCCACAGGCGTGTGCCCCAGAGAGGCACAAATACAGGCATTCACACAGTCTCGGGTGCACACACACACAGCTCTCGCACACAGTCAAATAAGCTCATGGGCACTCACCTTCTTGCACAAATCTCCCCAGAAGTAGTTCCACCAGGCTCCCGCCTACACTGTTCTAGCAACCCCTCCCCGTGTCTCTGTCCATGGTGCTGAAACTAGACCATTTGCCTGTCCTACAGGAAGAAGAGACGGGGAAGAGCTGGGAAAGGGCAACCTGGGAATGGATGGTGGGCAAGAAAAAAAATGGAGAAGAGAGAAACCTAGAGATGAAGAGAGAGTTGAGAGAAGACCAGGGGAACAAGGGATGTCCAGCCACAAGGAACTAGGGGAAAAAGGTGAGGATGGAAAGAGATTCTCAGTCTCTTGGTGTACTCAGAGTGCAGGATTTATTCCTTTTTGCTTCTCTGCGCCAAGAATTGGAAGTTTGATCAGGGTTTCATGGTAGGTGAGGAACCCTGGATGGGTGGTTTATTCAGCCTCTAGCCATTGTTTTCCAGGTGCCACCTAAAAAATGGTAGAGGGTAGAGACAGACAAGACTTATAATGACCCTGTAAATAACTCCCCACCTGATTTCTTATCTCAATTTGTGTTGGGCAAGTGGACAACAATGCTGATCTGGATTTGTTCTGGGGATTTCAGGGACTTAGTGACTGCTTAGTGCTTATCCACAAGATTGGATTATGGCTTCTCCCTCCCTCCCCTTGAGAAAAAAAACTCCACCTCCAGTGAGATTTTCTAGTAGGATAGCTCTCCCACCAATAGCATTTCAGTTGTGAAACTTATAGAAAGTGAGGAATACCCAATCTCTCAGTGCAGGGATATTTTAACCCTTCAGAGACTAAGGAGGTTATCATATAACTAGATGAGAGAAGAGTAAGTGGAAGCAAGGGAAGAGAAAAAAATAGGAAAGAGGACAATGAAAAAGAAAGTGTGAGGATAGATGAAAGTAGGCAAGGAAGAGGAAACAGAACGAATAAAGGGGAGTGAGTGGAGACATAGGTGGCAGGGGAGAGATGCAAGGAGCACTGTCCTCAGTGCCAGTCTGGAGTTAGGCCCAGGGCTCCTCCTGCTCCTTAGCAGGGCATAGGTGACCCAGACAGACTCCAGTATCCAGGGAAAGGACAGGTGAAGTGTGCCAGGCAGAGAAAACTGCTCCCCTCAAATTTCCAGGGGCCCAGATTAGGCTGGGATTCCAACCTAGTCCTGCAGCATCCTTCACCCACAGTTTTGGGTGTCAAGACTTCATGAACCAGGACTGCAGATATGAGGAGCAGCTGCCATGGCATGGAAGGTGGGGCCACATGCAGTCAAGTTTGTGGGTATGGCTTTCTCATGGCTGGGATGGGGAAAGTGGGTGACATCTCAGGGTGTGTTTCCACCTATTCACATGTGAGCAGTGGCAAGAGGAGAAACCCATATGCTTGGGTGTGTACTGGAGGCACTGGGTTGACTGAGGGTGAGAAGTAAGCAGAGGATGGAGAAAAGAGAGAGAAGGAGAGAAGTAAGTGGAAAAGAAAGGATACTGGACCCTCTTCTAAATTTTTTGGACCTCCTTTTATTATCTTTACTTTTTTTCCTACCATGAGAGAAAAAACCAGGCCTGGGTTATAGACTGGGCTTATGACTCTGCACCTCAGTGTGCTTGTATATAACTGACAAGGGGGTTGTGATGATTATATGAGGGTCAGCTCATGTATGGCTAGCTCTTAGGCCAGTTACTGATATATAATAAGCTCCAAATAAATGTTACCTTCCATGATGATAATGATGATGATGGTGGTGATGATGTCATCTTCTTGGTCTTGCTCTGGGGTCAGTAGGGATATCCTTGTTCATGTTTCACCAGACTTTCTTGCCATAGCCTCCGACCCAACCTTTAGTTCTCTCCTTTGAAGAGATCATAGAGAACCATGATTTCTAGATTATTCAAATTCATAAAGAAAGGAAGCCAGGAGGTTTTCTGGGGTGTAAAGGGGGAACCCCATGATAAGAGAAGTGTCGGAGTCTGGGGACAAGGCATACAGTTTTCCCACCAGTGACTCTCAGGGATGCTTCCTGGATTCCTGAAGAAGTTGGACCCTGGACCTGCATCAGTGCCTCCTTATCCAGCCTGGAGTCTCAGCCCTCCCCACTCAGTGCTGGTGCCCCAGGCCCCTCCCAAGCCTGGGTGGTGGACCAGTAGGTCATCTCCTCCAGGCTGCTCTTCCGACCCTAATCCTTTTCCCTCTTTCCCCTTCTTTCTCTTGCCCCTCTGTTCCTTTCTTGTCCTCGTCTTTCTTCTCAGAATCTAATTGGAAGGAAGGAATTCCCTCATATTTAAAGGGGTGGGATTCCCCCACTCGGCATAGGCGAAGCTGATGATCTTATCCTGGGGGTCAAGAAAGCATATGGGGGCTGGCACAAGGAAGGGTGAGGGGTAGCAGGGCAGCCTCCATGTCCCCTCATTCCCCCCAGCTCCTGTCTCATCACTGTCACCATTCAATCATAGCAGATGGGCTGCAGCTGTGAGCGCCAGCCCGGCACACAGGCTGGTCCGTGCCACTTGGGAGAAAAGGAAGAGAAAGGGAGGGAGAGAAGGAGGAGGGATGAAAGGAGGAGGGAGAGAGGAAAGGGAAGAGGAGGAGGAGGAAAGGGAAACAAGTGAGGAAGGAAAGAGATGGCTTGGAGAGAAAGAGGCCTTGGTGCCTTTTATGCTCCTCTCTTCCCAGCAGGAGAGCAGAGGCCAGGGCTGGGCTCACAAGCTGGGCAGTGCCAGGCGAGATGGGCATATGCCCTTGATTACTACCAGGACCGCAGGCCAACCCTCCGCAGCCGCCACGGCCTCATAAATCAGTTTTTAAGTAGCAACCACATGGACATTTCCCAGCTGAGAGGCCTGGCCTCTATCGGCCCAGCTAGGGCAACCCTGGTGGAGGGGGCAGGTGCCAGGCCAGGTGCTGAAGAGAGAAGTGGTCATTGAGGCCTGGTGGGAAGTGAGGTGGGATTTTGTTCAGGCAAGGCCTGGGGACAGGGGCTCCTGTCAAGACAGGGAATAGGCTAAAAACCAAAAAGTGCCAGTGGGTCCAGGGTTCCCAGCTGGGATTCCTGTACCTTGTCCTGGATTCCCCTGTGGGTTGGGCCTCTTACAGGTAAGGAAGGGAGGTTTTGCCACTGGAAACCCCACTCTCCAGCCCCCTTCCCCCAGTTAGAAACAGAGAACCTGTATGGGCTCCAGGGGCAGCTTTTGGGCCTGTACCCTAGCATATCTTCATGTGCTGCCCAGGCTGACAGCCCTGGTGGGCAGAAACAGGTCTCCCCAATATCCAGCCCAGGGCCAGCACAACCCAGGCACCTCGGCAAGCTGCTTGCTTGGATAAATGGCTGGGAGTGAAGGGGGATAGGTTATTTGGGATTTTGTGTGTCCTTTCACAGAAATGGGATTTATATCTGAGTGTGTGTCTTGGCCCAGGCTGTGTGTTTGTGGGTGTGGGTGTCTGTGGGTGTTCTGCAGAGAGAGATTTATTCTCCCCGGTGTCCCTCCACACCTTGGGTTTCAGGATCTCTGCCCTCCACCGCCCTCCCCTGGGCCCCGACTCTCCCTTCTGGGAACCTGAGCTCCCACGCTCACCGCGCCCCCCCCCCCGCCCCCCGCGCCATGCCCCCTCCTGCAAGCCCGCCTGGGGGGTCAGGGGTGCCGGGTCTGCCCTGGCGGGAACGGCGAGCCGAGCCTGCGGGGCGGGGGCTCCCAGCCTCCTTGCGCGCGGTGTCTCCTCCCGGGGTGAACAGATGTCTCGGAATTTTAGATGCGCTCGCTCCCCGCCCCTCCTCGCAATAACTCCCCCACCCCCCCAGCTGGCACCGGCTGTGACTGGGCGCCCCTCCCCGCCCTCCCACCCTCGGCGCCCGGCTGCAGAACCGGTGGACGGATCGCGGCCCGAGGCCTGGGCCAGGCGGCCGGGGAGGCCGGCGGGGTCGCGGCGGCTCCGGTGCGGAGAGAACCGGCTCCCCCTACCTCCCGCTTTTCCGCGCGTCCTCAGCCCCGCTCCCCCCCCCCCCCCCCCCCGTCTCGCTCTGCGCTCTCGGGTCTCCCCGTCTCCCCTCCCAGCCCACCCGCCTCCCGCGTCCATGCAGACCCTCTCCCTGCACAGGCCCCCACACTTCGCTTCGGAAACTCCTCCTCGCAACTTCGGCGGAATCTTCCCCTCCAGAGACCCCTTTCCCTGCATTCCGTGAGCCACCCCCGCCCCCAACTGGCCGCCTGCCTGCCCTCAGTAGAAACCCCAGTTAATCTGGAAAAATACGGGGGAGCGGCGGGAGAGGGACCGGAATGGGGGCGGGGGAGGGGGGCGAGAATAGGGAGGCCGGGGAGACCGGGTCGTCCGGGACTGAGAGACTCCCGGATTTTCTGATCACTGCTAATTGATGAAGAATCCAGTTCCGAGGACCCCCAACTCGGGGAAGGGGGCGGGACCCGCGGCGGGCAGGAGGGGGCCCTGGCAGGGCCAGGCAGCCCGGGCGGTGCCAGGCGCCCTCCCCCGCCCCGCCCCCACCAGCCAGCATTCCGAGGTAACAGGCATTTGTTACCCAGCTCGTGCCAGGAGCGATTGGCAGGTTCGAGTAGGCACAGTCATTCCGCACACAGATGTCCCTGCGTTCACTCTTCTGATATGAATCCTGTCAGCTCCGAATCCGAGGGAGATGAGCAGACAGCCGCACAGACAGAGTCACGGACAAACAAGGCACTGACAGAGCAATTGTCTGAAGCACACAGACCGCCACAGATATTTCTTTTTCATCCGTGGGGGAGAGGGGGTGAAATACTTTTTTTAAAAAAAAGGAAAAGATCTTACTAATTTGGGGAGAACATTTCTGAGCCCCTGGTGGTGGCCCCCACCCGGTACCCCTTCCCTGTACTGCCCGCTTGGTCTTCTTCAGCAGCCCCTGCGCCTACCGCGGGGTTCGCTCTGAACTTGAGTCTTCAGAACCAGAGTCAGGCAGTCTGGGAGGTCTACTCCCTCACACGTTCCTTCTGGAAGTCTAGAATTCCTGCATCCCTGCCGGCTCCTAGAACACCAACAAAGCGCAGGTTCCAGCGTTCTAGAATCTCTGAAATTCTAAATCCCAAGAACTCCAGTTCTGAGCCAGGTCAAAATTGCACTGAATGCCCAATTCTTGCATTGGGGTGAGTGGGTGCTGCCCCACGCCTCTGGGTGGAGGGCCCTGAATGCCCGGCCCTCACCCACTGCCCCCTGCCCCCTGACAACCAGCAAAAAAATGCAATCCGCCTTTTGAATAAGATGCTGGAAAGGTCAAGACCTCTGGCTCCTGAGCCTCTCTGGGGCTGCCTGCCGCTCCAGACGCCCTTCCTGCTCCAGGCCCCACTCCCGCCGGCCCCACCTGCCCTGGCCACGCCAGCCTCGGCCTGCCTCAGCGGCAGTGGGAGCCAGACGGGTGGTCACGGGGTGTTTGTGGTCAGGCTGGGCAGGAAGAGCCGCAGGGGGCTGGGTCTCTCTGGGCAGCCTGAGCTAGTGGACGAAGAAGCCGGCAGAGGGGCGAGGAAACTCCCTAAGAGGGGAGCAGACGGTTTGAGGCTGTGGTTGTTGGGTTGATTTTTAATCTTTTCTTTTCTTTTCTTTTTTCTTTCTTTCTTTTTCTTTCTTTCTTTTTCTTTCTTTCTTTCTTTCTTTCTTTCTTTCTCTCTCTCTCTCTCTCTCTCTCTCTCTCTCTCTCTCTCTCTCTCTCTCTCTCTCTCTCTCTCTCTGTCTCTCTCTCTCTCTTTCTTTCTTTCTTTCTTTCTCGTCTTCTTCTTCTTCTCTCTCTTTTTTTTTTTTTTTAAAGAAAAAGCCCCCATCCTGTGTCATCATTTTTATGGGATCTGCAATTCTGGCAAAAATCTGTCTTTAATTTAGCTGTCCATATAAAAATCCTCACTGTATAATAATGAACAGATGCCATGGAATTTAGGCTGGAGCCTCGGCTCCTCCCCGCCTCCCCCCGCGCCTGGCACTGGGCACCGGCTGAGTGACACAGACTGGCACCAACACGCGAGCGAAGGGTGGGCAGGGGGCGACCTGGGCTCTGTGCCAGGGCGCTGGGGTGGTGAAGGGGCGTCCGGGCGCCGGACTTGGCCAGGCTGGAGCGTTTACGCGGCGGCATCAGGGAGGGATTTTTCTTTTATTTTACAAAATGATCAAGAGTTAAGGATTTGGGTTTGGTTTTGACTTAGGGGTTTTGTGACTCTTCTGAGATTATTTTTGTAAAAGCACCGCTCTCCCCACCCCATATAAACCCAAATGTTTTCTTTATTTTAATTGAGTTGTTTTTTAAACCTCCCCCTGCGCGGCACCCAGGCCTCGGCCTCGGCACCCCGCCGAGCGCACGTTCGCTGCAAGCGGGATCAGTTCTGCGCCAGGTCCGGCCCGCAGCCTCGGCCGCATCCCCCGCGCCGCGCCTCCCAGGGCTCTACGGCAGTTCGGGCGAGGCACAAGCACCCCGCCAGGAGCAAAAAGTGAGGCTGAATGTGGCATTTCATTGGGAAGCGGGTGAGACGAAGGGAAGAGAGAAAGTCCACTTGTCCCCACCCAAATTCCCCCGCTTTTCCCAAGGGGAAGAGAAAACGACGCGAGCCCCGTGCCCCCCTCCTTCCTCCTCCTGCGGTAGAGAAAACCGGCGCGGGCTGGAGCTTGAGGCTTGGTTCTGAGACCCCCCCCCCCCCACACACACACACACACTTTGCCTTTAATGCGACTCTGGCGAGAACAGATGTCCCAAGCCGGGCGGACTGCCCAGACCCCGCCCAGCTGTGCCCTTGGCGAGGACTTGGCTGAGGGTAGGAACTGGCATTCGGGTCCCCAAAGGGGCTTAGGGGCTTCCGCGGCACCCGCGGGACCTGACCTCGCAGCCTCGGCCTTCTGGCCAGCGCAGCCTCGGGCAAGAGGCGGGAGTGCCCCAGGAAGCCCCGTTCCTAATTCAATTAATTCCGAAAAGGGGAGTGAGAGACAGACGGAGCAGAGAGGCTAAAAGAGGGGTTCGACCAACCAAACACCGGGCACGCACCCGGGGCGTGGACCCCGCTGCTCCCGCCTGCCCCGGGAGACCGCGCTGCGCTCCCGCGTTGGAGCCGGCGCGTCGGCAGCGCCAGAGCCGTACCTGGGCTCGCATCAGCTCTCTTGGCGCTCCCGCACCTCTGGTTCCCTGGCCCCTCGGAGTGTCCCAGCCCCCCTCTCCCTGCATCTCAGACCCTCTGCCTTATTTTGGCTCCTAGCCCTTCCAAGTGTCGGGTGCTCCTGAGCCGGAAAGCTTTAGAATGGAGAAAGTTTCACACAGCAGAACAGCCCTCCCGAGGCGGGTGCGCCCTTTCTTACCACTTTTCACCCAAGGAAACTTTGTCGAGAATTTTTAAAGATGCGGCACAGAAAAGCAGTGGTCGTTTCAGGATTCCAAGCAGGGCAGGGTGGGTTCCCCTGCTCCTGGCCTGTGACCAGGGCCTGGGGGCCCAGCCCAGACGGAAGGGAAAGTAATCATTTCTTGGACTGTGAGGAGGGGAGCCTGTTCGACAGCGAGGCGCTGCCTGCCTCCCCCAAGGCCCGTGCCAAAACCTGCTTTCTTCTCTTAGCACTTTGGAGCAGGACAGGTGGGGAGTCCTAAACTCACGCGGGGTGGGGTGGGGGGCTGAGAGTGGAGGTCGAGGCCAAAGCTGGTCAGGTCTGGCCCGGCTGGCTCTTTCTTCTCACATTCCTTAAACGCTAAACTAAGGAATCTAGAACCATCTCTTGATCTCAGTGGCCCCCTCAAACCAACAGCTTCCCCTTTGAGACAGGCGACATGGGGTTAAAGCTTCTGCAGAAGAGAGAGCAAATTTCTCCTGAAAGGCAACGAAATCTCTCACCTCTGCCCGGAAATCCTTGCACCCCCCTGGGTTTGTGGACTTCCCCAGGAAAGGGGGAAAGGGAGAAGCAAACACAACCCCGCCAGGTCTGGTGGGGAGAAGTCAGGGCTTCCCTGTCGCGGATCCCCATGGGATTCGGTTTCCCTGACTGCATTCAACAGTTTATTGTACTGAATGACCAAATTAGAGCTGGAGGTTTGCTGGGGGTCAGTGGCTCGCTTTCAAGGTCAGAGCTGAAACGGGGTTAAACAGAGAGAGGAGGCAGCCCCGGCTTTCCCCCTCTTCCCAGTGCTGCGGATGGAGGAATGGCCTGGACTCAGAAAGCTATCTGTTTCCTGGCCATTTCCAAACTCGGGACTCGGTTGGGATGGGGACTTAAAAATCAAGGGGAAGATGCCCTCCTGTTTGAACCCGACCCCAGCTGTCGGGCTGGGCAACCCAGGGGTGGAGCTGAGCAGGCTAGAGCGCGCTTGGAGATCCCACTGCTTGAGCTGGGGCACGGAGGGCGTCCTCTGCACCTTCTCCTCTTAAGCCCCCCGGCATCACGCTGGCCCCTTTCCGCCTCTTTGCATACCCCCCTCCTGCCTCCGGAGCTCCTTTGGGTGTGTGCCTGCGCAAGCGGGAGAGAGAGAAAGAGACCTGTGAGCCGGCGTTTGGGGCCGCGTGTCCGCGCGCATCTTCTTCTCCTGCTCATCTCGCTGCATCGCCACGGAAACTGAGTGTTGAGGAGGGGGGCGATGGCAGGATAGAGCAAAGCCAGAGTGCAGGGAGTATGGGGGAAGGGTCAGGAATCTGTAAAGGGGAGGCCTATAGGGATGCCGGGATTCGCAAGAAGCGGAGGCACTCGGGATTCCGTCCCCTACACACACAAACGGCCTGGGCGCCCCCGCCTGTCGCGACGACAGCCTCGAGCCCTAAGAGTCATCAACATCTTTGGAAAGGGGCTGGAATCCAGCTTCAAAACCAGAATCAAGTCGGGTAGCCGGGAAAGCCTGCAGAGGTGACTGGGGCGGGCGTGGAGCCACGTGGAGAGGTCCTCTGCTCCCGGTCCCAAGCCACCTGGATCCCGATCCCGCCCAGACTCAGAGTTCAGAGCGGGCTCTGGGAAAGCGGCTGGGCTGGAGACATTCCCAGTTAACCTTGTTCGGAGGGCAGGATAGGACTCAGGCCACGAGAAGGGTGCCGACTTCCTTTTCTCTCCAGTTGCCTCTGCCAGGCTTTGCCCCCATGCCTTGCGCAGATCAGACCCCTTCAGGTTTGGGTCTTGGGCGTGCGCCTTGCTCTGCATTCCCCAGAAGAAATGGGAGAGAAAAACAGGTCGCTCCTTTACCCCAAGAATAGGGATTATTCAGTGATCTATAATACCCTATTAGATTGCCGACAGGAGTGAATCTTGGGGACCAAGGGCCCATCCTTAATTTCACTCTAGAGAGGCAATCCCCAGAGAATTCCAGAGAAGAAGGAATTTTGAAAGAACTACGGTGAAAACCTTCTAAAGCTCCTGGAGAATTTCGTCAGGGCGGCCTGCCCGGGGGCCAGGCAGGGGAGTTCTCCCCAGGTGCCTGGAAAGCACGAGGCGGGGCGGGGGTCAGCACCAGGGCAAGGACAGCTCCCGCCCCGGCCAGCTCCGCCCGCCGCCCGCTGTGGGGAGGGGTGGGGCGGCCACCGCCTCTACCTCCCAGACCAAGTGGACAGCAAGGGGAGCGCGGAAACTCAAGGTCAGGCTACAGAATCCGATTCATCCCTTCGTGTTTGGGGCTTCCTTTTTCAATTACCTTTCCCTTTCCTGTTTCTGTCCTGGCCCTCTCATTTTAGGGTCTCGGATCTAACCTTCAAAAGTCTTGGCACACCTGACCTCAAGTCCCCACGGTTACACTACAATCCCCACTTCACCCTTGAAACTAGTGACAGTATTTTCGGAAAAATTATGTAAGTAAGCAGCGTCAGAATCAGCCAGTCAGGGGACTCTCAAATATGTTCAGCCTCAAGGGTGCGGTCTTTGTGACGGAGACTCCCCTCCTAAGGTTCCAGGGCCAGGGTGGGAGCTGGGGTTTCAGGAAAGAGAGAGGGGAAGCATCCTTTCTTGAAGTCAATTTAGAGCTGCCTCTGAGCCTGAGGCTCAGAGAAAAAAGGTTTTGAGTCCCCCTGAAATGGGGAGGCTTTGGGCGGAGGGAGAGGCTCCTCTGATGTCTTTCCTCGGCTCCCCCACACCCCGGGTTAAGGGGGAATCCCTCTGTCCAGAGCTGCACCAGGCAGGAGGTTGCCCAGGGCCAGCCAGGGGGCTTCTTGCCTTCCTGGTAGCTGGTGTCTGGGTCAGGTTCTGCTCTGTTGGGTGGGCACCCAGATTCGGCCTCCCTTACCAGGCTTAGGGGAGTTGCTACCATCACGTCAATACTCCTAAAAATACCAGCATTCCTGAGGCTAAACATGGTTGGTTCCCATGAGTCCCCTGAGACGAATTTAAGATAGAAAAGGCTTTCCCCCCTTAATTTTTCATCCTTATTGCCCTTATAGTTTTTATTTTAAAATACCCTTGTCCAGTTCTAATGATTGTTCCTTTATCTTTACACATCTCCTTTTTTTGCAACAGAGGGCAGGTTTGTAAAACAACCAGCTCCACTCAATTAGATAATTTTTCAGTGATGAAAAGATATTTTGTTCTCAAAGGAGGTGCGCGTACATGTTTGGGGTTTGCAGGGGCATAAGGGGAGTGGTGAATTACTTTGTACCGGGGATGGGGGCGGGTGGTGAGTGTGTGTCCAGGCTGGGAGCGGCAGTGAATGTAGCTGTTCCTGGACCCATTCGGTGGGTGTGAGGAGGTTCATGGGGTGGGAACCCCACTCACGGATGTGCTGGGTCCCTCTGTCTGGCCTCAGGTTAACTACACTCTCTGCCTCCATCACCAGAGACCCAACTCAGTACCCCAGCTCAATACCACCACCACCCCCCCCCCAAGAAATGAGGCCACCTTGAAAAAGCGGTCTGGCTTTGCATTTCATTTACATAAATATTTATTAATCGTCATTAAACTGAACAGAAACACGCAATGCACTTCGGGTGTCCGACGGGAGTTTCAGCTTCGCTACAAGAGAAGGTAAAATTGCAGGTGAATGTGTGTGTGAGGGTGTAGGTGTGTGTGGGTCGCCTGTGGGTTTGTATTTTTGTGTAGTGTGTTTGGATGCCTGATACCCTGCCTCCAGTCGGGGGAGGTTCTTCTTTTGCCCCTTTTTTGGGGAAACCTCCAGAAGGAGCCCCCAGCCCTCTCTCCCCCCACCAGCCGGCCAGAGGCAGGAGGACTCCTCAGACAAAAGCCCTGTCTTCAGCCACTGGAAACAGCCAAGCACCTGGAGCCCACCGAGGCACAGTCCCAGCAGGGGCTGCTCTCCAGGTCTCCCCTCCACTCCCTCAGCCTGGGAAGGGATGAAGGTGCCGGCTGGGGAGGGGAGGTGGGCCAGCTGGCCTCCCCCTGTCCCCGGACGCCTGCGCCGGGCCTGCGTGTGCGTGCGGTGTAGTGTGCGTGTGTGTCTCTCATGCAAACCCTCCCTCCCCAAACCGACCCCCCAACAGTTTGCCATTCCATACAAATTTGGAAACAGGTTTCTTAAAAAACAGCATGACGCACAACGGGGACGGGGCAGGGGAGGGCAGTGGCACTGGGGCCCCAAATCTCCGAGTCACTGATTGTAAGAACCTGGGGAGGGGAAGGGGGCGTCGCCGGCCCCCACTTCACCAAAGTGCACAGATCCGCGCTGGGGCGGCGCGGCCCGCGGGCCGGGAGGGGCATCCCGGGGCCGGGCCGGGCCGCTAGGCTCAGTCAGAACCTCCTTGCATAGATATTTATGTCTTTTTTTATTGGTAGTAGTATTTTTTGCCTTTTATTGCTTCTAAAAGTTCTTACTGCGTTTTCTCTCCGATCCGGACATATGAGTTCGGCCTCCGTCGCCTCTAAGCTTTTTTTTTTTTTTTTTGTATGTTTATTTGTTTGTTTAAAAAAAGGAAAGGGGAAACGGAGTCTAGTTACAAATTGTCTTGACCTCTCTTTCCTCTCAATCCACATCCCCTCCCGCCAAAATTAAAACACAAAACGCTGAGACTCGGGATTGAGGGTGGGGACATTCCATGCCCGGACTCGGGTGCCCTTACTTCTACCCTCTTTAAGAAAGAGTGGTGGTGGTGGGGGGCGGCTCCTTTCTGCTTCGGCAGCTCGGTGTCTTTTAAAAATAATGACGTCGAGGGGGGAAACAACTCAGCTGCCCCCTTACCAACGCCTTTGGGCCTGCAGGGGCCGGGTTGAGGGGAGAGGGAGGAGGAAACCTAAGCGAAGGATTGGGAAATGGAATGGGGGGGGGTGAGTCTCCAGGGAGCGCCCGGGAGGGGTCCCTGGAGAAGCACTCCCTAGGAGGGAGAAGGAGGGAGCCCCTTGGGGAGAGCAAAGGCGAGTCCCCTGGGGGATCCAAGGCTCCTGGGACGGGCCACCCACAGGTAAGAGGACAACGCTGCCCAAAAGAGAGGCAGGACCCGCGGCCCGCGCCCCATGCCCGGCGCCGCCGGAGTAGGTGGGGATGCCCCTAAGCTCAGGGGACTGGGGGCAGGGGGGCGGGCAAAGGCCAAATAAAAAAAAAAAAAGAGGGCCGGCTCGAGGTCTCAGTTATGGAAAAACGCATTGAGCTCCTCGTACATGGGGCCCCGGTCGTGGTGAAGGTGCATATCGTAAGACAAGAGATTCTCCGAGTGGACGCCCCCGCGCACAGCCGACGAGCCGAAGACCAGCCCGTGGCCCGTGGGCCGCGAGCCGGGCAGCGCCGAGTAGTGCATAGAGTAGTGGTAGCTCTTCTCGTGGTCGGGCGACGAGTCCTGCTTGAGCGAGAAATTGCCATTGAGACAGAGCGGGGGGCTGAGCGGGCCCTCGTACTCGGAACTGTTGTAGTCCGGGCTCGCGCCGCCGCCGCCCGCCGCCGCATACAGCGTCTCGTAAGCGGCGCAGTAGCCGTGGGTCCGCAGGGCGTGCGCCGCGCCGCCGCCCAGGCCGCCCGCCGCCTGGCACTGTGCGCCCGCCAGGCGCGAGCACGGGTACGGGTAGGGGTGCATGGCAAACGGGCCGCCCGAGCCGTGGAAGCGGCCCGCGCCGTCAGCGCCCTGCTCGGTGAGGAAGTTGCGCGAGTTGAGCTGCAGGCAGCCAGCCACTAGGTTGGTGGTGGGCTGCGACAGACCCTTGCACAGCGTCTGCACGTAGGACACCAGATCGGGTCGCTTGCCGGAGCGCAGGATCTCCGAGAGCGCCCAGATGTAGTTCTTGGCTAGGCGCAGTGTCTCGATCTTGGACAGCTTCTGCGTCTTGGAGTAGCAGGGCACCACCTTGCGCAGGTTGTCCAGCGCGGCGTTCAGGTCGTGCATGCGGTTGCGCTCCCGCGCGTTCGCCTTCTGCCGCCGCAGCTTGGAGCGCTCCAGGCGCGCCTTGGTCATCTTTCGTTTCTTGGGCCCGCGCTTCTTGGGCCGCTCGCCCTCCGCTTCGTCCAGCCCTTCCTCCTCCTCCTCTTCTTCCTCCTCCTCGCCTCCCAGCTCGCCTTCCTCCTTGACCTCGGCCAGCGCGGCCTCCGCCACCTCGTCTCCACGGAGGGGGACCGGCTTGGCGGCCCGGGCGGGCCCCGGAGCCCCTGGTCCCGGCGCAGGAGGAGGCGGCGGCGGCGCGTCGCCCTTGTCGCTCCTCGGCTCGTCGTCGTCGCCGTCGCCCCAGCTGGCGAACTTGGGAACGTCCGAGAGGAGGCCGGGCTCGCTGAACAGGCGGGTCAGCATGGTGCCTGGGGGCGCCCCGCGGGCGGGAAGGGAAGACAGACAGCACAGAATGAGGGGCGCGCTGGGGTCACGACGGTCTCCCCAACCCACCTCCACCCCCCAGTCCAGTACGGGCTCCTACCCAGGGAGCCCTGAATGCCCACCTTCCCCACCTGCCCCGCCCAGAGTCGGCCCGGCCCTGCCCTGCCCCGGCTGCTGGCGGGGGATCGCGGCCCAGGCCCCGGCTCCGCCCCTCACTTCAATCGGGATCGCTCCCCGCGCCCGGTTCGGTTCAGGGTCAGGGCGGGGACAGGTCGGGGGGGGCGGGTAGGGACCCGATGTCTTCACCGGGGGCGGTGGCGCGCTCGCCCGAAAGCCTGTCCTCTCCCGGCGGTGGAGGGCGGCTGGGCGGCTGCGGCTGGGCGCCGGCTGCCGGGCTCGGCGGCTGGCGCGGCCCGGGGCCCTCGACCCGGCTCCCCCACCCCTCCGATGGCGCTCACCCCCACGCTCCCTAATCCAATTTGCAACTTGGCCGCGCGCCGCCCCCGGCTCGGCCCCCACCCCCGCAGCCCCAATTCCAGAGGCGGGAGGATGGTCGCCTCTAGCCGTGGCGTCCCCAGCTCCCGGAGCCGGCTCTGGGCGGCGAGGACTGAGGAACCCGGACACGAGAAGGAGGCTGAGGAAAGCGAACCCCATCCTTCTCCCCTGCGGTCAGGGACCCCCTTCCCCCTTCCAAACTGCCTCCCTCCCACACAGCTCTTCAGATCTCGTTGTATTTTGGGACTGATGGATAAAAAATCCAAATGTGCTTGTTTGCTTCTCTTTTTTGGGGGGTGGTGGGGAAAGGTCGCAGGTTCCTCCAGGACGACCGGGGGGTGGGGGGGAGTTGTCCCCATCTCAGCGTCCTCGCTATCCACCCCATGAGCCTGCCTTTCCCCTCAAACCCATCTCAGGCAGAGACGCCTCCTTCCGCAGCCCCCTGAGATGCAGCCCCCGGGGGAGAGAGAAGCCGGGGCGCCGCCGATGCCGCCGCCCCACGAGGGGAGCATCGTCCCAGGAAGGAGGGATTTGTGGACCCTCGTGTCGGCCGAAGCAGCCGCCTCCCCCCACATACCCCCCACCCACAACTGGCAGGTCAGATCTATCTCCCTTTCGGACAACTTACCTCGGAGAGGAGTCAAGGGGAGAGGGGAGGGGAGGGGGGAGGGGGGCAAGAGAGAGAGGGGGGAGAAGAGGAATCTTCTCGCTTATTTCATTGTTCCCCCATCTTCAGGGAGCGGGGGCAGCGGCTCCTCAAGGCGGCGGGCGCCGGCGTCTTCAGAGCGCCATGCGAACCGCGGAGCGAGTGTGGCATCTCTACCAGGCGGGGTACCAGCCTCTATGCCAGGCCATATGGGCTTGGCACGTCACGGGCAGCAGCTATCACATGAGAGACGGTGATTGGCATGCGTCTGCATTGGGGGAGAGCCGGCTCCCCCGGGACCCGCCGCCATCTGTCACTCTCTACTCCAAAAAAAAAAAAAATTAAATAAATAAAGGAAATAAATAAATATCTCTTTCACCCTCCCCTCCCCACCCATCGCAGGGAAAGCAGGGATTGAGAGGGAGGTGGGGAGGAGTTGCCCCCCTCGGATATAGAGCTCCCCACATGGGAACAATGGGGTGGCAAGACTGGAAATTGGGGCTTGCAGAGGCCCCCATTCCGTGCTCCCTTCAGAACCCTGCTCTGTCCATTTTCTCTCTTACAGGCTCCCAAGGTGGGCCAGGGACCAGACCCCAGGGTGTGAAGAAGGGAACTATGTGCGTGCCTGCACCCCCAGGAGGGTCCCCTCAACCACAAAGGGACAGCTGAGGCCCCCTCCCAGGGTGGGCGTGGGGGCGTCCCTGGCCCGGGCTCCATAGGTAGATGCTGGCACCATGCCATCCCTCCTCCCTGTCTGCCCCTCCCCCACCCGCCCGCACGCACACACACAACATATGTGGCTGAACGAAATTCTAACCAAGGGAAAGACAGAGAAAGGGAAAGGTTTGCCTGGATGTCTGTGCCTCTGCATGGGCGTGTGCGTGTCTGCAGGGACATGTGTGTATATCCGGGAAGTCTGCCTGATGAGAGAGTTTCCTTGGTGTTTGGGGGCATTTGTGTTTTGGAGCAGGGGAAGGACTTGCGGGATGAGCCTGTACACCCACCATCTGGGGGTGGGGAAGAGGGTCTCAGTCTGGATTCCTAATCTAGAAACCTCTCACCTCCCCCCTCGGCGATGCCCTCTCCCTGACAGATCAGGGACCATTCCACCAGTGGCTTTCTCTCCTGGCCTCCAGTTTGATTATTTGAGGAAGGGAGGCAATGGTGGGACTGGGAACTGCCTAAAGTTCCTAGTGAGACTGAGGCAGTCTCCTCTCCCCACCCCCCCACCCCCACCAAAAGAGTACTGAAGACACTGAAGCCAACCCCAGCAGCCCTGGCCATGACCGAGGAAATTGCTGTTTCATCTCACAGCTCACCTGTCCAACCTCTCACTGGGCCAGACCCAGATGCAGATGGGACAGGTTGAGGGAGAAGGACACACACACACACACACACACACACACCTGTTCCTCACCCAGTGGTGCAGAAAGTGGACACACACCCCTACTCAGGTAGAGACGTGTGCACGCTAGCAGATAGTCACAGCCCAGGTGTAGGGACCTTTGCCCATACCCTGACTCAGGTATTTGTGTTTCAGACCCATGTTTCCCACCCCTCCTCATCCTCAAGCTTACACAGGGACAGTCATGCACATACAACTTCAGTGGTACCTTAAGCACACATATTTTGAATGCCAACCATGTGCCAAGTACTCTGGTGGTACGAGGATGAGCATAAAAAGGTCTTCCTTCATCCTCGCTATGAGTGGATGCAGATCGCTTCCTCTAGGAGTCTCCAGAGGGGGCCTTGGGTGGGAAACACACTGATTTCATGCTTGAACTAGGTACACGTAAGGCACTGATAGAGTACATGTGATGGCTGAGGAGGCCTTGGAGAAGGTGGGGATGGTGCTGTCAAGGGATCTCAGAGGTACTTGGCCAGGAGCTGAAAGGAGCCTAAGAACATTCCAAGCTCCTCCTGTTCCAGAGGCCCATAGAAGGGACTGACCGGCTCAGGAACACCTAAGTGGAGAGCAGAGCTGAGGCCAGAAGGCAGACTCGCAGTCCTGGGCTCCTGCTACAACCATACCCTCTGCCTCAGTGCTCTTTAAGGATGAGAAGCTGATGCTGAGTTCTCCTCCATTCATGGGTCCTGGGTTGGCAGACTATGGGCCTCAGGGTGCTGGCTAGGATCCCTTCCAAGTTCCAGGAACAGCTTTGAAGGCTTGACTGTCCCTTCTGGCCCAGGGAGGGGGCCTTCATCCTGCCCTGTGGCCCATCTCCTCCAGCCCCTCCACCCCTACCCAGCTGTATGGTATTTTGGTTACATGCACAGGCTTTGCACTCCTGGTTCCTGGACAACCCCACTTAGCAGTGTTAAAAAATTCTGAATGCCTTGGGCAAGTTATATAACCTCTGTCAGCCTTGGTTTCCCCATCTGTAAAATGGGGACAATTATACCGCACCATCATAGGGCTGTTAGCACTAAATGGGATGATTCACATACAGAGCTTAGCACAGGGCCAGCGATACAGTGAGCCTTCAACCTGTGCCAGCTCTTTTTATTAAAGCACTTTGTAAACTGTAATGTGCTTTACAATATTAACTTCTTGCCCCACCCCCATACTCGGAATGGTTTATCTTTATGGAAACTGAGCTTTTGTTGAATTAATGGGTGAATGAATGGATGAATAAATGAATGAATGCGTCCCTGGGGGGCAAGAGCATCAGGCATCCCCTGCTTTCTCCCTGTGGATACCAAGGGCTGGATGAGGCCCATGGGGAATCTCACAGGCCCCTAACCACTGTGCTTTCTGTTTTAGACAGGAGAGAGAAACTTCCAGGATGGGGGAGTCCCTGGGAAGTCCTTCTATCCCTCCCCTGTTACCTGTCAGGAGTGACCTCAGCTCTCTGGTCTGAGAACCAGCTCCATCCATGGCACAGGGGAGGCCCGAGGTGATGGGGAGCATGCAAGACATGGGGCATTCCACCCTCTGGCTCTGCTTCCTGCCCGTCTTTTCTTTCTTCAGAAAAATGGAACAAGTTTTTCTCACTCAACACATTTCAACTTTTTTTATAGAAGATACAATAAAAACCAGGGGAAAACTGGAACAGAGGGAGGTGTGGAGTGGGCCTGCCTTAGACATGGGGTGAGAGAGGAGCAGGGCACACGTGTCCGCACACACCCCAGCGAGCACACACGGGGCACACGGGCACCTCGCTGCACCCCCAGACATGCAGAGATGCAGTGACAGAGACTGAAAGAGCCAGAAATGCAAGGAAGGAGACGGAAGAAGGACACCCAGAGATGCCATCTGTTCCTCCCCCTGGCATTGGGGGAAGGGAGCCGGGGAGGGCCTGGTTGCCTCTGGGTCTCCGAGACGGAAAGGAGAATGGTGGGCACCTCAGCCCGGCCTGGAAGACCCCCATTCCTGCTGCCCACCCCCCACCCCCTGGGAGCTGGGGCCCTGAGGTTCCCATGGAGATATACCCCCATCCCCAGGGAGGCCACAGTCTGGGCACCTAAAATGGCTGCCTCAGAGGGGTGGCGGCCATTTTGTGCAGGCGCAGGTCCTGGGGGGAGGGGGCTCCAGAGGGGGAGGGGGCTCCAGAGGGGGAGGGGGTGGGGGCCGGGTCATGGCCCAACAGTCCAGGGGAATTCCGCTCTGGGGGCAAGATGGATGTTCCATAAAACCTCTCTTATTAAACCCCCTGCTCCACCAAAATTAATGTGTACATACACAAATTAAATGTTCCAACTCCATTCTGACCCCCCCACCCCCCCCACCCCAAATAAGATTGGTGGGGACAAGGATGCTGGTGAAGGAGACTTGATTTCCTCCAAAAGCACCTAACTGAGGGGAGCAGGTGGGTTAGAACAGAGGTAGCCACCCCCTGGTGGCAGCCAGGTGAGCCCATCCCCTGGACCTCCCTGGGCGGAGGGGGGGAAGCAGGTGAGGAGTGGGTGCCTGGGGTGGCGAGGGAGGGGGAGGCTGTGCTTCCACCGCCCCCAGCTCAGATTTGAGGGGAAGGGCAGGAATTTGGAGATTCTCTAGGGGCTGGGCCTCTGGCATCGCCTGTGCTTTGAAGGGAGGCAGGGGAGGGGCAGGCTGGCACTGCCCAGACGGCGGCCTCTTCCGTCCACACAGGATGCCCAGAGCTTGGTCCTGAAGCATCAGAGCACCTGCCACCCCTCCCCCACCCCCCGCTCCACCTCAAGTCCAGAAAGATACTGGGGGAGGGGGGACCTGCCGCCTCTCCCTGGCTCTGGGGTGGGCACCTGTCCCGCTGCCCCTTCCCCCCCACCCCCACCCCCGCCCGCCGCAGTGTGCCGGGGAGCGGCGGGCGCGCCAGATGGCGTGGCTGGGAATGCGGCGACGTTGCCGGGAGGTGAGGGCTGGCACGGGTGATATGCGGCTGCGTGCCCTGTGGTGCCAGGGGGGGAAGGGAGGGCCAGTGAGGTGGAGCCCCCTCCTCCCCTCCTGCGTGCTGACCTCCTGTCCCGACCTCCAGCTCCCTACGGGGCTGCTCCTCCACTGCCTTTCCCTTGGGCTCTGGCTCTGAGCCTAGACTCCACCCAAAGGTGGGTGGGCACATGCCCACAGGCCTTGATGCTGACAGTCCTGGGTCACCCTGCCCCCGCCGCGTCCTTGAACCCCACCCCACCCCCACCCCCTGGCTGGTGACAAAGGGTGGATGCAGGTGCCCCGCCAGTCCTCTAGCGAAGCTGTCCCCCCCAAGATAGTTCTTTTGAGTGAACTTTTGTCCCTGTAACCTTTGACTTCTGGCCTCTGGGTTCCGTTTTTCTGATAAGAACTCCTTCCCTGATGGGCACTGGTCCCCAGTCTCCCTTTAGCCAAACCCATCCTCATTCTTCACCAAAATGCTCCCGGACACCTCCTCCTGGGAGCCTTCCCTGAGCTTCCCAGCTTCAGTACTTACTTCCCTTGTGAGGAAGATCCATTCATCCATCTGATTCCCTGACTTGACCGTGGTGGCTACTTCTGTGTCTTTTTAGGTGAATGCTTTATTGAGTTGGCGCTCAATAAATGTTTGTTGTATGGATGCCTGGCCTGGTTGGAGGGTGTTGGGCCCCGGAGTCTTTCTCTGGAAAGTCTCCCGAAGAGGTAAGGCTCAGGGTCTCCAGTCAGGCCCAGATTCCCCAGAGCCCCCCTACTTCTGCACAGATTCCATTTCTTGGGGCCTGAGGTAGGTTTGGGGTGGGGAGGTCACGGCTTTTCCCCAAAGTGGGCCCTCAGAGAAGGGGCTTGGGGTGAGGAGGCTGAGCTTGGGAGTGGAGAGGCCCATTCTCGGTACCAGGCTCTGGTCCTGAGGCCACATAAGGGCCGCGAGTGCCTCCCCCAGCCAGGGAGGGTCCTGCCCAGCCATAGCCCCCTGCCCAGCACCCATACCTCTCCTGCCCACCCCTCCCGCTAGCTCCTAACCTGTGTGGGGCAAATGCGTCTCCCTGAGGTGAGGAGAGATGGGTCCGGGGATATGAATTCTGGTCCCCAGCCTTTCCTTCCGTGCTGATGCTACATCCTAGTCTCTCAGAACCCTTCTGTCTATTGGACCCAGCCCAACCCTCTCCCTCTGGGAAGTTCTATCTGAAATGCAAATCTGTACGTAGTATTGTAGTATTCTCCTACTCAGGCACCTTCAATGGCTCCCCATTATCACCAAGATCAGGTCACATTCCTTAGGGACCTGTGATCTGGCACCTGCCCAGCTCTGGACACATGTCCCTGCTTCTAACTGAGGCAGACTCTCAGCAACTTCAAACAGCTTCCTACCTCACAAGCCTCATGCCTACAAGCTTTTGCTATGCCTAGAGTGCCTGCTCCCCTTTTTTATCCTTTAAGCCTAAGCATCGCCTCCTCCAGGAAGCCTGTCTGGGTCAGATACCCCTCCCCAGGATCCCATAATGCTTCTGCATACCTCTACCGAGGCACATCCATGCCCTTTGTCTCTCCCACAGAATAGCCTCAGCAAATGTTAGTGGCACCCAAAGTCTGTTCTGCCACTGTTGGAGGTGGTGTCAGTTCTACCCCAGAAGCTGAAGGCTGCAAACAGGGCTGGACACCCACGCACAGGAAGTCCATCCTCGAAATCCCTCCCTCCTTTTGCCTCAGCTTCCCCCACCAATCCCAGTGCTAACATGGATGATCCCTAAAATCCAGCCTTCCTCACTGAGCTGCAGTAAGCATCGAATAAGCTAACAGGTTTGGGAGTACTGCCTCAGCCTCCAGTCCTGTCCAGATATGTCCATCTATCGTCCGCAAGCCCCTGATCAACTTTACTTAAAACAAACAAAAAACTTTGTTCTGCCTTCTCTTGTCAGCTTTCCAAGTGGGCAGTGGTACTTTGAGCCCCTGCGCCTCCCCACCTTCATTCCCCAGGGCTACACTGCTCCTGGAGGCAGTAGCAGCATTTCCAGACAAAAAGGAAGTTGGAGGTGGGGAAAAAAAAAAAAAAAGGCTCCCGCTTAGCAGCATCTCGACCTTGGTCAAATCATGTTAGCCTCTGTGTTCTCATCTGTAAAATGGAAATACTGCATCTGTCAGCTGATGGGAGGACCAAAAGGACAGACGGCTGTGAAGATCAGTGCGGGCTGGTGAAGGGCTGATGGATGGGGCATCAGCGGGCACCTGTCAGGGTCTGGGCAGAGTTCAGGCCAGGGGTGCGATCCTGGGCTCTGTCTCATCTGGGCTCTGCTGCTAACTTTCCTGAGACCTGGACACTTGGGCATTTCCCAGTTTTCTACCCTGGAAAACAGAGCCAGGGATCTGGCTGGTGATTTCTGGGAACCTGACAGTCGACAGTTCTTGGATGCCTCCGCTGAGCCTGTTGGTGTGGGGGGCACTTGGGGCCACGAGTGGGCACAGCTGACCCACACCCAGAGCGGTGCTGGTGTTCACAGGAGGACAGGCCCAAAGGGCCACAGGGGTTTGAGGGCAGGAGGTCACAATTAAGCCACAGATCTCTTGGCTCAGCCCTTGGGAGACTGCGGAGATCAGCGTAAATGAGAATTAGCCCATCACTTCCCCGATGTGAGGCGCGAGGGTGGGATGGGAAGAACTGCCTGGAGTGAAGAGTGAGAGCATCCTTGCTGGGCCCGTGGGGAGGGAAGGTGACAATCTGAGGGTAGGAGCCTCACGGACCCATTTTACAAAAGGGAGTCCAGACAGGGGAAGCAGCTTGTCCCATGTCACACAATAAGTGAGTGGCCGAGTTGAGACTAGAATCCAGAACCCCTGATTCCCGCCTGGGTGCCCTTTCCATAAGGATGACAGTGTGAGCATTATCTGTGGCAGACACCGGGCTTTGCATGCATCATCTTATTTAATTCTCGCCATGCCCTGGAAGGTAGGGGTTACTATCATCCCCATTTAATGACAGTGATGCTCAAGCACAGAGAGGTTGAGGTTAAGCTGCTGAGGTACACAGCTAGTAAGTGGCAGAGACCAAATTTGAACTGAGCTCTGACTCCCCAGTCCCTGTTCTTATTCACGATCATAAATTGTGTCCTTTTCTCCTAATCCCTTGTGAGCGCCACCCCAGCCCTGGAATCACCGCGGGAGCAGCAGAGGGAGAGGCGAGGAGGGCACCCTGGGAAGGACTGGTGCTCAGGGTTTGCCCTCTGCCCAGGCAAGTCAGGGATCCCTGCACCTGCAGTTCTACTCACAGGTGGGGGTGGGGAGGCCCCCTCCCTACACAGGGAGGACTGTCACATTAAATGGGTTTACATGCATCATCTTATTTAATTCACACCATGACCTGGAAGGTAGGGATTACTATTAGCCCCATTTAATGACTGTGATGCTGAAGCACAGAGAGGCTGAGGTTAAGTTGCCGAGGTCACACAGCTAGTAAGTGACAGAGACCGCATTTGAACTGAGCTCTGCATGGCTCTTTCCTCAAGCTTCTTCCCGGGTCATCCTCCCTTGCCATCTCAGTGCAGCGTTTCCTCCACCAGGAAGTCCTCCCTAACGTCCACTGAGGAGATGCCACACCATTCTTTGGCCCCTGGTACCAAGTTGGGCGCTGGGGGATGGAAGACCAGCTTGAGCCCTAGCTTTACCACTTGCCACCTGGCACGGGCGTGCCACACCTCTCAGGTTTCTGGTCTGCAAAATGGGAATAAGGAGTCCTACGTCACAGAATTTTTGAGAGGACCAGAAGCGGCGTAACTATGAGGAAGCACCTGGCTCCCAATGGACCCTTGCCACTCGCTGGTTCTCCTCTTTGCTTTCTCCCGGTTGTCTCCTCACCGCCACGCCCGCCCCTCGCCTGGCACAGCGCCCGGCGCGCCCCAGCCTCCCAATCCCGGCTCCCAGCCCTGACTTCCTGCCCGCGGGGCTCCCCCGGCACGTGCTCCGCGCCCCCTGGGGCCGCTCCACGTCCTGGGCCGCCTCCGAGCGCGCCCTCCAGCCCAGACCTGGGCTTGGGGGCGCGGGTCGCCTCCTTGAAAGGGGTCCAGGGGGAGGCTGTGGGGAACGGTCGGCGGGGGAGAGGCGGCGGGAAGAGGACGCTGCGCCTTTAAGGTGCCACCGCCGCGTGGCAGGGAAACAGCTTGTGCCAGCCCCATTCCGCCCGGCTCCGCTCGCAACAAGAAACACAATGCATAACAATCAGGCGCGCGCTTGGAGCCGTGCCACGCGGCGGGGGCGGGGCGGGGCTGCGGGCCAGGCTGGGCGGGGGCGCCCGGGTCGCGACCCCCGACCTGCATCCGGTGGGCGGGCGAGCCCCGGGCCTGGTCCTCCCTGGTGCGGTCGCTCCTTGCCCCAGCGAGGCGCCCCCGGGCCCCTGGACCCCCGCCTCCACCCCCGCGCGCCCCCCCCATCCCTCCCACCATCACGCTCCCTTACAAAGTTCATTCCCACTAACTCTTTTCCAGGCCACTTCCCCCTCACATCTGACAATCCAGGGCCCCTCATTCTCCCAGTAATCACTCCACTGCACTAATTGCACATGCAAATATGCAAATGCGTATTAATTAATTACTATACTAATTAGTTCTGTGGTATTTGCGAGTAATAAATCATTGGATGGGAGCGAGGAAGCTGGAGACCTGGCCCATTTTCATTCTGCATAAAATTTTAATGGTCTCTCTGGCTGATCCGGGACGGCAGCGCGCGGAGAGGCTCTTAAAGGGCCAGTGGCGGCGGGAGGGGGCAGGGGCCGGGAGCACCGGGAGACCGCGGCCCTGGGCCAGCGTCCTGGGCAGCCTTGGAGATGCGGCCCCACACCCTACAGGGGCAGTCTCTAGTGCGGGTCTGGCTTTTTCCCTCCTCCTCTGGGGCTGAGCGTCCTCTTGGGTACCTGCCAAGGAGAGAATCCCGACAGAGAGGAGGGGACTGAGCTTGGTGTTCTTTAAGAAAGAAAAGAGGGTGAGGTGGGGAGAGGCCAAAGCCAAGGCCTCTGGGGTCCCAGGGAGCCAGAGAGATGGGCATGGAGACTCCCTCTACTGGGCGGCTGGGTAAAGCCAGGCAGGGGACAGGCCCAGCCTAGCTCTCACCCTCACACCTGCCTGTGCCCAGGGGAGGAAGCTACCCCGGATGCCCTCAGTGTCCTAGGGTCCTTTCTGGTCTCTGATGGGGGCCACCAAGACTGGGAGTGTCTCCAACTATCTCTTTCTGTACAATCAAACTGCTGCCACGCCCCCGTGGGCACCAGCTGGCACCCTGGCAGAGCAGTACCAGGCTTGAGTGGGCCCCCGGGAGCTTGCTTTATTTCCAGGAGGTAGTCAGGACCCAAGCATGGAGAGGAGGCTGGCTGCTTTGCAGGGCCCTTGACCTGGGGAGGCAGAGAGAGCGGGTTGTGCCCCAGCCAGGGCCTAGGGGGATGCCAGAAGTGGGCGCGCTGATGCGGTGGGCCTGTACGCTTGTCCTGAGCTGGGACCCCCCCAATTCCAGGGTCTCCAGTCCAGTTCTCCTCACCCTCCAGCCTTCTGCCATCAGTGAGCCTTCCATCCCAAATATACACAGGACTGATCTACAAAACACTCTGCAGGGAGTCCAGGTGGGGGAAAGCCAAAAGAGGGTCAGTGCTCCTGTGGGTGCTAACAATAATAGTAGAGCTGACAACACCCTGAATTAGGCTCACGCTTTTTCCTCCGGGAAACTGTTCTGAGAGCTCTAGTTGCGTCCCACACCCAGTGGCATAGGCTCGTTACAGTTCCCCTTTTGTGGATGGAGAAACAGGGCTGAAGGAAGGTTAAGTGATCTGCCCGAGGCCACCCAACTGTAATGGGTGGAGTGGGATTTGAACCCAGATAGTCCAGCTCTGGCATCTGCATCCCTTTGCCCACACTCCACCACTTCTCTTGCACCACCATGTCCTCAGCACCTGCTCCAAGCAGGTACTGTGCTAAAGAACTCCACACGCAGTTTCACATTCAACCCTCACAACAACCTGGGAGGGAGGCTCTGGGACTATCCCCACTTTAGAGTTGGGGGACCCAAGGCTTAAAGAGGTTGCAGAAGTTGCTCTGGACATGTAGGGAGGGTGAAGCAGGGCCAGGCTCTCACTGGGCCTGTGTGACAGCAGAGCTCAGCAGAGTACTTCTGGCTTCCCCAGGCCTCCCCAGGCTTCCCCACGCAGCTGTGGGAGAGTGGGACAGGGGTAGGTCATGGCAGCCCGAAGAGGAGATGGAAGGGAATTCCGGTAGACTGCGGGAGAACTTGCTCTGAGAGCTGGGGTGGGAGGGAGGTTTTCCTACGTTTCCCGAAAGCAGGCTGGGAAGAGTCATGGCTGTGGGGTGGGGAAGACGGACCGGAAATGCCCAGATTAGAAAAGTCCAGACAGAATCACAGAATGTAGGAATTCTACGTGTGTTGTTTCCTATTTGGTCCCCAGCATTCTTCACCAGCCCCCCCCCCCCATTTTCCTGAAAATTCCCCGGATACCCCCACTCCAAATTTGCTACGTGGGGGGACCCAAGAGATCCAGTCTCTGGTCTTTGCAGCAGTAGATGAGAAGGTAATACTAAATATTGCTTTGTAAGCCCTTATTATGTGTCATACACTTTATGTTCGTCAACTTATTTCATTTTCACAACAATTCTAATATTATCAGACCCATTTTGTAAGTGGAGATACTGAGGAAGAAAAAAAGAGGTCGAGTGACTTGCCCAAGGTCAAACAGCTAGTGATTAGTAGGTTTGAACTCAGGCAGCCTAATTTTTGAGCTGGTGTGCTTTACCATCCTGCTCCCCTGTTGCCCCTTTCTCCTTGTGGCTACAGGGGCATGGCTGTATTGATCCCTTGCCCATCAGAATCAGGGAGGACAGTAGAAGCAGGTCTTTGGCCCTCGATGTCTTAGAAACTTGCAGATGCAAGCAGAAAGCCCATGCCTCACACCTGCCGTGCACCTAGCCCCCACCCCAGTGTGAATTTCCCTGTTGCCTCTTATTCTGTAGCACAAGTTGAGCAAAGTGAATATTCAGGAGGCCCAAATCCCTCCTCTCATTATCTCGAGGATTGGGTGTGTGTGGGCATCTCCTGGGAGCCGGATGCCATCTATCCCAGCATCTCTTATCCCTCCCAGCCCACCCTCGAGAGAACAGCAGGGCCTGGAAGCCGGTTAGCATCTGTCAGGGGGACCACCCTGACATGGGGAATTGAGATTCCAGCACTCTTAGAGATGAGCCCTGGGTCTGACCGGGGTCCACTTACCTTCTTGGGGCTCAGGGGAACTTCTCTAGGAAATCTGGACATCCTCCACTCCCCTGAACTAGGGAAACCTTTACCCACCTGCTGAAAAGACCAGGGACTGGGAGACTTGAGGGGAGGTTTGTGGGGTGCTGAGCGGGATGGCCATCGGGCTGCAGCCCATTGGAAAAGAAAACCTAACCTCATGTCAGCATGCACGGAGTTCACTGAAGATCAGAGAAGCTGGGATCTTCAGATCCCCCCACCCAGTTCCTGGGAAAAGGGGGGCAATTTGGAGGGGGGGTTGGGGGAAGGAGGAAGGAAGGGCAGGCTGGCGGCTCTGAGCTTTTCCATGCAGCCCCCGGGGCCGGGTGCCTGGGCGGGAGGAGGGGGCAGAGCAGCTGCTGGCGATTTATTAAGCAGTCACGGAAAAATTGGTTTATAAATTAACAGCTGTTTTAACTTTAGGGCCTCTTCTTCAGGGAATGGAAGCAGCCGACTGGACCAGGATTGGAGTGTGTGTGAGGCTGGTGGAGGGGGTGGGAGGCAGCGAGCTCCGGCAGCTGGCATTCTTCGGGGGCAGTCTCAGCTGGCACCTCGGGGGGCACCAGACAGTGTCCAGAGCAGGGGGTCTCCAGGTGCTCTGGGCTGAGGCTGCCCCGGCTGTGGGCTGCCGGCTTGCTGTCTCTTCCCAACAGCTTCCACCTGGGGGCGCCAGAGGGCACGGATACTGCTGTACTCGTATCTGCCACCAGAGGGCAGCTTCGGCACATTGATTTCTGCTTCAGAAGCTCCATCCCAACTGGGTTGGGCAAGAGAGGAGCCCCGCCCATTGCAAGCAATCAATCTTCCATTTGTCCTTCCTGAACAGTATTAAAGTAAGCGGTAAAGAATGAGGGCTCTGGACTCAAACTGCGTTTGAACTCAAGCTCTGAACAAGAGCTGCTTAACCTCTCTGAGCCTCAGGGGCCTCATCTGTAGAATGGAATGATTGATACTGATGAGAATAAATGAGATCATGGGTATAAAGTGGTTGGCCCAGTGTCCAGCACAGAGTAAATGCTCAACATATATGTCACCGTTGTCAATTTCTATGACTGACGTATTCTTCTATTCATTCTTCTCTCGATCCATGCCCTCTACAGTACAGCATGTAGAGCACATTTTCTTCTGGGCGCTGTGGCAGGCACTGGGTGATGATGCAAAGATAGATGGTGGGAAATACACATCTTAAAATAGTGATAAGAGTTGTGATACATTCATAGACCAAATGGGGGGGAGAGCTGACGTCGAAGGGGCACAACAGAACTTTTTGGGGTGATAGTAATAGCAGATCTTTAACTAGATTGTGTTGGTGATCACACACTGTATAAAATTTGTCAAAAGCCTTTTAAAATAGGTGCCTTTTATTGTACGTAAACTCTAACTCAATAAAGCTGTTTGTGTGTGTTTAAAGTACCCACTGTGAAATTATTGGATGGGCAAAGAGATGAATGATGGATAGATGAATGAATGAATGAAGTGTGTGAATGTATGCCTCAGATGACTGCCCACCTGTCCTGGTGCCACCACTGTCCCAGCCGACTGTGCCTTTGCCTCTCCCCTCTCCACGTCCACGGGGTTTCACCAGAGGCAGGCCCTGCAGCTGCTCCTTCACAATGGCAGAGAAAGGTGTCCTGGTGTGCCCAGCCAGCGCTCCCCGGCTCCTCTAAAGCTGCTTCCCGGAGCTTCCGGGGGCCTCCCTTCCAGCTGCCACATGCCAGCTCGGCCCGTTCCGGCTCGGCTCCGTGGTGCCAAGGTCACGGGTGTGATGCCCAACTCCAGGCCCACCGTGCCAGCGGCACAGCCACCCAAACCCTGGTCGACTGCGTCGCCTGCTGGCCATTCTCGGAACTACACCCCTAGCACTCCAGAGAAGCTAAAAGCGTGGTTGATAACAGCTCTGCACTGGGCTGGGTGCTTTTAGTTATTATTTAATTGAATCCTCACAGCACCCATGTGAGGTATGCTTTGAAACATGAGTAAACGGAGGCACAGAGAAGCTAAGACATTTCTCTACGGTCACACAGTAAGTCACAGACCTAAGTTTCGTACCCAGGACTGTTGAACTCCCAGTCTCTGTTCTCTGTCCAAGTGCTCTGGGGGAGACGGAAAACATTTGGGGTTGCCCCCTCTCCCTACCTCCTAGAAAAAGTGCAAAGGCCTCACACATCTGCCCAAATTCACCTGCCAGGAAAGGTAAATGTGGTGCCTCCGGTATGCTGGATGCTGTGACAGATACAGGGCCATGATGGCAAAGGTAGATGGCAAGACGGGCAGGCCCCAAAATAGCTCAGAGCTATGCCACATTAATAGACAGCCTCTGAGGAACTTTTTTTTTTTGTCAGTCCTACAGTAAATCAAGCAGAAAGGCCCAAAGTGCAATCACAGTTAAGTCAAACAAGGTCTCAGATTTGTTCCTTGGACCCAACTGCCTGTGCTTTTAACTCAAGAATAATAACTGAAGAGTGGCACATCATTTTTGCATCTCATTTGCATATGATTAATTCTAAGTCTAAGTGAACGCGGGTTACCCTGGCCCCTTACTTTTCAACTCCGGGGATGTCCCTGGCCCTGACCGCCTCCCCCAACCCCTGTCAGCTCCACCCCCTCCCCACTCCCGGCCCCCCAGGGCACCCCTCCCTCAGCTCCCAGAAGCCCCGTTCCCTTCCCTCTCGGTGGCCCACACAGCCTCCGCCACCTGGCCGCCCACCTGAAAAACTTTTCCCCAAGTTCGTGAGAAGTCGCGTAGGATCCAGGAGAGAAAAATCAAAGTAATAAAACCTCATTTAATTCCTAATGGAGGGCAGAGCTGTGAGCCGCAATTATCCTAATGTGGAGCTATTTTTACTCTCTCTCCATCTCTGTCTCCTGCCTCTCTCGTCGTCAGGCTTTCGCTTGCTCCCTCTGCCTCTCTTTGTCTCTTTGTATCAAATGTGTTTTCCCTGTCTCTTTTCGCTTGTTTCTTACCCCCACCCCACCCCACCTCCCGTGTCTGTGCCCCTGGGTCTGTCACCCTCCCTCCCCTTTCTCCTTCTACCTGTCTGTCCCTTCCTGTCCCTTCCGTCTACACCTCTGTCAGCCAGTCTTCCCCCACACCTCTTGGCCCTGAGGCTTAGCAGCCAGAGTGGGTCAGGGGGTCTGGGCACAGGCTAGTAGGAGGGGGAAGAGACCCCCCACCCACCACAAAGGTCCCATCTTTCAGGACTGGCTGAGAGGAAAGAGTCTTTGCTCTCATCTCCCTCCCCAGTGGCCCCAGCTTAGGATCAAGCGAATTTTTTCTGATTCAGGGCGTCCTAGAGCTCCGGTGCTTTTTGGAGATACTCCCGTAAACAGATCCTCCCTGGTCAGATGAGGCTGGTCGCAATAATCCTGAAGTTTTCTTGGCTCTGAGGGGCTTTGAGGGGTACCTGGTGACACCTCCCTGTCCTCTTATCAACCCCCAGCTTTGCCCCTTCACCCCACCCCAGGGTCCCTTCCATGCCCGCCCCCCCCCCCCCCCCGCACTGAAGGCCCCCAGTTCCTTGCCCTCACCTTTGCCCAGTATCTGCTTGTACCCTTCTTGTGCCTCTTTTTACCTTTGGGGCCTCCTTATTTACCCTCCCAAGGCACTGCCAACTTGGTCTTCGCCACTCCCCGCCACACCCCACCTGGAAGAAGGGTTCTGGGCCAAGCCAGGGGCTGCCAGAGATGCCCACACCCCACAGCCAGCAACCTGGCACCCGGTAGTTTCCCGACAAGCACATAAGTCAACAAGCACAGTAGGACTTAAGCCAGGCCTGGGGATGAGGGTGTGCGGAGCTGAGTGGCCAGGACTTCCGGCTCCCATGAGCAAAGCTCTGCCCTCCTGCCACCCCCAAAGTGGGCACTGGCCCCGTGGCTGAACATCATGCCCCTGACCCCATTTCCAGAAGACTCCTCGGGCCTCCTGCTCCCCTCTCACTCTGCCAAGGCCACAGCATGCTGGGGAGGGGTGTGGAAAAGTTGCTGAAGGAGTTGGGGGAGTACAGGGAGGGCTCCTGGCTGTTTCAGTCTTGAGCGTGACCAGGAGAGAAAACAGCCAACACAAACAGCCCCAGGAAGACACACACATGTGCCACATCTACACACGCAGCCTCTCAGGGCTACAGAAAGACCTTCAGCCCCTCACACAGAGCCCCGCAGAGGGAAACACCCCCTCCCGCAAAGACCCCCAGGGCTGAGACAGATAATCAGGGACACTGCAGCCCACACGGCCGCCCCACCCCCTCTTCCCTCCAGAGACACACACTAACACCTCTGCAGAGACTCACACCTTGGGAACGAGCACACACCTCTCTCCCCCCAGCACTGCTCCTGAGCGCACCGAACCCACACACGTGACGGCACGTGTACTGGTGCAGGCAGCCCCCCAGCACACTCAGCCCTGTCCCTCGGGCTGGCGCTGTGACCTCTCCATTAGATCTGGGAAGAAAAAGCAGGGCACGTGAACCCAGGCCACATCATGGCAGGGACAACCCCACCCCATCCCACAAACACAGGCATGCACACACATTCACAACCTCATACCCTCCGGGCTGCAGAGGCTTGCGCTGTGGGTGCAGTACCCCCAGCCCTGCAAGGTGGCACATGCCTGCCCATCACCTTGACAGCCCCGACAGCCTCCCCACAACCCACGCCCTCCCCTGCACACGTGTAGTCCTCCTACACCCTGCCACTCATTCCCGCATCTTTGACACTCTGACACACTTACTCACATAGACTCGCACACACTCACACCACGCCGACCCCCCTCCCCCCCCACTCCTCAGCCACAGGCAACGCAGGCCCCCTGGCACCCGCTCACACACACTCCCTGCCATGGTGACTGACACGTGTGCTCCCACACACAACCCGCTCCTTCACACTCACGCGCTTTCGAGGACACCCCCACTCCCAGTGTGACGTGCTGGTACTCCCTCCACGACCTCACAGGCCTCCCTGTGAAACTCCAGGTACCCAGGCCAGGAAGGGGTTAAAGCTGGAGTCCATCCACCCCCCCCACCCCCCCACCCCCCGCTGCCCCTCTCCCCATTATCCTCCCAGCTGGACTCCATCAATAATGCAGTTTCAAGTTCTGGGGAGACAGCAGGGGGCCCCCAGCCTGCTCCCCGGCCGGGCTCCCGCTCCCCACCCTCCTCCGGGCCCCAGGGAGCACCCAGTTCTCAGTGCTCATTGGCCACTTTCTCCTGAGCCCTCCCACCAGGCGCCCCGGGCCAGTCCCGGGCTGAGGGGAGGGGATGGGGGACCCCAGGGCTGGGCTAGACGGGTGAGACCAGGAGGGACGCAGAGACGGCGAGACCCGCGGAGAGGCAGAGAGAGGGAGACAGAGTCAGGCGGGAGCCCCACAGAGACCCTCAGAGAGAGCGGGGGACGGAGGGGGGACAGGCAGAGACACGGAGAGAGCCGGAGCAGAGACCTAGTGAGAGACCCGGAGAGCCGCGCGGGGAGCCGGAGCGCCGAGTCCGCGCGGCCGGAGGCGCCGACCCGGGCAGGGGAGCCCCGACAGCAGGGGGAGCGGGGCGCGCGGACCCCCTCTCGGCTCTCCCGCCCGCCCCTCGCCGAGCGCGGTATTTTTATCCGTGCGTGAACAGCCCTCCTCCTCCTCCTCCTCGCCGCCCGCCGCCCGCCGGCAGCGCGGCTTCCCCAGCAGCCCCGGGAGCCGAGCCGGGAACGCAGCCCGAGACCCCGAGCGCGCGCCCCGCCCCGCCGACCGCCCGGCCCGCCATGGACCCCAAGGACCGCAAGAAGATCCAGTTCTCTGTGCCCGCGCCCCCCAGCCAGCTCGACCCCCGTCAGGTGGAGATGGTAAGGGGGGACCGCTCCTCCCCCCCGCCCCCCCAGCGCCAGCGCCCCCCACCCCCCAACCCTTCGCGATCCTCTGCGCTGCGGGGTCCACGCTGGCCGGGGGGGTGGAGCTGGAGAGAGAGCCGGGACCCTGCCTCGGACGCGGGCCGGGGTGCGGGGCGGCACGTGAAGTTCGCGGGAGACGCCTGCAACTTTTTCCCCTGGCCTCTGTCTCCAGCCCCGGGCGGGAGAATTCTGGGCTGAAGCGTCGGGGACAGGACGGTTGCGCGCCGCCCCGGGGAGCGGGGACTGTCCTCTGGAGCCCGCACAGTGTCCCCCTCCCCTAGGCGACCGCCGGGACCACTGCTAATCCCCAGTGCCCGGTCGGATGGGAGAAACCTCATCCTGCACTGAACCCAGCATACAGAGCTGGGGTTTGAGGACTCGGCCTTGCCTACCCCACTGCCCTGCCTCTCCAGCCTGACCCCCCAACGCCCGGGGCCCAGAGCCCTTGTTCTGACCCTCTTCTGCTGTCAGGCCCTAGAGCCCCAATCCCAAGGTAGGGGAAGGGGTGACTAGTCATCGCAAGCGCTGCATCTCTTCCTACAGACTGCTGAGTCTTCTGGAAAACCTTCTGGGGGTGGGTGGGAGGTTTCCAAGGATCAGTGGGAAGGAGGAAAGAGGGAAGAGGGCTCCGCACTGCCCCCCAATCCTAGCGGAGGGTCACTTGTTGCTGAGATGCAGCTGGCTCCCCAAAGAACAGTGAGAGCCGGGCCAAGTCATTTTGGGGGGAGATGGGTGGCTGTGGAGGGAGGGGGTCCTGTGCTTAAGCAGCTTTTCCTCTGGAGGGCACCTTTGGGAGCTTAGCAGGGGGAGGTGACAGTTTCAGCTTAACTCACCTGGTTCTCTTTGTGAATTTCCCTGGAGCTCAGAGGGGACCTAATTAACTGAGAGTTGGTCAGATTGCTCCGCTGGGGGGTGGGGGAGTTGCTTGACTGCTCAGTCCACCCCCCACCTGCCCCTTACGGTTCATCCTGGCTTACATACAAAGGACGGCAACTTTTCATTTTTTAGAGCACTGGGCAAGGCAAAGAGTTTTTCAGTCTGAGAGAGACCATGCCCAGGCCCAGGACCCTTAGAGACTCCCCACCAGCACCCTACAGGTCTGGGGCACAAGTCCACCTCTGGCCTCAGTGTGAGGGTGGAGGTGCCTGCAGTGCCTTGGCTCGGCCTCCCTCTGCAGTTGGATCTGGTTTCTTTGGAGCCCTTGAGCTGACCTTAGGTGGGCAGGGCCCTACAGGTACCATGGCCAGGAGGCATCTTCCCCAGAGACCCACCCCTGACAGCTGGAGCCAAAGCCAGCTTTGGCCCTGAGGTCTGATGTCTTCAGAAACTGTGGAGGGGAAGGGCCTCAGTGGGAGAAGGTGTTAAGGAGAGGCCTGTGGTGGGGTGGGCATCAGCTGGCAGTTAGTGACTAGGGTTTTTCATCCTTTCTCTGGAGATATGTGCCTTGATGTGCTGTGTGGCCTCAAGCATACTGCTGATCATCTCTGAGCCTCGGTTTTCACCTTTGTAAAATGAGAGGGTTCAGCATAAGCTATAGAGTTCCTTCCAGCTCTCGCAGTCTTTGGCTGGAAAGTTCCCTGGGGACTCTGAAACACTCTTAGTTCCCTGCTGCTAGGGGTGGGGGTTGGGGTAGGCGGCAGGAGTCTGTGCTGCCCACCCTCCCACCCCCTCTTTCTCCATCTCCTTAGATCAGGCGCCGGAGACCGACCCCTGCCATGCTGTTCCGGCTCTCAGAGCACTCCTCGCCAGGTGGGCCCCTTGCCTGCATTCCCCCACCCAAGGCCTGGGCTCCCAGCCCTGGCCCCACCCCAACTCTCCTTCCCAGTGGCCCTGCCAAAGTCTCACAAACAGGAGACTGGGGAGCGGGGGGGTGGTTCAAGGAGGTTCATTTGTTGACCGGGCCCCTCCCAACACCAGGATTGAGCCTTTGGGGAAAGTAACTTGGATTCTCTTTCTCTCTCTCCCCCTCTTTCTCTGTCCCTCTCTTTTTCCTCCCTGGGTTCATGGTTCACTGGTGGCCTCCCTCAGAGGAGGAGGCCTCCCCCCACCAGGTGAGTTTCCCAGGATGGCTGGAAGAAGGGATGTCTGGGCCCTTTGAGGTGAGGTGGACAGAACTATCCCCCCACCCAACACGGGGAGGGGTGCCACCCTGCAGGACACATTAGCATATCAATCGGCATCTCTTCTGAGAGTGCCTGGTGCCAGGATGCCACCCGCAGATTCTCCTCTTCCCTTGCCCTTCCTCTGCTCAGGGCTGAGGTGGGGCTCCAGGACTTGGGGTCCGGCCCTGAGCCAGGCTGCCCCTTAGGAAAGCCTCCCAAAGCCATGGGGCAGCCTCAGTCCAGGTGCCCAAAGACCAGCAGCACCTGGACCCATCAACAGAGGCCAGGCCATGTGCTGAGGTACTGTGGGTGGGATGAAATGGAGGGAGGGTGAAGGGAGGGGGGCTCTGGTGAGCCCATTTAACGTAGTTCTTCCCCTGGCAGAGAGCCTCAGGAGAGGGGCACCACCTCAAGTCGAAGAGAACCAACCCCTGTGCCTACACCCCCCCCTCACTGAAAGGTACTGCCCCTACCCCTCAGCCCGGCAGGCCCAGGACACCGGGGTGGGAGATGAAATGTTGAACTTTTGGCAGGGGGGCCAGGGATTGTCCCATGCTCTACCCTCACACCCCACTGCTTGGAGATCAGTTCTTTGGCTTTGCAAAAGAGGAGGAGGCAAGAGACCATAAAGGGCAGCTGTGGGCCAGGATATCAGACTGAAGGCTGCAGGGTTGAACAAAAAGAGGTGGCTGGTCTAAAATAACAGGCAGGCATCCACGCAGGAGATGGAGACTCGGCTCTGCATCTCCTCTTTGCAAGTGTGTGCTGGAACCACCCTCCCACTCCCCACTCCCCAAGGCCTTCTATGGGCTCTACCCTCTGGTCTCCGTTCCTATTTGTATAATCTCTGCACAGATCTGCATACCGAATACTTCTTTTTCCTGCTTTTTCCTTTTTATATTGAAAGGCAAATCATTCCTTTAGCACATATTTACTGAAACTTTAGTGTGTGCCAGGCCTCGTTGGGTGGGCATCCCTGCCCTCCTGGAGCCGCTTTGCCGTGAAGGGGTCAGTAAGAATCACTGAGATGTTTCAACCTGGACTTGGAGGATGAAGAGCAGTTCAACAGGATGGCAAGGCAGGGATGGGTATCCCAGGAAGAGGGAAGAGAGTGTGCAAAGGAGAGGAGGTAGAAAGTCACAGGACCTTTAGGGCCACGTGGACACTTGGCTTCTAGGTGAGTTGTTGGAGATACACCTCAAGGAGAGGGTGGGACATATTGGAGTGTGTATGTGTGTGGATTCTCTTCCTAGCTAAGCCATAGGATGCCTTTCCACCTCCACCTCAATCCCTGCTGAGGGATTGTCAGCCCCCTCCTCCCAGGATGGCAGGAGGCCAGAAAGGTGTGTTGGGAGCTCCTGTGGGTGGGTTTAATGAGTTCCCAGCACTGGCTAAGGTCAACACATGTGCCTGTCAGCCTGCTTGTCAGGGCTGGGAGCAAAGAGGAGAGGCTAGGGTCCTTCCTTGTCCCCCAGGACAGAAAATTGAGGGGACAGAGCTGCAGTAAGCAAGGAGAGTGGTTCAGCATCTGGAAAGACTTCCCCATTGGTGGGGATGGCTCCAAAAGCAGGTATGAAGGAGAAGGTGGCATTGTTAGGAGAAAAGATATGAAATCCTGCTTCCTACCCTGGGCTGGGAAAGGCCAAGTGGATGTGAAGGGGAAGAAAGGCTCCAAGGTTCATTTTTTTTTGGGGGGGGGGGGGTACATGGTCCAGGAATCGAACCCGGGTCTCCTGCATAAAAGGCAGGCATTCTAACCACTGAACTACCCGTGCACCCTGTTTCAGGGTTCTTGATTTTTAATATGGGGAAGAGAGCTGGGTTGAAGAGGTGAGGGCCAAGATGCTGTCCTAGCAGTCAGCACTGGCCAGAAATGTGGGGGAACTGCTGTATCCCCCACTGTCCCTTAAGAGTGTTTTAGAAGGGTCTAAGTTGGGGAGAGGGAGAGAAGTGGAAAGGGGTCAGAAGAGGGCTGGGCAGCCTGGGGGCTGTGCTGGGGATCCCTGGAGCTTAATAAGGGAGACTTCAGGTGGCAGGTTCAGGGCCCTAGAGATGGAGACAGAGGCTGGGAGAGGTGAATGTGGGAGACCCTAGAGAGCTGAGCAAGGCACGAGGTGTGCACACAGGAAGCTCATGGGGCGCCAGCACAGGCACTGCACATACCTATTGTCACTGCAGCTCACGAACTCTCCTCCCCCGGCCTGAGCTGCCACCTCCTCCCCCTTCCTCCCTCCCTGACCCTGGACCTCTCAGAGGACTCTCTACTCCCTGTTGGGTCTTCTTTACTTCTCTTCAGTACGGGGAGGGCACTGTCCTGTGGGCTTCAGCCCCTTTCTAGGCAAGGGGAAGGATCTGACAGGGGTTGGGGATTTTTAGGGGGGTGCCTTCGGGAGAGGGGACAACATTGAGCCTCAGTGAGGCGGGTCTTCAAGGCTGGAGCTCTCACACTTGGCTCAAGATGAAGCCTTGCCGCAGGCGTCCCCAAGGCCAGGGCGGGGCGATTTATTGCATTTTTATTGCCTGGGTAACTTGCTCAGAGCCAGCGGGAGACTGGGAGCTCGGGGCAGGGCGGGCAACCAGCACAGACAATGCGCCCTCTGTGCCTGTCCCCAAATTGGCAGGAGTGCAGGGCCCAGCTCACTCTGTTGGACGTTTTCTCCTCCTCTGAGCCTTCTGAGGGGAGGGGCCGCCAGCGGTGGGAGCCTCAGTCAACCCTATCCCCTAGCCCAGCTCCTCAGCTTCTTGTCTGCAGTCTGTGAATTTAGTGTCCTAAATGCTTGAAAATCCCACCAGTTCCTGGCCTTCCTGATTCAGCCCCAGCCCTTCCTTACAGTGTCCCCTGAACCGCTGCCATCCCCCTGAGGAATCCCCCATCTTGGGCCCTTTACCCCAGTCCCCTTGCTCCTTTCCGTCTTTTGAAAACCTCTCCAGCTGCCCACACTGTTCCCTTCCTAGGCCCCATCTGAGCAGGCCTTGGGGGGTAGGGTGGGGGTGTTGTTGCTTTCTAGGTCACCGCAGAGGGAGCTGGGAGCTTGGGGATGTGGGTCAAGATTGTGGGGGCTGCATCTGAGCAGGCTGCATCCCCAGGCACGGGCTCCACTGGCTGCAGTCTGTGTCCTCCAGCCTCAGAATTGTTTCTACCCTTTGGAGCCTGGGACACAGAGTGGCATCTATGGCAAGGCAGTGACAGGAGGTGGGGACCAAGCACCACAGGAGGGGAGGCAGGATCAGGGTGAGACCTAAGCAGACTGGACACTCCCCTAGGATCCGAGGAGGGCAAATCCCCCAGGTCCTGTCTCCAGCACTGGTACTTGGTGAAGCGAGGCCATGTTAAGCTGTGCTCACCTGGTCTTGCCCCTTCTGGCACCCTCTTGTGTAGGGGAGCTGCCTGGAGCCAGCCTCCAAGAGGCCAGCATCTTGGGGCAGCTTAAGAGCCAAACATGAGCAAGAGTCTACCCCGTACTGCTTCTGCCCTGGTCTGGCCCCCAGCAGGCTGACCTGCAGCATTTGGCTGGACCTCTGAGGGGTTAACTCTGTTTCAGGCCCATGAGAAGAAGGCTGGGGGGTGGGTGGGCCGCTGCCCTCTTCTGTTGTGAGGGCTGCTTCTTGGGCTTGGCTGACCTTAGTCTTCCTGGACCCCTCTCTGCTAGCTGTGCAGCGCATTGCTGAGTCTCACCTGCAGTCCATCAGCAACCTGGGTGAGAACCAGGTCTCGGAGGAGGAAGATGAGCTGGGGGAGCTGCGGGAGCTGGGCTATCCAAGAGAGGAAGAGGAGGAGGAGGAGGAGGAAGAGGAGGAAGAGGAAGAAGAAGACAGCCAGGCTGAAATCCTGAAGGGCAGGAGGGAGTTCAGTAAGCTGAAGGGGCTACAACACCTGGGTCTCCCCACACTGGTTATGGGTGGATCGTCCTTGCGTGTGCTGGGATACCCCCTTCCAGCTCAGTTTCCCACACAGGTAAACAGCAGTGCCACCATAGGGGCCTCCCCATCCCCTCACCCCACAGGATGCCTCACACAGAGCCTTATCTGAGACCTGGGCTGCTCTGATCCTTGTCTTAGTCTCTCCCCCAATCAGATTTTTCCTAAGTATTCCTTTCTTTTCCAAGAATGAAGGCAAAGTCACTTGGGGCGTGAGGCTAGACTCAAGAAAGGGCTTCCCATCCATGGTGCCGAGGGGGTGAGGAATGCAGGGATGGGGGACTGAGAGAGTCTTGTACCCTATCATCTGCACTTCTAAACTAGGATGTGGTCTCTGCTGAGAGACAGAGGGCTGACAGAGGGCTGGCTGACATGTCCCCAGCCTGACTCTGCCTGTTTCTCCCTTTTTCCTTCCTAGGCTGGGGGTGGGAGGCTGCCCTCTAGTGTCTAGAGGAAGATCTAGGATTAAAGAACCAACCTGGTCTTCACCTTCAACCACAGCTGCCTGGGAAGAGAGGGGCCAGGGAGCAACCTAAGACCCACACAGAAGGTCTCAGAGCCAGAGACCTCACATCCAAAAGCCTCTATGGAGGGTTCCAAGCCCAGAGCCCAGAAAATTTCTAGGCAGAAAGATCCACAGCCCCACTCCCCACCCCCACCCATGGTTATCTCTTCCATGCCTGGCCATGGAAGGCTGTACTATATCTGTCCTTCCTACTGCAGGTTAAACTTTTTTGGTTCCATTATTAATGGAATGAGAAACAGCTGGCCACCTCTGCTTGAAGCATCCAGCCCCCTGCACTGAGACGAAATGGCCTGGGCCTCCTGCCTGCGTCTCTGGGGGTGGAGGCATCAACCATGAAAGCAAAATTCCCAGCTTTTTGCTGCTAGCAATGATGGAGAGTGGAAAAGGTAGAAAAGAGAAGACTGTTCCCTCAGGGAAAGCAATAGGGGGAATGGGCCAAATGCAAGATTACTAAGAAGTAGTAACAGCCACCTCCACTCATGGAACAGCTCCTGGGTGCTGGCACTGGGCTGTGCAATGTATTAACTATGGTCTTACTGAAGGAAATCTACAGAATTTCCCTCTTACCATCCCCTCAGAGAGGTAAAAATGATTTATCTAAGTCATACACTAGTCTTTGGAAGAGCTATTGTAGCCCAGTGTTCTCTCTACTCTACCATGATGCTCTTAGAAAACTCAGCCCCAACCATGAGAGAGACTCAGCTCATGCTCCAGGACAGCCAGGTGGATATTCAGAAGCTGTGTTTTTATCCCCTCTTTCCTGTCCCCAGCTGGGCAGAAAGCAACCTGTGGGCAGGGTCTGGAGGGGCCCTGGGAGCGCCCGCCCCCTCTGGATGAACCCCAGAGAGATGGAAGTTCTGAGGACCACATGAAAGACCCATTACAAAGCGGTGATGCCTTGAGGGTGTGGTGAGGAGGTGGGGCTGGGATCTTGGTGGCTGGGGCCAGCTCCTGAGTCCATCTTTGCTTGCCTTGCAGAGCCTGGGGAGGAGCCCCAGCACCCGGTCCCCCTTGAGCCTGGCACATAGGCACCAAGCCCTGCATCTCCCAGAAAGGAGGAAGTGGAGGGGACATCACTGTTCCCCATAACCTCACTCTGTCCCCAACATAGTTTGTACCTTTCCCTCACCTGCTAGGGCTGCGGCTTCTGACTTCTAGGAGACTAAGGCTGGTCTGTGTTTGCTTGTTTGCCCATCTTTGGCTGATGCCTAGAGTCTCTGGGCACTTGCTGCCTGATGCCTACCCCTGCCAGTCATTCCTCCTTTCACCCAGTGGGAGGTGGGATGTGAGACAGCCTGCATTGGATAAACCAGAAAACCTGGGTCAAGGGTTCACCCTCCACAATTCTACTCCCCAGACCCCTTCCTCTGGGCACAGGAGACAACAGGGCAGGACCCTAAGATCTGGGGAACGGAGGTACTGAGAACCTTTAGGTGCCCGCCCATAGAGCCAACCCCATTCATATAATGGCTTCCAAATCATCACCCATCTCACCAGCTCCAACCAGAGCCCAGAACTCAGGCATCCTTCTCTACAACCTCAACATTTTGGAAATCTTCCCCTTACCACCGCTGATCCCCAGCCTGGGTGCCTGGAAGATGGACTGGCGGAGGCCGCTTTGTTGCGTTTTGTTTGTGCTTTGATGCCAGGAATGCCGCCTAGTATATGTCCTTGTGGGGGCACAGGGCGTGGGGAGCCAGGCTTTCCTTGTCCTCCAGCTGCTCGGCCCCCTTCCCATTTTTCCCTGACTCCAGGCCTGAATCCCTCCCGTGCTGGAATAAATCTTTGTAAATAACTGTGCTGAGACTCCTCTTTCAGAGGGGAGGAGTTGGAAGGGGAACATAAGGGAGGGGGTTGGGAATCATTCAGTGGGTTAGGGCCGCCACCCCAGTGTCCAGTCCTCCAGTCGAGGAGTCTTTCCTGGGGACAACAGGCTCGGAGGCACTCTTGAAATACCACGGAAGTTCTAAATCCTGCTAGGTATGGCTAAAGGAGGCAGAAGGGAGAAGAGAAAGTCTTGAAAGAGCTATCGCGGCTTCTGAGAGACCTTCTCCCTCTTCCCCCGACAGGCTTCCCCTCAGGAAGTTCCTTCTTCCGTAGTGCCAGGCCTGTGTGGCCCAATAACGATGGGGACCCTGGGTTTCTTTTCAATTCCTTCCCACCTTAGGAAACCTCTCTTAGAGTTGTAACTTAAGCAGCAACCTCTTACCGCCCTTCTTTGAAGGGGTTGAGGTCTTGGGGGCGGAGCCTGACGCGAAGGGGCGGGACCTCAGGCTTACGCAAACCCGGTTCTGTCTCGCCGGCGAACTCAGCCCCGGAAGTGGCGACGCTTCCGCTTAGAGGCGCTGCCGGGGCCGCGGAGCCGGACTGCGGTTGGGGGCAGGAGGAGCCGGGGCCATAGCTGACATGGAGCAGGTGGGTCCTGGGGAGGGTATTAGGGCCAGGGTAGTGGCACGAGGGTTATCCCTTGCCGGCGGGTCCTGCCTCCCTGCTTGGTGTCCGTGCTTGGCTCTGTCCGACCCTTCCCTCAGCCCCCGCGTCCCAGGTTCCGCCCCCTTCCTCTGCTCGGCCTCGCTCCGCCCCACGCGGGGTTGGGGGCTCCCACGCTGACCCTTCCATCCCGCCCGCCCGAGGCGCCGCAGCGGGGACGGCCGGGGTTGGCGTACGGAATCGCTTCCTAAAGGCTCCCACTTAACCGTGATGGGAGAGGAGAGGGGACAGGGTGCAGGTATTGGAGGCAGAGGTTGTGTATGGGGAGGGGTTAGAATCTGAGAATGAGAAAACAAATAACATACTTTCTGGTAAGTCTGCCGGTCATTTTCATCCGAAGTCTTCTCCAGCTTCTTTTGGAAACGGCCTTGAATGACTTCCTAGTTATTATTTAACATATCTTTCCTATAAGTTCTTAGATGTGAATAGCACCAGCGACACTCATTCTTAATTGACACGTTTAAATTTTTTTTGCTGTCTTCCACATCAGCATCTCCTGGTTTTCTTCCTACATCAGCATCTCCTGGTTTTCTTCCTACTGCTCTGACAATACCTTCACATTCTCCTCTTCTGCCCAAACCCTCACCCTGTACATTGAATCTGGCCGTGTTATCTATTCTCATGACTTCAGATTTACACCGTCTAAGTCTCCGAAACGCCCAGATTTACACCTTCAACGCAGCCCCTCTCTGGGGCTTGGCGTCCAGCAGCTTATTGGACAGTTCCACTTCCTTTCAGACTGAGGGCAGCTCAAACCCACTGTGCACAACCCGAACTGGTGTTTTTGCACGGACTTGTTCTTCTGCCATCCCATCTCAGCCAGAAACGTGGGGGTTATTTTACAGTCCCTCTTATCCATCAATTCCTATATTTAAGGGATGACCCAATCCTGCTGAATCTCCTGACCATCTTTCAGACCTGTTCCTGTTCTTCCGTCTCTTTTGTTCCCACCCTTGTCTGGGCGGCTCTCACCAGGTGTCTGCAGTAGCTTCCCAGCAACTTCCAATCGCTGCCTCCGACCGAGTCTCCAGATTGCGACTCTTGATCCTTTTAAAATACAAGTCTGATAGTGTCACTCCCTGCTTAAAACCCTTTGATGGCTTTCCGTTGTCTGTGGGGAAAGGTCGAATCTCTAGCAGGATTTACACAGCTATGATCTAGTGCCTTCGTAACCAACCTCCTACATGCACCTGAAGACCCAGGAACATAGAACTGCAGATGTGCCTTGCCCGCCCCTTGCTATTTCATGTCTTCATGACCCTGCACAACCAGCCTGAAAACCCTCTTCTCTCTTCTGCTGGGCTACCTTCTCTGTGCCCTTCAGTGCTCTGCCCGAGCAGCATCCTCTCTGGCTCATCCCCACCCCACCCCAAGGCGAAATACCACCCCCGTCTGTTCCCTCGGCACCCTGTCCATAATAGCGTAGTGTCTGGTAAGACAGGCTCCTGAATCGTACTGCTGGGTTCTGATTCTGATTTGTGACCTTGATGAAGTCAGTGCCTCAGTAGCCTCATTTTTGAAATGGGAGAGTTATCCTACCTTACAGGATTGCTGTGAGGATTAAATGAAATAGTGTATGCGTAGAGCTTAAAACAGGGCGGGGCACATGAGTGCTCGTTAACTAAATGCAACTTTTATTGTTTATATAAGAAAAATGTAGCTCACTGATTATTGTTATTTTTAATTTCATAAGCTGCTTGAGGCTTGCTTCTTGTTGTATCCCAGAGCCTTAAAGCCTGGATCTGTCAATAGATAAAAAGGGGTGAAGGGCATTGAAGGCAGGGTTTGAATTTATCAAGTGAGGATTCAAGGGTTCAAAAGAACCAGCCCTGAGGTCAGGAAAATGAATCTGGAAACAGATAAATGTTACATGGGAAGGGTTAGTTCTAGAGAAATGTACACAGAGCTCTGGGAAACTAAGGGAGAGAAAGATCAGGGTGGCTTCCCAGAGGAGCTGACGTTAGTGAGGGGCCTTAAAGTGAGAGGGTGATTTTTCCAGAGGAAGATAGAGGCCAGGCTGGGCCCAGAGCATGGAGAGCTGAGTCCTCTGAGCAGAATGTGGGGGGATGGTAGTAGGATGAGGAAGGAAGCAGGAACTGGGCAGAGCCAGCAGGGCCATGCTCTGGGGGGGCCTGGAGGCCTGGTGGTACCTTGGGGGGTGGGGGTGAGCAGAGCCCCTAGGGGAAGGGTCGACATACATGCCTTTGGACTGGCCTGTGCTTTAGACCAGAGACTAGGCCTTTGTTCATGTTTGCCTGCCGGGGTCGCCTGCCCGCCCTACCTCCAGCTCATAGATGCAGAGTCTTTAAGGCCTGGGTTGGCTGGCTCCTCCTCTCTGTGGCTTTCCTGACCTCATCCTTTCCAGCCTGGGTCAGCAGCTCCCTTCCCTGGAAGCCCCGGTGCTTTGTTCATTCCTGCCTGGAAGCACTGACCACAGCGTGGCACCGTGAACATTATTTATCTTTCGGCCTCCCTCAGAAGATGGGAGGTGGTGGACCAATGTCTTCAGGGACTAGCATAGTATCTGGCATCCTGTGGGCTCTTGGTAAATGGGTGTTGCATTAAATTGATGTCTCATATACCTAGACTTGTTTGGGGAGGGCAGTGTGGGTAAGACCAAACATCTTGCATATTTGACAGCACGTACTTTCCCCGTCCAGTGGTAGAGATTGTTGGCTCCATTGTACAGATGAGGAAGCTGAGACTCAGGGGAGGTGAGGTCCAGGTCACTCAGCAGGGGTTTAAACAACTGTCTCTTGACTCCAGATCTCTTCCCCAAACTGCCTTGGGGTCCTAGCCTGGCATGGCACATGGGCAGGGGTTTGAAGTTGTGTGAGATCTAGGCTAGAACGGGGCAGCTGCCACATAAGTGGGATGCGGGAAGGGGAGGGCATCCCATCTGACTAGCCATGTGTCCCTCCGAACTTCCTCTGTCTGGGGAGGGGCTGGCTGATCCTGGCTTTTGTCCAGTCTGGGCTGGTGGTTGGAGGAGTGTGTGCTGAGCCACCATCCCCGGGGCCTTCCATGAGTGGGCTGCTGGCACTGAGGTCTCTCCAGGAAGATGACTGACTTTGGGAACTTGACCTCATCGGCCCCACGTTTTACCCAGTAGCATTAAGGGGTGGGGCCTGACTCACCAGCCCCTGAGTAGGCCTGAGACTGGGGAGTCACTGAGCTGGGGGATGTCCCCGACATTTACAGGGAGAGAGAGGGAAGGCTGAGTAAGATCTTCATTTGTTAGAGTTTTCCAGTAAACTATGCCTTTAGAACTTCCCAGGCACGGAGGGGAGGGTGCAGTAATGAATTTAGTTTCTGTTTTGGCCCTTCCTGTTCCACTTCCCCAGAAGGAAGGAGAAACGGGGCTGGACTTTGACCTTGAGGTCTTACATGTCACTACTGGCATACCCTCCTCTCCTTAAACTCCCACCTCTGCAGGGAACTACCCAGACCCTCTGTGTTGGGTGGGGGGGTACAGAGGCCATTAAGCCCTGAGTTACAGGAGGACCCATGATGTGCCCTCCTGAGTGGGCTCCCTGAGACTGGAGCCCATTCTTCCCTCTAGCAATATAGGTGAGACCCTCACTCTGGGCAGTGCCGGCTGCTGACCGTGCCTGGTCCTACCTGGAGCCCTGCCTCCAACACTGTACCCAGAGAGAGGAATAGTAGTCATAGCCACCGTTAATCAAGCAGGGCACTTTGCCTGGGTTATTGCTAATCCTGTCAACAGCTCTATGAAATGGGCCCTGTACTGTCCCCACTCTTTAGATGAGGAGACTGAGGCTCAGAGGGAGTCAGTGCTTTGGTCAAGGGCACATAGCTTAAAAAAAGATGGCTTTGGGCTCTTAACTCCAGGTCTGATGTCTGAACCCCAGGCCACTCCCTCTCCCCTGTTCCAGCATGGGCATTATGGATTCACAGGCCTGCTAACTTTCTGGACAGACACCATGGGCCAAGCCCTCTCCATTGAGGGCTCATGGAGAGATGACTTTGAGACCCAAGCCAAGTGGGGTGAAAAGCAAAGAGATGGCCCAGGGTCCTGAAACCTGGGGCTGTGGGAGCCCTGGAGGGTGAGGGAAGAGAGCTTTGCCCAGATGGTAGCATTTGAAGAGAAAGTAGGAGTTCTCTTCCAGAGGGGAGATCATTCTAGAATGAGGGAACAGGGAGTGGAGGCACAGAAAAGACTAGCCATGGTCTGGAGTGGAGAGTGGGGGCGTTGCCAGTGCCCATAGTGAAGGAGGAGTGCTGGAACTTGCTGAGAGAGAGTCTTTTCTCCTCCAGGACCCTTGCTATCAAAGAAATCTAACTCACCTCGCGTCTTCTCCCAGCAAGACAGACCTCAGGGGATGAGAGAACGGCACGTCTGCCTGAGGGTGCCTGGGAAATGAGTTCCCCTTGCCTGCTGCTAGGGGGTTCCTGGGCCCTGGGCAGGCCAGACAGCAGCAGCAGCGTCTGGACAGGGCTTAGTGTGTGTGTGGGTGTCTCCTTGCGTATGTGTAATGTGTGTCCTTGCACATGCTGCTGTGGGGAAGAGTGCAGACGGTTGATCAACACATTTCCTGTTTACTGTGAGCCTGGTCCCCTTCTGGGTACTGGGCACACAGCTGTAAGTAAAGCAGGGCAGTCCCTGCTCTCATGGAGTTCCAGTGGGAGGAGACTGGCAATAAATACACAGAGCAGTAAATGTGTAATATGTCAGAGATACTAAGTGCTGTAAAGAAATATAGAATAGAGAAAGGGAATGGAGGGTGGGGGCAAGATAGGCGTTCAGGGAAGGCCTCTCCGAAGGGATATTTGCATAGAGGCCCGAATTGCAGGAGAGAACAAGCTATGCAGACACTTGGGGAAAGAGCTGCAGACAGAGAACAGCAGATGCAAGAGCCCTGGGGCGGGAGCATGCTTGATGTACCGAAGAACAGGGAGGGTGGGACCTGTGTAGCTGGGGAGAGGCAAGGGGTAAAAGGGGCTTGTAGGATAGGGTGGGGACTTTGGCCTTTACTCCGGGTGAGATGGATGGCATTGGGAGGTTTGCAGTATTGGAAGATGTGCTCTGACTTTTCACAAGATCACTCCGTGGGTGAGGGTGAGGAGGTGGTCAGGAAGCTGTTGCAGGTGAGAGATGCTGACAGCTTGGAGAGGTTGATATGATCGTGATGAGCAGCGGGCAGAGCTGCATTTTGAAGGAGGAACCACAGGAATTGCTAATGGTTTGCATGTGGAAGGGAAGACACTAACCCTGGCAGGATTAGTCACCAAGCTCTTTGGGGTCCCTTGACACTCCACCAGAGCCTTGCCTGCTCTTCCCCCCAGCTTCAGAAGAGAATTAGAAGAATCCACACTGCTCAGACATGTGGATCGTTGTTAGATATAGATGGGACCCATCCCCCCAGCCCTGGGTCACAGAGCACAGGGTTGCCAGCTGGAACTTACCTGGGTGGGGTCTAGCCCAGCCCTCTGTATGAGGATGGGGGAGGGGAGGGTGGACAAGGGCTGGAAGACCCCCAGTGGTAGCATCTGCTGCGGGTGTCTTCCACACCAGGCCTTGTTCTAGGCACATTGCACGTATCATCTCCTTTGATGCTCCAGACAGCCCAGGGTCAGGAAGGTATGCTCCTCGGCTTTCAGACACAGCAGCTGAGCCTCGCGCAGTGAGCAAGTGGCGTTGTTCAAATCATAGATTGCCTTGGCCAGGAGATGCCAGCTGGCAGCTGCAGTCAGCCTGGGTGCTGAGCTGCACAGAGGCTGTTGGAGCTTCTGGTTTATCTGTGCCCCTGTCCTGGGAGCTGTGGAAATTGGAAACGAGGCAGGGGGGCGGGGAGGGAGAGAGGCTCAGACATCATGCTGTACTCCTCTTCCGTCTGCATGGAAGGGCAGCGAGTGCTGTGCTCTGGCCACGAGTGGGAAAGGGGGATATCAGAGATCAGTCTTAGCATTGCTTCCGAGAGCCTGTGTATGGAGAGGGATAGCCCCCACTTCCTGCCCACACCCCCACACTGGGGTTTCACCTTGGTTTGGAGCTGAAATTACTTGGCCTTTTTTATAGATGAGAAAGCTGAGACTACAGGATTAGGTAGCTTGTGTCACAGCAGGTGAATTGTAGAGTTCACAGTTGAACCTGGGTCTTTCTAGACAGTCCTAACTGCATTTTAACTACTGCCTCCCCACCCCGACACACACGCACACCTCCTCTGTCCTGAAAGGCCTGCCAGCCACTTGTTCCATCTCAGCTACCACTGATGAGCACCTGCTGTACTCCTTCCCAGACACTTACATAAGCACCAAACCCGTGATGTAGGAATTATTGTTGATTTTTAAAATGCATCTGAGGAAACGGAGTCTCAGAATGGTTATACTTTGCCTAAGATCATACAGCTACTAAGGAGGGAGGGGATGGGGTGGGATCTGAGATCTGAGATCTTTCCATGATGTTGGCTGTCTCCTGTAATTTGTCCTGAGTCCCAGGCTCACCCGAAAGCTCTTATTGCAAGAGGGATAGAACAAGTGTTTCCTGGGGGTGAGTAGAGCTGTGCCCACCCCTCCCTTTGCCTCAGGAGAGGTCTCTAACCTACTGTGCCCAGAGATCTGATTTGCCCTTCCTTCTCACCCCTGCACCCCCCTCCTCCAGTTTAGGATAGTGAAATATCCAATCCCTTCCCTCTCTCCCTCCCTCCCATTTTCCCAAAACTTTAGCAGCTCAGCTTCCACAAACACACGTGTCAAGTCTGCAACCATCCCAGGCGGACTCCTTCACGCCGCACACGCTGTTCCCCTTCCGACACCTTTGATGGCACTTGGGAGGGGCCGGTGACAGCAGGCAGTGGGCTTGGCGGGGATTGCCGCTCTCAGGGGGCTGGGTGGCAGCCCTGCTGTCTCTAGCCTCCTGGCTCATTGCTACCCCTGCCCCCCACAGGAGGATGGGCCCGGCGGGAAGGAGGCCGGTGCTGGCTCTTCTGCTGGCAGCTTTGGACCCCCTGCCCTGGCCGGCCACCCCCTCTGGGGCTGCGGGGCCTGGAGTTAGCCAGAGAGCAAGCGCTCTGAGGACCACTGGGGTAGTTCCAGGCCGAGGTGGTTTTCACCTCTTAGACTTGCTTAAAGTTTGAAGCCTTGTGAGTGGTTTTCAAACTACTATGCCCCAAGGAGGTGCCCCAGGAGTGACCCATAGCCGTTCTGTTTTTATCTGTTTTACCAAGTATGGTGTTTTTTTTTCTTAAGTTTCCCTTGCTTAAAAAAAAAAATGTTTGAAAACCGCTGACCCTTCCCCAGGTAAAGAAGCAGAGACTTGGTGCGAAGTGAATTCTCGAAGTTACTGGGAATCAGTAGTTGCTCCAAGGCTGGGGCGGACCCTTGGAGTGGACCCTGGTCCACCCCCACCCCCACCCCCAGCACGTGCCCTTTCCACCGCACAAGCTGTCATGTGGTGGGCCTCGGGCCCTTTAGTTGGGGGGTGTGCAATCCCCTATCTCTGACCTCTGGCCAGCCACCCCAGCCCTGCTCAGGGCCCCCCACGCCTGGCTCCCACACATCCCACATCCCTGTGTCTACAGCTCAGCAGACTCCCCGACACCTCTGCCTGCAGCCCCATCTGTGTCTCGCTTCACAGGGATGTCTGGGTGTGCGAGTGTCAGCGCCGCCGCCGCTCGGAGTGTCTCACATCCAAGTTGCTGCCCCCAAGTCCTGTCCCCTGGGAGGGAGGACAGAGGGGAAAAGACAGACAGACACAGGGGCAGAGCGAGTCAGAAAGCCATGGCATTCAGCAGTGAAACAGGGAAGAAGAGGCAAGAGATGGGCAAAGGGGGATAGAGAAGGGGAGAGAGAGACGGGGGGTGGGGGGGCAGATGGAGGGGGTGGGGGAGACCCATCCACTGCAGAGAGATGTGATGGGTGGGTGGAAAGACCCAAAGAGGGGAGCAAAAGAGACAGATGTGGGAGAGGGTGGAACAAGAGACTTACCAAAAAGAGACAGGCAGAAAGTTAGTTTGCGAGAGAGGCAGGGAAGAGGAGGAGAGATGGAGACAGAGAGGAGGGGAGACGGCTTTGGCAGGAGACAAAAGGGCCTTTAGAGACAAGGAAATGTCACCTGCCCTGGAGCTGCGGGCCTGTCACAGTGAGGGATGCGCAGAGCATGCTATCTGGCACCAGGTCCGGCTGATGGATGTCAGGGAGTCCCACTGCCAGGGGCCTATCACATCCGGCTTCCGACTGGCTCCTTTCAGAGCCGGGCCCAGCTTCCCCTTAGTGCCCGCCAGGTGAGCTTGCCCTGGGGACCCGAAGAGTGTGGTACTGGGGGATAGCCTCGGGCTACTGCCTCTGTCCCCCCCACCCCCAGCTGAGACCAGCATTCGCCCCTGTGCACTGGGGCTTGCACAGAAGCAGAGGGACGGATGAGCCGGCTTCCTCAGAACCTCCTGCCTGCACAAACTGGGGGCTTGTTTTGGACTAGTTGGGCGAGGGGTCCAGGAGGGTGGTGGGCATTGCTAGGGGACGGAGGGGACAGCAAAGCAGGGAGGACCAAGGAGGGCAGAATAGATAGGACTTGCCTTCCCAGGATCAGCAGCAAACATCTAGGGCCCCCCTTTGCGAGCCCCCAAAGCTGCCCAGATGCTAGAGTGTGAAAAGACTCAGGGGACCCTTTTTTTTTTTAATGATGTGCAGTTAGTGGTTATTTTTTTTTAATTGTGGTAATATACATATAACACAAAATTTACGATTTTAACCATTAAAAAAAGAAAGTTTTATTCACACACTGTACAATCCAAAGTGTACAGTCAGTGGCTCTCGGGGCAGTCAGAGTTGTGGCTTCATCACCCCACAATCAATTTGAGAACATTTTCATTGCTCCTAAAAGAAAAATCCCATATCCCGTATGCCCCCCTATTATTGACACTTGGCATTGGTATGGTACCTTTGTTACACTTGATAAAAGAATATTATAATATTATTGTTAAGTGTAGTCCTAGTTTGCATTAGTTGTATTTTCCCATATACCATGCTATAATTAACACCTTGTAATAGCGACGTACATTTGTTCTAGTTCATGGAAAAACATTCTTGTATTTGTTTTTTAATACAATTAACCACAGTCATCGTCCAGAGCGGGTTCACCATGGTACACAGGCCCGTGGTTTATCCTGCAGTCTTCCTTCTAGTGACCTACACAACCTCAGACTTCCCCCTTCAACCGCAGCCGCGCCCATACTCGGCACTGTTCACTACACTCGCAGTAATGTGCCACCGTCACCTCTATCCATTTCCAAACATTTGCGTCAACCTTATTAAACATTCTGCACAAATAAAGTATCGGGCCTCCATCCTCAACCTGTTCTATCTCCTGGTAACCTCTGCTCTAGATGTTAACTCCGTGAATTTGCTCATTATGAACCATTTTAAGTACAGAATTTAGTGGCATTCATTTCATTCATGGTGTTGTGCTCCCATCACCACCATCCATCGCTGAAACTTCCCCCACCCTCAGGGAGACTCCTGCTGGATGGGGTCCGGGGGCTCAGGCCCCAGGGCGCTGCTGCGTTAGTGCACCTCTGAGTCAGTGCCTCTCGGGCTGTACCCCGAGCCTCTCCTTCCCATGCCTTTTCCTCCCAGCGCCTTGTTCTTCCCCAGCTAGGCCAAGAGGAGCAGGGACAGGCTCTCTTAGGGCCTCTTGCCCAGCAAACTGGTAGAGCAGAGGCCTCAGGCCGGGGGTGCAGGACAGGGAAGGAGTGCTCCGGGGTCCCTTTGGTCTTCAGCGATTAGCCCCCTGGTTGCATAGGAAGTTAAGAGGTGAGCTAAGTCCACTCCTCTCTCAGAGCCTTCGCTGTCTTTGCTGTGAATCAGGAGGACCCGCCTCTGTCCTGCGTGGGCAGAAAATGTGAGCGGGGACTAGCGTTTTGCCAGCAGTAGAACATGGACCGGTTTTGGGTGGTGGCTGGTTCTCCTTCTCTTGGGGTCTGCCCTGTACCCCTCTGCTGTGTGGCATGGAGCTGAGGGACAGGAGACCATCTGGTCATTCATTTATTCAACCATCAATTATTAAGCACCTCCTGTGTGCCAGGCATTGTGCTTGGGTACTAAGGAGACAGCAGTGACCCCTGCCCCCATGGAGTTTGCAGACTAGTGAGAGAGAGAGAGGGAAAGGGGGGAGGGGAGCCAACAATCAAACAACACAAGATCGTTTCTGTTAGTGACAAATTCACTGAAGAAAATGAAGCAGCATAGTAGAATCTCATGCTGTGACTGGGGGTAGGAAGCCCTCTGAGGAGAGGGCTTTTGAGCTGCCAATTCAGAGGCCTGGGGAGAGCATTCCAGGCGGGCACAGGGCCGGGCCCATGTCTTCAAGGCAGGCCAGGGCCCCGAAGGAAGGCCAGGGTGTCTGTGGTAGTGAGGCAGGGGCATGCCCTGCAAGAAGAGCTGGGCAGAGGCCACTCTGCGAGGCCTGGTCTCCCAGCGCTTAGGGACAAGGTACCAGTTGCCCCAAGAATGGTGGGGGAGTTTTGCTTGGTTGTAAATGGGGAATGGCAGGATCTGATATGGGGTTTTGTTTGTTTTTAGTTTCTGTTGTGCTAACATGTGTACAACATAACATTTCTTGTTTTAACTACTTTCTTGTGTACAATTCAGTGGTGCTAATTACATTTACAATGTAGTGCTGCCACTACTACCACCCATTACTGATTTATGTTTCAAACCTTTCTCTGCTGTTGAGGGGAGAAATGGTTACTAGAGGGTGAATTGGGGAGGCCACCCATCTGGTGGGCATTGCAGCTGTCCAGGTGAGAGAAGATGGTGCCTGGGCCTGCGGGGGGTCACCTAGAGAAGAGAGACCACGGTGTAGCCCCTCCCCCGCATATCCACCACCCCTACTCCCCATCCCCTGTCCCAGCTGGGCACACACTGAGACACTGCTCTAGGAAGTCCCTCCCAGTTGCCATGGATTAGGGGGTGGGAGGGTAGGGCTGCTGGAAGGGAATGTGGCTTTGTGCTTGGAAAACAAAGAACAGAGCTTGGGGCCCTGTCCTCCTGGGGGTGGGGGCAGGCCGGAGGCTGTTGACAGGGCCCAGAGGCTGAGCACAGGACCAGGCTTGGCAGGGCAGGCTGTGCCCCAGGTATCAGGGAAGTGGGTCGGTGCCCAGCAGAGGGACCCCCGGGCCCTCTAGGAACTGCTGGGCTTTGGGAAGGTGGGAGGGCGAAGAAGGAGGGCAGAGGGTGAGAGAGGCGCTCAGACCCCTGCAGCCTCGGAAGTCAGGTGGGCACAGGGAGTTTGGATGGAGAGTGCCCGGTTGGTTGGGCTGAGGCAGGGTGGGGACCGGGTGTGTCAGGGAGCACATGTGGGGCTTGGGGGCTGAGTGTGAAGGGATGGAAGGAGGGTAACAGGCCCCCCAGGACGCTGTCTTGCCTGGCCTTACCCAGCTACTCTGCTTCACCCCCCAGCCGTACCACTGAGCCTGCCCCCTGCCTACCAGGATGAGCAAACTGCCTGGGGAGCTGGCCTGTGACTTGGAGCGCAGCCTGCCAGCGGTGGCCTCCCTGGGCTCTTCGCTGTCCCACAACCAGAGCTTCTCGCCACGCTTTTTTCCGCCACCTCCGGAGAAGCGCCGGGCCATCTCCGATGTGCGCCGCACCTTCTGTCTCTTTGTCACCTTCGACCTGCTCTTTATCTCCCTGCTCTGGATCATTGAACTGAACGTGAGTGGGGCTGAGACTGGGTGCACAAGTTGTGTTGGGGGAAGGTTACCCAGGCTTCAGTGCATCTGTCACGTGGTGGGGCACGGCCCCTCCCTGTGGGGCTGATTACCTGGGTGAGGTGAGGAATGGAAAGGTAAGAACAGCTGCGCTCATCTTCCAATGAAGAAAATAAAGCTCGGGTTGGTGGACCCACGTGGCCAAGGTCGGCCAGCATGCATGTGGAGGAGGCAGGGTTTGAACGCGGCCCTCTGGCTGCAGTCTTCACTCTTGACCTCTGTGCCGTAGTGCCCCCTGGTGGAGGAAGAGAGAACTGGTGGACCTGTGGGAATATTTTGTCTTTTTCCTGCCTTACATAGCTCTCTGGCTCCAATTCATTCATCAAAGAACATTTTTGAGCCCCTGCTGTATGCCAAGGGGATACAGTGGGGAGCAAAATAGTAGAAACTCCCAATTCCCAGGAGTTCCCTCCCCATTTCGGATCCTCTTCCAGCACCCCCCAGTCTGGCCTCTCCAGGTTAGGTGAGATGCCACCTAGCTGCCTGGAGATGGAGCTACCTCAGTGCAGGTTGTAGCCCCCTGCCCCTGGGCAGTGCTTGGTCCACCCACAGGGAGGTCCGTCCAACTGGCGGAGGGTCCTGATCTCTGGGCACTGACAAGGCAGAGCAGTACCTGACCGCAGAGTGGGGGCCTGTGAGTGGGGCATCCCCACCTGGTCCAGCTTCAGCTCCTCCCTGTATTAACCTCAGCAAGGTTTCCAGTCTCTTTGTGCCTCCCCTGGTTTTCCTTCTGCAAGGTGGGTTCACCATCAGAACTCTGGGGGGTGCATGCCCTTCCTCCAGATCTCAAGCTTGGATGATAGGAAAACAATGACTTTGCTGATAGAAGTGAGGAGTTTGGGGAGGGGCTGGTTCAGGAGCCCAGAGGATGCATAAAGCTAGAAGGGAAGGCAAGCTCAAGGATGGCTGCCCCTGGTGCACTGGAGACGAGGCCAGCAGCCACAGTGAGCCACATCTGTGGAGGACTGTAAGGACCATCTTACCCATGAGAAAAATGAGGCCAGCAAGGTTCAGGGCTGTTAGAGAGCTTCAGAGATCTTGGGCCTGTGTCCTTGACCATGAGCCTTACTCTTGTGAAGCTTATGTAGGTAGGGAAAAGCTTAGACTACCTATAGGCATGCCTAAGAGTTACTTCTGGAGGACTTCTTTTGTTGCTCAGAGGTGGCCTCATTCTCTCTAAGCCCAACTCTGCAAGTGAAATCATTGCCCTCCCCACTACGTGAGACATGACATCCAGGGATGAAAGTCTCCCTGGTGATGTGGGAGATGACTCCCAGGGATGAATCCAGGCCTGGCACCGTGGGATCAACAATTCCATCCTGACCAAAAGGGGGAAAAGGAGTTTAACTAATAAAGTATCAGTGGCAGAGAGAGTTCAAATCGAGTCGAGAGGCTACTCTGGAGGTTGCTCTTATACAAGCTTCAGTTAGGCCTTGCTACCTATCATAACCTGCCAACCCCCAACAGGACCATTCCAACCAATCCTAAAGAACACCTAGGGCAATATATAAGATTCCACAAGGGTTCCGTGCACTAGAGTAACTTGCGAGAAACCTACAACCTCCAGATGGGTCCCTCGTCCAGATAAGTCCTGAAACCTAGCCCAGCCTCTCCAGAACATCAGATAGTTCCATCTGCCTACCTCATATTATGACCCTTCCAATATGAAAAATTTAGAATAGTCATATCCCAAACACACCTAAAGAGAGGTATGGAAAGATCAAAGGTGATGGTGGAGTTATACAGAGAAGATAAAATTTAACAAATGAATATGAATGCTGAATCATTAAATTGATATCTCTTTTAGTCTCCAGTATTTTAGAGCAGCTAGAAGTAAAAACCTAAAATTGTAGAATTGTAACCCATTTCAAAGTCTGAAATATGTTTTACAACTAATTATGGTGCTGTGCTTTGAAATTTATAGCTTTTTGGTATATATGTTATTTTTCACAAAAAAAAGAAGGAAAAAAAGTCGATTGTGATGATAAAAAAATATTTAAGCCCTCTAGCCTCCTATATGTTGGAGCAGCTAGAAGGAAAAATATGAGAGGATCGTATGGTAGCCCATGACAGACTCGAATCTGTCCTGTAACTACTTGTTGAAGAGTGCTTTGAAAACTATTGCTTTTTTCTTTCTTTGCTTTGTATATATGTTATACTATATGATAAAAAAAAGTTAAAAAGCAAAAAAAAGTTTTGGGCCTTCCTCCTTTTGAAGGGCCCATCCGGCATCAAAGCAGATAGTAAAGTTCAGCCACAATCTGCTTTCAGAATATATTTTCTTTACATATTTGAGCTGAAAAGATTTTGATAATTTTACATTTGAAATTATTTTGCCACATTGGCTGTGATTGCTTAGCAGCCATCACACATACTTAGGAACTCTTGTGAAGTGATAAAATCTAACCTACAAATTGTTTTCACGTGTACTGAAAACTTTCAGAAGCCTGAACTTAACAGTCAGTAGAGCTAGCATGCTTCGCTTGGAAGAATTTAATTAAAATGTAATAATTGGGCGGGCCATGGTGGCTCAGCAGGCAGAGTTCTCGCCTGCCATGCCAGAGACCCGGGTTCGATTCCCAGTGCCTGCCCATGCAAAAAAAACAAACAAAAAAAGTAATAATTTACAGTTCTGTAGTTAGGTTTTTGTATTTTGGGAGCATGTCTATTTTTTAGCTCACAAATGTTTTTTGGGCCCTGTGGATAGGACCCCAGCAGGGTTACCTGACCAGCGCAGTGACTGGCAAAGCAGCAACTAAATAAAACGCAGCTCTCCAGTGTCCTAAGCCCGTCAGCCTGACGGGTGGGCAGGCCAAGGGAGAGTACTCTGTAGAGAGAAGAGAGCCGAGCCCTGAGATCCAAGGGACGGCAACCATTAGTGTTTTGGAGCTCAGGAGGAAGCTGTCTGAGGAGTTAGTGGAGAGCCAAGCTGGGGTGGGATGGAATGGTCTGTCCGACCTGGAGGGCCTCACCATCTGGCGGAGGGGAGGTATCAGACTTCACGGGGTGCAGGGTGGTCTTGACACAGAGGTATGTGGTGGGGTGTGTAGGGGGAGTGCTGTCTAGATTGCCAGTTCCCCCTCTAGGCCTCAGAGCCTGGAGACCTTCGTAAAGATCCTGTTTCATGGGTTCAGCCCACTCAGAGACTCAGACTCAGTGGGAATAGAGAGTCTGGGTGTCTGTGTCTTTAACAAGCACCCCAAATTCAAATGATCTGCCAGAGATTGGAAGGCCCCATCTAGGTAGTTGTGAAGCATCTTCTTGGGCTCTATCTCCCAAAGTCCCCTTCTGCCCTCCCTCCCCCAGGTGTACCCCAATTCCCCAGCCTGATTTTCAGTATCCATCCAGACCCCCCTTACCCCCAGACCCCTGGACATTGGCATCCAGGCCAAGATCTCCAGAGTCTCCATGAGAATGTGTGGGTGGCTGGGGCAGGGACAGGGCAAGAACTGTCCATGCCATCCTCTCTGGCAGCGTGATGGATTTTGCCCATTAAGCACAGGCCTAATTAATTGATTTGCACCTGAGGCCGTCTGACACCTCTGCACACCCCTAGGCCCCATCATCGCAGATGGATTGTTGCCTGGGAAGATGGAGCACTGCAGTGGTGGGAGAGAGATGAAATTGCGCGAGTGGCCAGCTCTCAGCACCCTGTCTTCCAGCCCTGTCTACCTGCATATGGGCTGTCGGGGCTTGGCCTGTAGCCTCCTCTCCAGAGCCCCGAGCCCTCCTAGACTCATTCCTGGGCAGGGTGCCCATGTGAGTCGGTGCTTGGACCCGGCCCTGCCAGTTGGGGCTTCCCAGATCCTCAGACAGCTTCCAGCTGTGTTTCAGGGGCTCAGACCCTTTGGGTGGTGGGTTAGCATTTGCAGTCCCCCTCCAGGTTCAACCCTCCCCCTACCTCCCTGTCCCATTCCTGCCCTCGGAGGCACACGAGGCAGCCCTGGGGACTAGGTTCTGATGGCAGTTCTATTTTTCTCTCTCTCTCAGACTAACAGAGGTATCCGGAACAGCCTGGAGCAGGAGATCATCCACTACAACTTTAAAACGTCCTTCTTTGACATCTTTGTGAGTGGCCTTGGGGGGCCCTGGGAGTGGGGAGGGAGCAAGGAAATGGCTCTCTTTTTTTTGGGTTGCGTTCTTGGCTCCCATCCTCAGGGAGCCCTCAATCTTGAAAAGTTTCCTAAATAAGGCCCCACCTTTAAAGAGCCCCATGTAGGAGAAAGAAAATAAGACCTCTTGTCCATGAAGGTCACATCCAAATTGTCCCTGAAGAAGCACTGACTCAGCCATTCTCTCCTGAGATGTGCACCTAGGTGGAGGGAACCTGGGAACAGGACTGGAGCTGTTAATTGGGGAGGCTTCCTAGAGCAGGTGGGTTAGGAGTGGGTCCGCTGGGTGGTCCTGTGTGCGCTGAAGCCTCCAGGATTGGGGAAGCCTTCTGTTCTCCCCCAGGTATGCAGAGGGCTGGTACCAGGCCGTAGGGGGAGGTTAGCCTTCAACAGTGGGGGGCAGGAGGGTGTTGGCTTGCCTGTGATGGCTGGGCACCCTCCCCCACCAGGTCCTGGCCTTCTTCCGCTTCTCTGGACTGCTCCTGGGCTATGCTGTGCTGCGGCTCCGGCACTGGTGGGTGATTGCGGTAAGATGGCACTTTCCCCGTAGCCCTTCCATAGCCCTTGGGCCTGGGCAGGGCTGGTGCAGGGCTGGAATAGAGGAGGACTCACTCCCCAGCCTCCACTTTCCATCCCCCCCCTCCTATGGCAGGTCACCACGCTGGTATCTAGTGCCTTCCTCATTGTCAAGGTCATCCTCTCTGAGGTCAGTGGCTTCAGGTCTGGCCGGTTTGATGGGCATCTAGCCTGAGAGATGGGCTTTTAAGAAGGGACCATTTCTTGGAATTTGGGTGTCTGCTTCTGTTGTGATGATTGGGGTGAGGGGAAAAATCCTGTCCTTCAATATTTTCAAGGAATCATCTTCACTGGCTTCCCCTGCCCCCTGCAACTCCAAGATTCAGAAAGTTCCTTCTCCAGTCTAACCTCAGTTAATCCTGCTGCAGAATTAATTGATCCATCTCAGAGGCATGTGCCACAGAGGGCCCTTAAGCTGTTTTGTACCAGGAATGGGGTGTATGCCAATTAGGCTGGCCAGAATTAGTGGTCCCAGGAGGGGATTTCTGAGTTTGGGATGACCCCTTGCCATGGAGCTCAGCCCTCTCCCTCCACAGCTGCTCAGCAAAGGGGCATTTGGCTACCTGCTCCCCATCGTCTCCTTTGTCCTTGCCTGGTTGGAGACCTGGTTCCTTGACTTCAAAGTCCTACCCCAGGAGGCTGAGGAGGAACGATGTGAGTGTTGGGGGTTGGGGAGGGTACAGAGAGGGCCACTCCACCCCACGAGAGGAGTGTTTCAGGCCTGAGAGCCAGTTCAGAGCCATCTTGCCAGCTCTGAGCAGCTTCCAGGGACCTCAGGGTGCACTGGGGTGGGGGCGCCCCAGGCTGTAAGTCATGGCTGGCCTTGTCTGGAACCATGGCCGCCCTTCTTTGCTCCCCTAGGGTATCTTGCTGCCCAGGCTGCTGCCACCCGTGGACCCCTTCTCTTCCCGGGCCCTCTGTCTGAGGGCCAGTTCTATTCTCCTCCAGAATCCTTTGCAGGTGAGGGCTGGTGGGCGGAGGAGCTGCCTTCAGGGAGGGGCTTCATGAGGAGCAGGGCAGGCTGGGTCTGTTCTATTTCTTCTATTAGGCTCCCTGGGGAAAGCCAGCAACCCTCTCCCACACACACTTTCATCCCCCCACATCTTTGTGCTCATGCATCTGAACCCCACCACCTCCCCACTCTCTCCACACCCCTTCCCTTTGTCCTCTGTGCTTGTTTTCTGCAGGGTCTGACAATGAATCAGATGAAGAAGGTGCTGGGAAGAAAAGTTTCTCTGCCCAGGTACTTGGCTGCCCACCTCCATCCTACCCTTGGGGTGGGCACCCCAGAGAAGGGCTAGGACTGGGCCCAGCTAGGGTGGGCAGGGGTTTCCCAGCATAGGACAGACTGTCGGCATCCTCAGTACCAGTCAGTGCCATGCAGCTGAGGGCCTGTCTCTCCGTGGCCAGGTCCACTGGTCTGCCTCATGCCTCGGGCTGTGGCCGCCTCTGGAGCCTGCAGGGCCAGGAAGCCCAGCCTCAACGCCCCCTCCACCTGGGTCAGGCTCCTGTAGGAGGTGTGTGGGGCACTAGCGAAAGAACAGAGCATGAACAGGGTGGGGGGCAGGCCCAGGCTGACCCTTCCTTGCCCCCCCGCCCCCGGCCAGGAGCGGGAGTACGTCCGCCAGGGGAAGGAGGCCATGGCGGTGGTGGATCAGATCTTGGCCCAGGAGGAGAACTGGAAGTTTGAGAAGAATAATGTAAGAAGCCCCTTTCCCACCCCACCCTCCCATGTGTGTTAGGAGTTTCCTCTCCCTTTTCTGAGCCCTGAAGAATCGCATGGGTTGGGACCCTGGAGTTGGCCATTGGGCAGGAGGTTGGACTGGACTGACTGTGTCCACTGTCCCTGCCGCACTCCCTGGGGCCCCTCACCTCCCAGCTGCTCTGCTCCCTCAGCTCCAGGCTTTGAAGGGGAAGCCGGGCTTCTGCCCTGTGTCCAGTGTTTTGTTTCATGTTCAAAACATCATGTAAAGAGATTGAACAGAGCTTAGAAAAGAGAAGAAACATTCTCCATTCCTCTGTCTTGTCGACCATCCTTTTTTACTGTGTGAAAAGTTTTCCTGGCAGCCCTTGTCGGTGTGGAGACCCAGGTGTTCGTGGTTGAGGCACAGCTCTGCTTCTGTCTTTCAACCTGATATCAAAAGCCTTTCTCTCCTCGTTGCTGTACATTTGCCAGAACTATTGTTTTTAAACAGCTGCTCAAATGTCCCCAAATTCCTGGAATTTCCCATCCCAAGCTGTTAAAACCCTGCAGTGCCTGCCACCCATTTCTGCACTACCAGCCAGTTCCCAGCCCTGCCCCTCCCGTCCCTGCCACAGGAATATGGGGACACCGTGTACACCATCGAGGTTCCCTTTCACGGCAAGACATTCATCCTGAAGGTGAGTGAGGGAAGCCATGTCCTCTGCAGTGTCTGAGCCTCCTACTTGGAATTCCAGGGAGGGGCCAAGGGACCCTTGGTGGGTTTCTCCTCCCCACCCCCAAGAGGGAAGAGCTTCTGCCCGTCCATGGGGGAAGGGGTATCTGCAGCACCCAGCCCTCTGTCCGCCCTTCCCCAGGCCTTCCTGCCCTGCCCGGCGGAGCTGGTGTACCAGGAGGTGATTCTGCAGCCTGAGAGGATGGTGTTGTGGAACAAGACAGTGACTGCCTGCCAGGTGGGCTGAGCCCCAGGGCCCATCTGTAAAATGGGGGTGACAGCCATCATACCTCCTGTGGAGGGCTGGAGGGTAGAGGGGGGGTGCCCAGTAGAGCACCCAGCTCAGAGGAGGAGCTTTGAGCCAAGGGACCGGGAGAGAGGCAGTTGGCCGGGGGGTTTCCTGAGGTGCTGGGACCCTGTCCTTGGGGTTTTCCCGGGGTAGCTTCTGCCTCACAGCTCCCCCGACGGCCCTCAGATCCTGCAGCGAGTGGAAGACAACACCCTCATCTCCTATGATGTGTCTGCAGGAGCCGCGGGCGGGGTGATCTCCCCTAGGTGAGTGCCCAGCAAGCCCCCTCGCCCCGGTCTGGCCTCCTCTGGCTCCCACCCCTGCCTGTTGGGCTGGGTCTTGGTGCCCTCTGATCTAACCCTCCTCCAGAGACTTCGTGAATGCCCGACGCATTGAGCGGCGCAGAGACCGATACCTGTCGTCGGGCATTGCCACCACCCACTGTGCCAAGCCCCCAACACACAAATATGTCAGGTGAGCCTACCTCACCCGGGGCCCAGGGAGGACAGTGCAGGGCACAGCGTGTCCAGCTAAGCACTTTCTCCTGCTGAGTCTGTGTTCCTGTTCCCTGTCCCATTGGGCTCTGCCCCTCCTGGCCCCTAATCCTGCTAATCTAGCTGCTCTGTCTGCTGGGGACTGGGGGAATAATGGCTGGAACCAGGCCTGAGGGCTGGAGGGGAAGTGTGCGGTGGGCAGCTGGCCAGGGGAGACTCTATCCTGGGAAGGGGGATGGGAGCCATGAGGGTGAGCCAGGCTGGCTGCACTGAGCAGGAGGCTCCCAGTTCTGGACTTTCGTCATCTTGCCTGGAGAGATATGGGGCCCCTTTCCTTCTCCTCACCCTGCCCCACTGCCTTGCCTTTCCTCAAGTGGCTCGGAAGTCCCTACGGAAGAAGAGGCGTCTCCTTGCTGCCTGCTCCTGGGCATCCTCCTAGTTCTTCCTGCTGTCTAATCTTAGGCTACCCTGCTGTATATACCCCATTCTTCCCTATCTCCTCCCTGGGTTTCTAGCAGAGAGCACTTTGCTATGAATCTGAAACTGGGACTCTAGTCTTGGCACCACCATAGGCCTGCTGGGTGACAGGGGGAAACCTCATTTCCTCTTTGAGTGTCAACCTCCTCATCCATTGAGAGGATGTAAGCGTGCTCAGTGGAGCTGTGGTAGAATTAAAAGGCGATAGGAGGTGAACCGTGCAGCCTGGGCCGTGCCTGCCTGCCAAGATGGCTCCCCCGCCTGGAGCCTGTGGGCACTGCACTGCTCCCTGAGTTGGGCCGTGAGTGTGCCAGGCAAGCTCACCCCTTCACAGCCAGAGTTGACCAAGAATCCCTGGACAGGCTGGACGAGGGCTGGGAATATGGTGGGCGCCCTGCCAGGGGAGTTGTGCAAGCATCAGTGAGCTGTGGTTGGAGACTCCGAGCATGGCATGGTGGGGTGGGGGTGAGGAGGTTGTCCTGTGGCCTCGGGAATACCTGTTCTGAGCCCTGCTCAGGCAGGATAATGGTTTCTAGCCCGGGAGCGCCCCTCCTGCTTCCACCCCAGCCCAAGCTGGGTCCAGAATGAGATCAGGGGGTCAGGGCCCATGCCTGGCTCCAAGGTCCCCCCAACTGTCCCCCTTTCCTCAGGGGAGAGAATGGTCCTGGGGGCTTCATCGTGCTCAAGTCGGTCAGTAACCCCTGCGTCTGCACCTTCATCTGGATCCTCAATACAGATCTCAAGGTGATGGGGACAAGGTGGGGAGTACCAGGGGGCACTAGGCACATGCATTGGGATGGAGGGGACTTGGCCAATGACTTGGTTGCTTTGTGACTTTAGGGGGTCCCCTTCCCCACTCAGGGCCTCCCCTGCCCTTGGCCTCATTTCTTACTCTGAAACTTGGGGCTGGGTCTAGATGGTCTTCTAGCCTCAGTGTTGCTGGGGGGCCCCTGCCTCCCCTTGCTTGCCTCTGGCTCCTGAGGCCCCACAGAGGGGCAGCTGGCGGCCAGCCCTGCCCTGTCCCACCTGGGACTGTTTGTGTGGCGGGTGCCAACACCGGGGCACAGCACGTTCTTCCTGCCGGGGAGGAGGGGGAGAGGGTGGCCCAGGCTGCATTCCAGAGCTGCCCCTGCAGTCTGCCCAGAGCACCTTACTGGTGCCAGTTGTTGAGGGGGAGATCCTGCTGAGGGCAAGCCATCCTGTAACTTAACCCTTCCCTCTCTCCCCAGGGCCGCCTGCCTCGGTACCTCATCCACCAGAGCCTTGCAGCCACCATGTTTGAATTTGCCTTCCACCTGCGGCAGCGCGTCAGGGAGCTGGGGGCCCGGGCTTAACTGCGCCCCTTGGCCTTCCTGTGGGCAGGGTCCTGCTGCCAGAAGAGGGGCCGACGGGGACTTCCTGCTGCTGCCCACCCAGGCCCAGCCTCAAGGAGTGGAGAGGGAGAAGGGCCTTCCGAGGCAGTGCCTTGGCCCCAAGCCCCCACCCCACACCAAGCCACGCTGTGCCTGGGAGCCGTGGCCTGGAGCAGCTCGTGGGGTTTGAGCACTTGGACTCGGGAGCTTTGCTGACTGAGGGAAAGGGGGGCTGCCCTGCTCCTGATGACATGGCGCCCCTGCCGCCTGGAGGAGGAGATCCACTGTCCCCTACCTGGCCAGGGGTGGGGTCTGCAATGGGCGCCTTGGACTTGGCTGGGGAGGGCCAGGGTCTTGGGGAGGACAGGGTAGAGGAGCCGCCAGTGTTAAGGCAGAAGAGCTTCCTCTGTCCGCTCCCTCATCACAATTTTTTAGGATTATTTAAAGAATCTGGGACCTTTTCCATACACTTGGGGAGCAGGTGGCAAATAGGGGATGATGGGTGCTGGCAGTGAATTTCTGCCAGGGTCTCCCCCAACCACTTACAGCCTCCTCGGAGAGCACCTTTGTAATTTGAGCCAATTAAAAAACCTGTACTCAAAAAAAACCCAGCCCCTCCTTCCTCACCACTTAAAACTGGGCATGAGAAGAGGAAGGCAGCACTCTGGGGGTTGGGGAAGGAGTAAGTTCCAGCTCATGGCCAGACACGGGACACACTCTCACCCAGTCTTGACACCTGTGAAAAGGTAGAGCCAGTGGGGATCCAATTTCTGGAATCCCACCACACTGTCCTGAATGGTTCAACTTGACGAGTGATGGTCAGGGAAATATCACCTTCCCTTCCACCAGGCAAGCCTCGGCCTCCTGTGAGGGCAGGTCAGGGTGAGGTTGAGTCCAGGAGTTGTGGGGGCCCAGTGAGAGAGTCCCCATGCTGCCTGCTGCAGGCTTGGCTGTTCCCAGCAGCCTGAAGCCAGGGAGGGTCTAAGGTGCCCTCACCCAAGAGCAGCGTAGAGCCTGGGTTCTCGGCAAGGGCCAGGGCACTGTCCTGGCCACCAGGATACCTGCCCTCCTCCCCACCCTGGCTACAGGCTTCCAAAGGGCCAACTTGCTTAGAGCCTGTCCTGCTCCTTTCGGGGTGCATGACCCTGGGCAAATCAATCTCTGTTTCTGAGCCTCCACTTGCTCATTATGTCATAGGGTTGTAAGATGAAAAGGTTTCAAGAACAAGGCATAGTGCCTCAGTAAACAGTAGTGTACAGTCCTGCACCAGCCAGGCCACGTGGTCCCTACAGGGTCCTTCAGCTGCTGGGCACCTTGGCTCCTCTCACTGCCTCTTCTGGTGCCCTTTGCTCACACAGCTATGCACACACACATACACTTATCCTGTACATCAGTTGTGCTGTGAGCCTCCACTTGGGTGCTGGGCCATGACAGGAGCCATCCCACCCCCAGCTCCCACGAGTGAGAGCCAGCCCACTCCCCAGCTAGCACATGGGAGCTGGCAGCCCTCAGCGCTCTTTCGGTCAATCCTTTGTGACCAGAGAGATGGGAAAAGGAAGCCCAGAGAGGGATAGGGGCTGACCCCTGATCACATAGCCTGTCTGTAGCCGATTTGGGAGTAAGGCCAGGTCTTCTGATCTTGCCACTTGACAAAGCCCCTGGTTTCCCATGTCACTCCACTTGGGGTACTGGGACAGAGCTGGGGGCCGCCTCCCCACTCCCGCCTCCACTGCAACTGGCCTAGCTTAGGAGACAGCTGCTCTCACTGGCCATGGGGAAGGAAAACACTTGGCAAAGGTTTGTGCTCCAAGGTCCCAGGCATGGAACTTCCAGTCCCCCTGCTCGTGTGGTGGTGGTTGTGGGAGGGCTGCAAGGCCTTTGGAGGCAGAGGTCACGGCTGCAGTGTCCTTCCCTGTTGAGGGGTTTGGTCAGAGGATGTGTCCTTGAGCCCAGGCAGAGGAGAGAGCAGTGGGGACAAGACCTGACAGCCCTGGCAGAGAGCCCAGAGGGGCATCAGTCCCTGCTGTTTCCTGCTCTGTTTACAGACAGACCGCCGTGCGTTCTGGGCAAGGGAAGGGGGGGACAGAGAGCAAGTACCCAGGCAGCACGGGTCTGGGCATGTGCCTGGCCTAAGATAGTGTCCAAGGAGAGTTGACACACCTGAGGGTGCCCCTCTGAGGACCCTGCCCCCATGGGGCATCTTGATCCCTTTAGAAGCTGACCTCTGACCTGGGGGTAGCCAGAGGCCAGATACCTCTACCCCCACCCTGGGCCCAGAGTCCCCCCATCAGTGAGTCTCCAGCTCTGCTTATAGTATCTGACACCAGCTGGGCTGAAAATAGCCCCTGGAGGAGGGGGAAAGAGGGGAGGAGGGGGTTATTTAAAGGGCTGGGGAGAAGCAGCCCAGAGAGCGTGATAAACATGGCCACTTCGGAGCTGAGCTGCCAAGTGTCGGAGGAGAACTGCGAGCGCCGAGAGGGCTTCTGGGCTGAGTGGAAGGATCTGACATTGTCCACACGGCCTGAAGAGGGGTGAGTGCGGCCCCCTGGGCATCCCTGCTGTGCTCCTCCAAAACACCCTCCATGAGGGTTGTGAGGCTAAGGTACAGAGCTCCTAGGAAGTTCCAGGGAGTGGAGGCAGGGATAGTGCCCACAGGGGAGAGTGAGGTGGAGTCATACCTTCTGCCTCTCAGGTCCTGGAAGCCCCAGGGAGTCTCCCAACCAGCCTGTGACTGGGGGGCAGGCGCTCTCAGGAGCTCACTGCCCCCTCCCTCCCCCCAGTTGCACCCTGCACGAGGAGGATGCCCAGCGGCATGAGACCTACCACCAGCAGGGGCAGTGCCAGGCGCTGGTGCAGCGCTCCCCCTGGTTGGTGATGCGTATGGGCATTCTCGGCCGCGGGCTGCAGGAGTACCAGCTACCGTACCAGCGGGTGCTGCCCCTGCCCATCTTCACCCCCACCAAGCTGGGTGCCGCCAAGGAGGAGCGCGAGGACACCCCAATCCAGCTACAGGAGTTGCTGGCGCTGGAGACAGCCCTCGGTGGCCAGTGTGCAGACCGCCAGGAGGTGGCTGAGATCACCAAGCAGTTGCCCCCCGTGGTACCTGTCAGCAAGCCTGGTGCCCTTCGACGCTCCCTGTCCCGCTCCATGTCCCAAGAAGCACAGAGAGGCTGAGAGGGACTGTGCCTCAGGCATCACAATGCCTGCCCCAGGCTGGGCCCTTCCTGGCTAGGACCATGGAGGGGAGCTGCTGGCCATGGATGCTTTGTAGTTTGCCCAGAGTTGGGGACTGGGGGAGGAGGGAGCCAGAGATCAGGATGCTTGGGTCTCCTGAGCTCCCAAAGGGAGCAACTAGAGTGGAGAGCTGGGGGCTAGCATTGCTGAGTACCCCCAGCTCCACAAGAGACAAAAGATGCTGGTGAGGGCAAGTGGTTCCAGGAGGAGTGACCCAGGTCCAGATTTCAGCTTCAGAGCAGGACAAGGAAGTGTGTGAAGAGGATCAGGAATCCTCTGGGAAGAGGGCTTGAAGAAGACCAGGAGGGGGATGTGAAGAGGGCAGAGGCAGGGCGGGGCCCCCAGCACCCTCTCTTAGTGCCGCAATAAATGCTCAGTCATGTTCCAGAGTTCCGTCTCTCTCCTTCTGGTTGGTTGTGGGGGCCAGTCGATTGGTGTCCCCCCATGCCCACTTCTGGGAACAGGCCCTCATCTGAGCTAATTATGGCAGAGCTAGTGGGTACACCCCATCCTTGGGCAAGGGGCAGAGCTGTAAACCGGGCGCCTGTCCAGCCCCCTTCCCGTATCCTGACTGCTGCCCAGTACTGGCCTCTGTGTCCAATCCCCTGGCACTGGGCAGTGCCCAGCAGGCCAGCTGGCATCCAGGGGTTGTTTAAATGATGTCTCATGAAGAATATGGACGGGGTTGGCAACAGGACTGTCCTTGGGTGTGCCTTGGGGTATGGATGGGGTAGTGACCCCAAGGCTGACTTACCTCCCGGTTCTGAATCAGGACGGAATCCTTGGCTGGGCTCTGGCGGTCCACCCGCTCTGCGCAGGGTGGGGGGTTGGGGGCGGAGTAAGGGGTCAGGTTCCTGTCTATGACCCTGGCAGCTGTTGTGTTTTCTCATGTCCCAACATGGCTGTCCGCCTGGCTGGACAAGGAGACACATTTCCTTTGGGCCAAGGCCTCAGAGGAGGTCTGGACCAAGGGGTACAGCGGCCCATTTCCACAGGGGCTGGCAGTCTACCCAGGGCAAAGGGGTGGTGACCTGATCCAGAAGTCTCCCACTCTAGGAAGCCCATGGAGATGCCCCAGCAGAATCCACTCCCCATTTTGGAGAATAAGAGGGCAGACCACAGCGTCTTTGCCATGTGGTACCTGGAGTGCCAAGCAGGACCTGGAGGCCTGGTCTGGCTATTTCCCCGAGAGGGAGCTGGAGTGTGGGCTGGGTGGGAAAGGGGCCAGAGACCCCAGGCCAGCAGGGACCTAAAATCTTTGGCACTCAAAGTCCCTGAGGATGGCTATGATGCCCCTGCTGGCTCCCGCTGCTCAGTGAGTGGCCCAGAGCCCTCCCACCTTCACCTGGACCCCGCACTCCTGCCCTGGCAGGAATGTCCGGAACCTTCTGTCCACCCCCCCACCCCCAACACACACCCACTCCATCCCCTGCAGCCCCTGGAGAAGCCGGCCCTGCGGGGGAGGCCCTGCTGTTCCACCGCCTAAGTGCATTAGCCCTGCTGCCTCCCGGCTCCCCCCTATCCAGCCTCCCCTATCGCTGCTGCCATCAGAAGGGTGGGGCCAGAGCCTGGCTGTGGGGGCCCCGGGGAATCGCAGCAGAGCCAAGAACGGACTGTCCTTTCTGAAGGTGGGGGACGCTGGAGGATGGGGGATGGGATAGGAAAGGCCAAAAAAAAACAAACTCCCTGGAGGAGGGGCTGAGAAGGAGAGTTGGGGTGACATTACTGAGGAAAGAGGATGGGTGAAGGAAAGGGTGTCCCGGAGGAAGGGGAGCCTGGCAGGGGTCTGGGGTCTTCAGGGGAGGGCACTGGGAGATGGGGACCTAGGAAAAGAAGCGAGCTGGAAACATGGGGAAAGAAGGATGGGAGAAGGGGGGCGGGGTGGGGGTGGGGTGAGTGGCTGGGGGCTGCTGGCGGCAGGGGGAATCTAAAGATTATGGGGGCAGGGAGATGGGGGGGGCACGGAAACCTGACTTGGACCGGGAGCAAGTGAGGCAAAGGGAGGAGGGCTTCAGGGAGCAACTAGGAGCGGGGACAGGGGCGGGGACAGATGTTCCAGAGATCCCCCCGCCCCGTGTGTCTGCTGCTCGAACACTGAAGGCGATGGATGGGGTAGGGGGGAGACGCAGCGCGCGTGGCCCCAGGCGACTCATCGCTCAGCCGCCGCCCCCGCAGCGGAGGGGTCCGGGTGGGTGCCCGGAAAGGCAGATAAAGGGCGGGCGGGCGAGCGGGCCGGCGGGGGCAGCAGCATGAGCGGCGCGGAGCAGAGCCTCGCAGCGGACGCAGCCCGTGACTCCGGTGACCCGGACCGAGGCCGGGCTGCGGTCGCCTCAGCCTACCAGCGCTTCGAGCCCCGCGCCTACCTCCGCAATAACTACGCGCCCCCTCGTGGGGACCTGAGCAGACCCGACGGCGTCGGGCCTTGGAAGCTTCGCTGCCTGGCGCAGACCTTTGCCACCGGTGAGCTCGGGGAAACTGAGGCATGGGAGACAGGAAGCAAACAGGAGAGAAACGAGGTGCACTATCAGTTGGGAGAGGGGCAGGGGAAGGACTGGTGAGAAAGGCTGGGGAGGAATGTTCAGATTTGAGGGATGCTGGAGTGGGGGTGGGGGGGACTACGTGTGGGCTGCACAGGAGAGAGCCCGAGATAAAGATGCAGAGAAACAGATGAGGCAGAGATTGGGGAGAGGAGAGAGACAACTGGGAGAGAACCTGCCAGATCCCACTTAATTGCCACTGATTCGTACAGTTTGTGGGAACCGCTGAAGGGACATGCCCCTTCCTAAGGGACATCAGTTGACGATGGGTCCAGGAGTCAACAGAGGCGACCCTGGTGAGTCTAACTCTAAAGCCAAAGCCCTTCCCAGATAAAGACACATACACCTGGAGAAAGGGAAGGAAGAGAGAGAAGGAGCAAGATGCAGGTAAGGGAGGCAGTGATGGAGGCAGCCGGCCCTGGCATCAGGACCCTCTTCCCGTGCCCACACAGGTGAAGTGTCAGGACGCACCCTCATTGACATCGGCTCGGGCCCCACCATATACCAGCTGCTCAGTGCCTGCGCCCACTTCGAGGACATCACCATGACAGATTTCCTGGAGGTGAACCGTCAGGAGCTAGGACTCTGGCTGCAGGAGAAGCCTGGGGCCTTCAACTGGAGCATGTATAGCCAGCATGTCTGCCTAATTGAGGGCAAAGGGTAAGGGCTAGGTGGTGAGGGTGCAGGCAGGGGGTGCTTCTCTGAATTGTATGGGTCGGTGGCATGGGAGAACTGAGCATGGGGCAGTCCTGAGCCCCACTCCTGACTCCTGTCTTGTACCCCTCCGCAGTCAGACCTGGCAGGAGAAGGAGTGCCAGTTGCGAGCCAGGGTGAAGCGAGTCCTGCCCATTGATGTGCACCAGCCCCAGCCCCTGGGCACTGGGGGCCTGGCACTCCTACCTGCTGATGCCCTGGTCTCTGCCTTTTGCCTGGAGGCTGTGAGCCCGGACCTTACCAGTTTCCAGCGGGCCCTGGACCACATCACCACATTGCTGAGGCCAGGAGGTCACCTCCTCCTCATCGGGGCCCTGGAGGAGTCGTGGTACCTGGCTGGAGAGGCCCGGCTGGCAGTGGTGCCTGTGCGCGAGGTGGAAGTAAGGGAGGCCCTGATGTATAGTGGCTATGGGGTGCGGGACCTGCGTACCTATGTCATGCCCACCCACCTGCAGACGGGCGTGGATGATGTCAAGGGCATCTTCTTTGCCTGGGCCCAGAAGAAGGTGGGAGTGTGAGGCCCGGGGCACCCAGTGCCATGATGGTCCCATCCACCCAGATCCTCTGTTATCTGAGGTGGTACTTAATAAAGAAAACATTGTCTGCTGCTGAGTGTCAGTGCTGTCTGTGACTCTCCTGGAAAGCCACAAGGCTCAGAAGTTTCTTCTGTGATTAGGGGTATGGAAGGCACCAACAACCCTTGCCTTTCTTTTTTTTCCAGAAGCTTCCAAGAGAGTAGGTCTTTGTACTCCCCATTTTCCCCAAACTAAGGAGGGCCAAGGGCAGGTCCATTATATATATTACATCATTCAGCCCTCACACTCAGTAGCAGGTCCTGTTATCCTGTTAAAGCTGAAAGCTTAAGTAACAAATAGAAGTGGAGCCTCCTGGTTCAACCAAAAGCCGATGATCTTTCTTTGATGCCTTCTACTTTGAGGCACTAGGAGAATGGGGATAATTAGGAGAGTGGAATTTGCACAGGAGGGGGGGGCACTGTATAATCTAGGCACAAATGAAGGCTCAGGGAAATGAGAGGGAAAGAACTGACACCGACTTCCTTCCCCAACTCCCTCCAGAAGCCAGACTTAAGCTCTGCCCAGCTCCACTCTTGCTCTGCATCCTGGTCCTTACCATTTCTACCTCCATGTGCCTAGGTAGCGACCTGACCTCTGTTCACTGCCCCCAGCCAGCTCTGGGTCCTCCCACCTCCCTCATGACTCTGTCTCTTCATTCCCTCCAGCCTACCCTAGTCACACAAATGAGTGAACAAGGGTGAGACTCAGAATTGGTTTATTAAGAATTCCCCTCACTATCCTCCTGCCTTAAAATAGTTCTCAGTATCACCAGAATTTAACACAGGCCACCCAAGTCCCTGAGGTTAGAGCCCTGGCACAGCACCCCTCTCCCCAAGGAGCAGCGGCCAGGAAAAGGGCCAGAATCCAGTCTCCCTGCTCCAATCACAGAGACTGCCTTACAGATGGAAAGTTTCTGGAACTCCACAAATTGCCATTCTATCCTTCTGCAGCAGGAAAGTGCCAGGGGTCACTTCACCTTTACTAGGGTACAGGTACAGCCTGGCCCCTACCTGCCCTGGGGCCACCCTGCAACAGAGGCTTCTCTGGGGAAGACAGAAAACCTGACCCAGCCACAAGCTTTCTCTCCTCCTCCCTCCTCAAGCTTCAGGCTGTGGCAAAGGGGCTAGCAGGGAAAGTACTGGGGTCAGGGAGGCTGGCTGGCCCTAGGCAAGGAGACAGGGTGGCTAGAGTGGGCCCAGAAAGACCTCCTTTTCCTTCCTCTCTCTGCCTCTTAATGGCTGCTTCTGGAGGGTGAACTTGAGTTATGTGGGGGCCCTGAAAGATGCGGAGGATTGCAGTAGGAAGCAGTGGGAAAGAATACACACACACACATGCAGGTCAGACACCTGTATCCCCAGACAGAATCTAGGGAGATCTTGGGGCCTTGTGCAAAGTTGGTGCTCAATAAACAATTGAGGGTGATTTGATTCTCCTACCCTACTCCAACTGCCCCTTACTATTTGGTACACATCCATGCACTCATACTCATCTCAGACACTCATCTCAGGACACTCACTCATAAACTCACACTCAGTCTATTCATAGTCCCCTAACCCACATTAATCCACCTGCCCTCCCCCCTCCCCAATACTCACACACTTTAAAACCACTCACACCCTCCCCTGTACTCTCCAGCCTTGCATGCCCACACCATAGCCATACATACTGAGCCACCCAGCACACCACATACCCTGGGCCCATGCCTACGGTCCCCTCACTTTCCCACTGGTTTGGCCTGCACCCCTACACCCTCACATGCAGGCTCCCAACCTAAGTAGCAGCAGCAAAGGGGCTAGAGGAATTCCTCTGGGGTCCTGGCCCTGAAGGGAGAGTGGTGAGGCCTCCTGGGAGTCCGGCTGGGGCAACAGTAGGGTGGGACACTTCTCCTTCCCCAATCCCAGCAGCTGGGTCCCTCAGACCCCATGGGGAGAATGAGACATGCCTTGAAACTTGAAACTTCTCTGACAGCCAAAGAGCAAGTGTCCAGTGCCACCTAGTGGTGCCCTGGGGGAGGGTGCAGGCGAGATCAGAAGGGGATCCCACTGTATCCGCAAAGGCCCAGGGCACTTGGTCTCTCAGCTAAGCAGAGGGCTCTGACCACTCAGGTGGGGGAGAAAGCAGAGGTGGCTCTCCTCTCAGTGGGGCTAAGAAAACTCTCAATTCCAGCCCAGTTCAGCTCCAGGAACCAGAAGGTTCCCCCATTCTCTAGCCCCAGCCTCTGAAAGGATTGCAGACCCACGAGGGTCACAGGGAGGCTGGCAGTGGGGTGGGAAGGGCACATGATTCCAGGCCCACACCCCCTCATGTCCAAGATTAAGAAGCTAAAAGAAGAAAAAAGTTATCTCCTGGGTCTGGAGGAGACGGGGAGCCAGTAGGGAAGAGGCAGAACCCCCAGTGGGGCAGCAGACCCGCTCACAGGGTCCTCAGTCTAGCTTGAACTTGGCCTCTGATTCCTTCAGCAGGTACAAGCTGTCATCCTCCAGGAAGCTGTGGGCCGAGGGAGGAGCCCACTGAGATGCAGCTCTGAGTGCTACCCCCAGGGGCAGGGTGGGGCGAGTGCAGGCAAGCTTGGAGGGGGCCAACGGGCAGAACAGAGGCCCCAGTCTCCCCTAAGCAATGGGCAAGGAAGGCACAAAGAAGGGGAGCCACGGGCACGGAGTAGCACCCACCTGAAGAAGAGGACGTGTACAGGGATGGTGCTGATGTGCCATATGGCATGGGCATCCAGGACCCAGAAGAGAGGCGGGAAATCGAGCAATTCAAGCAGGGACAGTCCCTGCAGCAGCAAGACCACCGCCATGCACTTCCGCACGTGAGGCAGCCGCCGCTGGTTACGCAGGCACCAGGCCAGCCACCATGCCACATTCACCAGGCCTGGGTGCCATGGGGGCAAGGAGGAGGCTCATTCCCTGAACCTCCTTTCTCCTGAAGGCCACCCCATCCCCACACTCTCTGACCCCAGGACCGTCTTCAGCTGCTCCTCCTGATTTCCCCTCTCTCCCACCTCAAATTCTTTCACGTTACCCCAACCCTATGGGTCTCTCTAGAACCTCCTCCAGGAAGGCACCAGCCACCCCCCACCTCCCCCACCCCCCACCCCAAGCCAGCAGTTCTGCAAGGGTCTGGCCTCACCGATGGCCACATTGGCCGCCAGGTTGTAGCCATAGTCGAAGTGGACAAGGCTCAGGTAGGAGATGTGCGCGGTCAGCATTAGCAGCAGCAGGGCACGGAAGGCGCTGGCCACAGCTGGGTGCTGCAGCCCCACCGTCCTGCTCCACCAACCAGAGCCGCTCAGGTGATGGGTGGCCATCTCCAGAGCGGCATTTCCTGAAGCACTTCCTTGCCCCAACATCAAGTGTACAGTCCTGGAAGCCACTGCCCCTCTTTCCCCCACCACAGGCCAGCGAGACAGCTCTCATTCCCCATCCCCACCCTCACGGGCCTGGTACCCAGTGTGAAGGTTTCTTGTAAGGAGCCAGAGCACCCAGCCCTCCCCCAAGGCACAATTCCAGGACAGGTTGGAGGGCATGTCTGTGTGTGTTTGGAAGCCAGTGAAGAAAGCCCTGGACATGGTAGCCCCAGGGGAGGACTGGGTGACCCCTCTCTGCCTCCAGGGCCCTACCCGGTCCCTGCAGCCACCAAGGCAGGCTCACCTGACACAGCACAGATAGATTGAGTGTAGGATGACGGTGGAGGCACAGAAGTAATCCATTTTCTGAGGAGAGAGCCAGAGGAGGGGCCAGTGTGAGGAGAACAGGAGGTGGGCAAGGCTTCTAGAGGACACAGCCCAGGGAGAGGTCGGGGAGGGGCTGGCAGAGGTACAGCGGGGTCCAACCTGGGGAGCTGGGCCTGTTCAGTGGGACCCGTGTATCATGCTCCCTCTCTCCACTGCTGTTGAGCTTCTGAATTTCAGACTGACCCCTGTATTCACATTATATCATTTTTAAAAAACATGTTCAGCAAATGGCTCCTATTCCCTATCCTCTTCCGATTGCCGCCTTTACTTTGGAACAGTGCTTCTAACATTTTAGCGTGCAAGGGCAGCTCCTAGGGAACTTGCTGAAATGCAGATTCTGACCCAGTAGGGCTGGGCGAGCCTGGAGACTTGCCGTTTTGACCAGTTTTCTGGCAGTGCTGATGCTCTGGCCTGTGGACCATGCTTTGAGCACTGAGGGTTTAGAGGCACTGGGGGAGTGCGCCTGTTGGGACTCAAGAATTAAGAGCACGCCCCAGAATTAAGAGTGCAGCCTGGGGCCAGACAGCCATGGGCTCCGGTCCTGACAGCACACTTTAGTAGTTGGATGATGCTGAGCAAGTTACTTCTCCTCTTCAAGTCTCATCAGTTAAAAAGGGCTAATAATCGGGCGGGCAATGGTGGTGCAGTGGCAGAGTTCTCACCTGCCATGCCGGAGACCCGGGTTTGATTCCCGGTGCCTGCCCATGGGGAAAAAAAAAGGGCTAATAATCACGCCTGCATACCAGTCTCTCGTAAGGCTCCTGTGCCGCTCAGTGCACAGATCGGTTTGGCATGCCCAGCACATAGTAAGTGCTCCACAGTGGTAGTTCGGTTCTTATGCCACAGCCGCTATGAACCCCTCCTGGGGCCCCTGGAACAGTCCCATGCAGGGGTGGGGGAAACAGGAGGGGCTCTCACCTCTGTGAGGTCGGTGTCCCTGGTGTGAAAGACTGTGGACCAGAACCAAGCATTGAGAGAGACCTGAGGAAGGAGAGGGCCTGTGAATGTGCCGCCCCAAGGTGGGGAGACTCCCCTGAAGGTACACATGCCCCTCACCTTTGGGAAGGGTCACTGCCAGCATCTCTGACTGGATCAAATCCCACGAGGCAGAGAAAGGTGCTTTCCAATGTCCCTGGAGCCCCTGGACAAACCTGTGCCCCCCTATCCCAGTTCCTTCAGGTTCCGCTTCATGGGGGGGGGGGGGGCAGCCCCCCCACCCCGGTTCCGGCCTGGCCTGGGAACCAGTTCCGGCAGAGCCCAGTTCTTGGGTTATTCAATCACTGAGACAACAGCCCCAGGGCCCTTGCCTCCTCCCCCAACTGGCAGGTGATGACAGCCCCACCCGGGCCCAGGGGAGCCAGTGACCTCAGTCTCTGGGGGCGGGAAAGAGGTGGGTGGGGTGGAGGGGCTCGAGCCAGCTTGGGGTGTGTCCCGAAAGCAGAGAGCACCCAAGCTAGCAAGTGAGGGAGCCTCTGAGATCAAGCAGATCCTGTGGGCTGAGTCTCTGAGGAGGGCGGCAGCCAGAGGAGCCCTTCCCCCTGGCTGGGCCGGCCCAACCTGCTAGACCAGTGGCTGCTCTCCAGGCCTGGGAGAAGCAGAGGGCAGGGCTGGAGGGCTGTGGTGGGCAGGGGCCCTGGGGAAAGTTTCAGGCCTTTTGCTTGGAACTGAACTGCCTGGAAAGAGAGGATAAATCACCTTGCAATCGAGCCCTTTGCGGGAGTTGATGCTGAAACTTTTTTCAGGGACTGCTATGGCCACAGCAGAGGCCCAAGTTACTTAAGGAAAGGTGGGCTAGAGAAGAGATACACTCACTGGGCTGAGAGAGAAGGCTGGGAAAGCAGTGACAACCAGTCAAAGGAAGAAAACGAGAGTGGGATGTCAGGCCTAGGATGCCCTGGAGATGGAGGGATGCCTAAGGTGGCACCAGCTGGCCAGAGACAGGTACCCAGGTATCCTTGTTACCCTGGTCCTTCTGCCTCCTGCCCACTTTCCATCCAGAACTGCAGCAGGCTTATGAGAGAATGTGGGGAGCAGGGGGGTAGGTGGCAGCCCACAGAGTCACTGGGGAATTCTCACAAAGCTGGTCCCTGGGAGTCCCCAGAGGTTCAAGGAAGCCCAGTACAGCCAGGCTCCTCAGTACCCGGCAAAGGCACTGGCCTTCTGGGCCCAAGCTCTCCCCTGGGACAGATCAGGGGCTGGCCTAGGTGATTCCTTAGTTCCTCTCCTACACTGATGTCAGGTTATTTATTTCAGAGCAGGTTGTTTCCTCCTTTGAGGTACACACAGCACGGCCATCCTCCAGGCCGTGCACACATCCTCCAGCACACAACTCTAGGCTCCTCCCTGATGCTGCCCTTCCCCAGACACCAGTGGAGAAACAGTATGGAGGCTGGAAAAGGGACACTGCTCCCCACAAAGACTGTGATTCTTGGGGTGAATGTGGGCAGAGGAGTAGGCTTAGGGGTGGAGACAGAGACCATGAGGGGAAGGTTCCCTGGGAAGGCAAGGAGCAAGGGATATCCTCAGGAAAGACAGTTTGGGAAGGAGGGGAAGGCAGCTGGGGCTTGCAGCTAGCCAGGCTGCCTTGTCACCCATAGTAGGAAGGGGAAGGTGGTAACAGGACTGAGCTAAGTGACAGTTGGAACACTGAAAACAGGAGGGTTAGTGTATAGCCAGGGTTCAACTCTGTGGGATGGGGGCAGGTGCTGCTAGGTCTCCCGTTCCCCTCCTCCCAGAGTACCTTCCACTTACAGAGATCCACTGAAGCATGGGCTCTGCACTCCTGAAAATTCCCCTCTCCTCTGGGGAGGGTCCCATTGCTGGGGGGGGGGGGCTCCTCTTCTGACCCTTTCCCCAGACTTGGGAGGTAGTGTCACTAAGAATGCAGACCTAGAGCCAGAATGCCAGGTTCAAATCCTAACTCTGCCACTTCCTGTATGTCCTTGGGTAAGTTTTTTAGCCTCGGTGTGTCTCAGTTGCCTTTTCTGTTAAATGGGAATAATCACAGGATTTATAAGGATTCAATGAGCAACGCAAATATAGTATATAGCACCATGCCCAGGCCAAGGTAAAGCATCAGGTGTTATTTCTTCCCGACCCTCACATCTCAACACAGACCTAAAGCCAAGGAGGCCAAGTCTGCCTCCCACCTTCTCTGCAGGCCACAGAAGTCTGGGCAGAGAAAGGTACTCTCTGCAGCTGCCTGGGGCCACTCCCACAGTTCCAGGCTGGGGACAGAGTGCCCAGACCCTCCACAGTGAGACAGGCTCCCTTTCCTGGCCCTGGTTTTAAATCCTACCTTGGCCACTAAACGGCCATGTGATCTTCGGTGCGTAATTTGGCTTCTCTGAGCCTCAGTTGCTTCACCTACCAAATAGGGATTAATAGTGGTATCCACTGCATAGGAGGGTCGTGAGAGTGATGAATAATGAAATGCCTGGCACAGTGGAATCATTCAACAAATGGTTGCTAAAAAAAATAGATAAATGGTAAGAAATAAACAAATGTCATTGCTGTCAGGCACACCATAGGTGTCCTATAAATGTTGTTTTCCCTCCTCCAGTAGGCTGTACATACCCTACTTCCCTTCCCCTGACCCCCAACCTCCCCTCTTCAAGGTCAAACCTTGGGACCCAGGGTCTCTGGATCCCAGAATGCAGCTATGGGCGGCGCCCCCTCCACCTCGATCCTGAGCTACTATCCAGTAGTATGGACTAAATAGATACTATTTCTCTTCACTCAGAGTTTGTCATCAAGACACAAGCAAAGGAGACAGAGGGACGTGGAAGGAAGGGGAAAACCCCAAGATGCGAATGCATTGCTGCTCCCAGACTCCTCAGCCAAGCTCCAGTGGGAAGGTTGGGCGGTGAGGGGCAACTGGCCAATCAGATAAGCCAGGAAGGCAATGGGCGGCCCAGCAGGCGCCAAGAGCTGCCTGTAAACACCCAGGAAAGGGGGAGGCAGGGGCAGAGTGCCAAGGGGATGGGGCTGGAGGGGGACAGGGAACGCTGGGGGTGGGGGGAAGCATGAGGCTGTTTCAGTCTGTTGGAAAGAAGAAAATTGAGACAAAAATATCCCAGCCGTGAAACTGGTTGTATGCCAAGTGAGCCAGATCTGTCAGGAATTCGACCCCAGTGCTAAGCCCCAGTGCTCGGGGCTGTCACTGACACCGTGGCAGTGGGGACAAGTGGGTCTTTAAATAGCTCCCTGTCTCAGAAGTGGAGGAGGCAGAATGTTAAATATGATGCCTGCTGCCATCCTGGCCCCCCCCAGAGGCCACCGTGTTTCACCCTCTGCCTCAGGCAGAGCAGGCCTTCCCAGCTCACTGTGGAGAAAGACAGGGGGAAGAGGTGGATGGCCATGAGAGGAGGGCTTTTTCTACCATCAGAAAGGATTCCTGCCATTTCCCGTTCCACAGCCTCCTGTCTGACCTTCAGGAAGTCGTTCCTGAAGTCTAACTATCATTCTGCTGCTGTCTCAACCTATCTTTTCTCACAGTTTCCTCAGCAAAGGAGTTTTGGGCTTCCTTGCCATTCTCACCCTCTCACCTCTACACTCAAGGATCTTTCCTTACTAGAAGAAGGGGGCAGGGAGTCTCTGGCTTTGGCAGAGAACGGGGCCCCTAATTCCATGAAGTCAAAGGGCCATGGTATGCAGAGTTTGGTGGGCTCTCCAGCCCTGCCTACCTGTTTCCCAGCCCAAGCCCAGGCCTAAATGGCAAAGTAGGGGCTGCCTTCTTGTGGCAGAGCTTCATCAGCCCTGCTGGTGGACAGGGTATCCTCATTTCCCAGAGAAAAAGACTGAGACTTACTCTATGACCTAATCTGGAGCAGGTGAGGGGCCTTCCTGTTCCCGCCCAACAGAACTCGGGAGTCCCACTCACTCCCAAAGCCCAGCCTAGGACAAGGTCCACTGCTGCACCCTGCTTGCAGCTCAAGATCTCTTTTTTTTTTCCTGCAGAAGCGCACACAGGACTGAAGACCAAGTGTAAAATCCAAACCAGATTGTCAAAGGGCCTGTGTCCCTCAACAACTAGTGGTGGCAAGAGGGGATCCCACCTCCCAGAATCCTACATCCCACAGGGTGATGATGTAATCTAAAACACAGAGTGCAGGTGTCTGCCCTCTCCTGCTCAATATCTAGTTTTTCCCTGAGGGAGACTGCAGGATATCTGTGGCTGGCATGACCCCTTGCCAAGAAGGAAGTTGAGTTTCAGAGATCAGTGAGAATAAAGACACAAGAATCAGGGAGAACAAGGTGAGAGTTGTGAAGTGACCACTGGTCCCTGGCATTTGTTGTAAGGACAAAGGCTGGGCCTCTCTGGGTCTTCCCTGAGAAGCTCTGAGCTTTGTTCAGAGAATTTAGGCTAGACTGTCCAGTGCCCTCTAAGAGAAGTGGGTGGGGGTGGTGTGGGTTCATATAAGCAGTACCCCTGGAAAAGTCCCTAGGGAAAGGGGACAGGTGCACCCTCCTCAATTTCCCCACCCTTCCTGCTTTCTTGGTCAGGACCAAATTCCCTTCTCTGCAAAAGGCCGGAACAGCAAATAGTGGCTCCCTCCTACCCATGCCTGTGGCAGTTTGTGCTGATGCCAGGCCACACCTGCCCCTCAGTATGGCACTCAGGGCCTGATTTGCTGATCCTCTCTCCCTTCACTCCCCTTCACACAGCCACACTGTGGCAGGCTAAGCTTTCTAAGGTTGCCTGCCAGCCCTACATGCTCCAGCCTCCATACCAGAATTATTATGTGCAAAATTGTTCATGAAGCCCCTTTCTCTCTCTCACCCTCATTTAAAATTCCACAGAGCTTTCCAGGCTCTGATGAACAAGACCAGGAGTCCTTTGGCATCACCCAGACCCTCTATGGGCTGGCCCTATCCACCCACCTCCCTCCTGCCTGAGACCCTGGCCTTCCACACATGAGGCCTCTGCCTTTCAGGTCCTCAAATGACCTTCATTCCCTCCTGCTTTTGCACATTCTGAGTTTTCCATTTAGAATACTCCCCCTACCTACCCCAACTTACCTGGTTAACATTTACTCATCATTCAAATCTTATCTCAAATGCTCCTTCCTCAGACAAGCCTTCCCTGGTATCCCTGCACTAGTGTAGTCCCCATACCCCATAAACGCCTCTCCTTCTCTCCTCCACTATACCTTTTCATTGCTGCACTTTTACATTCAGTTGTGATTGTGTGACTAATACTAGACAGTAGGGACCTGTCTGCCTTTTTTTTTTTAACATGGGCAGGCACTGGGAATCGAACCCGGGTCCTCTGGCATGGCAGGCAAGCATTCTTGCCTGCTGAGCCACCGTGGCCCGTCCCCTGTCTGCTTTTATATGCTTTTGTAACTCCAGCACCCAGCAGAGTGCGTGGCACATAGTAGGTGCTCAGTACATGAATCAATGGCTGTTTTGATGGCAGGACAATTAGCGAGTGGAGAATGTTTTCTTAAGAGTTAAAATGGTAGCTTTGTTTGAGTCATTCATTGCAGCTTCTTGCTCTAACACCCTCTCCAAGGTGGTAGCAGTTCACATCTGTATCCCTGTCCATACATCTCACACCATTCCAGGCCTAGACACTGTCTCCTCTGAGCGGCCACACTGTGAAGGTGGGAGAACTCTCTGGACACTCAGATGGAACATACCCCGGCTTCTCCAGGGATGGTCTAATGCCAAGCTGAGCTCTAAGCTAGAGTGTGCATTGGCTGCCACTGCCTGCTAAGACTGGACTGGAACTGACATGGTGCCAGCTCCTCCAGAGTGCTCCTGCATCCTGGTATTGGTGACTGGAGTGTCCCAGAGGGTCCCTGGAGAGACCCATGGTCTCTGCATGTTCCCTACCACCCACCTTCCTTCTGTACTTATAACCTATCCTGTTGGGTTTGTTAGTAGCTTCCCTCTTGAGGATAAGAACAATGTTTCTTTCCTTTCTTCCTCCAAAACAACCTGGCCTAAGTCTCTGCTAGAAGGATAAGGCCAGTTTCAGCATCTTCTTGTTTTCTCCTCAGGTCTGATCACCTCATAGCTTCAATTTTCCCAGGGAAACAGAGGGGAAGCTGGGTAGGTAGAAGGCCCTTCTGGATGAGAACTGGGACCTAAGAGTCCCTCTTTCTTGGATGAGGGTGTAAAGCAGGACTCTAACCAGATTACCTACCCAGGCAAAGGCCACGCAGGTGTCGTACATGGGGGAGGAGGCTGGCACGGAGGTGCGGTAGCGGCAGAGCATTACCAGGCTGGCCAAGCCATTGAGGAAGGAGGCCACAGCAGAAGCAGGCTCTTGGAAGAACAGGAACCGGGAGAAGGGCCACTGAAAAAGGAGCAAATGGAGGGGGCCTGAGGAGCAGGCAACCCCCAACTGACCCAACCTACCTTTTCTTGACATGCTGCATCAACAAGCTTATAGCTGGCTCCTTAGCTCTGGACCTTGGCCAAAGCCTCAGATCAGTCCCTCCTCAGGCTGACAAGTCCTTGTCAATCTTTGGCTGAGGGTCACATCCCCAGTCCTGTTCAGTACTCACAGCACCATAAGCCCTGGTCTCTGGGAAGTAAAGATGGCTCAGTATAGCCTGGTGGAAACACTGTAGACCTGCCACTGAGAAGACATAAGTTCTAGTTGTTCTCTAGCAGTGACTACAAGCCCTCAGAGCCTCGGCTTACTCTGTGGCAAACTAAGGACAATAATTCCTGCCAACCTTCCTAGGCTGGATGAGATAATATTGCATCAAAAAGCACCAAGAGAAATGGAAAAGCTGATCTTCAAATTCATATGGAATTGCAAGTATCCAAATAGCCAAAACAATCTTGAAAAAGAAAAACAAAGTTGGAGGACTCACACCCCTTGATTTCAAAACTCAACTACAAAGCCACAGAAATCAAAGCAGTATGGAACTGCCTAAGAATAGACATAAAAACTAACAGAATAGAATTGAGAGTTGAGAAATAAAACCATTTATCTATGGTCAATTGATTTTCGACAAGGGTGCAAAGTACATTCAATGGGACTGAAGAGTCTCTTCAACAAGTGGCTCTGGGAAAACTAGGATCCACATGCAAAAGAATGAAGTTGGACCCCATTAGGGAAATGCAGTCATTAAAGAAATGCAAATCAAACCATAATAAGAAGCCACTTCACACCCACTAAAATAGCTACTATTTAAAACAAGCAAACAAAAAAACAAAAAAAAACAGAAAATAACCAGTGTTGAGGAGGATATGGAGAAATCGGAACCCTCTTGTATTGTTGGTGGGAATGTAAAATGGTGCAGCCTCTGTGGTAAACATTTTGGAGATTCCTCAAAAAGTTAAACGGATCAATGCCATATGACCTGGCAATTCCTCTCCTAGGTATATACCCAGAAGAACTAGAAACAGGAATTCAAACAGATACTTGTACACCAATGCTCAAAGCAGCATTATTCACAATGGCAAAAAGATGGAAACAACCCAAGTGTGTCCATCAACAGAGGAGTGAACAAACAAATATGGTATAGCCATACAATGCCATAGTAGTCAATTGTAAAAAGGAATTAAGTTCTGATACATGCTACAACATGGATAAACTTTGAAAACACTATGCTAAGTGAAATAAGCTAAATACAAAAGGGCAAATATGATCTGCTTCCACTTATATGAAATATCCAGAATAGGCAAATTGATAGAGACAGAAAGTAGATTAGAGGTTACCAGGGTCTGGGGAAGGGCTGGGGAATTATTTCTTAATGGGTACAGAATTTCTGTTTGGGGTGAATCTCTACTGGAAGGGTGAAAAAGTTTTGGTAATGGATGATGGTGATGGTTGTACAACTTGTGAAAATAACTAATGCCACTGAATTTTACACTTAAAAATGGTTAAAATGGCAAATTTTATGTTTTATATATGCTATCAGTATAAAATTAAAAAATAAAAAGGCACCAGTAATCTGTGCCTCATTGGGCATCTGAGGTGCTATTACTATTATTAATCCAGAACCCTACTGGAGAAGCAACAAAAAGCATGCCATAAGGGGTGAGGAAATTTGTTCCTGCAGGCAAGGTGGGCATTCTAACTACCCTAAGAAGCCCAGAGTATGATCTGAGGAAACCCTAAAGCTCCCCTGCCCTGATCTTATTTCCCAGAGGTAGAATATATTGGTGCCATTTGGAAGCCAGCAGATTTTGAGAACAATTACTTACCCCCAAACACACACACACCACCCCATGGCCAAAGCCCCAGCCAGATTACTTGGACAGTGTGGCCCACCTGGGTGGTATCTTCCCCTTACCACTGCCACACACTCACCTTGCCATGGAACTGAGGCACTTTGTGACCTTCCTGGAGGTAGAGGCCAACGGTGACCCACATACACTCATACCTACAGTCATCCCGACAGGTCCAGCCTGAAAAACAAATGTGACCTGGTGAAATCCCCAGCACCGGGAAGCACAGAGAGAGCTTGAATGGGGTCCAAGAGAAAAGGCCTGCATGTTGGTGAGAACCAGAAGAAATGTCAAAATCCTAGCATGGACAGATAAGAGATGGTGGGGTTTACACATAAAGGAGAGGGAGAGAGACAGAGAGAGAGTGTACATATGCAAGTGCATTTTGGAGATAGGGTGAAGTTCAGTGAACGAATAGAGATTTTTTTCTCTCTTCTTTTAGCCCAAGATGGGGATTTTGGCTTCTGCTGAACTCATCCATGGACACCTGGGTTTGTCTGCCCCAAGTGAACCAAGATCTGTTCTCACTTCTCACCAGAGAGAAGCTCCTGCTGCCCTCTCCCCTCCTATGAAAATGAAGCGCAAATTCTTCAGCCTGACTTCTGAGGTCCCAAACTGCCTTTCCAACTTTATCTCCCATTATTCCCCTCCATGCACCCTGCTCTCTGAATAAACCAAGCTGGCAGAGGTGTCCACATCTGCCTAGTGCTCCCCTCTCTTGATTCCCTCTGTCTGGAATACAAAGGGATAGGGAAAAGAGGACAAGCTTGCAATTAGACAGGCCAGAGCTAGAAACTATGCTTTATCACTTCCTGGCTTTGTTACCTTGAGCAGGGCACTACTTAACATCTCTGAACTTCCCCATCTGTAAAATTGAGAACATATGAGAAACTACCTCAAAGGCTTGTTGTGAAAAGTAACTGACCTACTGTGACACCTGTCACATGGCAGGGCTCACTATTTTTGCTCCTTACCCACTATGGCTGCAGGTCCAAATGCAGTGTATCCATCAGGGAGAACTCAGATAGAAAAACAGAATGTCCCAAGAGGATCCTCACACCCAATCCCTCAAAACCTGAAGCGATTCCTTCCTCCCTCAAATGCTTCCAGTGCTTACTCCAAGGGTCCTTTAGGGCTGAAACTACTCTCTCTCTTGTACTTGAGATAATGTCCCTGTGGGGACTGTGAGCCCCTGAGGGCAGGATCCCAGGTTGATTTTAGCATCACTCCAAAACCTTGTACCCAGGAGGTATTTAATAAAAACTCATTTGACCAAATATATAAAAAGTAAATGAAAAAGAATTCTGATACATGGCTCAATATGGATGAAGCATGAAGACATCATGTTGAATGAAAAAGACCAGACACGAAAGGACAGATATTGTATGACTTCACTTATAGGAAATAACTAGGATATGCAAATTTATAAGAGAAAGAAAATAGATTACAGATTATCAGGGGTAGGAGGGAGGGGAATGGGGAGTCAAGGCTTAATGGGTGCAGAGTTTCTGTGTGGGGGGGAATGGATAAGCTTTGGTAACGGTTAGTGGTGATGGTATCTTGGTGAATGTAATTCATGCCGCTGAACTGTATGTTTGAAAGTGGTTAAAATGGCAAAGTGTATGTAGTATGTTACTACAATTAAAAAAATAAACGAAAGCTCCTGGGAGAGTAAGACTGGTTGGTGAGACTCTATTCACCCTGGGGCTCTTCCACTCTTAGCAGACGCAAGACAGAAGGGTGGAGACAGGGTGGGCATAGAAGGCGGGTGGGGTAACTAACATAAGGAGATTGCAAATGAGTTTGGGGGCACGCAAGGGGCGGGGCCTATTCAAGGCGGGGCTTGTTCAGGGGCGGGGCTTATTCAGGGGCCGAGTTTACCTGCCAGACTCATGTAGATTGGCTGCCGGGAACGGAAGTGCCTTAGAGCGCCCCCTGAGCAGTTCCGCTCTTCGCACTGGCTCACGCAGTCGCGGTACACAGGCTCGCGGTCACCCTGGGAACCGCTCGCTAGCGCTGCCGCCCCGGCCAGCAGCACCAGTTGCGCCGCGGGTCCGACCATCTCCTCACCTTGGCCCGCCGCCGGTGAAGGAGCTCAGGAGCGTGTCAAGCTTTCACTTCCGGAATAACCGGAAGTCCCTTGTGTTCATTGTTCCCCTTTCCGCTGGTGTTTTCCCAGTTTAAGTAAAAGTTTCCGGATTTTTGTGAGCGCCTGCCCCGCCCCTCGTCCTTTTTTAAATGTCCAGATATTAAGCGATTTGAAAGAGGGATGCCTGGTGGGTTAAGGAACAAAATAAAGTGGTCTTTTATCACAGAGATCAGTAAAATAAATTGGTCTCTATGAATTTCTGTTTCTTTAACAGGGTCTCTCTTTTAGCTGGGCCTATTTTCCTGTCACCAAGCTCTGATAAATTTCATCTCCTAAATTTACCTAGAACTGTCCACTTCTTCTCCAAATGCCACTATTCTGGATAAAGCTATTATCATCTGTCCCCGAGACAGCCTCAGTTTCCTATTAATGGTTCTCCCTGCCTCTTCTTTCGCCTCCTCCAGACCGCGCTCCGTTTCCCAGAGTTCGAATTTGACCATGTCATTTCTCTCGTTAAAGTTATTTACTGACTCCCTATAACCCTCAGAATAAAATCCAAATTCCACAAGCCCTCTCCCTGCCCACTGGTCTCCCTCACTGCCTTGCAGATTTCCTTAAAGGGATCATGTCTCTCAAGCCTCTTGGCTTTGCTCTGCCTGTGTCCCTTTTGTCCTCGCTCCTGCTTATTCTTCTGGTCTCAGCTTAAACATCACCTCCCGAAAGTGACTGTCAGCGCCCCGAGGGTGATGTAGCATACAGCGGTCTCTTCTGTACTCGAGATGGGCAGTTCTGCCCACGCTCCCAGGACGTGGCCAGGGATAGGGCACTCAGTACGCTTTTAAAAAAAAGGTTAATGAACAACCTAATTCAATATAAGGATGTGCTGGTTTCCAAAAATTAAGCGGAGAACTCTTTGTAACAGGACCTTGGCTTTCCTATCCTGCCTCCTCACCCCAACCATCTCCTGCATCCCACCTCCCCCTAGACCCGCACTTCTCACTGAAGCCTGTTTGCTAGATGCAAAATAGTGACTGCCTTTCCTCCCCACCCCACCCTTTCACTCATGATCTACTTTTCCTTTTTATCCTGGAGGGTGGCATGAGCAAGAAGTAAAGTCGGATTCCATTCATTCCCTCAACAAACATTTCCTGCAACTTTCGCTCTAGCACCCTGCTAAGCCAGATGCAGCTCCAGGAGGCACCATTCACATTGTATTTTTTATGAATGGCGCTCCGGGGAGCACCATTCACACTGCATTTTCTGTGAATGCTGCCTCTTCCAGTGGAATATAACGTGAATAGTATCCCCTGGACAGTTGATAGTGATTGGGAAGTTGCAATGAATAAAACAACCACTCAGCCCTGCTGGGTTAGACCAGAACAATTGAGTGCTAATACTACTTTGCATCTGATAGATCAGTCCTTTTATAATACATTATTTTGCTTTGTCCATACTATAACTCTGGGATGGAATCTTTTTATGAGGATTTCCTATTTAAAGATGAGGAAATTTAGGATTAGAGAGGCTGAAATCCTGACAAAGGCAGGACCCTTACTTTAAAGGAACTCCAGGGTTCTTTTAAAACATTTTACACTGCCAATTTTGAAAAGCCTCATCCTATATTATATCAAGCATATTCAAACTTATCAACATCTCACATAAATAAAATGTATAAGTAACTATATGTAGTTGAATTGAGCCACTATAAGCACTTTGTGTAAATTTAATAAAATCTTAATTTTTGTAGTTTTCTTAAATTTTGAAGCTAACAATGAAAAGTTTTGTTTTCAGGTCACATACACTTTTATAGGTCCTTGAAAAGTCCATGCCTACATATTCAAACAATTCTGAGAGGGAGCAGTGGAGACATCTGTCCTGCTGTTTCAGTGGGAGATGGGGTGTTGCCTCTTTAGGATATCTTGAGGGATTTTCCTGCCAGCCCAGCCCCACATTTCTGGACAGCAGTTTCCCTACCTCTTCCTCTCCCAGTCTTTTACTCTAGAGCTTCCACTTTTCCGGTGAGCTGCCTTAGCTTAATCTGCCTCCTAATTTATATTTGGCTTCATCATTGAATCATTCCTTCAACACAAGCTTATTGAGCTCTACTGGATATAAGCCATTGCACTGGGCACTAGGAGAAAACAAAACAAAGAATTAATTGGAAATGGTTCCCAATCCAGGCCAGGGAGGAGAAAGATAAAGCAAATAGTTCAGTGGTATAAGGGCCCAATGACAAGCTGTCATATTCTTAGAGTAAAAGGGTCCTTATTCGCCAAATATTTGTTGAATTTTATCATGCGCAAGGTTCTGGAGACAGAGTGAGGAACAAGTCACTGTCCTCATGGCCAGAGGAGGGAGAGAGGCAAGAAACAGTACCAAACAAAAGACCAGGATAATTTCAGTGACAACGGAAGAGTAAATTGACAGAACCACTATGCAGGATAATTTGACGCATCTTTGCATGCACATACCCTTTAAACCAGTAATTTGCATAAACGCTTTAACCCAACAATTTCACTCTCAGCAGTAGCTCCAACATACCTAAGGTGCAAAATGGCAAAATGGTGTCAATACAAAGTTGTTCATGATAACATTTTCAATAGCCAAAAAAAAGGAATGACTCAATGTCCATCAGCTATGGACCTAAGGGAGATGCATACAATGGAATGCTGAGCAGAAATTTATAGGAATGGGGCAGATTTGTAATGCACTGACACGGATAAGCCTTCATGATATTTTTGTTAAGTGTAAAAAGCAAGGTGTAGAAGAGTATATGTATATAATATATATATAGTATGTTACCATGTGTGAGAAAAGCAAGAGCATATACAATGTTTGTTGTTTTAGAGAATATACCTAGAAAGATGTATAAGAAATTGGAAATAATTGTTGCCTCTGGGAAGAGGTGGGCTGTGTGGATGGGGACAGGGGAGTGAGGGACACACTTTTTATTCTTGTAGCTTTTGAATTTTGTACCATCTGTCTGCTCTATTAAAAACAGAGAAAAAGTGTAAAAAGAACTTCAGGCAGTCACAAGGGTTACAAGTTAAATATAATTGGACGATGTACCAATGAGCTGGTGAGGGTGGGGGTGGGGCAGGGAGGCTACTTTGAACTGGAAGGCCCTTTTGAGAAAGTGACATTTGAGCTGAAACCTCCATGACCAGAAGGAGCCAGCCCTGGGAACACCAGGAGTCGGATGGTTCCAGGCTGAGGGAACAGCCAGCGCCAAGAAAGGCCAGAAGACAGGAATGAGGTTATCATCTTTGAAGAACAGAGCAGCATCCAGCATGCTGGAATGCTGTGAGCACGGAGCCTGCAGCATTGAGGGACACTGAAGCATCAGTCAGAGATCAGATCCTATTGGGTCTCACAGGCCATGGTGAAGAGTGTAGGCAATGGGAAGCCACTGGGGTTGTTTTAGAACTGGATTGAATAACATGCTCTGAATTTTTCTTTAAAAATGTTTATTTGGCTGCTGTGAAAAAAAAAAAAAAGAAAAGAAAGATTGTAGGGGGCAAAAGTAGCATTTGAAAGACCAAAGGCTGGTGGCTGTAGCCCAGAAGAGAAATAATAGAGTTTAGATTAGCTGGTGAGGAGGGGGTGGGGGGGAGATGGAAAAAGTAGCATAGAGATATTGGAAGAGGAATCGGTAGATTTAAAGGACTGGACAAGGCAAGAAAAATCAGCAATGTAAGTTCAGTGAACTGATCATCTGAAACTCTAACTGTCCCCCCAAACCAGGATCTCATGATTGCCATAGTTTTATGCTTCTGGTAGCTTCCTAGTCCCCTCCTCCCAAAATCAAAAGTCAGAGGCACGGACATATTCATTCACCCTTAGTGGTCTGTCCTCCAGCAGCGAGGGGGGTGTGCTTCAGGATGAGTGGGTTGGCCCAGTGCTTGTGAGACAAGGAATCCAGGAGAGGGAGGGCCCAGTGGGGCTTTCAAGAGTTGGGATTGGAGAGGTCACTGCTCCCACACCAAAACCTAAAACACTGTGACCGACCAGGAACTATCCAAGCCAACTTTCTCCTATTTCAGACGGTAAAGTGAAGAATCATCCAAGGCCACACAGCAAAGCTACCATCCAAGGAGAGACCCACTCATGAAAAATGAGGGCACAGAAACGCACCCAGGACAGCCCTGTGTGCAGAGGCTGGGGTGGAAGGCACTCTGCCTTCATGCCATGCATTAAACCAGGTGAGGTGGAGGACAGAAGAGTCATTTTGTTTCTGCAAAGCAGCCCAGGGAGAGAAAGGGAGAGAGAAGGGCAATCTCTTCGCCTCCTGAGCCTGCATTCCCGAGACAGGTGAGAAGAGCTAAGGGCCATCATCAGCAAGAACAAGGCTGGTGTTTCTCTGGTGAGCTTGGCCTCTACCCACTCGCTAACCCTGGGCCTGGGGAGCAGTCTCCCGTGTGGTTAGGCTACAAGTGAATTGATCCGTCTTCTTATCAGAAGCTTCCAAGTTACTTTCCTGTGGCCCCAGGAAGGCCTTGTGCCTGCTTTTCTCAGGGATTCCTTCCATTGAATTCATACCAACACTTCCTCTACAACCCGTGCCCCAGACTGGAGGCCCTGCCTGGTAGGCTCTGGCTTGAGGCCTGGACCTCGGACTGTGGACTTTCCCCTCCCCTTTTCTGTTTGTTTTCAATCCTCTGACCCTTGGCTGGCTAGTGAGGTAGGCAGTGGGGAGGAGACTCCAGGGTGTACACAGACACACACAGGCGTACACACACAAACACATACACACACACACAGCCTCACATGCCCCCAAGTTTCAGTGGCTGGTCAATGATTGATTGGCATTTCACAGGTTGTTGGTTTCAGACCCTCAGAGGTCACCTCTATAAGTCAGGGTCTCGCGTTGGGCCTCTTCAGTGCTGGTGGCCACTTCCACAGCCCACAGGCCCAGTAACTGTTGTCCAAAGATCTTCTCAGGCAAATCTCATGCATCTGCCCCTCGGGCCCTTGGCTTGTTACCCTCTGACCTGCAGTCAGGCCCTTCCTTGGTACCCAGCCTCCCTCACTCTAGGCCCCTCTCAAACTCCTCCAACAACCGGCCCTATCCCGCTCCCTGATGTTTCCCCCACTGTCTTTGTCCTTCAGGCATCCTCTTTCCATGGCTCTCCTGCCAGGCCCCGCTGGGAGGGGCAGCAGAGGAGAGAATCAAATCAGCAGCGCCCACCCCTGCCCCCCTTCCTCTCCTCTTGTCAAACACCAGACAAGGTTTTTTCCCCTTCCTTTCTGGCTCTGAATGGGCTCATTCTCTCTAGTAGATTCGGCCCCTCTCGAGCCTCCTCCCCACAGCGTGAGTTCTGACCCCAGCTCCTCCCCCCCACCCCCTCTCTGCCCGGTCTCTGGTTGGCTCCGCCCCTCTGGGCAGCCTTGTATGCCAGCCAGGGGTTTGTTCTTAAGATCTCCAATGCAGAGAGGGGGGCTTGCTGAGGCAGGGCAGGGGTAGAGGGAGGGACTCTTTGTAGAAGGAGGGATTTACCCTGAGAAATCTCCTCTGGCTCCCCCACCCCAGGGGGGTTCATGGTACCCCTTGATTCAGAGCTCTCGAAACTAATGGATGAAGCCAAAGCTTTCAGAAGCCTCAGGTTCTGCCTCTGCTGTGTGGTCTTAGACAAGTTCCTTTACCTCTCAGGATCTCCGGGTTCCTTCCCTGTAAAATGGGGAATGATAACAGCCACCCCTGGTGCCTCGAGGAGCCAGTGTGAGAAGGAAGGTGGATGTAGGACAGAGGATGGCACAGAGAAGGATCCAATAAAGGATGGTACAACAGCAGCTTTCCTGGCTGCACAAGCTTTTCCTAACACAAGGGCTGGGGAAAAGCATGTTCCAGGGGAAAGGGACACCTCAAACCCTGACCCTATGGTAATATCCTGATGGTCTCCCACCAGCTGCACGTGCGATCACCCACGTACCAGCCCTCCCTCGAATATTTCACCACCAAGTAACTCTTGGAACCAGGTCAACACCTTTTCTCCCTGAGGGGCTGAGATGCTGTGGGTTTGAGGCAAGTTAACTAAATCCTATACCCTCTTCCTTAGGGAAGAGGGGCTGGTTTTGCTGGATGTTCAACTTTTTCCTAGTTAACCCTAAAACAGCCCTGGGCAAATTACTTAACTCTAATTCTAATTCTAACACCTAGAGAAAACAGGAATCTTGATGCCCGTCCTGGCGGGCTATTGTGTCCCCAGGAACAATGGTGTTTCCAAACATTTGTGATTATAATCCAAGGAATAAATTCATTTTACATCACGAACTGGAAACTACATACAAAACCACACTTACCCTTACTATGTTCTTACTCCACGGGATGTGCGCCGATCTTTTCTATTACATTCTATTTCTTAAAACAAACAAACAAACAAAAGTCTAGTCTTAATCATTTAAATTGGTTTCGGGGCCCTCTAATGATGAATCTGACCTGCGGTTTGAACAGTACTGGTTAGAGCTGGGGCGGGGGCGGATTTACCATAGGGTTAAGAAAGGTTACAGTTTCAGGCCCCTTATCTGCATATATGTGCATAATTTTGTACTTAATTATTTTCTTTTTTTAAAAATTAATTTTTAAAAATAAATTATAGGTTTACAGAAAAATCATGCAGAAAATATACACCTTTCCTCACACATACAACTTTCCCTATTACTAATAATTTGTATAACTGTGGTATCTTTGTTAAATTGATGACACAATATTCTCATAATTACACTATTAACTATACTCTATGGTCCATTAGCGTTCACTGTTTGTGTTGTACAGTCCTAGGTTTTTTTAAAATTTTTGTTCTAGTACCATATATACAACCTAAAATTTCCCCCTTTGCCCACATTCAAATATATAATTTAGTGGTGTTAATTACATTCACAATGTTGTGCTACCGTCATTGTACTTAAATTTGTATTCATAACTTTGTACTTCTTTTCTTAAAGAGCGTCTCCCACATCATATAAGCTTCAGGCCCCACAAAACCCGGTTCTGCCCCAGTAGAAGGAAATCCAGTCGATTTATTGAGCAGCTACTATGTGCCGAGTCCTGTGCTAAGTGCTTCAGGAGCGTTATTTCATTTACCCCCTAGCACAGTAGGCCTGATGCCATTACAGACTCTATTTTACAGATGAGCAAACTCAGAAGACTCGGTCACTTGCCCAAAGTCATAAAGCTAACAAACAGGTGGTAGAGTCCAGAGATTTGAACCCAGGTCATTCTGATCCCAGAGCCCCTGCTGCTCTCAGCCTCCCACAGGTGTTCGGCACAAGTAAGCACTAAGAAATTCTAGTGTCCTTCATTCTCCAGTCCCCAGCAGGTGTCCTGATCCCCCTCTTGGTCAGCACAGATGTTGCTCCTGGCTACGGTATTCCAAGAAGACTTGCCAGATTTAGCAAATAAAATAAGGAAGCCCAGTTAAATTTGAATTTCAGATAAACAACGAATAGTTTGTTATTATACGTGTGTCCCACGCACTACTTTGTGGGAATTTCCAACAAAAACATGCCTCCTTCCCTTTCAACCCCCTCTCCTCCCCCATCACTCGGGGTCTTAAGAACAGGGTCAGGGGTCCAGGTGGAATGCAGGGTGGGGAGCTGCAATGGAACAGGGTAACAAAAGGCAGGGGACAGAGCAGAAACCTTGAATGAATTGGGGACTGGGAGCCCCATAAAGAAACAAGAGGTATATCCTTTGAAGGATGCGGCTGAAGTCCCCTCTAATTTGAACTCTTCTCCTCAAATCTGTAGATTCCCTTACAACCAGCTTTTTAGACTAGGGAAGATAGCTAAAAGAGTCCAGAGGCTATGCCAGGCAGTCCTGGAAGCCAGAAGTTAAACACAAGGCATCCCCTTCCTTAAGTACCAATTTCACCTGAGGATATGGTGGGAAAACCATTATTTGATATTAGGACAAATAGGCATGTGATGGAGTAGGATGCAAACACGCCAGGAATGTTTAAGATAAACCTGCAACTTAGAAGAGAGGGAAGGGATGGCAGCCGGGCCTTAAAGAATTGGCCCCAGAATCCGGGGAGAGGCGGACGAGCCCCTCTCCTCTGCTTTTAGGGGTTCTTCGTGGAAATGGTTGGGATCGGCTGTAGGAAACCCAGGCGTCCGGGCGCTGGGAGGGGCCCCCGGCAGGCCTGCGCGGAGAGAGGGAGAAAGTGAAGCTGGGAGTTGCCACTCCCAGAGACTTGCTGGAATGCAGTTGGGGGGGGGGGGGGGCGAGCTGCGAGCGCGCTCGCTCCCAATCACTGGAGGAGGAGGAGGTGGAGGAGGACGGGCTGCCTTGAGGAAGTGCAAGAATGAAGTTGTGGAGCTGAGATTTCCCTCGACCGTGGCCAGAGAGACGAGAAGAAGCCCCCCGAGGCCTCCGCACGCCCCTCCTCCGGCTGCCGGGTTCCGCGCGGAGCGCCCGGCCCCCTTCTCTCGCCTGCCCGGCGCCCCCCAGCCTGGTCCAGCCGGAGCCATGGGGCCGGAGCCGCTGTGAGCACCATGGAGCTGGCGGCCTGGTGCCGCTGGGGGCTCCTCCTCGCCCTGCTGCCCCCCAGAGCCGCGGGCACCCAAGGTGGGTCTGGCGTGGGGAGGGGATGGAGCAGCGACAGAAGCCCCTGCAGCCTGCGTCCCCCCTGAGAGCTCCCCGGACGCGCGGGGGCAGGGGACACCCGAGCTGTCCCGACCTGGAGTAGTGGGCACTCGGGGCGCTCGGGGTGGCCGGGCCTTGGGACAGAGGGAGGGGGCGAAGTAGTTGGGGCAGGGGGGCGATCGCACCCACGCAGCCGTAGTCGAGGGACCGACTGGCCCTTCCCAGACTCCAAACTGCTCTGCGAACTTGTCAGCAAAGTCCTTTGGAATTGTTCAGAAAGCTTCTCCCCCAAGGGTATACTGCGTGGTGTGCGTGGTGTGTGTGTGTGTGTGTGTGTGTGTGTGTGTTCCCCTTCTTGAACCCCTTGAAGCCTTCGCAGTTTTTCCAGTTGGCAGCCTCCGCCTCCCGACTGGTCTGGGCTGGATTCCTTTGGGGGTCCCCTCCGCCCTGTCCCTGCCCAGCCCTTCCCCCCTCCTCCCCTCCTCCCCTCCAGCAGCTAGAATTTGGTGACTCCAGCTCCAAGCAGGGTCCGGGTGTAGAGGGGGGAGGCGGGGAGAGCAACCTGTCCAGCCCAGGGGGAGGAGGGGGGGCAGGAGGCTGCAGAGTTGCCTTATGCTGGGGTCTGGAGTAGGGGGAGGGAGAGGCGGGTCGTTTTGAACAAGTTTCTTTAGGGCCAACTGACTGGGGGCCTGGGTGTTTTGTGACTTTGGGAGCGTGTGTGTGTTGGCGGTGGTGGGTCTGGGACCTGAAGTGGGAGAGTTCCGAGGGAGGGATTCCGGGGCTCTTGTGGGGGAGGCTGGGCTGTCTGGCAGCCTTTTCTTTCATGCCCTGTGTGGGGAAGGGTGATGTGGGGGGCGAGGTGTGTTCTGCGAGGAGTATCTGCCCACCTGTAGGTGATGCTGAGAAACGCAGACGTGTCCCGGTGGTACACCCTATGTCAGGTCCTGGTATGGCGTCCTGTGCGCATTCCCTCCTTTCACCCTCAGCCACCCAGTGGGAGAAGTCCTGTTTCCATTGTCCTGGTGAAGACCTGGACCGTAAGGAGGCTCAGTAACAGCCGGGAAGTGGTGGGGCCCACCCCTGACCCCAGCCAGCCTGACCCCCAGCCTCATTCTCAAAATCACTATATTCAATCAAAGGGGAAATCAATCCCCCTTGAATGGTGGGAGCTGCTACCCGCATCACCGGGCTGGAGGGAAGACAAAATGAGAGTGTTCCGACAGTAGTGGGTGGTCTCCCCGGGTCAGGGAGTCTGGTGTGGGCCGCGTGTTGCCTGAGGGCCCCTCTGTCTGGGCATTGCTGTGTTGTCTGGAGAGTTCCTGTGGGTGTCCGAAGCTGCCCGCTTTTGCCAGGGTGTTCCTGAGTTGTGTGGACTGAGTGTTTGTATGTCTCTGCTCTGTGTTGCCAAACAGCAGTCTCCCTGCCCCCTTGGGGACTGGGCTGAACTCTGCCCTCTCAAGGAATTCCCTCAAGGTGCTGGGCTAGATCGGTTGTAAACAGCGGGAGGTGGCCTCCTGCCTTGTCTCTGAGGAAGGAGGCGCCTCTTTCCCGGTGAGCCCGTCCTCTTTCTCCCTGAACCCAGGCGGACGTCTTCACCCCTGACCTTCTGAGGAGAAGGGTGAGGCCAGGCTTGGCGATCGGGCCGAGTTGCTATCCTCCTTGCCTTGGCCTGGGAGTTGAGCAGGTGGGGAGCGGCGGGGTTGCTGCAGAGCGATCTGAGGAGCTGTCTCCTGGGGTCTCCTCGCGTCTCCCTCACCCCTCAGCTTGCACTGTGGGGTGCAGAGAGAGACTCTGGGTGCGTTGTATAGGGATTGGCTAAAATGGCAGCCCACCACCCAGCTGCCTCCAGCACCCCCATTATTGTCCATGGCTGAAGGAAGGGGCAGGAACATGGGGTGGAGGGGAGACTTGGGGAAGGCTCAGAGGGTCAGGATTTTGCTGAGATCCTTTCTGCAAGGTTTTATAAAATTTCAGCAAACACATCCTTTTTATCTTGCACAGCTCATATGTTATTATTTCCAGAATCGTTCTCCCAGCAGCCTCCTTCCTTCTTTTTACTATACTTAGGGAAAGTGACCTCATTTTAATATTCAAGAGAAAACAATAGAAAGATAGGATCAAATGTCAAAAGAAAACATCTATCCCATTCCAATGTCAAATAGGAAGCACTTTTTATTTTCTCTTGGTTTGGGATTACCCATGCTTCTGCCTTAACTTTAAAAAATGTCCTGAGTGTTTCCTACGTGTCACCTTCTTACCCACAGACAGTTTCATTTCACCTCTGCAAAGGTCCTGCGAAGTATGTGCACAGATTGGAAAACTGAAGTTCAGGGAAATGAAGCGGTTTATTCAAGCCAGCTAATCAGTACCGTCCAGGGCATGTTTGGCTCCAGAGAGGAGGTCTCAGCAGTAGATCAGAGACTTATTCCATTCCCCGGGAATGGGTTGAGCAAAGCCCATTCAGGTGGATGACCTCCCATCGGTTTATCTAGGCTATAGAAAGTGGGGCTGTCTTCCTCCACCCCATCCTGAGCTGGGGCCCTGAGCTCCCTTCCCGGCTGCGGGGTCCTCTCCCTCCCAGGCCAGCCCATGCTTGCCTTCCTTTTGATTTTGAGCCCTCCCATCATGGCAGGGGACTGAGGGCCGAGACCATTGGGTCATGCAGGACTGTGGGCGGAGGGAGACAGCTGGGGCGGAAGTATGAGGGACCAGTGCGGAGCTGGGCTGAGTGGCTGGGTAGGGCCCAGAGTGGTTGTGTCTGACTGTCTGACTTGGGGGTGGGGGGTGGTGGAATGATCTGGAAAAAGATCCCCCTTCCCACCTTCAGCCCGTGGGAAGTCGAAGTCACTCTGGAATGATAGTTCCATCTCTTGCTGGCCACCTGTCCTCCCCACCCCTGGGAAGAGGGCCGAGGCAGGGTGAGGGGTGTGGGTTCCTGGGGGAGTGTGAGAATTATTAGAGCTAAGGTTTGTGTTGACAAAGCCTTGTTGTGTTTATAGACTGCTTTTTCTGTTCATTTTCTCATTTAACTTCTCTGAGGAGACCAAGAGTTGTTTTTATAACCTTCCTCACTGCCAAGTTCAGGTCAGTGAATATTCATCTTTTGAATATCTATAGGGTAGCAGGCACCACAGAGCAGGAAGATGCATCTGATTTAGCCCCTGCCCCGAGGGCTGAGATGAGGAATCCCAGGCTCCTGAGGTCTAGGGACCTGCCCAAAGTCACTGTTGAGTGGCCCAGCTAGGGTTCCACTCCAAAGAGCTTGATATTAGGCCCTATATATCCAGCATATGTGGCTACAGTATCTACAGCAAGCTCTGGCCTCGGGGCTTATGAGTCTTGGGTGGGGGTGAGAGGGTGCATGTAAAAGTTTACCTGGTGATGTTCATAGAAACCAAAGGAAGTGCTGGCTTCCATGCTGGTGAGCAAGAGAAGCAGCTGGGGCTGAAAGCTGGTGGGGAGGAGAGGACCTGCCTGAGGACCCCTGGGGCTGGGACCACCAAAGGTCAGCAGAAGGGACATGAGGGGTGGATGCCATGACCTCCACTGGTCCCGTCTTACTTGAACACCGTTGACTGCTCATTCATTCAGCAGCCACTTATCCAGCTCTCTGTGTGCCCTGTCCTGCCTCTGGCCTGGTCCTGCCTCACACGTCTTTGCCATGGAGGGTTGGAGGTTGGGGCTTCTGGGGGGCAGGTGTCCTGGAGACAAAGAATGTGACTGTGTGAAATTAGGACCTCTAGCACTCAAGAAAATAAATGGGAGAGGGGGCAGTGGCAGGTAGTATGGGATCTGTGGTGAGGACTGGTGATGGGGAAATTAGTGTGGAGCGGGGTGGGGGGTAAGAGGAAGATGGGGAGGTTGGAAAGGCCTTCTTACCTTCATGCCAGGTGGAGGTGTTAGCCAGCAAGCTTACAGCTCCCTGAGAGTAGGTCTCAAGGTACAATTTTACCACCTTTTCTGCAAAAGAATCTTAATCAGACTTGAATCGACCATAAATCAGGTAAACAAACTCCAGTGGGGCCGGGCTCTCACCTTTTCTGATCCTCCTGCCCAGCCATGCCTAGCCCAGCCTCCATGCCCTGCTCAGAGTCTGTAATGTTTATCCGTGGCACTGGGCGAGTGAGTGTGTATTTATGTTTGTGTGGCATGTGGGGTGTATTTGTGCATGTGCAGTTAGGCCTGATGGAAGGAATGTGGGATCTAAAGTCAGACAGACCCAAGTTCAAGCTTTGTGTCTTTGGGAGAATCTAACTCCTGTCACCCTCAGTTTCCTTCTTTGCAAAATAGAGATGGAATTCCCAGCCCTTGGAGGTTGTTATGGGATCCACCCAGGTTGCCTGCTGGGTACACAGTAGGTGCCCAGTTAATGCAGCTGCTCCTAGTTCCCATTGTTGTTGTTTTCCTATTGCCTGGTTGCTACAGCTGGTGTCCCTTGGAGGTGGCAGAGGGCCACAGGGGGTGGAGACAGTCCCTGCCCCAGACCTGCTGGTCCCTGTCCCCCAAGCTCGGGCCAGGGCCTGGGGTCTGGGCCTCGAGACAGCTGTGCCTGTAAAGCAGCTGAAACTGCCGAGGCCGGGGAAGGTCCTGGCAGCAGGACGTTATTTTGGGCCTGGCCTGCCATCCCAGGCTCCTGTTTCTTTTGGGAGTTTTGGGGGGAGGGGCTCAGGAAGGAGGGGGATGCCATGGAGAGGGGGTGAGGCATGGAGAAGGGAGGTCTGACAGTCTCTCTTCAGCCTGGGAGATGAATCCTTGAGTTCTATTTCTGGGCCCTCCCCTTCCTTCTTTTTTGCTTCCTTCCCTCTCTGCCCAGAGGGGTGGAAATAGAAACCCCTCTGGATGTTATGGGGAAGATTACCAGCTTATGGCCACCAGGCCTGGCAGAGACCTGGGGCCTTGTCCCACCAGCCTTTCTCTGAAGGGAGAGAGCCATCACATTAGGATGTCATTGGACTCAAGTTGCTGGGAAAGTAAGGGCCCTGGTGTCAGACCTCAAAGCCAGCCACTGTGCTGTCCCCTCAAATAGACACAGAGTCCACGGGAGGTGAGCAGTGACTGATGGGAATTCCAGGAAGCTCAGGCACCTGTGGGCCTGTCTATCTGAGGGTGCCCTCCACCTCCCTTAAACCCCTCCTGCACACCCTCCTGGGCAAGACATGCCAGGTGATTCATCTCACCAGAGCAGAAAAACGGGTTCAACTGGGCATGGGCTCATCACCCCCCTTCTGGCAGGCAGGATGCCAGCTGCCTCCCTGCGCGCACCGTGCACCCCGGGGGTGGTTTACCCCCTCTAGGATCCCTAGGCTTCGGGGATTCTTCTGGTCCCAGGGACACCAGGCTCGGGGGCGGGTGGGCCAGTGATGGCAGTTCATCCTGCCATCCCTTGACTGAGGATTGGCACCAGGATAGGTACCCAGGGCTGATGTAGTGCCCTTTGTGGCAAGAGTTTCGTGGCATGGGCTCTGCCAGCTGGCTCTGGAGTCTTGCCCTGAGGAGTGGTATGGGGGAGGGTGCCAGCATCTGAAGCAGGCATCATGCTGGCCCTGGATCTGCAGTCTGGGTCTGGATGCCCATAGCTGGGGTATGATGCTCCTTTGCTCCTTCGCCTTGGGGAATTCCAGAAGTCCCTGCAGTGACCGGGTCCTTGGTTGCCCCCATTTCTGCAGCCATGACTCCAGCTGACCGTCCTCCCCCACTTTCTGGGTGGCATTGGGGGAGTGGGTATCTCTTGCCAGGAGACTGGCATGTGGGTGGTGTTGGAATGGAATGGGGAGAATACCCTGAGTTTGTTTGCTTGGGAGACTGTCAGAGGGTATCCAGAAGATTCATGATTCATCCTTTCTCATGGGGGATTTTTTACCCCTCGGCCCTGAGCTAGGGCCTATGGGACAAAGGGAGGCTTTCTTTGCCAGCCAACACCCTGCATTGGGCGGGATTGCAAGCTACATTGGGCTGGCACAGGAGGCGTGCTCTGGATGCTCCCTGGATGGGCCCGACCATCCAACGCCCAAGGTTTCTTCTGTTAACCCTGCAGGTACAAGGGACACAAGAGAAGAGATCCTTGGATTGTGGTTTCTCCCTGTATTGGAAGGCGTCACTTGGGGGTGGGAGTGATGTGTGTGGATGACATGTGGTCAAGTTAGAGACGCTCTGTGCCCTCTGACCCATCTCCCATTCCTCTGCAGTGTGCACCGGCACAGACATGAAGCTGCGGCTCCCGGCCAGTCCTGAGACCCACCTAGACATGCTCCGCCACCTCTACCTGGGTTGTCAGGTGGTGCAGGGAAACTTGGAGCTCACCTACCTGCCTGCCAATGCCAGCCTCTCCTTCCTGCAGGTAGGTCCCATGTGCAACCCAGCCAAACCTCTGCCTCTAGCTGGACTGAGTCCTTGGCTTATAAGTGGGTGGTAGGAGAAGGTGCCCATGCCCCTTGCCTGTATTTCTTCTCTTGTGGGTTCCTCAACCAGGAAGTCCTTTCTGATATCCATTCCTTATCCTTTTGGTTGCAAGACCAATTGATTCCCTCTCTCTAGTAAGGCTGGCTGTGGACATCTCTGGATGGGATACATCTGTTTCTCTGCTGAATTTTCTGCTCTTTTGCTAGCACCAGTCACATCCAACTCCCAGCCACCATCCCATGCTTGGAAAGAGCTGATGGGAGACACGGGTCCTGGATGTGGTTCTGCCATCGACAAGCTGTGCAAACATGGTCCAGACCCTTAACTTCACTGCATCTCAATTTTCCTATCAGTATATTGAGAATAATCTGCATATTTTGCTCCCTCCTAGAGGTTCATCAACAGAAAAATGTATGTGAAAGGGCTTTGAGGAGGACAGTGGAAACCAGTCTGTTGAGTTGCGTCCATGGTGCCCTGGAGTGGGGCTGTGTGGGCATGGCTTGGTCTGTCAAACCCAACATCATCTTTTCCAGGCTTTTCCTTTTATAGCTGAGGAAACTGAGAAGGCAGGGCACTTGATAACAGTTTTAAAATGTTCCCCACACTATTATCTTCTTCGATCATAAAGAAACCTGTGAGACAGGGCAGGAGCAGCTTTTTATCTCCATTTTCTGCCTGAGGGAGGAACACTACTCAGGTGGCTTGGGGGTCTTGCACAAGATCCCCAAGTGCTGAGAAGCCCCAGAGGAGGCCTGCCTCAGCCCCTGCCCCACCCTGTCCCCTCCCAGGACATCCAGGAGGTGCAGGGCTACGTGCTCATCGCCCACAACCAAGTGAAGCAGATTCCTCTGCAGAGGCTGCGAATTGTGCGAGGCACACAGCTCTTCGAGGACCAGTATGCCCTGGCCGTGCTGGGCAATGGAGACCTGCCAGACCAGGCCACCCCTGCCACCGGGGCTGCCTCAGAAGGACTGCTGGAGCTGCAGCTTCGAAGCCTCACAGGTGGTCACCATCACTGAAACCCTCTTGAGGGTACTGAGCGCTGACCAAGGCCACTGCTAGCCACGGGTGCCTCTGTATGAATGAGAAACGGCTCTGCCTCTGAGTGGATGCATGTGGGGCCAGGGAAGGAGCACTTGGACAGATGAGAAAAGGTTCCCCTTCCTTCTAGAAAGTCACAGCTTGCACCAGCATGCCCAGCTTGATAATTAAAATACAATTTAGGTTTCTACCCCCACTTGGCTGAGAACATGTGTGCAGTGAGCAACCCGCATAGCTACCTGGTGGCCCTGGAGCTGCCAGTGTCCCAAGCCCTGGGTGCGAGGTATTTGCATGAATGATCCTGTTTCATTCTTGCTACAGTCCTGCAAGGGAACCACCATCGGTTTTATTTTCATTTTGCAGATGAGAAAACAGGTTGGACAGGATACGTGGCTTGTTCAACTTCACATAACTAGTTAATAGTGAAGCTGGTTTCAGACCCCAAAGTCTCTGTTTTAACGGCTAAGCTGTGTGCTTGGGGTAGAAGCCTGGGGAAAAACGAGTGATATAAACATCTGGACCCTGATCCGGGCAGCTCACTCCTTCAGCTTGAGTTTGTTCATCTGTGAAAATGTGGATGTGTCTTTGGGGTGGGGTGGAAGGCCTAGAAGATGCTGAAAGTAATTTCAAGGAATACCTCTAGATGTATCTTCTCTGCTTGCCAGAAAACCTGGGAGTTAAGGGGCCTACTCCTCTCCTGGGAGGTAGGAGGGCCCCAAGGAAGGGCAGGGAGGACACGTTGGAGAGAGGGTCTCCTGATTACTGCCCACCCCACAGAGATCCTGAAGGGAGGGGTCCTGATCCAGCGGAACCCCCAGCTCTGCCACCAGGACACGATTTTGTGGAAGGACATCTTCCACAAGAACAACCAGCTGGCCCCCACGGTGGTGGACAGCAGCCGCTCACGGACCTGTAAGCCATGCTCCTTGGCCGCAGCCTCCTCCCTCGGACAGCCCGCCCCACCCCACACTCCTGGCTTCCCATCCCCCAACCACGGACCCTGCCCATTTCCTCTCTCGGGGTCCCTCCTGCTGTCTCTCTGTCTCCCTCTTCTTCTTTTCCTGTCTGGATTGCTCCGCCACTGCATTCTGCCTCTTGGTCTCTCTCCATGGTAACCCTCCCTTCTCTCTGCATACATATCTCTCACTGCATCTCTCTATGTCTCTCCCCAGGCAGTCCCTGTTCTTCCGCTTGTAAACATCCTCATTGCTGGGGGGAAAGTCCTGAGGACTGTCAGAGCTGTGAGTCTTACAGGGGCCTAGGAACAGGGTAGGATAGGGGTGACATGGGAGGGGCTGGACACCAGGCCTGGGGCAGGATGATTCCAGGGAAGGTAAGTGGTGAGGGGCTGGAAACTCATTCTACCTTTGCCTGACAGTGACCCGCACCATCTGTGCCAGTGGCTGTGCCCGCTGCAAGGGCCTGCAGCCCACGGACTGCTGCCACGAGCAGTGTGCTGCCGGCTGCACAGGCCCCAAGCACTCCGACTGCCTGGTACGTGTCTCTGCCATGTGTTCACTGGCCCCCACCCACCATGGGTGCAGGGGGAGGGGCACACCTGGCACACCAGGGAGAGGCCGCCTGTTGACCACCGGCTGCCCACCCTCCCAGGCCTGTCTCCACTTCAACCACAGCGGCATCTGCGAGCTGCACTGCCCGTCCCTGGTCACCTACAACACGGACACCTTCGAGTCCATGCCCAACCCCGAGGGCCGCTATACCTTTGGTGCCAGCTGTGTGACCTCCTGTCCCTGTGAGTGCCAGGGGTCCCTGGGACTGGGCCAGGATCTGGGACTCTCACAGGAGACAGGGGTGGATCCTGAGGGCTGGCCCTGGTGGTCAGGAGCATGAGTAGAAAGCCAGACTGCTGGGCTCAAATCCTGGCTCCTCCACCCACTGCCATAACTTACTGAGCTCTGCGCTTTGGTTTCCCTTTCTGCAAACTGGGGATCCAGCAATGCCATTGGCATAAGGTTGTGTGATGCTAAAGGAATGTCAAGCATTTAGAACAGTGACAGGCATGGAGTAAGGGCATCTAAGTATTGGCTGATATCATTCTTTGTGTACTGCGGCCTGGTGACTCTGCCCATAGCAGGGCATGGAAGGCCAGGGCACCAACCTGTTCCTGGTCCCCTCAGACAATTACCTGTCTACCGACGTGGGCTCCTGCACCCTGGTCTGCCCGCTGAACAACCAAGAGGTGACGGCTGAAGATGGGACACAGCGGTGTGAGAAATGCAGCAAGCCCTGCGCTCGAGGTACCCACCTGCCAACTCCCTGGGCCAGGCTGCAGTCCCTGTCCCTCTGCACACCTGGCCTGGCCTAGCCTGCCCTGTCCCACCCTTTCTCGGACCCTCCTGGGACCCAAACCTTTTTTCCAACCACCTCTGCCCCTGACCTGCCCCAGGTCAGCCCACAAGCTCCCACGTATCTTCTGCCATTGTGGGGAGGGGCCCCTAGGGGGACTGCCGACAGGACCCATAAGTGTGAGCTCCATGGTGCCCCACCTGGCCACTGATCAGGCCCGCTGGGAGGCGGAGGGGGCCCTCACCTCCTGCACCTGCCCCCATAGTGTGCTATGGCCTGGGCATGGAGCACCTGCGGGACACGAAGGCGGTCACCAGTGCCAACATCCGGGACTTTGCCGGCTGCAGGAAGATCTTTGGGAGCCTGGCGTTTCTGCCGGAGAGCTTTGCGGGGTAGGGATCCACCGAGCCAAGAGTGAGCGTGATGGCCCAAGCAGCGTCAGGGTAGAGAGGAGTCCTGACGGACCCTGAAGTGGTGGGAGGCTAGGGAGGTGACGGAGGCAGGTGGGGGACTAGAGGGAGAGGGGCTTTCTGAGGTATTATTTACATGAATGACACATTATCCAGAAACATGCGCTTGTAAAGAGGTCAGGCCATCCAGATAAAGTAAAAATTCCCCTTGAATTCCTAGCAGCATTAATCACAATAGCCCCAAGTTGGAAACAACCCAAATCTCCATCCATAGGTGAATGAATAAGCGCATGGGGGTAGAGCGATAGCGTGAAATTCTACTCAGCAATCAAAAGAAATGACCTACTCATTTACACAGCCACGTGGCTGTTGAGCCATGCTGAGTGAAAAGCGAGATAGCAGAGAGTACGTACTGTATGATTCCATTTATGAAGAGGCAAAACTATTCTCTGGTGATAGAAATCAGAACAGTTGTTGCCTGGGGGTAGGCCACCTGGAAAGGGATTTCCACCTCTACTCCCCTTCTCAGAGGGAACTTTTTTGTGGTTTTTTTTTTTGCGTTTCAAACTGAGTTGTTTTTTTTTAAATATAACAACAAACAAAAACATTCTTTACACATGATCATTCTGTTCTACATATATCATCGGTAATTCACAATATCATCACGAAGTTGCATATTCATCATCATGATCATTTCTTAGAACATTTGCTTCAATTCAGAAAAAGAAATTCAAAAACCACAGAAAAAAATTCATGCATACCATACCCCTTACCCCTCCCTTTCGTTGATCACTAGCAGTTTTCAATCTACTAAATTTATTTTAACATTTGTACCCCCTATTATTTATTTTTATTCCGTCTGTTTTACTCGTCTATTGATATAGTAGATAAAAGGAGCATCAGACACAAGGTTTTCACAATCACACAGTCACATTGTGAAAGCTGTATCATTATTCAATCATCTTCAAGAAACGTGGCTACTGGAATACAGCTCTACATTTTCAGGCAGTTTCCTCCAGCCTCTCCATTATATCTTGACTAACAAGGTGATATCTATTTAATGTGTAAGAATAACCTCCAGGATAACCTCTTGACTCTATTTGGAATCACTCAGCCATTGACACTTTGTTTTATCTCTTCACTTTTCCCCCTTTTGGTCGAGGTTTTCTCAATCCCTTGATGCTGAGTCTCAGCTCATTCTAGGATTTCTGTCCCACCTTGCCAGGAAGGTCCACACCCCTGGGAGTCATGTCCCACGTAGACAGGGGGAGGGCGGTGAGTTTGCTTGTGTTGGCTGGAGAGAGAGGCCACATCTGAGCAACAAAAGAGGTTCTCTTGGGGGTGACTCTTAGGCCTAATTTTAAGTAGGCTTGACCTACCCTTTGTGGGTTGTTTCATATGAACAAACCCCAAGACTGGGGGCTCAGCCTATTGCTTTGGTTGTCCGCACTGCTTGTGAGAATATCAAGAATTCTCTACTTGGGGAAGTTGAATTTTCCCTCTTTCTCACCATTCCCCCAAGGGGACTTTGCAAATACTTTTTTACTCACTGTTCAAATCACTCTGGGATTTATTGGGGCATCACTCTGGACAAATATGCTAAATCTTATGCCCTACTCAAGGTTCCATGTACTTATGGTGTTCAATTAAGCTGTCCACTTACGTTATATTAGGAACTGTACTAGTCAAAATATAAATTCTGTACAAAATGAACATTTTTTGCTTTAGTCTCACACATAAGTTAAAATTTTAAAATGTCAATTACCATCTATTTTCAACACCCTGCAGTAATGACATCCCTTTGTTCTTCCTCATGCAAAAACATTTTTAAATTTGTACATTTAGTCACTATCATTATACACTCTAGGCATTCCTAGGTTATGCCATCTCAGAGGGAACATTTTTAACAGTTTGTATGTGTCCTTTTAGATTACTTATTGGATAGAGAGGCAAAGAGAGAAGCATAGTTTCAGGACTTTTGTTGGGGAGGTTGATTCATGGAAATTGGTTCATAATGGGTGCTGTCACCCCTTGCTTTGGAGATCTGGTCATGTTAGTTTTCGTGGAGTTGCTTAGTTCTTTCAGCAGCTGTGGAGCAGGAAGCAGCAAAGAGTAGTAGCTAAAAGCCAAGGCTCAGGTGTGTAAGACTGCTTTAACATAAAACAAAACAAAACAAAACAAAAAATTTTTTACTTTGAAATGATTTCGAACTTTGAAGTTGCAAAAATAATACAGAGAACTGCAATGTACCCTCCACCCAGATACACAGATCTACTAACTTTTAACATTTTGCCACAATTGGTATATCATTCTACCTACCTGCCTGCCCTTTTTTTTGTATGCTGTGTGGCGGGGGTCATGTTTCATTCTTTCTCCATGTGAGTAGCCCGTTACTGCAGCACCATTTGTTGAATTTTTGTTTGTTTGTTTTCTTTCTTTGCCTGTTTGTTTGTTTGGGGAAGTGCATGGGCAGGGACTACGTATCTATTTTTAAACATTTGAGATAGGTGGTATGCTTCATACTCCTTAATCGCGTAACACTTCCATGTGTATTTCCTAAGAAAAAAGATATTCATTTACGTAACCACATTAAATGCCATGATCAAATTCAAGAAATAAAACATACAAGTATTGCCAGGTTTTGAAACCTAGCTCTACCACTTATTAGTCATGTGACTTCTTCTCAGTCCCTTAGTTTCGTCATCTATAAAATGGGGCGAATAATAGTTCCAATTTTATAATGTAGTTATAAAGCTTGAATGAATTAGTATTTGTAAAACTCTTAGAACAGTGCTTGGGACATAACAAGACTTCCTAAATATTACTTTTTTTTTTTTTACTTTATATTTTGTAGTACCTTCAAAGTTATAAGATAATTACAAAAATAATACAAACCCCATAGAGAACTACCCCTACTTCCCAGATACCCATATCCACCAATTTTGACATTATTCCACATAGGCCATATCATTCTATCTGTGTATCTATGTCTCTGCTTTTCTATCTATTTATCAATCCTTTTTTCTGAACACTTGAGTGTAGGTTGTATATATCATGCCCTTTGAACACTTAATACTGCCATGTACATTTCTTAAGAACAAGGAAATTCACCTATGTAACCACCTTAAGTACAGTTCTCATATCAAGAAATTTAACATTAATAAAGAGCTATAGCCTATATTTCAGTTTTTTGGTATGTCCCAATAATGTCCATTTGAACCTTTTCTCCTCCTTTGTGAGAGTCCCTCCAGGATCATGTATTGCATTTGTCATTATCTCTTTTGTGCTGTTTTTTTTTTTAATTGTGGAAACATGCACAACATAAATTTTGTCACTTCAGTTCTTCGTAAGCATACCATTCTTGGGATTAATCACATTCACAATATTGTGGTATACTCACAACCTTCCATTACTAGATAGTTTTGCTGTATATAAAATTTTTGGTTGGCATTTTTTTGCTTTCAATGCATTATATATGTCATCCTACTGCTTCCTTGCCACCACGGTTTCTGATGAGGAATGTGCGTTTGATCTTATTGAGTCGCCCTTGTACATAACATATTGCTTCTCTTTTGGGGTTTTCAGGTTTTCTTTTATCTTTGGCATTTGACAGTTTAATTATAATATGCTGTGGTGTGGGCTGTATGGGTTTATTCTGTTTGGAGTTCATTGAGCATCTTGAAAGTGTATGTTCCTTTCTTTCATTCAATTTAGGAAGTTGTCAACCATTATTTCTTTGAATATTCTTTGTCCCTTTCTTCTCTTTCTGAGACTCCCACATGCATATATTGGTTCGCTTGATGGTATCCCACAGGTTTCTCAGGCTCTGTTCACTTTTCTTTATTCTTTCTGCTCCTCAAGCTGAATTATTTCAATTTTTTAAATCTTCTGATTCACTGATTCTTCTACCAGCTCCAATCTCTAGGGAATTATGAGTTTTTACTATTGTGATCTTCAGCTCTGTTTGGTTCCTTTTCATAATTTCTGTCTCTCTATTGATATTCTCTTTTCTTTTAATGCAATTTTATTGATATATATTATATATTCACATACCACATAATCATTCAAAGTGTACAATCAGTGGTTTACATATCATCATATAGCTGTGCATTCATCATTGCAACTGATTTTTGAACATTTTCATTACTCCAAAGAAAAGCAAAAATAAGAATAAAATTAAAAATAAAAGTAAAAAAGAACACCCAAAACATCCCATCCCCCCTATTGTTCATTTATTTTTGTCTTTATTTTCTTACTCATCTGTCCTTACACTGGATAAAGGGAGTATCAGTTACAAGGTTTTCACAATCATACAGCCACATCTTATTGATATTCTCTTTATGTCTATCTTTCATTTCCTGATTACCTTTTTTTGTCCATGTTTTCCTTTAACTCCTCAAGCATATTTAGAACTATTCTTTATTATTTATTTTTTAATTGATATATAGTCACATATCATGTAATCATCCAAAGTGTACAATCAATGGTTCACAATATCATCATATAGCTGTGCATTTAGCATCACAATCGACTTTTTCTTTTTTAATTTCTCTTTTTTTGTGAAAAATAACATATATACAAAAAAGCAACACATTTGAAAGCACATTGCAACAATTAGTTATAGAACAGATTTCAGAGTTTGGTATGGGATACAATGCTACAGTTTTAGATTTTTACTTCTAGCTGCTCTAAGATACTGGCTGCTCTAAGATACTGGAAACTAAAAGAAATATCAATATAATGACTCAGTAATCGTACTCATTTGTTAAACCCTACCTTCTCTGTGTAACTCCACCATCATCTTTGATCTTTCTCCCACTCTTTAGGGGTGTTTGGGCTATACCCATTCTAACTTTTTCATGTTGGAAGGGGCTGATGATAATATGGGATACAGGGATGGAGCTAGATGATGTTCTGGAGAGGCTGGCCCCTCTGCATTTCAGGACTTATCTGGTCCAGGGACCCATCTGGAGGTTAAGTTTCTGAAAAGTTACCCTAGTGCATGGAACCTTTGTAAAATCATTCTTTGGGACTGGCTGGAATGGTTTTGGTTGGGGTTTGGCAAGTTATGGTAGGTAGCAATGTCTAAGCTTGCATGAGAGTGGCCTCCAGAGTAGCCTCTCAACTCTATTTGAACTCTCTCAGCCACTGATACCTTATTTGTTACATTTTTCCCCCCTTTTGGTCAGGATGGCATTGCTGATCCCAAGGTGCCAGGTTCAGGCTCATCCCTGGGAGTCATCTCCCATGCCTCCAGGGAGACTTTCACGCTGGATGTCATGTCCCACGTAGGGAGGAGGGCAGTGGTTTCACTTGCAAAGTTGGGCTTAGAAAGAAAGAGGCCACATCTGAGCAACAGAAGAGGTTCTCTGGAAGCAATTCCTAAGCACACCTATGAGTAGACTAAGCTTCTCCACTATGTATATAAGCTGTAACTATTTTTTTTAGAGGTTTTGTCAGGGTTGTCCCAGGTTTGGTCCTCCTCATTGATAGTTTCTAGGGCTTTAATATTTTCTTTTGCCTAGGCGTCACTTCCTTTGTATGGTTTATGATCTTTTGTTGAAGCCTGAACATTTTATTGTATTGGCTCTGGAATTTTGACTCTGAGGCATCTATTCCTTCAACTTGTATCCAGTTAGTGTTATTTCAGAGCTTTCCTTGAATTTGAGGTGCTAACCTAGAAATAGAAGGTAAAAATAAAACATCTTTCCATGTCTTTGCAGATTGACCTATGGTAGTGCCCTTCTTGAGGGCTTAGCTATACAATGAGTTTAGAGTTTAGAGAATAGCTCCAGACCCAAACATAGGGGCCTCCCTCATCCTTTCTGTGCACCTATCTTATCTTGGGCCTTGGCATGTGGCCCTAGGAATTCCCTTGTTTACATGGCTCTGAATATCCCCCTCTTTCCTAGAAAACAATTTCCTCGTGGTCCTGGGCACTGCACTGTATGTTCTACAGTCAGCAGGCCCTTACCCAAGGCAGCACTTGATTGCTCTCCCCCAGTGTGCTGTAGGGGAGCTCTGGGAACTGCCTTCTACATGCAGGGCAAGTTGCAAGTCCCTCAGGCCACCACCAGAAAGATTGGGCCAGACACACGTTCCCTGTATGTGCACAAAGGTTACTCTGCTCCCTTCAGAAGTGGAGCCAGGAACCTGCACTGTGGCACAGGCTGGCTCCATGCCAAGCTGGTGAGGGGAAGGGCTGGCCAGATTGACACAAGATCCTATTGTTTTTAAGAAGGCTTTTTTTTTTATTTAGTGCTCCCCCTATAACCGCAATCCTTTAACAGTTTTCTGAGCTTTGAGAAAGATGTGTCTGCCAGTTTTTGCTGGTGGTTCAAAGCATGTGGGTGGACGGAAACTTCTCATTCCAACGTCTTGATCAGGGTGGGAGTCCAATATTAATTTTTATTCTGGGCAGATCATCTGCAGATGGCAGTTCTGTCTTGTACGTGCCTCTGAGAACAGGGGCCAGTGTCTCTCTAGGCCACATTCCTAGAAGTGGGATTTCTGGATCAAAGGATATGACTACTGTTTTGATTGATCCTGCCTAGCTGGGGCTAGGGCTTTGAAGCGCAGGACAGGAACAGCAGGCCCAATGGGCGGAGGGCTTAAGGGAAGGCATTAGTGGTGGTGGCAGTGACAGAGCCAGCTGGAAGGGACATGCCCACTCCCTTCCTGGCCCTGCTGACTCCTCTCCTAATCCTTCTAGGGATCCAGCCTCCAACACCGCTCCCCTAGAGCCTGAGCAACTCAGAGTTTTTGAGACCCTGGAGGAGATCACAGGTGGGCTCTGCCTCTGGGTCCTGCATCCAGCAGCCTGCCCTTGAGGTGGGGCTGGGGTTCCTCGCCTTGGTCCCCACACACCCTCAGCCTTACCCTGTGCCGGCAGGTTACCTGTACATCTCAGCCTGGCCAGACAGCCTGCCTGACCTCAGTGTCTTCCAGAATCTGCGAGTAATCCGGGGACGCGTTCTGCATGAGTGAGAGCCAGGGGAGAGGGGAACTGGGGCGAGGCTTCCCAGGGAGGTCTTGAGAAACTCTGGGCATGGGTGGGAACCCCTGCTCCCCAAGAGCACTAGGGGTTTCCTTTCCATGGGAGTTTGCCAAGTATGCTGGGGGCGGGAGGACGGCGAGCCGGGAAGAGGTGGGCAGTAAGGTGTCCACCCACAACTGAGCGTCCCCTCCTACCACAGCGGTGCCTATTCACTGACCCTGCAAGGACTGGGCATCAGCTGGCTGGGGCTGCGCTCGCTGCGGGAATTGGGCAGCGGGCTGGCCCTCGTCCACCGCAATGCCCACCTGTGCTTCGTACACACGGTGCCCTGGGACCAGCTCTTCCGGAACTCCCACCAGGCCCTGCTTCACAGCGCCAACCGGCCAGAGGACGAGTGCGGTAAGACGGAGCCCGGTGCTGCATGCAGGAGTGCCTTCGGGTCCCTGGCAGCAGCTTTCTGGGACTTGTGCAGGCTCCGCCCACCCCTGGTGCTCTGTTCTTGACTCATCCATGGCTGCCTTGGCCTCTTGGCATGGCTTCTTGCTGGGCCCCACCACACTACCTTCACGTCTGCTCTGTCCCTTCCCTCTCTGTTTTTGGAGCCTCTCCCTGCATTGCCCGGCACCTGTCCCCACCCCTCTAGTGCTGAGCCACACCCACAGCCCCAACCCCCCCCCACTTGGGGCCTCTCCTAAGCACCTCCTCTGGCCCCTTCCTTCTCACTGCAGTGGGCAAGGACCTGACCTGCTACTCGCTGTGCGCCCATGGGCACTGCTGGGGTCCAGGGCCCACCCAGTGTGTCAACTGCAGCCAGTTCCTGCGGGGCCAGGAGTGTGTGGAGGAATGCCGAGTACTGCAGGGGTACGTGGGGCGGAGGAAGGGGGCGGCTGGAGGGGGCACAGCGGGTCCTCCCAGAGCCGCTCACCACCCGGCCCCTCTCCCAGGCTCCCCCGGGAGTACGTGAAGGACAGGCACTGTCTGCCTTGCCACCCTGAGTGTCAGCCCCAGAATGGCTCGGTGACCTGCTTTGGCTCGGTGAGGTGCTGGTGGGCTCAGGGCAAGGAGGGAAGCAAGGTGGGCATGCAGGTTATGGGATGGCAGGTTGGTGAAAAGCTGCGGGCTGTGCAGGGTTTGGTACAACATTCCCGGAGAGGCCCCAAGCTCAACCTGAAAAGCGGGTGGGTGGAAGGAACAGCATGTTGGGGTGCTGGGAGTGCAAGTTCGTGTGATGGACCCTGGAGCCCTTCAGACTGTGAAGGGGTCCCTAGGGGGCCTGTGTGCTTGGCCCTGGGTCTGCTAAGGAAGGAGGTAATGAGGCGAGCTCCCTGGATTCAAACCCAGGCTATGCTTCCAACCTCAGTTTTCTCATTCGTAAAATGAACATTAGTACCTACCTCACTGGGGTGTGGTAATAAGTAAATGAAATAGGGTTTGGCCCAATGCCTGAGCACTGGAAAGACTTGCTAAATGTTCGTTATTGTTGTCACTTGCTGTCAGGCCTGAGGTGACCCCTGCGCCCTCTCTGTGCCTCCAGTTCTTCTCCTGAAACCCCTCTGATCCACCCAGGTTTTGAAGGAGGGCAGTTGAGGGAGGGTTGATGGAGACTGGGTGAAAGCCGTGATGACGGACCTGGTGGGTCTGTCCCGGGGGCATATTGAAAGTGCTCTTGAGAGGCCGTGATCAGCGCAAAGGGGAGCCAGGGGCCTGGTCCTGCTGCCCTGAGGCCGTCAGTGCCAGCCCCCTCCAACCCTTCTCCCCTCCCAGGATGCCGACCAGTGTGTGGCCTGTGCCCACTTCAAGGACCCTCCCCTGTGCGTGGCTCGCTGCCCCAGCGGTGTGAAACCTGACCTCTCCTTCATGCCCATCTGGAAATTCCCAGATGAGGAGGGCACGTGCCAACCATGCCCCATCAACTGCACCCACTCGTGAGTCTGAGGGCCTGGATTCCAGGAAGGAGGGTCACGCTGGGGCTCTTCTTCTAAAAGGGGACAGCTTTGCTTACCCAGAGACTCTTAACTTTTCATATTGTTCACAAAAGGAACCCAGGTTAAAAAACTTAAATGAAAACATTATGAAACTATATAACGTAGTAAAAGTACATGAGAGTTGCTAGCAGTCCTGTCCCCACTGTTAATAATTTGAAATATTTTTCCTCCAGTGGTTTTATCTGTGCACATTCTAACATATATTGATTTTCACCAAAATGGGATCATGGATCATATATATTGTTCGCAAATTGCTTTTTTTCCCCCCACCAGGCAGTATCTTGTAATGCTTTTCCATGTCTAACATTGTGATCTACATTATTCTTTTTACTTTTCTCATTTATTTATTTGTTTATTTTTGCATGGGCATGTACTGGGAATCAAATCCGGGTCTCTGGCATCACAGGCGAGAACTCTGCCTGCTGAGCCACCGTGGCCGGTCCATTTTTCTCGTTTATTTTTGGCTGCACAAAATGCATGAATATACCCTTGTTATAAAATGTCGCAAAGCACACATGACTCTCACTCCACTCTGCTGCCCACCCACTCCCTCCTCCTCCCTGAAGAGACCCTCCAGACTCACTTTGGTGTGTGTCTTTCCACGCTTTCACGTATGTGTGCATTCACATATGCATATGCTACAGGAATGTTAGCTTGAGCCATTTTATATGGCTCTCTTTATAGATCAAAAATAGCCAAAAAGCAGCAGTTAGAGTTTATCCTTATAATCACTTTTTTGAGTGTGTTTTTTAATGTAAATGGAATCAAACTCTATATGTTGCTCTGCTCTTGCCTTTTTTTCTTAAACATCTTGGAAGTCCTTTCTCATGAGTGCTCAGAGATCTACCTCCTTTTTAAACCACTCAATCTGTAGTATGAATATAGTACAATGTATTTAACTGCATCCTCTACCTCAGTCTCTTTTTACGTTCTCGGGAAAGTTTATTGCAGTTGCGTTCTGGGTACAAGTGGATGTCCCCTAGTGTGCAGGTGCTTCCATTTTTAGGGTCTGTATGGAAGGGGGGATCTGCTGGGTCATAGACATTTTTAATAGGCATCACTATGCTGTCCTTTGCCGAGCTTGTGTCAGTTTATGCAGGGATTCTTTTATGGAGGGAATAGCTGAACTTGTGGATCTAATGTTTTTCTGGGCATTCCCCTTTCCTCTCCAGCCCAGGGCTGTGAGGGAAGCAGGGATGTGGGTTCACAGGTTGGAGAAGGAATCCCTTTGTGGGGTAAAAAGAGCACTGGTGACTTTCCACCCAATTTCTGCCTTTGTTAAATGGGCATGATACCCCAGTACACACCCACTGCCGGGGCTGGAGTGAGCCCAGGAGGGTGGTTCCCAAGGTTGTGACGGGACTCTCTCCCCTACAGCTGTGTGGACCTGGATGACAAGGGCTGTCCCGCTGAGCAGAGAGCCAGGTCAGCCGGGTCCCCAGAATGCCACACCACCCGCTGCCCCTCCCCACTGGCTCCTGGGTGGTCACTGCTGCAGGGAGGGTTCTCCTGACATGACACATGTCCCTTCCCAGCCGACTCTTCCTCTGTTGATCCTCCTTTCAATTTTCTTCATCAAGTGGACCGGGGACCTGCTCAGGATGCTTGGGGTAGGGAGAGGCAGGAAAAGATAGCTAAGAGGCCAAGTACCTTCCTGTCCTCAGGTGTCATGAGGGATTATCCACGGTGTGTTTGCTCAAAAGTTCTGGGGGCAGTGGCCTGTTGAGGAAGCCTAGAGAAGGGATGGGGCGAACTCTGGGTGAAATTGGGGCTAGATCTGGAGGGCAGGAGCCCTGACCACCAGGGCATGGAGTTGGACTTGATTATCTGGCCCGTGGGGAGCTTGGGAAAGGGCTTTAGGGGGAAAGAGATTAGAGCCTGTCTTGGGCAAATGTTTGTTCACAAAATGAGCAGTCACTAGGTGTTTGCCACATGCCAAGTCGTCTGGGCACCCAGCAAGAATGACAAAGATGCGGGATGAGCCAGGCTTCAGAGACCCCATGAAGTGGCGTTCCAGGTAGAAGGAACAGCATGTGTGAAGGCTGGGAAGCATGGGGAATCCTGGTCTACGGGGGCACATATGGCCCGAACATCAGAATCATAGGGTGCACGAAATGACCCAGTCACAATTCTGGGGATGGGGCTGCACATATGAACAAGCTCCCTGGTGGTTTTTATGCCACAATGTTGGAGTAGCATGAGCTTGAGCCACTGACCAGAGCACAGAGTGTTTGGAGATGTGGATGGAGAGGGCTTTGAGTGCCCAGCAAGGTGTTTGGATTTTATGCTGGAGGCAGTTGGAGCCAAGGCAGGTTTCAGAGTAGGGGAAGAGAGGGTCAGAGTCCACAGGCCACCCTTCCGACTTCCCTGAGATCTGATGGCCTTCGTGTCCCTCCATGGAGCCCCTTCATCCTGCCCCGGCCTGGCCTCCCATCCCTGCCTCGCTCCCGCCCGCAGCCCCGTGACGTCCATCATAGCCGCGGTGGTGGGCATTCTGCTGGTGCTGGTCATGGGGCTGGTCCTCGGCGTCCTGCTCAAGCGGCGGCGGCAGAAGATCCGGAAGTACACAATGCGGAGGCTGCTGCAGGAGACCGAGGTGAGGTGGCCCGAGGGCCTGGCGGCTGCCCCGGGCCCTGCAGCCGAGCTCTGGCACTGACCGCCGCCTTCCCCCCCAGCTGGTGGAACCGCTGACGCCGAGCGGGGCGCTGCCCAACCAGGCTCAGATGCGGATCCTGAAAGAGACCGAGCTGAGGAAGGTGAAGGTGCTTGGATCCGGAGCATTTGGCACAGTCTATAAGGTCAGGGACGGGCCCCGGGGTGCAGGGCCAGTGAATGGGGCGGGGTCCTGAGGGTGTGGCCGGTTGGGGGCCCCAGCCGGGAGCTGTGGGCCGAGCTGTTTGGGAGGAGCAGTTATAGAGGCCGGACCAGGGTTGGCCCCAGGGCAGGCGAAGGTGTTCCCAGCACCCGTGATGACTGGGTCCCACCACTCATATCCTCCTTTGGTCCCCAGGGCATCTGGATCCCGGATGGAGAGAATGTGAAAATCCCAGTGGCTATCAAAGTGTTGAGGGAAAACACATCACCCAAAGCCAACAAAGAAATCCTGGATGTAAGCCCCTCTGCCCTCTCCAGCGGGGAGTACAGGAGGAACCCCATAGCTGCAGATCTCTCTTCACTGGCATTTGGGGAGCCACTCTGACTCCCCCAAACCTCGACTCTTAACCTTTCAGGTCTGGGAGCCATGGTTCTGGCTTGTGATGGATGGGCTGGATGGGGTGGGGTGGTCCCCCATCCCTCTCAGTGCGTACTCTTGCCCCCAGGAGGCATACGTGATGGCTGGTGTGGGCTCTCCATATGTGTCCCGCCTACTGGGCATCTGTCTGACGTCCACTGTGCAGCTGGTGACACAACTTATGCCCTATGGCTGCCTCTTAGACCACGTCCGCGAACACCGTGGGCGCCTGGGCTCCCAGGACTTGCTGAACTGGTGTGTGCAAATTGCCAAGGTATGCACATTGGGGTCCTGGGAGCAAGATCCTATCTGCACGCAGGGCTGGGAGGTCTCCTGGGGGCGGGGCCAGGCTGTCGTCCTAGCCGAAGGCCCACAGGGATCCCTCTGACCCTAGGGGATGAGCTACCTGGAGGACGTGCGGCTGGTGCACAGGGACCTAGCTGCCCGGAATGTGTTGGTCAAGAGCCCCAACCACGTCAAGATTACGGATTTTGGGCTGGCTCGGCTGCTGGACATTGACGAGACTGAATACCATGCAGATGGAGGCAAGGTTAGAGGCAGGAGCAGAGTGATGCGGGGCAGAGTGAGGTTTGGCCCCTGGGAGAACTCTGAAAATGGCCACCTCCCCACCATGTCCATCTCAAGGATTTCCCCCTTTGATTCCCCAGGTGCCCATCAAGTGGATGGCGCTGGAGTCCATTCTCCGCCGGCGGTTCACCCACCAGAGTGATGTGTGGAGCTACGGTGAGTGGAGGGGGAAAGGGGTGAGGGGAAGGAGAGGTTGAGGAACCATGGCCTTGGGGGGAGGCTGGCAGAAGGATGAGAGCCGGGATGGGGAAGAGTTCATGGGGACACCTCAGCATGTATGTGGGAAGGAAGGAAGAGGCTGCCTGTGCCCCACCCTTCTGGGTCTGTGCCCTTCCCAAGAATTTGGGGGAGACTGAGTAGATCCACCCCCAGCCCCCATGCCAGACTGCTGAGCAGAGCCTCTGGGACTCAGTACCTGTCTCTGCCCCAGGTGTGACTGTGTGGGAGCTGATGACTTTTGGGGCCAAACCTTACGATGGGATCCCAGCCCGGGAGATCCCTGACCTGCTGGAGAAGGGGGAGCGGCTGCCCCAGCCCCCCATCTGCACCATTGACGTCTATATGATCATGGTCAAATGTGCGTAGCTGGGCTACACGGAGGAGGGGGTGGCAGGTCCTGGGTGGAGAGGCCCACCAGGGGTGGGGGTGAGGGGGCCAAAAGCAGGAGGTATGCAGACCCAAGCTCTCTGATATGTTTAAAGGAACTTCAAGAGTCTCATCTGCCTTTCACAGTGAAGGCCAGAGGGGTGCAAGAGGAGCAGCCAGAAAGAGATATACATGCAAAATAAAAAAAGAAAACAAGTGGAGATTGCCCAGTCTGGTGCCTCGCTCCCTGCTGCCCCTGCCACACATGCACTTTGAGTTGTTTGGGGCAGGCTTAAAGCTGGGGGGAGGCTGGACCAGGGCCTGGGGTGCTGAGTTTCTTCCCGCTCGCAGGTTGGATGATTGACTCTGAATGTCGGCCACGGTTCCGGGAGTTGGTGTCTGAATTCTCCCGCATGGCCAGGGACCCCCAGCGCTTTGTGGTCATCCAGGTACTGGGCCTTTCCGCCCCCTCCCTGCCGTGATAACAGCATTCTCCCCCAGAGAGGGGGCATGTGGAAGGGTGAGGACTCCAAGTCTTGCCCTGCCCTGACTTTTGTCCTCCCCAAGCTTTCTGCATTGGGCTGTGGAGGTGCTGCCACCCTCTGTTCCCTGTTCCCTCCTCCCCAGAATGAGGACTTGGGCCCGGCCAGCCCCTTGGACAGCACCTTCTACCGCTCACTGCTGGAGGATGATGATATGGGGGACCTGGTGGATGCCGAGGAGTACCTGGTGCCCCAGCAGGGCTTCTTCTGCCCAGATCCTGCCCCGGGAGCTGGGGGCACAGCCCATCGCAGGCACCGCAGCTCGTCCAGCAGGGTCAGTGACCTCGGGCACCGGGAGCGGGTGTGTGTGGTTTCCTCCCCCCATCCCTGTGGACTTGGGTCTCTTCTTCCCAATGTGGCCCCAACTTCATCGTCTCTCGTGGAGACCCCATTACTCCTAAGGAGGATACTACTGCCTTCCAATCCCGGTGCCTGTCCTGTGAACCCATGCGCTCCACAATGACTGTATCATACCCCAGGGTGCCCGCAGTTTATCTCCTGTGACCGTCATCTCCCATGGAAAGTCCCCAACCCAGATCCATGAGTGCCCTCCATTATGACCTTCTCCCTTGTCCTCAGAGTGGTGGTGGTGAGATGACCCTGGGGCTGGAGCCCTCCGAGGAGGAACCCCCCAAGTCTCCAATGGCACCCTCAGAAGGGGCTGGCTCCGATGTGTTTGATGGTGACCTGGGAATGGGAGCAGCCAAGGGGCTGCAGAGCCTCCCCCATGACCCCAGCTCGCCACAGCGATACAGCGAGGATCCCACAGTACCTCTGCCCCCCGAGATTGATGGCTACGTTGCCCCCCTGACCTGCTGCCCCCAGCCGGGTATGGAACGAGCTGAGAAACTGGGAGGTAGGGAGGGGGCAGCCAGGTCTTCCATGCCTTCAGCTCACTGTCCACTGGGAGGGGCGGCGGCAGTGGCAGGGACACCTGAGTTCCTTCCCCTGACAATTCCCTTCTCTTACCCTTTCAGAATACGTGAACCAGCCAGAGGTTCGGCCACAGCCTCCCTCACCCCTGGAGGGCCCTCTGCCTCTTTCCCATCCTGCCAGTGCCACCCTGGAAAGGCCCAAGACTCTCTCCCCCAAGACTCTTTCCCCTGGGAAGAATGGGGTTGTTAAAGACGTTTTTGCCTTTGGGGGTGCTGTGGAGAACCCCGAGTACCTGGCACCCCGGGGTGGAGCTCCTCCACCTCACCTTCCCCTTGCCTTCAGCCCAGCCTTTGACAACCTCTATTACTGGGACCAGAACCCATCTGAGCAGAACTCACCACCTACTACCTTTGAAGGGACCCCGACAGCAGAGAATCCCGAGTACCTGGGCTTGGACGTGCCTGTGTGAGCCAGAAAGCCAAGCTTGCCAAGGCCCTGCTGGGCCCTCAGGGAGTGGGAGGGCTTGACTTCAGGAGAGGAGAGGACCTCTGACCATCCAGAGGAGCATGCCATGCCAAGGACCTGTTCTAAGGAACCTTTCTTCCTACCAGCATTCCCAGGGGGCTGGGAGGGGCCCGGCCTGGTTGGAAGAAGGGGGAGCACCGGGGAGTCTTGAGTGCTTCTTCTGGAGCCCTGCCCTACCAGATTGTAGGGTCCAATGGGTGCCACAGACACAGTCTCTTCAACCTGGCCTTCTTCCAGATCCCTGGTCCCGAAAGACTTGGGAACGCTGGGCCTAGGAGGGGAAGAGGCCCTGGGGAGTTTCTGAGAACATGAGCAATCCAATCAGAAACAGTGCCCCTGAGATGCAGCTCTGCCCCGAGGAGCTTGTACAGAGTGCCTTCTTGTTTGTTTTTACTTATTTTTTGTTTTGTTTTTTAAAGATGAAATAAGGACGTGGGGGGAGAGATGATATGTGGAAGGGGTTCTGTGGGGTTGGGGAAAGGGATGTCTCCCTACTCCAAACCTACCTTTTCCATTTGCAAATATATTTTGGAAAACACCTGGGTCCCAGCTTATGTGTGGGAGTGGCTCTGTGCCATCCCTAACTGCTCCCTTCCTTAACCTACACTCAACTCTTCTCTTGGAGCGGGTGGCTTGGAATCTCCAGAAAGCTTGACTAAGGGGACTGATTTTCAGTTCCCTGGCTTGGGGGGAAGGGAGGCATTTAGGAAACTGGGAATTTCACAACCAAATCATTCTTGCTTAGAACTAATTCCTAAAGCCACCCACCAGAGTGGGGCAATTTCCTCCCTCTGGGTAAAGAGGGTGGGGGATGGGGGAGAGAAGAGGCAGTGTCTACTTTGTGACCCATTTTCCCAGCCTTGGCTGTCAGAGGAACCCACAGAACTAAGGAACTAGCTAGAAAAAGCCTACCTACCCAGCATAGCCACCCTGCTGGTACAGGTGCCCCCTGTACCACACATCTCTGTGCTGGACATAAAACACATACTAGTTGGCACAGTGTTTGTAGTGCCCTTTATTGCCAATAGTTGACACTGCCCAGAACTGAAGAATAAATTAAAACTACAGTGGCATCTGACAGTATTGTCAAGCTGAGGAAGAAACTAGGCTTCTGTGGGCACTGCTTATGAGTAGGGAATATAAGGGGTCTGTGGAAATGTCCATGGGGAGGATCTCCTGTCCCCAAGACCACAGAAGCTTCTATTCCCCTCCCCTCCCTTGCATCCCAAGGGGCAAAATGGAAGTCGGGTCTGTTGCTTTCAGGAGCTCAGTGACGGAAAAGAGGCAGAGGAGGAGCCCCAACAGAACCAAAGGGGATACCAAGGCTTGGTCCCCAGAACAGAGTAGGAACCCAGGAACGTGTGCAGTCACAGGATGACGCAGGGAGGACGGCTGTTGGTGATCTTTTCTAGAGGTTCTCCATTACTAGCTCTTCGGATGGCCTCAATAAGCTAGAGAGCAGAGATGGGAATGGTGTGAGACACTGTAGGGACAGTGACCCAGGGGTTCTCCCAACACTGCAAATACTCACGTCTTTCTCATAAGGAAAGCCCCCGTTCTCTAGCTTGGAGAACACCAGCTGTCCATTGATCTCGATCTCAAAGGCCCCTGGTATTAAATGGATGAATGAATGGTATGCGGGGAGCAGAGGCAGATATCAAAGAAGGCTCTCTAAATGGATCCTCCATGCCCCCCATTGGCCCCATTAGAGACTCATTTATAGCCCCTTCCACCAATGTTGAGCCCATGTTAAAGGGACCTAGGGAAGATCCACCTGTGTCCCTCTGAAGTCTTCAACACCCGGTGGTGTTCTCTCTCCCCAAAAAACTACACTTTGGCAGTCTCACCGGTTTTTCCCTACAGGACTCATCTGTCTCCCCCACCCCCACTTAGGCCATTTTACATTTTACTGCTGGACACTATTATAAACCAGACAATGTCAGAGCTAGAAAGTGGTAGCGCTGGGATTTGGAACGCAGAATGACTCAGCAGGTGTTCTAAGGGCCTTACCTGTGCCCCCCAAGCGTGACTCGATCTCGATGCCAGGATACTGCTCCTTCACGGCGCTCGCCAGCTCCAGGTAGGTCGCCTCGAAACCGCAGGGTTCACTGGGGAGAAGGGATCTGGGGTCGGCTGGGGCTTCGGGTGTGGGGCTTCCCGTGAACCCATTCCTGTCGGGCCTGGGGCCCCCACCGGCCAGGGACGCTCACCAGTACTCTACCACGATGCGGACCCCACTTCCCGGTTCCACCTCCCCGGAAGGGGGCGCCACGGATATTGGCCCCAGCTCCCCACTCATCGCTGCCCGCTCTGCTCGGGCCGCGGCTTCCGGGTGTGACGCGGCGGCGCGGGCACGTGACGGGGCGGGGCTGCGGGGCCGCCGGGCCGGAGACCAGCGCTGCATCCGGGCGCCCCCTGCAGGTTGCAGCCGCTGTTACGTAATGACTCTCGCCCCAGTTCGCGGGCTCGCGTCCGAAGCTCCGGGCTCCCGGCCCGGGTTCTCAGAGGGCCGGACTTGCCCCAAACCCGAGCAAAAATCTTAAGACTGAAAATCCCTTTCAGTTTACAAAAAGGAGCAGGAAGCGGTAGGGCGAGCAGCCCAGGGTCTTGGGGATGGGTTGGATATGCCTGATGGTATGTGAAAGTTACCATTGCTCTCACTTTCTGATGGCGTTTTTCAGCCGCTCCAGAATTACCTAGCCAGGTACCTCTGACTCGGAAGCTCTAAACTGCCTCTCTTCCCTGCACATGGGAACCTCAGGCTTTGGGGCACCCGTTCCTCGGGCGATGCTTCCATCATATGTGCCCAGTTCTGGCAGACTTCCATCTCATCCCAGCCTCTCAGTACAGGCTGGGATCATTATTTCCATTTTACAACTCTGGAAACAAGCTGCCTAAGTCCTCGCTGCTTATGGAGTACCAACTCAATATCTTAACAGATCTCCCCTCTCTAGCATTCCTTCAACCCATTCATTTTTAGCAATTCAGTGATTTAAAGAGTTATGCAACCATCACACGATCCAGTTTTAGAACATTTCCATCAGCTGGGAAAGATCCCTCCTGCCTGTTTGCAGTTAATCCATGTACCCAACTCCATTCTTACCTGGACATTTCATATAAACGGATCACACAGTATATGGTCTTTTGCTTCTGGCTTCTTTTATTCAGCATGGCTTTGAGATTCATCCATGCTGTAGCATGTATCAATAGTTATTCCTTATCATCACCGAGGAGTATTGCATTTGTTTATCCTTTCGCCAGTTGATGAATATTTGGGTTTCCCGTTTTGGCTAATTTTGAATAATGCTGCTATAAATATTCGTTATGTCTTTGTATGGACATAAATTTCCATTTCTCTTGGAGAAATTCCTAGGAGTGGAATTGCTGGGTTAAAAGGTAAGTTTATGTTTAATTTTTTTTTTCTTGTATGCTGTGTGGTGGGGTCACATTCCATTCTTTTTCCATGTGAGTATCCTGTTACGACAGCATCATTTGTTGATTTTTTTTTTTGGGGGGGCGGGAGTACAAGGGTAAAAGGGCTGGGAATTGAACCCCTGTCTCCCGCATGGCAGACGAGAATTCCACCACTGAACTACCCTTGCACCGTGTATGTTTAATTTTTAAAGAAAATGCCAAACTGCTTTTCCAGTGGCTGTACCATTTTACATTCCAGCTAGCAAGGAATGAGGATTCCAGTTTCTCCACATCCTTGTTGACACTTGTTATTGCCTGTTTTTGATTAGCTGTCTTGGTGGGTGTGAGGTAGTATCTCACTGTGGTTTTAATTTCCATTTCCCTGATGACTAATAATGTTGAGCACCTTTTCATGTGCTTATTTAGCTATTTGTACATCTTTGGAGAAATGCCTGTTCAAGTCTTTTGCCCATTTTTAATTGCATTATTTGTCTTTTTATTACTGAGTTTAAGAGTTCTGTGTGTTTTAGATACAAGTACTTTATCAGATATATATGATTTGCAAATAGTTTCTTCCATTAAGTGGGTTGTCTTTTCACTTTCTTGATGGTATTATTTGTAGCACAAAAGTTTTTCATTTTGACGAGATGCAACTTATCTATTTTTTTTCTTTTGTAGCTTGTTCTTTGCTGTATCTAAGAGCTCTGTCTAACTCAAGGTCCTGACAATTTCTCTCCTGTAGTTTCTTCTAGGAGTTTTATAGCTTTAGCTCTTATATTTAGGTCTATGGCCTTTTCTTTTTTCTTTTTTTTTTTATAAAAATGGAGGTTTGTGTTTTATTCATGTCCTGTCATCCTTCTTCCTGACTCCAGGGGTGAGGTAGGACGGTTGAGATGGGGGGAAGGGGAGAGAGGCAGGAGGGGGCAGACTACAGCTGCCCTTTGTGGCCATATTCCAGTGTGGTGACAATGATGTGAATTACAGCTCCATACTTCCAGCCCAGGTCTCCACATCTCTGTTTCTTGAAGTACCTGGTTGACATTCTCCACCATCGCAGTCCAGTGGCCTGTCTGCTTGGCATATTGGCAGCCTGGACTGGTCTTCGCCTGGTGGTCTTCAGCCTCTGGTCCATGGAGGACTCGGCCACCCCCACACAAGGTGATCCACCAAAGCTTGTCAGGCAGGTCGTTGCAGTAATGGCCTCTCCCTTCCTCTTGTCCTATAGTTCCTTGCGTTCATTCAGCTTGGCCTGGCACTCTTTCCGCAGACGGGGCCACCTGGGTGCTGGGCATACCAGGACCACCCCGTTTCCAGGAGCTGGAACCTGCACTTTGCTCCAGTGGGGCCTGTCTCACATGACTGCAGTCTCTGTGCTCTATTCTGAGATACTTTGTGTGCATGGTGTGAGGTGAGGATCTAAATTCATCTTAAAGCATATGATGTTAGATTGTCTCGGCACCATTTGTTGAAAAGACTATCATTTCCTCTATTGAATTGTCTTGACACCTTTGTAGAAAACTGATTGACTAGAAATGCTGGGGTTTATATTTGGACACTCGATTCTGTCCATGGATGTATAAATCCACTTTTTTGTTCTTGTTGCTTCTTCTTTATTATTGTTAAAGAATGCAGATACGATTTATACACAGTAAAACCCACCCTCTTGAGTGTGTGGTTCTGAGGCCTCACCAACACACACAGTTGTGCATCCACCTCCAGGACCGTGACACTGACCAGCCCCATTCCCTCCCCACAGGCCCCTGTGCCCTGCTCCCATCCCTGCCCCCCTCCCCATCCCCACACCTGCTTTCAACTCCCTTCAGAAGCCGTACACATGGGCTCCTACAGCACTCAGCCCTCTGAGCCTGGCTTGCCTCTCCACCCCATTCCTCTCTACCCAGAGTCATCTTTCCTAGATGTGAATCTGCCTGCTGCCCTGAGCCTGGCTTGCCTCTCCACCCCATTCCTCTCTACCCAGAGTCATCTTTCCTAGATGTGAATCTGCCTGCTGCCCTTTGCCTCCACTTAAGCCCAGATGGCCCCTGCAGGGCTTGGCCTCTGCCCACTGCTCCCACCAGTCTGGACGGACAGGATGAATTGCTCTTCAACCCTGTTTGCAATAACACACATTCCTGGGTCCCAGCCCCAGAGACTGACATTCAGCAGGTTGGGAGGAGACCAGAGATCTGTTTGTACACAGGCCCAGGGAGATTTAGAGGCAGGCGTTTCACAGACTCTGCTTTGAGAAACATAGCTGAGAGCAGTCCACGGCCCTTACCTTTCCCCACACCTGCCAGGTCTTACCTGTGTGGCCTCATCTCCTTCCCTTTTCCTGCACCTCCTCTCTGCCTCTCAGTATGGTCTCCCCACCTGTTGTCCCCCAGCTGCACCCCAGTCAGCTTCCCTCAGCTCAATTGTCACTTCTACAGAGAAGTCTTCCCCACTCCTGTGTTAGTCATTCTCCCAGCACAGTTGTCACCTGTCATTTCTTATTTACTGGTGTGAGCCTTGGTTAACCTCATTCTCCCAGACTGAGCTGCCTGGGGATAAGGGTGGGGTCTGTTTTTGGTGCTGATAGCATGGGGCTTATCAAATTTGGGGCGTATCAAATATCAGCTGAACGAAGGAGTGGATGCTTGAATTGTCTGTCCACTCTGCGTTTTGCACAGTATGGTGACCTTGTCTCCCTCTCCCACCTCTTTGCTTTGCCTAGTCATACTGATTTTTTTCAAGGAATGCCCAGTTTGGAGAAAGTTGAGGCTGGAGCCACTCCTCTGCTCCCCCAGGGCACACCTTATCATCCTGTGGGATTGTTTGTTCACCCAACTGTCAGCCCATCAGACTGGGAAGTCCTCAGCTGTCTGATCTCAGCGCCTCTCCCTGTCCTGTGCTTGCCTGAGTCTCAACGACCCAAAGGGGTCACTCTGCAGGGTGGCCCCTGGCGACCTGGTCAGAGCTTTCTCCATATCACCAGCTCCTCCAATCTCACACCTACAATTTTAGATAGGATCCCACCTGCCCCCTATAATTTAGAGGGGGGAAGCTAAGGGTTTGGTTAGGGTTTGATCAGAAGGGAGAACACTCTGGGTGCCCCTGAGGTCAGGGTGAAGCCTACGTGTGATGCAGCTGGAGGTGAACGGGCAGGCCATGGTGCTGGACTCCCCTCTGGCTGCCTCCTCTCCTTCTCAGTGTCCTTTGCCCGAGGAGGTGGGACCTGGAGCCCCAGACAGGCCCCCTAGCTTGGCCAATAAACAGGCCAGGTTTGGGGAGTGGCAGGGGGAATAGTGGGTCCACGGTTTCCTTTTATCTTCCAGCCCCCAGCCCTCAACCTCGCAGAGGTTGTCAGGCCTCTTGATTTTCCCTCGATGTTGTTCTGTGCCACTGTCTTCCCCGCCTCTCTTTGGGCACCTGCACCTTCCCCTGGCACCTGCTGCCAGGCTAGGAAGGGCGAAAACAATCCCAGGCGGCGTTGAGTGTCAGGGAGTCTCCGCCCCCTTCTCCTTTGCTTCCTCCTCCCAGGCCCCGCCCCCAGGCCCCGCCCCCACCTGCCCAAGATAATTTTAGCTTTCCTGGGCCTGAAGTCTGGACATACAGGGCTCCCCGCCGACTTCTACGTCCAAAGTTTGGACACCCTCCCACCACCTGTAGAGAAGCCGGAGCGGATTTGCAATCATACCCAAGTGTCCCCGGTTCCTAGACAGAGCCCGCCTTGGGACCCGGTGTCCGACTCCTCCTGCTGGGTCTCTTCTAGGTAAGGGGAACGAGATTGGTCCCAGACGACATCCCACCCCCACCCCTAGCTGCACCAGGGCCCCAGCCCGTGCCCGACGTGGGGCCAGCGGCTGGCTGGCTGGCTGCCCAGGTGTGGGGACAGGTGTGGGCTGGCTTTCCCGCTCCCCTTCCCTCTTGGCGGGGTCTGGCTAGGGCTGGGGGACGAGGGGTGGGGGGGACAGGTAGTTAAGGCCTGGCGTGTCTCCCCCTAAACCAGTGGTCCCAGCCAGGTACACCGTCATGCAGGGACCAGGTAAGGACCAGAGCAGCCACCTCACCTTGGGGGTGGAGACACCAGCCTGTTGGGGGTCCGGGTCAACCTGGAAAGCTTCTGCCTCCTGTTGTGTGGCTCCGGTGGCCTCACTGTTTTTTTTCCCTCCTGTCTCCCATCCCGCCCCTTCCTCCATCCTCCCCTACTCTCGTTTCCTGTCCTCCCAGCTCCTGGGTTTCCTCCCCACACCCCCTCACACCCTCTGGACATACCCGCTGATGGGGATGGGGAGGTAAGAGTTTGGATTCTTGCCTTTGGGAGATACCACTTTTCCCGCTGAAACTACTCCCTCCCCACACACCCTGCAAGAGAGGGATGGGTTCTGCCCCCACTACCCTCCCTCGCTCAGCCTCATTTGTCCTCAGTTTGGACAGATGTCTCCGCGGGAGCCCCCACCCCCACTCACAGGGCAGCGAAGGAAAGGTATTCTCTAAATTGCTGGGCCCCCATCTCAACTGACTGTGGCACCTGGGGGCCCAGGTCTGGGGGCCAGCTGCGGGACCCGGGGGTCTACCCGCAGCGGGCAGAAATTGGGGGGTGGGGCGGGGCAGGCCCTGGGCCCCTCCAGGCTTGGGAATAAAGTTGCCCAGGAAGGCTGGGGGGCTAAGCTGGGAGGGCCTGCTGGGTGGGACCTAGGGAGAGGGTGGGGGGCGTGAACGGTAGGCAACAGGCAGTCCCCCATTGGTGAGACTGGGGTCCGGGGCCTGAGTCTGCCTGGTGCACTGAGGACCAGGAATGCACCTGCCTGCAGGTGGGACGCCCTCCCCGCGGCCCCCGGGAGCCCCTCCCCCTCCCGGCCCGCCCGGCCTGGACTCTGCTGTCTCCTCTCCCCACAGCCGGCTGTAGGGTGGGAATGGGGGTGGGGGGGCATCTCCATAAAGGCGAGTGGCCTGTAATGATTAACTCCACAGACTGGGCCACACGAGACTTCTTCTTAAATTAAACTTTAAAAGAGCTGCCCCCTCCCCTCCAACTTTTCCCATTGGCTGTTTTCTTTCCTGAGTGAGGGTGTGGGCGGGGCCTCAGGGTCCTGGCTCCCCCCCCTCCCATTCCAGGTCACCTAGGGGTTTCCTGCCTCCTCCCCAGGGCCCTGCCTGGGCTAGCTTCCCCAAAGGGGAAGCCTCCCCCCGTCAGTGAATCCTGGGGGGGGGGGGGGAGGGCGGAGCGTGGAGTACCTGGCCAGGTGGGGCCCCCCCCACTCCCCCTGTATGCCCTCGGCGGACGCCTCTGCTCCTGCCCTGGGAAGTCACGAAGGTGGCCTTGTTTTCTGTTGGCTCTAAACACTGGGTCCTGTCACCCGCCCTTGGGGCAAGCCAGGTGGGGCAAGATTCAGGAAGTAAACCAGGAGGCTGGGCGGCCGGGCGGGAGGGTGGGACTGGAGCTGCAGGGGCAGGAGAGGCTGTTGGGGGAGCTGCGGCTTTGGAGGTACAGCGTTGAAGAGACAAACTGATTTCGGGGGTTGGTCTCTCCAAGGGACGCTTTCCTAGGGACCCAGTTTGTAAGCTCCAGATCTCTTGGGAGGAGGGGCTTCCCAGACCCCTCTGAGAGGACCCCTTTATCTCCACCCCGTCTGGGTGGTCCTGCCGGCCTCACTCCTTTCTGGCCCGGCAGGGGTGGGGGTGGGGGTCTGAAGAGTAGGTCGGAAGGAGCCTGAAGGCCTGAACCCGAGTCTTGAGCCTGCACTTTGGTCCTCTGATTTGGGACTATTCGGATTTGAATCCATGACACACCTCCCTGCCAAACACTGCCCTCCAGGTTCCTCCCGGGTGAGTGGGGAAGGACTGGGTCCGCTCCCCACCCCATGGTTGGGTAGCCCCTGCAGCCCCTCCCCGCTCCCCTCCCTGGAATGAGGTCATCTGGGCTCCATTGCCAGAGGCCAGCGGGGGCGGGGTTGGGGCATTGTGTTTTCCTGTTTCGGTACCTGATGTTTATGTTCTCACTGGGGTGTGTTTTGCACCCCCCCCCCCCCCCCGGGACTACCTCCCTGGCTGGCTCTCTCCAGGGCCTTCGCCCTGTCTGCTGGTCTCCACCTGCCCTCTTGGTGTTTTGACTTTCTCTTCTGGCCCCTGTGGTACCCCTTGGCCAGGACACACAGGAGGGGTGCGTGAGTGTGTAGGTTGGAGCCTCGTGACCTGGGGAGTGACACACACAGTTCCTTTTGGCTGGCTGAGTCCTGGGTGCTGGGGATGGGCCTCAGCAGCAGAGACCTGGTAGGGAATGCTGAGCGCTGCTCTGGGGAGGGATGGGGTGCCGCTGCAAGGCCAGCCCTGCTCCAGATGGGTCTCTGAATCCAGGCCTGGTCTTTCCTCTCTCCTTACTGGGCCAGGGGCTCCTGGGCTGGGTGGTGGCTTCAGGCCTGAGGTCAGGCCGGTTGTGGAATCCACCTGGACTGGGGGAGTCGGAGGTGGGAGGAGATGATGTCAGAGGATCCTCCACCAGGCATCCTCCTCCCTGCCCTGTGCCGCCCCCACTCCTCCCAGGATACAGTAGGTTGTGGCAGGGTGCAGGTGGGGGGGGGGGGGCAGAGGCAGAGCTGTTTGTGTTTCTCCTAAGCCAGGAAGTTGTGCAGATGAGTCAAGGTTGAATGGAGAGCCCAGGCAGTGCTGTTCCCACCCTGCCCTGACTCACCTGTCCCCCAAAGTCCCCCATGCTCTCACTTTAAGATCAGGTGTCTGCCCATCTTGGGGGCAATGCCAGGTACCCTAGGCAGCCTTTTAGGACTGGTCTGGCCAGTGTCCTGGGAGTGGACAGGGGCCTGGGAACCAGCTGGGATTGGCAAACTCTCCTGGGCAGATTCTCCCAGGACACAGCCCAGCCCAGGGGCCTGCTTGGTTCCTGCGGAGAAGGGGCCAGCACAGCCTCTACCCAGCAGTGGGCATCTTTTTCCCATCTTGACTTGCCCTGGGTGCCTGTGCAGCACCCATGGCTGGTAAGACACAGGTAAGACTGGTCTTGCCTGGGGATGTTGGAGTGTCAGAGTAGGGGGTGGACGAGACAGGCACACAGTCTTGGTGCAGAGGCCCCAGCACAGTGCTAAGAATGAGCTGACAGGCAGGATGTGGAAAACCCAGGAAGGCTGCTCGGAAGAGGTGGCACTGGGGCTTGAGAGATTTGGGCAGGAGGAGGTGCCTGGGTTGGGGTGCCAGATTTGGGGGCTGCTGGGGCAAAGTCCCTGAGGCGAGACCTTCCCCTCCCATCACAGCGAAGTCTGCCCTCCTGCCCTCCCGGTTCCAGTCGTGCCCTTCCCCACCCCCATCTCCCCTTCTGTGCATCACTCATCACTTGGGCAGGCGTTGCCACAACAGGCTCTGGCAACTGGGTCTGACAACAAAGCACTGGAAAAACCCGGGGCAGAGCCCAGCAGAGTGAGGGCCCCACGCTTGGAGGCAGAGAGGTGGCCCTTTGCACTGACACTGAGAGCCTGAGCCCCAGACAGTCTATGGGTTGTGCAGTCTTTGTTGCTGCTGCCAAGCTTGGGCAGGGGGAGGGGGCCCTCTTAGCCCTTTTTCCCTGGACAACTCAGGGCTAAAGGAAGAGCACTGAACTTGGAGTCCCAAACCAAGTTCCAGCCCCCTGACTCACCTGTAACCCAGGGCAAACATGCATCTTTCTCAGGAACTCCGAGTCCCCTTTTAAAAATTGGGGCCCGTTCTATCCTTCCCTGTGGAAAATCCAGTTAGAGGGGGAGCAGTGAGGTGCTGTGTGAACCCTGATAGCTGTGTGCAAGCAGGAGGTCTGGGTCCCCTTGGCCTCTCTCCCCAGGACAGGGACATATAAGTGCTGCATTCAGCTCCCTCTTCTCCCTCAGATGTCATGGAGCTGGATCTGTCTCTGCCTCATCTCAGCAGCTCCCCAGAAGATCTTTCCTCAGCCCCTGGGACCCCCCCTGGAACTCCCCCACCCCTTGATTCCCCTCTGCCCGGGGAGGTGAAGAAGTCCCAGCCCCTGCCTATCCCCACCAGCAGGTACAATGGGGCAGTGGGGCTGGGAGGGGCCGGGGAGGCAGGTCTACGCCAGGTAATATATAGGGGATGACAGCCGACTCTCCCCCACCCCGGCCCCCATAGGAGGCTTCGGGAGGAAGAGCTACGGGCAACCTCTCTGCCCTCCATCCCCAACCCCTTCCCTGAGCTCTGCAGTCCTCCTTCACACAGCCCCATTCTTGGGGGATCCTCCAGCACAAGGGGTCTGCTCTCCCGAGATGCCAGTCGCCCCCATGTGAGTTTTCCTGGGAAAGAAGGGAAGGCAAGAAGGGGGAGGGAGGCCCTGGGGTGGATACAGCACTACCTTGGGTGTGTGTGGATGTGTGTGGATGTGTGCGCGCGTGTGTGTTAGCACGTGGGGAAAGGGAGAGAACCATCCTTTGATTTCCCCCAGATCATTTGTAATCCCTGGGCTGCAGGTGGTCAAGGTGTACAGTGAAGACGGCACCTGCCGGTCTGTGGAGGTGGCAGCGGGCGCCACGGCTCGCCATGTGTGCGAGATGCTGGTGCAGCGAGCCCATGCCCTTAGTGATGAGAACTGGGGGCTGGTGGAGTGCCACCCCCATCTAGCACTGGGTGAGTTGGGGTGCAGAGGAGCTGCCTGGATGTGGGAGATGCCTCACATCTCAGCCTAGGCACGTGGGTCCTCTGGGGGTGGGGGTGGGGGGCCTGGCGGGTCTCCACTGACCCCTGTCCTTTGCCCTTGACCTCAGAGCGGGGCCTGGAGGACCATGAGTCCGTGGTGGAAGTGCAGGCTGCCTGGCCCGTTGGCGGAGACAGCCGCTTTGTCTTCCGGAAAAACTTCGCCAAGTATGAGTTGTTCAAGAGTTCCCCAGTAAGTGTGTGTGAAGTTCTGGGTGCTGGGACACCCCCATTTCCAGCTTGGGGACCCACGATCCCTGACCTCTGACGTCTTCCTTTCCCCAGCACTCCCTGTTCCCAGAAAAGATGGTTTCCAGTTGTCTTGATACACACACGGGCAAATCTCATGAAGAGCTCATTCAGGTGAGGGGACCCCCATTTCCCCTCACATTCATGCCCACGCCCACCCCTGCCCCAGCATCCCCCAACGCTTCCAGCCCTTAAGACCTGTGCCTCCCTCCATGAGGTGGAGAGCGCCCAGCTGCCTTCCGGGGCTGTGGATAAGCCACTTCCCTGGCTCGTGGTTCCTTCTCTGCAAAATGGGGACGATAAATGCACAGGGAGCACCTCCCCTGGTAAAGGGTCCCCTGAAGTCCTTGAGGTGGGTCCTGCCTATCCCCTCCACGCCTCTCACCCTCCGCCTGCTCTCCTCTGGCCTAAGAACTTCCTGAATGCGGGCAGCTTCCCTGAGATCCAGGGCTTCCTACAGCTGCGCGGATCAGGACGCAAGCTCTGGAAACGCTTCTTCTGCTTCCTGCGCCGGTCTGGCCTCTATTACTCCGCCAAGGGCACCTCCAAGGTGAGGGCTCTGTGCCAGCCCCAGCCCCAGCTGGGGCTTCCCACCTCTAGTCCTTCTAGAAGTCACCCACTCCCTGTCAGACCCGTGGATCACCCCTTCTGGGCCCTGAGACCCTCAGCTGCTCTGTCCTCTCCCCCGGCTGACTCCCTCTGGTTTCTTGCCCCTACCCTCCTGCCCAGCTTACCCGCATTGGGAAGGGCAGGTGTGCTGTGTGACCTCAGACGCTTCCCATCCCGTCTCTGGGCTTGAATCTTCCCCCCTGGTTTACGGGGCTGGTAATGGGGGCATTGGGTCTGCCTGCACCAAACTGGGCTCACTCATGCCGCTCAGGACCCCAGGCACTTGCAGTACGTGGCAGACGTGAACGAGTCTAATGTGTACATGGTGACCCAGGGCCGCAAGCTCTACGGGATGCCCACGGACTTCGGCTTCTGTGTCAAGGTGAAGACCCTGGCCTGGAAGGGAGTGGTTGCTGCTGTGGGTCCTGGATCCTACCTTGGGCTTCTGAGCTCCATTCTGGGCCACCCAAACTCTTCTCCCTGCGCCCTGTCCCAGCTGGAGAGCCGTTAAGTTCTGCCTTGCTCCATGGAGTTGGGGGACAGATGTCTGGTCCTAAAGATAGATCTGGGACCAGCTGCTTTCCTCTCCCTGTAGCCCAACAAGCTTCGGAATGGCCACAAGGGCCTCCGCATCTTCTGCAGTGAGGACGAGCAGAGCCGCACCTGCTGGCTGGCTGCTTTCCGCCTCTTCAAGGTGAGACCCTGCCCCTGGGATCCCTGGCATGAGGGGTGGCACAGCCCTGCTCTCTGAGCACCCCTGGTGCAAGGTCTGGAGTCCCAGCCCTGGCTTCAGGAAGTTCCCTACCCAATGGCAGAGACCCTGCCCTGCTCTTGGGAGTCACAGCCCGGCCCCAGGACTGCCTGACCTCAGGCCCTCTTTCTCTCCCCACCCCACTAGTATGGGGCACAGCTGTATAAGAATTACCAGCAGGCCCAGTCTCGCCACCTTCGCCCATCCTATTGGGGTTCCCCACCCTTGGTGAGTGTAGAGGGGGCACAGTGGGGGGGGGGGGTCCCTGGGTCCTGTCCCGGGGCCACCTCAGTCCTGTACTGACCCCCTCACCCCATCCTATCCCACCTCAGAGGAGTGTCTCGGATAATACCCTGGTGGCCATGGACTTCTCTGGCCATGCTGGGCGTGTCATTGAGAATCCCCGGGAAGCCTTGAGCGCAGCCCTGGAGGAGGCCCAGGCTTGGAGGGTGAGCGGCCTGCAGCCGTCCGCATGTCTGTGCTGGGACCCCCTCTCCCTATGGGAGGAAGAGAGGGGCAATGGGAGGGGGCCCCGGCTGGGGAAAGGGGATTTCATTCCGGAGGTGCCAGCCAGGCTCTGACTTCCCTCTGTCCCCCACACTCTGCAGAAGAAGACAAACCACCGCCTGAGTCTGCCCACCCCATGCTCAGGCACGAGCCTGAGTGCAGGTGAGGGCCCGGAGGCCTCAGGGGTTGGGGCTGCCCCGGCTTCTCCGAGCATTCCTGGGAGGGGGGGGTGGCAGACTGGGAGTGACTGTCCCCCTGCCTTCCCCCCGCCCCAGCCATCCACCGCACCCAGCCCTGGTTCCATGGACGCATTTCCCGGGAGGAGAGCCAGCAGCTCATCGGGCAGCAGGGCCTGGTGGACGGGTAAGGGACAGGACTGGGTGGGCCAATGGGCCCAGGGGCTGAGAGAGACCCCAGGTCAGGGTGGCAGCAGCGTGTCCTCTGGTGACATCGCCCCTGTTTCCCGACAGCCTGTTCCTGGTCCGGGAGAGTCAGCGGAACCCACAGGGCTTCGTCCTCTCTCTGTGTCACCTGCAGAAGGTCAAGCATTATCTCATCCTGCCGGTGAGTAATCCGTCCCTTCCACGGGGCGCCCGCGGATCCCGGCACTGGACCCCCAGGGCCCCTGGCAACTTGTCCTCCTTGTGGAGCTCCCTCCAGAGGCGCCCCCAGCCTGAACGGGAGAGGCCCAGGAGGGAGCGCCCCAAACCTCATGCCCCGCCCTGACCTTTGGCCCCCCCATGGCCGCCCCCCAGAGCGAGGAGGAGGGCCGCCTGTACTTCAGCATGGACGAGGGCCGGACCCGCTTCACGGACCTGCTGCAGCTCGTGGAGTTCCACCAGCTGAACCGCGGCATCCTGCCCTGCCTGCTGCGCCACTGCTGCACCCGCGTGGCCCTCTGAGCCCTGCCCCGGAGCCGTGGCTCAGCCCGCTTCCCCGCACCCCCTGAGCCCGCTTTCAGAGTGGGTGTGGGGGGTACAGAGGGTGGTGCCCCCACCCACTCTGGTTTACTCTCCTGGGCCTTCCCCTTCCTCAGGCAACCCATTCTCAACCCCTCTCCTCAAGGGAAGGCACTCGGGGTGTCCCTCTCCCCTCCGTAGGATTTGGGGGGCACCGCTCTGGGACTGTTTATTATGGGAGAGACAGGGCAGCCCAGGTGGGCCTATGCCCCACACTTTGTACAGACTGAGAGGCCAGTTGATCTGCTCTGTTTTATACCAGTGACAATAAAGATTATTTTTTGATACACCCATGAGTTCTGTCTGGCCGAATCCTACTAGCTGGAAGAAGGTGGGAGAGGAGGGGGCCAGTTGAGGTCTTGGGGAACGTGTCAGATGGATTGAGGTCTCAGACCAGCTGTCCTGTATGTTTCTTGAGGGTCATCTGAGCGTCTCCATGGGCAGCTATGGAGCCTGACATGTGGCAGGTACCCAAGAATTGCTTGTTACGTGAATGAATGGACAAGGGACTGTCATCTGGGTGAGATTTCCTGACAGGGCCTGAAGCCAGAGAGGTAATCCTGTCAGTGCCTGGTAGATGGAGGGAGTCAGCCCTACCCTCAGCCAGTCCCGGACTAGCTGGTGTGATAAGTCCCCGTATCAGTACAGGATTTCACCCTTTATGGCCTGTTCACATTCATTTTCTCATTAAAAAAGGAAAAGGAAAATGGAAACCAAGATTCCCAGTGTATGAGAAAAGAGGTAAACATATAAAACAATTAGGTAAAGACTCTGCAATTGTAATTTGTATATTGGAATTAGTGTGAATTCAAGATGTATTTTGTCATGAAGTTTTTTCTAGCACTATTTACCAAAAAGCCCTTAGAAAAATGATTACCAAATAGCAGTGACCACCCCCAAGGCTGGAATGTATTCCTAAATGCTATTTCCCGTTGAATGGAACTAGGGTTCTAGACAAATGGCAGATTCCACGTCTAAGGCAAGAAATGGACATGATAAGCCTGTTACATTTTGTTCTACTGGGAAGCAAGGAAATTATCCAGAGCTACGAGGGTGAGGCCAGAAGCAGTCAGGAGACCAGCTGAATAGGACAAGCTCTGCAATGGAGTGAAACATACCCCAGATGTGGAAATCACAAGTTCATGTAGAACAACACGCAAAAATGAAAACACACTGGTCACCGTTAGAAGAGAAACAATCTATCATTCTGAAAGTTGCTAATTGAAGGAAATCAGGCATTTTATCTTGCTCTTTCTGTACCAACTTTCTCAGAGTAACAAATAGTTGAGAAAGGAAGGTTTTTTCATTATAGAAGAATTCCAGCTAATAAATGAAGTAAAGATGATAAAATCAGAATAGCATCATTTTGCAACCCCTAATGAAATGGTGGAAATTCAATGGGTGCTAAAACCACTAGGTAAAATGTTAATGGGGGGATTTAAAAAACAGAAGAAAACTTTATTGAGATAGCATTCACAAACCATACAACTGACCCACTTAGAGTATACAATAAAATGATTTTTAGTATATTTACAAGGAATGTGCAGCTATCACCACAATTTAATTTTAGAACATTTTTGTCCCTGCTAAAAAGAAAATCCTGTACCTATTCAGCAATCACCAAACTAAGATGTTGAGCATCTTTTCATGTGCAAATTAGCCATTTGTATATCTTCTTTCGAGAAATGCCTATTCAGAGCCTTTGCCCACCTTTTAATTGGGTTATTTGTCATTCTATATATATTTTAGATGCAAGTTCCTTATCAGATATATATGATTTATAATTTTTTTCCATTTCATGGAGTGTCTTCACTTTCTTGTTGGTATCATTTATAGCACAGACATTTTGAATTTGATGAGATTCAATTTATTATTATTATTTTGTTTTATTGCTTGTGTTTTGATGTTGCATCTAAGGGCTCCATCTAACCCAAGGTCATGAAGATTTTTCTCCCATGGTTTTTTTCTAGGCATTTTATAGTTTTGTTTTTTTGTTTTTTTTTTTTTACATGGGCAGGTACCAGGAATCGAACCCAGGTCCTCTGGCATGGCAGGCAAGCATTCTTGCCTGCTGAGCCACCGTGGCCCACCCCGTTTTATAGTTTTAACTCATATTTAGGCCTATGGCTATTCTGAGACTTTTGCAGGTGTGCACGGTGTGAGGTGAGGCTATAATTCACCTTTCAGCATATGATAATTCAACTGTCTCAGCACCATTTGGTGAAAAGAGGATCCTTTCTCCCATCAATCGTCTAGATACCTTTGCGGACAATTGATTGACTAGAAATGCTGGAGTTCATATTTGGACACTCAATTCTGTCCATGGATGTATAAATCCACTTTTTTGTTGTTGTTGCTTCTTTATTATTGTTAAAGAATGCAGATACGATTTATACACAGTAAAATCCACCCTTTTCAGTGTGCGGTTCTGAGGCCTCACCAACACACACAGTTGTGCATCTACCTCCAGGACCGTGACACTGACCAGCCCCATTCCCTCCCCACAGGCCCCTGTCCCCTGCTCCCAGCCCCCTTCCCCCACTTTCCCATCCCCACACCTGCTTTCAGCTCCCTCCAGAAGCCATATACATGGGCTCCTACAGCACTCAGCCCTCTGCTTGCCTGTCCACTCCATTCCTCTCCACCGGGAGTCATCTTCCCTAGATGTGAATCTGCCTGCTGCCCTTTGGTGGCCCCTGCAGGGCCTGGTTTCTGCCCACTGCTACCACCACTCAGTGTTTTCTTCCAAGAGTTTTATATTTTTCGCTCTTACATCAAGGAGGAATTTTATCATAAATGATCAGATTGGCAACACCTGAACCTCCTGACGAGTCTTCAAATGACAAGGAGACATACCCCCCTCCAGACATGTGAACCCAACTGTATAGTACCTTTGCCAAAAACCAAACCTGAGACTGATCTCCCGGATCCAACTGCTAGTTTCCAGGAAATACTGGGAACAGAGGAGCATGTGAAATGACACGCGGAGATACAGTTACCACATTCCAGGTTGGGAAACTCTACAGAACAAATAACTCAGTTTCTTTGACAATGAAATTATAAGAAGAAAAAAAGATGGGGAATCCATAAATTTTGAGAATTTTCCAGATATCATGACCAAATGTAATGTGTTGACCTTATTTGGACCCAAACCAAATTCATCATAAAAAATATAAGTTTTGGGGGAGAAACTTGAATACTAATTTGATATTTGATGATATTAAGGAAGTATGGCTAACTTTTTAAGGTGTGATGGGGTATTGTGGCTATGCCTTTTTTTTTTTTAATTATCTTTTAGGCATACTTTTTTTTTTTAATGAAATGACATGATGTCTCATCTTTGTTTTTTGTTTTTTGCTTTTTGCTTTAAATCTCAAGGTTAGGGGGTGGGCCATGGTGGCTTAGCAGGTAGAGTTCTCGCCTGCCATGCCAGAGACCCGGGTTCGATTCCCGGTGCCTGCCCATGCAAAAAAAAAAAAAGAAAATCTCAAGGTTAGGGGAGACGGTGTGGGTAGCGCCCTAGGCTGGCCCTAGGTTGGTATTAGTTGAAGCTGGGTGATGGATTCCTGGGGTAGGAGGGTGAGGAATTTCTTAAATTATTTTCTCTACTCCTGTATATGCTTGAAAATTTTACAATAAAAGTTTTTATAAAATGTAGATCTTCTTTCCAGATCTTGGAGACTGGTTGGGCATGAGGGATCCCATTTTGCAGATGAGGAAGCTGACAGTTTAGTGAGGACACCTGCTCCAAATCTCAAATCAGTGGGAGAGCCAGGATTTCAGGCCGGGTCTGAGTACTAGACTAGGGCTAGCATGTCTGGCTACTCTCTCTGGCAGACTTCCAGGGGAGATTCCTAAGGCATGGTGGGACCTATAGTGGCCTGTATGGGGCCCTCCCCTGGAAAGCCCCTCCCTTTTCTGCAGCTCTGTCTCTGGCTTGTGGAGCTTGTCCTGAGGTGACCCTGAGAAGGTCCACCTCTGCAGCCAGCCCATGGGCCAGGCTTGGCAGCCCCGGCAACCACTTGTGATCAGGGTACCCACCAGCCCCAGCTAAACCTAGCTAGGGAGTCTGCTGCCAGGCCTGGCAGACAGAGGTGGGGAGAGAGGCCACATATCCACTCCAGCCTGGAACTTGCTGGGAATTTACCTTGAAGGACTTACTGCAGCCCAGGCAGTAAGAAGGAGAGTAGATTTTGCTTTTTTTAGTCACACGTGAGGAGGCATAGTCCAGTGTAATCTGCTGCCTGCCACTTGCGGTGCTTTCCAGAACAGTCCTCAGTACTCGCTGCTCCTGGAGCACTGAGCTGACCAGTGCCTGCTACATGAATGGCCACAGATGCCCAGGGCCTCTTGAGGTATAGGGGCCAGGGCTCCAGGCTGGAGCCAGACTTAAAGGGTCAGAATGAGTTGTCTGTTAATCATGCCCAAGAGTTTAGGTTGCACAAAAACAGAACCCAGTGTCTGCACACTGCTCAAGGCATCGGGCGGTTGATAAAGTCTTTCCATGTCAATCAGCTAACAGGAGTCTCTGGAAGGCAGGTATCACTCCAGGGGGAGGGGGAACTGAGGCTCAGAGATAGAGACATTTACCTATAGTCACAGGGACCAGTCTCAGCTCAGCTTGCAGGAGGTGGAACGTAGTCTTTCCCTGTCCTGTGTTCCCTCCTCCTCTCTTCTCAGTTTTGGTCACTATGAGGGACCTGGCCCCGGGGGGCCCTCTTAGAGGTGGTGGCTGGCTTGGCTTGAGTTGGATGCAGCTGGATATCTGTGATGATGACTATTGATTGCTACCTGGGAGGTTTTCAGGGATGGTGTAGACACCCTTGGTGAGTGGCTGAGATCTCTGGGCTTCTTGGAGAAGAGACAGAAGCTGAGAACTGAGAGTGTAGGGGACAGAAGGTCCTCAGAGCCAGCCTGCAGAGGGACCCAACTTTGAGGATGCGGATGGCTGCTGCCTCCAAAGAGATGCTCTGCAGAGGCCAGACAGCAGAAGCGACTGTCAAGGATAGCTCAGGGGCTGAGGAGTGGAGGTATGTGGGTTGGTGGCAGGGAGGCAGGGGCATTGTTGAGAAAGCAAGGGCTAGGGTCTCAGTTACGTCTTCTCTATATTAAACAATTGCTTTTGATTATAAAAATTATACATGCTTATTTAAGAACATGATCGAAATCAGACAAAAAGACATTGAAAATATGGGTAATTCCCCACAATCTCTCCATGCCGAGGAAGGTCTACGCACCAGAGGATTGGGGGACTCCCCAAGGTCCCTGTCACGCAGAAAAGCGGGTGCTGCCCCTAAATGGCCTGCAACGCAGAACTACCAACCTCCTGGGGCCAGTGTGGCTGGTGGCTCCTTGCTATCCCTAAGCCTGCAGAGCAGGGGTCCTGCCTGGCGTGTGGTGTGGCTGCAAGGTTGGCCTCCTTGTTTATTCAAGGAAAGGAATTGGACCTGAGGAATCAAAGGCATTGTTCTAGTGGGATCCACCTCTGGTGTACAGGCACACAAGTTCACCGCATCTGCCTGCCCAATGCCAGGGTCCTGAGTCACATCCTACAGCCTGTGGCAGAGGTGGGCCATTCTACTGAGCACCATCCCCATTTTCCAAGCCCAGGAACTCTTCCATCCCCGTCACCCGCCTCAGCCTACCGGGGCCGGCCCTCTTCCACTCATCAGCCCTGTGACAGAGGGTCCCCTCCTTCGGGTGCCCTCCTCCCCCAGCTGAGCAACCATGCCCCATACACCTAGGGGATGAGCTCTGGGGGAGAGGGACAGGTGAATAGGGCAGGACCCCAAGATCTGACAGGTGAGGCTGGAGTTGGAGTGAGGATGTACCCGGAGACCCACCCACGCAGCCGGTCCGCGCCGCTGCGGTTCTGCTACCCGACAACCTGCCTGCAACCCGGGCCTGACAGAGCAGCCTCTGGCGGTGGCCTGCTCCTCTAGCCTCTGCTGCGGGTGGGCCGGCCCGCTTCGCCAGGGGGCGCGCTTCCAGGCCTGGCGCTCGTCGAACCCGGTCCCGCGGAGGCCCGCGAAGCTGCGCCGTCGGTCCCGGGACCCGCGGGAGGAGGCCGGCGTGGCGCCGCGGCCACAGGCCCACGGGCACTGCGACGGGGCAAGTGGGTTGGTCATTGCTGTGCTCTGCTGGTCGGCGGGATGGGGCGGGGGCCTCCAGAGACGAGGCAGGCCTGAGCGCTGCATGGAAGTCTCACGGAGCATCTAACTGCGAGGGCCGGGCAGGGCCTGCGTGGGTTTGTGCCGGGGCCCGGAGGTGCTCCGGCTCCCAAAGGCCAGGCGTCGCGGCCTCCCCACGGCGCCCAAGGCTGCTCAGCCGCGCGCCTGCAGTGACACCCAGTGGCCGTGGCGGGAAGTGCCGGCGCTCGCTCGGCTCCAGGTCCCGAGGCCGGCCCCTCTCGAGGTTCCCACTAGTGGTTCCGAGCGGGCACCCCCGAGGAAAGAAGGTCGCGCTCTGCAGACTGCCCCGCGGGGCACTTCCCCTTCTCCTCCCCCGTTTCCTCCCCTGCAGGCGCCCGAGCGCCGGGAGATCCTGCCAGGCTGCAGTGCCCGGAAGGGCGGGGCGGGGCGGAGCGGCGGCGCTGGGCTGTGACCCCCGACCGGTTTCACTTCTGGCTCCCGACGCCGGGTGTGCTGGGAGGGGACAGCGGGGAGGGAGGGGACACGTGGGCACGCCGGGCTCGCGCGCCCGGGTGCAGGGATGGCTTTTTACTCCCGGGGTGTCACGCGACCCACTTTCCACACACTTCTTTCCCCCCCAGTTCCACTGCGCCGTCCCCCGGAGCTGTGGCTCTCCCCGGCAGCCGCCGCCCCCGCCGGGCCTGCCGACCCCCGGAGAGGCCCCGAGCGGCGTGGGCGGCAGGAGGAGCGAGCTGTGAAGCCGCAGGCGGGGGGTTAGGCCGCGGCTGCTGAGACGCCGAGCTGTTTCTCAGAAGTGCAGCTGCCCCTCCCGTCACACCCCCCTCAACTCCCACCTCACGCCGCACCCCTCCACCACCCGCCTCGCCGGGGCCCCTGCCTTCCGCACCCTGGCACCCTAACCCGGGAATCTGGTGTCTGGGTCCTCGCTTCTCGCAGAATTGAGCAGACCCTGCCTCAGCTTCAGACCCAGCCTCAACCCCGGTATTCAGAGGCGCCCCCAACCCCGCCGGTGAGGGACAGGAGCCTGACATCTCCTACTCCTCTCCTCCCCTCTTGTGGGCCACGGTTGCAGTTTCATCTTCTTGGCAAGATGGAATGGTTCTTTAAAAATGACCTCTTGAGGAAATCATAGCCCACCATCACCCTGTCTCCAGGGTCCCCTCCCCACAATGCCGGAGTTTGGTGGGAAGAAGAGGGAACAGAACCTCCGTGCCCTACGGGCTTAGAGGAAAGGTCTGAAACGTGGCTGGAGCAGTGGTGTCCCCGTCTGACTTAGAGTTCCAGCTGAAAGGAACTTCCGAGATCCTTGACTTCTGGGGAAAATCCAGGTCTAGGGAGAGAAAGTAATGTGTCCAGGCGGGAGTTGGAGTCCAAATACTCCCCTGGATCTGCACCAGGCTGCCTGTCACTTATTCAGAAATCAGAGCTTTGCTGGATTCACTGGCTCTGCCTCATTCCTCCCAACACTGGGGGATGGGATCGGGGCTGGGGCTGGGGGGTGGGGGGCGGGGAGAGGTCCCCAGGAGCCCACGGAGGGAGCAGTTCAGGTCTGTGCCTAAGAGGGAGGAAGAGGAGTGCTGAGAATGTAATTCCAGTGGGGGTGGGATGGGGATTGAGCTGGTGGAAGGACAGACTTGAGGGAGGAGGTGACACCTGCCCCCCTCATTCCCATCCACGAGCCGCCCCCAGGGCTGCGGTTTATTTGACTAGGCGGCCCAGGGGGCTAAGGGGGAAGGCGAGGTGATGGGAAAAGGCTGTTCTGGGGCTTCCTGCCCCCTCACTCTTGGAGAAGGGGGGCAGTTTACATCACCCACAGGCCTCTAACCTCCATTCTTTCCACTGTCTTGCTCTTTCCTTGGGTATGTGTGTTATTCTGGGGGAAGGTCTGTTATTTTGGGGGAAGGGAGGCAGCTGCTTACTTCACAGGTCAAGATGGAGTTAAAAACAAAACCGCAGCAAATGCAACACCCGTGTCCTTCAGGGACTTTCCATGACACCTTCCCTCCCCCCTCTCCCCAAGCCAGGGAGCACCTCCCCAGAGGGCCTCCCCAGCCCAGGTGCAGTGGCTTTTGGCTTTTATGCAAATAACTGTCTGACCCGGGAGTGTGTCCTCCACCACCCCTCAGGCCGGCACTCTCAGCCCCCTGAGGCCTCTAACTCCACTATTCCCCAGACTCTGGATTCTAGGGGATGGGAGAAGAGAGAAGGGAGATAGGTTTCCCTCCTGCCTGTCCTCGAGTGACAGTTGCCTGCAGGTGGAGGCCTAGGCACCCCAGCCTGTGGGGATGGCCTGGTGTGTTAAATGATGGGGGAGGGGGAAAAGGAGGGTGCAGGTGTGGGGTGACCTCCGCTGTCAGGCCTGCCACATTTAAAGCATCACACTAGTTCTCCAGAGTCAGGAAAGGAAACTGCTCTTCATTCAGCCCCAACCCCAGCACAAACCAGCCACCAGGGCTCTCCCCACTGCTTATTGGCAAAGGGGATCAGTGTTGCCCTGTCTCCCTGTTTGCTCCCTGAGCTGTTTTTGCTGTGGGAAGGGAGTGGAGATAGGGACAGCCCCATACCACTCCATCAAAGTCTAAGAATCAGCTACTGAGAGGCAGCTCTGGATGCGTTTAATGTTAAAATACAAAGGCAGAAAGCTGTGGCGTTCCTCTCCCCTGCCCTTTGTGTCCAGACTGGCGAACCTGCTGGAGATCATCAAACAGTCCTGGTGGCACTGGAGGGAGGGAGATGGATCTGAATGTAGAGCCAGTAAAGGCAGCCACCAGCGTGGCCCTGCATTTGCTAATCCTTGTTCAGAAATGTTGTCCACCGAAAAGGAAAGGGAACGTACTTTGGATGAGGCTGAGTAGGTCAGGGCACCTTCTTTCTAACATTTACTAAAAAAGAACACAAGATACCAAGACAGTGAGAAAGCTGCCCAATCCCAATGCCATTCTCATGGAAGTGTTCCCTTCTAGCACCCAAGGCTTGGGCCTCTAAGGGTCTAAAAACAGTATGTAACTGTGTCTGAGGTCCCAAATGTGGATGTTTATGAGACTCCAGAGATGAAAAAGTCAGGATGTACTTGTCATTCCAGAAGAATCCTACTGGGAGGGAAGGAGAAACAGTGGCTTTAGGTAGGGAGACACTGCTCAATGCATTTTTTGCCGCTAAGTCCCGGTCCCCAATCTCAGGGCCCCTTAGGAGACTAGGCACCAGTGGAACCACAACCCCTCTCTAAGGGGGTAGGGGTTCAGCAGCAGAATACCAGTGGCAGGCTCAGGAGGTGTCAGGAGAGATGTCTTATTTAAGAGGTAATTCCGTTTTTCTTCACTTTTGGACTTTACAAAATAGCAGAGCAGCAACTACAAATGATAGGCATTGCACAGTGACTGATTTTAAACACACCAGTATTTTTTTATTTTTCAGTATAAAAATCAAACAAGATAAACCTTGAAAACTATCAGCGGGGTTGTTATTGACACGAGGATGCATTTATTATGGTTCTGGCAAGGGTTATTAGCATTGGTACATTTCAGAAGCTGGTTTTCTTTAAACAGTTTTTACAGAGAAGCAAGGTACCTTACAGTGGTCCAAATGATTGGACTTTGGGTAAAATTCCAGAGGTGTCATGAGAGAAAGTCATAACTGGGTTTCTGAGAAAGTCAGACGGGTGGAAGGGCACCGTGAGCACAGGCCGTGTCCAACTGCCCTGGTGGGAAGGCTGCCCTGAGCCCCAAACCACGTTCTGTTCTCAGTGCTTTGCCCATCATCCGCAGACACGGGTCATCCATACACCACATGCGTGGTGGGTTTGGCAACCAGAAATTTAAGATAAGCTATGGTTTTTCCAGCAGCCAAAATGATCCCTCACCAAAGCTCACAGACTGAGAAACTGAGCATGCAAAACCACAGTCTGGGTGAAGGGATGTCTGCTTTTTAAATGACCTGCTAGTTCTTTGCAACCCACAGTAATTTTGTTCCTGTGAACCCACAGAAGCAGGCCCACTGAAAAGGGCCTTGTCTGCTAACTTGGAAAAGTCCTTGTATAAATGAGTCATTGGAAATGGGATCAGTCATTTTTAAGAAATGGCTGCCCATTTTCCTAACGTGCTAAAATGTCTGTTTTCAGTCTTTCAGGAGAGGAAGAAGCAAAGGTGTACTTCTACATTCAGAACGTGATGTGGGCCCACAGATGTGTCGTAAAGGCCTGGGAGAAGGTGGCTGGCCTGGTGGAGCTGCTCTCCAGGCTCTCTGGAGTGGAGGTGGTGGAAAGATGGACAGTAAAGACCATCTGAGGAAACTCCAACTTGTTTGGGGAACTAAGATGGTGAGGGCGCAAAGCTATTCTGCTTCACTGGGTGCAGCGCCACGGCGTTTCTGTTAACACAAACTGGTCTCAAGGTTCAGCATATTTTACACATTAAAACAATATGAAGGAAAGTGTGTGTTAGCGACTCATGGAGGCAAGTAAATTACAATTATAGTCCTAGTGTGGTCTTTGAATGCTTTTCATGAATTCAAATCCAGACAGAGCACAGAGTGTAAAATCAGCAACCATCCAGTATAGTTTCCAACCCACAAAGCAACATTATTCCATACACAAAATTACATAAAACCTCATAACACACTTAGGAGGTAGGTATTGTTATGGCCTTACATTTTTTAGTCAGAACATTAACACTTCAACTTCAAATAATGACTCAATCAATAACAAATGTATAAGGCAGTCCACTAGCATAACACTCAGAGGAAACTTGTAGCCAAATGCTTCAAAGTGCAAAAACCTGTTTATCGTATTCTTGGCACGGTGGTGCACAGACTGTATACCGCTTGGTAAGTTAGAGGTACAGTCTTGTGTCACTGCAGAGCTCATACAAGTTTAAAGCACAGACTTCTTTTCTGAGCTCACAGTCCTTAGAGCCAGCAGCCCCAACCCCGGGCTGCCTAATCAGTGTCAGAGCCACACTCCCCTTCAGCCTCGAGAACAGTCCTCTTCCTAGGGTGACCCAGGTCTAACCTAGCTTTCAGGTCAAAACTGTTCTCTTCACAGGCACTTAAATTCTGAACTCTGCCCATAGAAATTCTCTGAACACTCTGAGTGCCCAAAACAGCTTGTAATTCTTTTAAAAATAAGAGGTATCACTGTATATCTCTTATCTTTCTCTGCTGCTGATGCTATTTTTTAGGACAAGATTTTAAAAGCTCCCCTGTCTTTTCTCTTCTTGAGCTCACAAGCTCTGAGTCTTTGAGTCCTCAGAGATGTTCAAGTTTTTTTTCACAAATCTTGAGGGGCCTGGAGTTTCCAAGCCTCCCTTGTCTTGTGGGCTACACTTTTAAGTTAGAACTTTAAAGAAATATTTCCATTACAGTCCTTTCCCCCTGCCCTGGGGTGTATAGAGAACACTCTTCTTTTTCCCTGAGAATAGTCTAAACCTCATGTTAGCTGGCAGGGGGCAGGGTGGGGGGAGAGGAGAAGGAGAACAAGGATAGTATTTCAGATGCTATTTGGAAAACCTTTATGTTGATGTGGGGTTTGTTAATAACACAGTGTTTCAACTGAGTTAAAATTTTGTGCTTTTAAATATTTTTCTTTGCAAAATAAATCTGAGGTCATTTTATGTCTGAGCCATGTGCCTATGGGCCTAGCAAAATGTGAAGCACTGCACTTGAAAGGTGAGAGATTTTGTCACTTATAATATCAGAAGCTAATTTATTAACAGCTCAGAAAGGGTAACAAAACACCAGGTTTTCTAGCTTATCTATATGAAGGCAAAATAGCTTTCTGGGAGAGTGACTTAAGGAATCTAAAGACTGGTTGATTTATTAATATCTTTTTTTCTTTTTCCCTCTTTTACTGGTTGTGGTGGTGGGGTAATAAGGAAGATGACTTCTCTTTAGTTTTCTGCCAATAGGAAGTACCTATGCAACACTTCGAATAGAGAGACGGAACAGTTGGAGAGCCAGCTCTCTTCATTTTCCACCCTCACCCCAAATCTGTCACCTTGGTTGTAGGGAACATTTCCTGGGTTTGCGGGCTCCTCAGACAGCCACCTCCTGGGTATGTGGTGGGAGGCCTGCCTACAAGAAGCGTGGTGAGAAAGGAGGGGAGAGAAGACACATAAGACTCTGGATGAGAAAGTTAATGAGCTGCCTGAAGCTGCTACAAGGACTTCACTGCCCAATAGGGGCAGATGCTCACCAGGAACCTTGCTTCTCTCTAGGCATCTTGTTAAGATTCTCCACACCCTGTTTCCCAACTGCCAGCCAGGGGGGCGTTAATAGGTATAAGGAGTGAATGCATAAGCAAGTGGTTACCTGGGTGACAGGAACCACTGAACACCACCAGGGTTCAACTCCAAGACTTGAGAACGTGGAGTTTACATATATAATTATTTTTTCAGGAACTGATATGCCCCACTCTCAACTCAGAATGCTAGTGAAAGTACAGCCTTTGTGAGTGGTTGCCCCACTGAGAAAACTGACCTCGGAGGAGTGGAAATCATTCAGCAAACTGTCAGGGAAAAAAAAGGATTATGTTTACAAAAAGAGTCCCCCAGTTGGTGGAATGAGCCTGAGTTTTCTCATCTTGAGATGCAAAACTTGATCTATTCAGCAAATGTTGTCCCATTAATCTGGTAGAAATGCTCCCTTTCCCTAGCTTTTTCTCCTACTAATCCCTGCTTCCAAATTCTTTTTCTTTTGTCCCCCTTAAGAGTCAACAGGGTGTGTGATATTTCAAGAATATAATAAACTCTTCTTTTAAAATGGGTTTAAGCAATCTGGCATAGCTTGAAGTCTAGTACTTCAGAAACACAGTGATGTACTGAAGACTACACACCAAAATGCATCTAGTCCTGTAGCTGCAATCACAAACATGTTGGGACTGTCGCCATGGAGTGTCATAAAACCCTTTTTTCCTGAGACAGACGCCATGCTACGGAGTAGGATAAGGATTTGTACAGTCTAGGGTGGAACATTTAATTACTGGCAGCATATAAATGAGTTGAGTTTGAGCCTAATGCATAAGCCCTTTAGAAATATCAAGGCAGATACATAAACGCTAATCTACTAGGAATTTGGGATTCTTGGCTCTGGTAGAAATGTTCACAAAGCTAACTCTAATTTGTAAATAGGCTCCATGAAATTGTCCCTGGAAGCAGAAGTTATTTTCCCTAACACAGATTTTTAAAAAGAAAAAAGAAAAGGCTTTGGCAGGCAGCTGCAGGTACCGATCTGTATGTCCCCCTTTGGGGCAAGATCAAAATGCCTTCCTGTGTTTTGTTCTTCCCACCACCTCTTCACATTCACCACTCAGTGGTTAAAGGAAAAACTTAATGCACTACCATTTCACACCAAAGAAATATGGAACATATTATCATATATGTACTCTTCTGCTTAATACACATAAATTAAAAGGTTCAAAAAAATAAGTTGTGGTTACTGCATAATCACATAAATTTAAAGCTGGAAGGGACCTGAGAGATCAACTAAATCCAACTCTTATTTTATGGTTGAGGAAACTTAATTTTAAGAGTTAAGTGATTTGCCTAAAGTCACATAGCTAACTAGTGGCAAATATGGAATTAGGAAGCAGATTTTGTGACCCTGCTCTAGTGCTAATGTTATAATTATCAAAGGGCACCTCTGTGACAGTATGTACCTTATTATTAGTGATAAACACGACTGATACTTCTGCAGAACCAAGATAAGATGTCACGAATCTTCTTGGAGTACAATGGCTCTACTTTAAATGGGGAAAAAACTGCCTGATCAAGAAGAATCTATCAGCAGAGGTTCTCCCCTCCTCACCCCAACACAAAGCTCAGCTCTAATTTGGACGACACTCATGTCATCTATCTATTCCTCTCCTCTGGGGAGAGGGGAGACTAAATCACACTGCATTCTTCAGTATTTTTTTTTCAAAAAAATTGTTGGCAAGTTTACTTTGGCTCTGCATACCAATACCCCACGAGGGAGACCAAGAACTCCTAAGTAGTTAGTAACTCCTGTTGATGCTGTTAAACTGGTTTCCCTCACACACCCTGTTGGTCAAAGGAAATGGGTGCTTTTGTCCACAGTGGATGACTTTTTGGATTTTCAATGATGCTCTGTACCACTGGCTCTTCTGGTACAGAATTTCTCTGTTAGATGATTGGTTTAATTTGAAGCATCTTTTAACTGGAGATGGGAGGATAAAGGGTGGAAGCAGAAGTATCATCAGTTGACTGCATTTTCTTTGCCTGAGCCATAGAGAGGGAATAGATCTAATGCTCAGAGAATGGGGTCTTCGGGTACTAGTAACAGATACTTATTTTAGGGTTGTTCTTTTCTTTACTCTGAGATTGTAATTTGGGATAAGGAGAGTATATCCTAAACCTTCACCTTTGTGTTGAATGCAGAAGGGGAAGGCTTCCCAGCAAGGTCAGCTGGTCAGTTCTTCCTTTCCGTGGACTGGACATATGACCAAAGGCTTTCCCACATACTGCTCATGTGTCTCAGAAAGATCTCATGCAGCACAGCTTGGAGACTGTCCCGATTGGCAACAAACTTCAACTGATGCCCATTCTATTGCTGCAAAAGATAATGACCAAACACTTCATTGGCTTTAAAATATTATAAAATTCAAGTCCCTGATGAAAAAAATTTTTATGAAAGTAATAACATGATAGATCTGCAAACAATTCTCTGGCTGCCCGTGTGAACATGACCCTTTGGGACTGAAAATGGTGTGGAAAGGAGTTTGGAACTGAGTTTATTTTAAGAGTAATTTTTTAGGTGGGGACATCCATTGTTGAAAGTGAAGTTGTATCTTTAGGGGCAATCTCTGGGACCGGACGGTCACTTCAGCATGGCTCTGTGTTCTCCCCTGGCTATGTGAGATGAGAATTCATACCGATCATGGCTCCGATACCCACACATGTTACACTCAAAAGGGTCACGAAAGCCGTGGCAACCCATGTGAATAGTGAACATCACATAATCCAGGAAGAGGACACGACAGTGGTCACACCGAAACACATCCATCACCTCCCCTTCTTTGTTGATCACTTTGATGGAGTCTCTTGGGCAGATGGGTGGGGGTTTGAGGAGTTCATAAGCACGGGGAACCTCCTTCAAGAGAGGCATCCCGTTGCGGGCCCGAGGAGGGATCATGTGATTTTGCTGGTAGATGTGATTTTGTCGTTCCTCGTGGTTGCTGTCAGTGTCCGTGGAGTCGTGGCCACTGTTGTTGGGGGAGAGGCCTCTTTCAGAAGGTAGGCTCTTCTCGGGCAGGTGGATGTTCTTCTTTTCCAGGTCCTGGAGGGCACCGTTCGGCATTTCAGCCCGGGTGAGGGCCATGGGATACATGCTGCTGATCACTGGGACCATTTCTGAAGTGGGAGCAGGCGGTGTCTGGACTAAGGGGCGCAGGGCCTCGGCGCCGAGATAGCTGATGGCATTATTGATGGCTTGGTCCATCATTCGGGTCTGTATCATCTCACTCTCCTTCTCATACATATAGCTGGAATTATAATTGATGTCAAAGCAGTGGCGCTTCTCCCCTACAATACGTGAAAGAAAGCGTTACAAAGGACACACACCGAGGCAGAAAGTCTTAAAGCTGTTTTCCAGAATTCCTTAAAAGAGAGCGAGGACATATTGTCTGTTCAAGAACACCCAGCCCAAGACAATGGTTCAAAACAGTGCCGAAGTCTCAGGAGACGCTGGTTGGCAGCAACATATTTGGGCAAGCGAAAGGGAAAGGGGAGGCAAAAGGGAGGATCAGAGATGCCATTAGGTTGTGCCTGCCACCCACATCAGAGGGGAATCCTAAAGAATAGAGAAAAAAAGAAGCCAGGAAACATTAGGACAGAGTTCCGAAGGGTAAGGGAGCCACCGCTACATCCAGGAGCATGGATGTCTCTGTACTCTTATTGCTGGTGACTTCCTAAAGCACAGTCAACTCCCAACCTCTTGTTTTGTTTGTTATTTTCTGCTTGTAAAAAGCCAGGGGGTCAGAAATGATGCAAAGCGTAAGGATGCTCAGTGGCTGGCCTCAGCTGCTTTTTGAGTAGTTACAGAGGTAGATAAGGCAGCCTCCTAAACTCCAACTTATAACTTCTACCACATACCAGTCACCAAACTGCCTACAATTTAAGTAAAAGAGCTTCATATGTAGAAATTTTTAGAAAAGGTTTCTTGATGAGACACCATGATCTCTCATCATGAAGTTACTTTTCTCCTGCTTGAAAAATATCATTAATACAAGTGTGATCATATAAACATGAGAGAGGCCACTAGGACCTATCTCATACTTAACTAAAAAAATCTATTTGTGGTCACCTTCTCCTACATGTCATGTCAAACTGCTGAGAAATTTTGAAAAAGAGTCTAGCTACCTTCAGGACGTGTGGGTGTTGTGTGTTAGAAAACAGGCTCTCTGGCCACAGGCAAGGCAGAGAGAGACAGGGTCTGCAGCGATGGCAGATGTGCTCTGTGGTCAGGGGCCAGAGGAGGAAAGAGAAGGTGTGGAAGATGCCTCGAGTGTTGGAAGTAAGGCCAAGGTCATTGCCGAGGCTTTTCATTCTGTTGACCTTGGACTCTGGAGAGATTTGATGAATCTTATCCTTCTCTTCTGCAAATTTCCTAGGCATGTTGTTGTTCTAAAACTTGTCACTGCTATGCAGTAAAGAGTTCATTATGGAAAATAAAAATAAATACAAGGAAGCAAAAAGATGGGATGAACGATTTTCTGTTCTTGAGGTTTCTCCAACTTAGTGGGAGAGAAATGAGGCCCGTGTACATGGAACCAGAGAAATCTTATGTTACAAGTTATAAAAGGGGGTGCTTTGCTATATGAAAGCCTTTGATTTTATTCTAAATGCCACGTTTGTAGTATTTAAACAGGGGAGGAACATGTCTTCTGTTAAAGGAATACCATGGAACATACAGGCAGGGACAAGATGATTTGGTACACATTGTATATTTAAGCATTGGGGGAATGCAAAAACTTCAGGAGTAGTTGGGGAAGGAAAAGAATTCTTGGAAAACCTAATTTTGAGACAGATCTTGATGAACTGGTAGTATTTAGATTTTCAAAAAAGGGAGAAGAGGGCAGGCTAACTGAGGAAGGGGAGTGGATAAAGGTAGAAAGGTAGGAATACAGAGGACATGGGCAAGGAATAGTTAAGAGAGAGTCTGATTCAAGCTATATTAAAAAGTGTGAAATAGGCTATTTCTCAAATTTTACTTATTCCTTCACATTCTGCAATATCCATGCAGCAGGGTAGCGTGCAGGCTGAGAGCACAAGTCTTGAGTCAGATGGACTGGATTTGATGCTGGCTCTGTCAGTTACTAACCGTGTGCCTGTGGACAAGTTATTTAACCTTCCCATGTCCTTGGGTAAAAATGGAAATAATAATCATCTCTACCTCATGGGGTCATTGGAAAGAACTCAGAACAGTGCTTGCATTTGGAAAGCACTTGGTAAATGTTAGAGTTTTTATATTTGAATCAGCTTACTTTTTTTTCTAAAATAAATTTTTTTTAAGGAAACTTTATACCACTAACATAAATGGAAAATCAGAATCACCATGATAGAAGAAAAGTGAAAAATTAAGACAATAAAAAAGAGCAATTTATTAGATTCTGTACAGATACCACTGCAAGTAGAGAACTTTGAGACGAAAATCTCTCTTTTTCTGTTAAAAACCAAGACTGGCAAGTGTGAGATAAGCGTTCGAGACAGCTAGCATCAAATTAAGTCTAAATCTTCCTTCTTGGTATAATCAGGAAGATGCAAAGAGAACTAAAAGGAAAAAAAAACTTATCATGCTAATCAAGGTTTTTAAAGGCCCTGACTGGGTGCCTCCTGGCAGTCTGCACCACACACTTCGGGCAACACCGAAGAAAGATAACACATGGTGGGGCCAAACGATGGGCATTCGGGCTGACCAACACGACATTTGGATTTGAACAAACAGCAGGTCACTATGTGCCCTTGAGTGAGGGAGGCTTATGGTCAAAATGTTATTTTCAGGATACTAATGTAAAAGCAATGTTTTTGTAAAGTGGACCAGAACAGTGCAGAACTGGAGCCAGAAAGAACAACTCAAGAGATCTAATCAGACAGATCTGTCCTGTATTCACACTACTTTAAAGCCAAGGTGATAGTTTCTAGACAAAATACGTCAAAGAAAAGTATGAAAAGAAAATTCCCTGCCTTGGTAACTCGATAATAAGCAACAGAAAAGGAGACCTTTGCCAAAGGCATCAATGGTTCTTATTTTCAACTTCCAGCTTGGTTCTGTCTCAGATCAGGGCCTTCTGGGAGAAAGATACTAAGAATACGAAAGTCAGCTAACATCACAAACCTTTCCTCCCCTAAAAGTGACAAAGAAATGATGAACTGTTTTTTTTTAAACTTTTCAAGGTTGATGATGATATTGCAATGGGGCCAGTTCACCTGAACTCCCCAAATACCAAGGGTCCTTGGGAATCTTTTTACCTTTTCACCTTCTGTGAAGGATTTCGGGGTGGGGCAAGCACATCACACACACTGCTTTTATCCTTTCTCCCAATATCTTGCTTTACTTTCTAGGCCTACGATTTCACCATCTATACCGTCTGCAACATATGTCAGAAAACAGCTGAGTGCTAACGTTGTAAGGGGAAAAGCATTAAGAGGAAAATAAACCCCAGGATGAGTGGAAATAGGTGACTGAGTGCTGTGGTTAGCGCACACCATTGTTCATTGTTAAGAAGATGGGAGTACCTCAGACCTTCACGTGCAGGCGACCTGCAATCATCAGATCCCCTCATCTCCGTTACGGTAACTTGAACCTTGCAGATGATTATCAGTCACCTGTAGACACGATGACTCAATGTGTATGAAACTCAGCAGGGGTAAGCTACAGTAATTGAAAAGCCAAGAACTCACGTTTCTTTAGTGACACACTCATAAAAAAGGTTAGTCAAACCACAAGAGTGTAACTGCTTCCAAACCCACACGGAGCCTCTGGTCCAGCTTCTAGTCAGAATCGTATCACACCTTTGAATGATTCATGATACCAGCTTCAGGCTGAATTAGAGGTTTCCGTCCAATGAAGATTCAGACGGCAACAGCAAGTCCCAAGTTTAGAAACCAAGGGCATCTGGTTAGGCATTCCCTACCTGTGTTTCTTTTTAAAGGTTGTCAATCCCTATGATCTAGGTTTTGGCAATTCTAAACCGAACAACCACCTGACCTGAATTGCTGCCACTTGCTGGTGAGGATGTATGGTTGTTGGCTTCTAACTGCCAAACTGGATGTTCTTGAATCATATACTAGAGATAAAACAGACCTTAACCAAGCACATGGATTCAGGCCTCTGCCTTCAGGGTCGTCAAGGGACAAAATCCACCATGCTAATCTGTTCACTTCTGGTCCTTGACCTTCACAGTATCTAGCATTGTGCCTTATATATAGTAATACAGTAATAAGAGCTACTATTTTCTGAGCTTCTACCACATGCCCAGTGCTGTCCTAGGTACTTTATATATTATCTCATTTTTACCTTCACATCAGCTCTAAAAGGTGTGAATTATCATCTCTTAATCAGATGAAAAATCTAAGGTATAAACAAGTTGGTCAACTTTCCAAGTCACCATGCTGGAAAATAGAAAACCAGGATGCAATCCAAGAACCCATATTTCTCAGGAAACGTGTGAGCGTTCACTGCCTTTCCCTGTTGCTCCCTTGTCCAGAGCTGCAGTCTCCCCACTGGCAGTGACTTCAGATTCTCTGCTGGGTGATTCACACGCACAATGGAGAGACTTCATGGCAACAACTGTGCTTCGGGCCGTGTTCAAGAAATATATATGAGGCGCAGAGCTGTTGTGATGTCTATAAAGTGCTTAATAGAGAGTCTGGTACACATGAGCACTCAAATGATAGGTCTGTTATTATTGTTGTTATTTATTATATGTATAGCACCATGTCTCCATATTAGTTGCTCTAAGGAATACAAACAAAAGCTTGCAACCCAATAGGAAAGATGCAGCATTTATACAATTTCATTACAAATCAGCATCCTTCAGTGCAACATGATAGAACAAAGTATGCAATAGCCAAGAGAAGGGAGGGAGAAAAACATGGGCCACTTCTGAAATATGCTATATATAACATGGGACAAATGCTAATTTACCTTTTTCTTTTAAGCCTCCTTGTAATCTGAGGTTATGGTGGTAGGGACAAATACATAACAAAAAGCAAACTATTGAACTTGCCAGAAGTTCAGGGGGAGAGCACAAAATTGAAACGGAGGGGTATGGGAATGTGGACAAAATGAATTGAAGTGACTTTTTACAGGCAGATGTGAGGGAGGGTATTCCAGACAGAGACACAGAAAGAATGATTACACAGAAGTCGAAAGGTTTTCAGTGATGAGTAGTTAGTTCATTGTGGCTGAAACAAAGGATTAGTTGGCTGAAATGATAAAATTAGAAAAGATAAGTTGGAGATTGTGGAAGGTTCAGAAAGGCTGACTGAGTGGTTTGGATTTTTTTTTCCAGTGGGGAACCACTGAAAGGTTTTTGAAGCAGGCAAAATGAGTAGATTTTTATAAAAATAACATGATTCTGGTATTATAGTCACCACGATGGGGTAATACAAAGTATTCAGGTTTTCTGTAAGTGTTTAAGTTTCTTCAAGTCACTTAAGTGCTTCTGCAGCTAGTTGCTACTTTCATAGAAGTGCCTACATGTACTATCCTTTACTCTTACTGCAAGCACGTATGTGCAATAATAAAAGGCAGGGTAAATAGAGTAAATGGAATATCTGATTGTTAGGGCCCTGCTCTCAATCTACACGAGTTAAAATCACTAACACTTCTTCCAAAGGGAGGAAAACAGAGGGAGCCACTGAACAGAGGCAGGAAGGAAGAAAGAGACCAGAGAGGAATGTAGCAACATAGGTGAAGAAACTGAGCTGGAGACCACATGTGGCGCTGCAGAGGCCTTTGCCCTCTGAGAGACATCATGAAGTGCTATTTGGATGTCATTTGTCCTGATGGAGTCACCAACGGATGTCAGTGCTTTTCACAAAGAAACACACTCTTGAGGGAGAACTGCGCCTTTCCTCAGGGGACTTTTCTTCTACCTGCTTTCAATGAGCTGGCTCCGCTCCGTCCAAAGCGTGTCCCTCCTGAGTGCACTGCTCTGGATGACCTGGAGAGAGAGGCCCTGCCCAGCAGCGTGTTGTAGACCTGGGCTGGCCTGGTCCTGACACATGCCAGCTGTGTCCCTTCATCCCTCTGGTCCCCCTTCCCTCCCTGGCAGAAGACTTCGTTAGGTGGTTTCATTCGAGCTCTAGAATGCCATGACTGTAATGCTTTTGTTCTTAAGGGATGTCGGACCTTCGGGAAGGGGTGGGAGAAAACACTTTTTGCTCTTAGAAACAGGTATTAAAACTGCTTCCTGTCGCTCTGTTAACCAAAGCAGATAATTTCTCATTAGTACTCACAGGGAGAACTGATGTGTTTGCTGAAGTGTCAAAACCTCACGAGCATGTTTATCATGGGTAAGTGAGATCTTTTTTTTTTTTTTTTAATGCTCTTTTCAACATGAAACTTTCTTTAATGAAGTAATACGTACAATTAAAAAAATAAGGGAATGCTATAGTAACCGCTTTGGTCTGAAAAAACACATCTGATTTTGGGGAAAGCATGAAAAGCAGGAAGAAGAAATATGCAGAAACATAGTCATCTTTCTCCTTCTTCCAGGAGAGAAATCTGGTCTCCATTTTGAGCCAAGTATTTGAAGATTAGTTAGAAGTACAGTCAAACACGTTTATAGCAGGAGAACAAGATTCAGAGAAAGGAAAACCCCTGAAAGGGCTAAGATGCCAAAAATAAGTTCTTCTTGTCCTTTTAAAGGAACAGTTAAGAATTGATTTGGATGATGTAGAGATGCTGATTTCTGATGGACATTGTCCATTTATTTCCTAATTTATGGAAAGTGATAGGAAATTTCTTGTATAATTAGACAGAAATGGTTTTCTTTTTCTCCTACTTGGGCAACTCAATTTTATTCTTACTTTTTCATAGAGGCATGCTTTTGTGGTTCTAAATGTATGCAGACTTAATCCGACCTGACTTTTTACCCCAGTTCATCTGTAACAGATGAAAAATGCTTCCTACTGGTACTTACCTCAAAGTTACAAGCTGACCTGATGGTATAAATTCACCTTTGTCCTCACAGTTCAAGAGGTCGGGGAGGCAAGTTTGATCTGGGTGCTGCGCAGCTGTCAGCAAGGATCAAGGGAGTGACTCATTCTTCCTTTACCCCTTACCCATTGCCACTTCCCTGGCAGCTCTCAGAGAAAATGTAGGAGAGCGACAAGAGGAGAAGAGAGGAGGAGGGGGACAGTAGAGAGGACAGAGGGAAGGAAAACAGCCCCTAATCTTTTTTATTTTTGTCCCATAAACTACACAATGTCACAGATAACTTTCCCTCCTTTTCCCATTGACATTACTGTTTTCTATCACAAAGGCTGATTCTGCTAAATGATTCCAGGGGTTTCCTTCATTAAAAAAAAAATCCCTCTAAAACAAAGGTACAGGATATAAGTTAATATTAGAAGACTAGAACAAGTTCAAACAAGAATACCACGTACCTGACAAGAGCTTTATAACCATCTGTGTGATGGAAAAATGAAAGAGGGAAGGAGCAAGTAGGACTAGCCTGAGTAAAATACACGAATGTTGAGCTAACACAACTGTTTTGTCTGCTCATATTTAATGTCATCTTCTTCTTCAAAAAATAAACTCAGAACATTTAATGTGCTTTATATAAATACCACATCTGCGCAAGCTTGAGCAAAAAGTTAACAGAAGTTACACCTATGGCAGCCATAATTGCTGCCTTGGATTTCTTTTCTAATTCATCTCACAGACTTGCACAATGTCAGAGCGGGGAGGGACCTTCCAGACGTCTTCATCATCTGTTCAGTGTCCTCATTTCACAGATGAGTAAAGAGAGGCCCAGAAAGGTTATGTGATTTGCCTGATCACACAGTCAAGAAATGACAGAGCTAGAACTGGAACCTTTAATCTAGTGCTCTTCCAGACCAGTGCTTTTTCTATTGCACTATGCAGCAATTTACCAATTATAATTTCTCTGTTATTCCGGGTCCTCAGCCTTGAAGTTGCTATCTCAGCTCAAGTCATGAGCCAACTCTCTATTCTACTGGGCTTCCTGATTCCAGCAGAGAGAGAACGTGATGGTTCAGAAGATGAGAGAAATCAGCACTTATAAAATCTGCATCTCTTGTGAGTCTGGAAGTAGAGCAGTGAAAACCCTTTAGTTGCCTTGTGTCTGATGCTCCTTTTATCCAGGGTATGGACAGATGAGTAAAAACATATGGATAAATAAATAATAGGGGGGTTAGGGGCAAAATAAATTGGGTAGATAAAAAACTAGTGGTCAATGAGAGGGAGGGGTAAGGTATACCTTTTTCTTTTTCCTTTTTATTTCTTTTTCTGGAATGATGCAAATGTTCTAAAAAATGATCATGGTGATAAATACACAATTATGTGAGGATGTTGTGAGCCACTAATTGTACACCATGTATGGAACATATGTGTGTGAAGATTTGTCAGTAAAAATATTAAGGAAAAAAAAAAAGAAAACCCTCTGGTTGCAGTGGTGACAAACATGTGGAATGGATCCCAAGGAAAGAGGGCCTAAGAGAACAGGCAAAGTGGCATGAGTTTGGACCTATAAAACATGTTGCCTTTGTAAATCCACGAAAATATCAAAGCAACTTTTATTATATTAAGTAGGGCTTTAGGGCTTAAGCACAACTATGGGTTTGCAGTAGCTGTAACAGCTAGGTACTGCCTCTTACACTTTAGTTCTCTTAGACTAAAATGCATTCACCATAATTGGTTTGAAATGAAGTCATCCTACTTTTTTTTCTTGTCCATCTCTCTCTCTGTTCCCTCCCCACCTCAGTGTCAGCCATTTCTAGTCAAAACTTTCCTCAAATTAAAATACATTTAATGCATAGAAAAACTATACACACTTTCTTTTGTAGTCCAGTCAGAGCCTTATAAGCAAAGCTTAAAAGATACAAGGGTAATTTTTAAAGTAAATATCTTGGAATCACAACGGATGCATTGTGTCTGAACTCTATCACTACATTTCTTCCTGACATTTCTCACTGTGGTGAGGGAAGAGAGTAAGTAAGAGAGAAGAGGGGGAGGGAATGGGTCTAAACTGAAATGCACCAACTTGTCTGACATAATTTACTCATAAAGTGATTAAAAAGTATACAAAAACCTTTCGGCTAATCAAAATAAAATAAGCAGAAATATCAAGTTAGGTGATCCCGGAATTACATGGATTCTTTCAATGTATTACTGTAATTCACATAGAATGACCGCACATAAAAAAATTACTCTAGACCAGAATAAAATTTAGCTGGATTTAAAAATCAGGCAAGCACTTAATATCGCTAAAAGCTATTGAAAAGAATAACCTCAAAAGGACTGAGGTAAGAAACCAACAGCAGCAAGTCGTTTTAGAAAAAGAGATTGATAGGTTTCTAAAATATTACCAGTGTCAGGGGAGGTCTATTTTTGTTCAATAACTATTTTTGTTCAATATCACCAACTAACTTTCAATTTATAGCAAAATTGATACATCTGATTCAGCTGCCTACTTCACAAATACAAATCTATTTTAATTATCACAGTCACATTTATGTAAACATCTGGGAGAGTTCAGCAAAATATCTCTGCCATTCGGCAGTCCTAACATTTTAACGAACATAATTTTTTCTTAGCCATTTCATTCTGCTGTATTTTTTGACAATGTGAAAATTAATGGCATAACAATTAACTCCAGTAAGACAAATGACTAAATCAAACCTTGTTATATAAATCTATGTTTTCCCAACCACTTTCCCGTAAAGTCAGTTTTCAATCAAATTTAAGAAAATAGAGCAATACACTTTAGAGCAAGAAAAAAGTTTGAGGATGCTAATGGAACCAACTTGAAAATATAATTACAAAAGATTACAAAAATGCTATCTCAGACATCTTACTGGTATAAATTGCTTCAACTCTCTCATGCGACATATGTCATTCAGAATAAAGAGGAAGGAACAGCATTTTTAACACCAACTCCATTTAGGAAATTGAATACCAAATTCTCCCATCATCTGTAGTTAAGCTTCTTTAGTTAATATCTCTCATTCTATTTGCTTTCATTATCAAAATGAAGCACAAAGGATAAAAGTGTACAAGGGAAAACCAACTACCTTATTTAAACAGAGGTTGAGCTAGGGAAGGCCTGTGTAATAAGCATCCTATGGCATCTCATTCAAGCTACCTGCTAACAACATCAGGAAAAAGGTTTGTATTCTTACCAATGAATTTCTGAGGCATTGAGCTTTTTCGTTTTGCCACATTGCTTGCTAATCTGTCCAGAACGAGAGCTCTTTCAGTTCCCATCTCTGCTTTGATGTGTCTTGCCTCCACACTTGCTGGTTTGGAAAAATAGGAAGAAAACAAAAAAAAGAGGGAAAAGAGCACGTTGGTAAATGGGGAGACCAGGAAATAAGCTGTAAGGAAGAGTGTCAGAGGTGTGACGCACGCTCTGTTGTTGGGACCTGCTGTTACTGCTAAGGTCCTTACCCGGAGGACCTGCTGTGGTCAGTGAAGCCGGCACAGGGGCACATTCAAATCTTGCAGTCTTGTGCTGAGATGGGAAAGCCCAACCCATCCCCAACCAGTACCTTCATTAGCAAGAGGAAGTAGAAAATAAACAGCCTGGACGTGGTTGGTTGCAAAAGGATATAGAGATGGAGATCTTCTAACCCCCATCAGCCTTCTTTCTGATTCTGAGTAACCCTGCATGTGACACCTGCAGACTGATATAATTCTTAACAACTTTGAAAAAAAAAGTATGGTGCCCCAGATTTACTCCCCTGTTTATGTTAACAGCACTTTTGAAAATAGATATACTTACCCAGATAGCAAGAAATGCTCAGTGATTTGTGTATTGAAATTTGGAGTGGTTTTTTTTTTTCTTTTTTTTCTTCAGCATGTTCCTCTCAGTTCCTATCTTTTAAATTCTATTTCTCTGGGACCTGCATTATCTATCTTATATGCTCTTCATATTTCACAATGATCTTGCTTAAAATTTCCCCGAGTGACACTTTTGTCTTGAAATTAAAGAACTTGTAATAGGCCAAGCCCTTGATTTTAAGGGTTGCCCTTATGAAACTATTTCTGTGAAGGAGAAGCTAAGACAACTTAATGAAGCCTAAGAGTTGCTTCCAGGAAACCCCTTTCTTTGCTCAGATATGGCCTCTCTCTCTCTCTCTAAGCCCAACTCTGCAAGGAAAATCATTACCCTACCCCCTGGTAGGACATGCCATTCAGGGGTGAAAGTCTCCATGACAACATGGGACATGACTCCCAGGGATGAATCTGGTCCTGACATTGTGGGATTGATAATGCCTCTCTGACCAAAATGGGGGAAAGAAGTGTAATAAAATAAGGCATCAGTGGCTAAGAGAGTTCAAATGGAGTCGAGAAGCTATTCCGGAGGCTACTCTTATGCAAACCTCAGCTAGACATTGCTAATATCTATGGTTTGCCAACCCCAACCAACATCATTACTGTTAACTATTAAGAACACCTCGAGCTCTAACTGAGACTCTAAAAAAGTTTCATGTACTAAGTTTATTTTTCTGAAACCTATAACCTGCAGAGGGTTCCTGGGCCAGATAAATCCTGAAACCTAGAAGGAACAGCCTCTCCAAGATTATCAACCAATTGCATCTCCCTATCCCTAACTGTTGACACCCTTTACCACCATGAAAAAGTTGGAATGGGCATTACCCAAAGATCCCTATAGATTGGGAGAAGGATTGAAGGAGAAGGAGGCATTATAACAGAGAAAATAGGATTTAACAAATGAGTATGACTGCTGAATTAATATACTGATATTTCTTTTAGCCTCCAGCGTTTGGGAATAGCTAGAAGGAAAAATCTGAAATAGTGGAATGGTAACCCATAACAAACTCTGAAATCGGCTCTGTAACTGCTTGTTAAAAATGTACTTTGAATTTTAAATTGGTTTATGAAACATATTGTACAAACAGGCTTTATGATGATTACTTAAGATTTTTAAAAAAAATATGCCTATGGATAAGCTAACTAAGACATCCATTTTAGGTGGTTAAGATTCTCATATGTTAATTGTAAAAACATTTGTATCTTCATATTTTTCTGAAATCAGGAAGATATTTAGTAACATAGGTCATTACTATAGCAATGCAGATATTTGTAAGAACTTTCTATTTGATATTTTGAGAACATTCACAGTTTTGACAGCTGATCAAATGGTATCTAAATTAGTGTTTAATATTTAGAATTTGAGAACTTTGCTATTTGAATTTGTAGATTTTTTCCTTGTTGCCTTAATTTTAAACTGGTTTATGAAGCTTACTGTGCAAATATAGGTTTTACAATGATTATGTGGATACTTTAAATATGCCTGTGGTTAAGCTAAGATACCCATTTTTGATGGTTCTAAGTGTACTGTTTGTTTTCTTAAATAAAAAAATTTTTAAATGTACTTCAAAATTATTGTTTTTTCTTTCTTTGTATATATATTATATATGTACATATATGCCATATATGCTATATTTTACAATAAAAAGGTAAAAAAAAATATTCGATCCAAAAAAGAGAACAATTTGTATAATGCAGCTCTAATTATATTTGTAATGAAAAATGTAAGTAAAAATTGCCTAATGGTCTGGGCTAATAGTCAATACACAAAAAGACATTTGTGTAGAAGAGGCCTGGGATTCTCAGACATGGCTGCATATTAGTAGATACCTCTGCCCAGGCCCCACTTCAGACCAGTTAAGTCTCTGGTGTAAGGGCCTAAGCAACAGTATTTTCAAAGCTCCCCAGGTAATACTAAAAGGCAGCCAGAACTGAGAACCATTATAAGAGTACATAGTGTCAACATCTAATCAACTAAAATAATATATTGGAATAAATATGGTATAATTGACCTTGGTACAGCAAGCAGTATCAGTACTACTCCTCCCCCCCCCCCAAAAAAATTCATGCCTCAAGTTTAAATTGATATTCTAGGTGCTCCAAATATGAGGCTTTAAACTTAACACATGACGTTGCCCTAAGCCAGGAATCAGCAAACCTTTTTGTAATGGACCAGATCATAAATATTTTAAACTTTATGGGACATATGTATTCTCTGTCCCATATTCCCTTCATCCCGCTTTAAAACTGTAAAAACTATTCTCAGCTCTGCTCCTATATACAAATAGGCTGCTGGCCACACGTGGCCCGAGGGCCAAAGTTTGCTGACCGCTGACTCTCAAAGCCAACACATTACGATGCTATAAATATTTCTCTCTGTGGTATTATCAACATTTGGGGAGCTCTAAACTAAAATAAAGTAACCATGTATTTCTAATGTCTTAGGAAGGAGGAATGGAAATTAGTTTAAAGGTATTAGAGTAAAAACAAGTGATAATTGCAGAATGGAATTCCCTTCACCCCATTCCATATATACGCATATTTGGGAACTGTCAGTCCTCTGTAGTTGAAGAGTATAATGCGCTTGCTGGGTGAGAAGAACCTAAAATACAGAAATACTGTCAAAGATTCCATTGTCTCTCAGACATCAGTTCCACAAACGGACTTGCCCAGAGACAAGAAAACTGGCTACTTCTACAGTAAATGAAAAATAAGGAAAGACTTCCAGGGCAAGACTGTTGAGTCTAACCTGGTGGAAAAAAAACAAAGAAACTAGAAAAGAATACAAAGCATTACATATTTTTCATTTTATTATTGTGTGTGTGTGTGTGTTGTTTAAAACCCTATGCCAGGTATTTCACAATAAATTATAGAACTCAGTTGTTTTGTTTAAAACTGAGTAAAAACTGAAATTTGGCTCCAAAAATGACTAAGAGGAGAAGATGATGATGGTGACCATATTAATTAGAATTTGTGAATTTCTTGTCAAAATAAGTCTATGCAGTAAAGAAATAACTCAGCCTCCAGTCTAAGCTATGGTCATGCTATTTCTTTAAACAAAAACAGTGAAGGTCAGAATAAGACGCCTGGGTAGCTTTTGGATAAAGCACAGTGACTTTTGCTGACCAACAATGATAAACAAGTACTTTAGTGACAGGACCCTGCCACTGAAGTGCAGTGGGTCAAATTCTGTCCAGCACAGGGATAAGTTTAAATGACCAAACAGGAAACTATTATATATATTGTTTCCTTTCACATAAACCGCCACCAGATGTGGCAGGACCCAGAGCCCTAACAGCAGAGAGAGGAAAGACAAAGGCTTGGGAGTTGAAAGTCCTTAAACCATGGGAGAGGCAGCTGAGTGTGTGCTTTAACTAGGAAACATTCATCCTGGTTCAACAATTCTGAGAGGATCAATTCCAGGTAAGGCTTCCCCCTTTATCATCCGTACTTATTATCAAAAAGATTTATAGTGAAATGAGAATGAAAAACAGTGCACCGGGGATTTTTACCTTCTATCTTCATTTTGCCACTATTCTTATCAGTTTCTTATAGTCACTCCTCTGCTGGTTCAATCATTACCCAAAGATAAATCCTATCAGGCCCAGGATTTACCAAGCATGACGGTCCTGTCTAGTTTTCCCATTTGGTCCTCATCAGTCACTGTCTACATTTACCAAAGTCGTAATCAACTACAACAAACAGCTTCCTGAGGATACACAATCAATATCCTCTGTATCTGGGAGGATGCTGAAGTATGGATACATTGCCCTACATAACATAATTAGGGCATGTCACTAAATGCCAACCTCCGAAATAACAGCACCTTTTACCCCTGGGTACCCACCAAGCTTGTTTTGACAGTTGTTTCCAGATAAATATTACTCTGTGAATTGATGAGCAAATGTCTGACATAAAAAATAAATACATTTCCAGAATGTTTATGGACAGATAATTTGAGTCATAGGTGGAGATTTTCGTATTCCACAACTCTGATTAGAATGAAAGAAATCCTCTGAATGAAAGAAATCCTCTGAAACTAATCTAGAGGACTCCCATTCACTCACAGCTTCTCCCTCAACCTTTCACTCAAAATATCAACTGCAAGGTTCCAACCCTCATTAGACATGTGCACACATTCTATAAATTAAGCTCACCTTTACTGTGTTTCTAGTTGCCAAGTTGTGCAAAGGCTAAAATTTTACCTGACTATGGCACACTCATTTTCCTTTCCCAAACTGCTTGTCTCTTGCCTCACAATTGCTGGATAGCTACTATACAATACTACTAAATGAGAACACTTAAAACACAATGAAATACTTTGGAATTAGATAATCTCTTTGGGGTTAGAGAGGAGTTTAGGTAGTACTGTGAAAAGAAAAAGAAAGAGGACTACTGGTTTTTGGAGCTCTGCTCCAACTAGGACCCAACTGTCTTTATTTTATACAAACAGTCTAGACTTGTTATCTTGAACATCATGTCTCAGAATGTAACTGGAGGGAAACCAGTTTGGCAAGATAGTCAGGGAACAAGATAGTGGGTTAAATGACGAAATAGGAAATCCGTTCCTGGGTGTTGTTTGGCGGTTTAATGTTGAAAGGGGTGGGCGTGGGGAATATGGGATGGTGACAAGAACAATTTGCACACTTGGTTCATAAGTGAGCACAGAAGGATAGGACTTGTAATCTAGGTCAATTTCCTTTTATGTCAGTTGCCTACATTTAGACGATATACTGCTTTTCATTAGCAAAGTAATTTTTTTTTTTTTTTAACATGGGCAGGCACGGGGAATCGAACCCGGGTCCTCGGGCTTGGCAGGCAAGCATTCTTACCTACTGAGACACCGTGGCCCCCCAGCAAGGTAATTTTAAAGACATGTTGAAAAATATATAATAAAATATAATATGAAATCACAGTTACAGACTAGATTACTACCTTTATTTCCTGCACAAGCCTTAATAGTTTATTGTCTGGCTTTTTAGTTAACTGTTTCCATGATCTCAAAGGGACTGCAGTTTTAACTCTGTAACTGTGGTTGTGGTGTTTTGGTTTTGTGCACAATTCTTCACTAGACTAGATGTAGAAATGTTAAAAGGAGCTCAAACAAGAGGCATTGCTTCCCGTCTCTTTTATGGTGTGGTCAGTTAGTAGCTAATGGAGAGTGGAAGAAGTAGTATTATGCAATCGGAATTGTCTAACAAGAAATTGCTATTGAAGACTGAGGCAGGTTCTAACAAAAATGTTACACAAAACTATTGCCTTTTTGAGCACAGGTGGAATACATACTACCTGTGAGATAGCATCATTTTCAAAAAAGAAAAATCAGTTGGAAAAATAGACTTTTAAAATTATTTGAACTTTGTTTTGGCCTGCTACATTGGTAAAATACGTTTTTCTGAAACCTTATGCTTATGTTAGCTCAACTGAAACAATGAGAATGAAGATTAAAGATTTTGACTCCTAGATTTACAAATATAATTACTTAATTACTTTAAAATCTTGTTATTTCTAGAACTCCCTGTCACACAAAAATAGGTCCTGCTCCAAGTATTCATAATTTGTGTGAAATGAGGATAAATGAACCTCTCCACCAGCTGTTTGTCCCTTTCTGGAATAAGGATCAAGCGAATGAGAACATGAAGTCCATGGTTTTCTATACTCCTTCTTCTTTTCATGTATTCTCCATTAAGACAGCAGGCATAGCATATCTTGATGATGTCACTCATGATGTCTGGTGGTAGAAACTTGGATGAAGTAGCAATATTACATGCCTTAGACTACTGTACTATTAATAGATCAAATGCCCATTTCCTTTATGGACTGTGGGTTCTTCAAAGGTACAGACTTAACCCTTACTCAACTTTATAAACAGTTCTGATACAGAGACTGCTAATAGGATACTCAACCAATATTGTCTGAATAAAATAAAATGATTAGCAAGGCCAAAAGTCCTGTTGTTCATTCAACACCTATATCCTTTTGCAGATTCTCCACAGCAAGGCCACTTCATCCACTCTTCTTCTGAAAAGGCCTATTTCTGGGGGGGGGGGGACGACAGGTGCGTACAAAGGCCTGGCTACCTCCCACACTAGGCTGTACTTCAATGTACAATGAGAACTTGAGGAATGAATACTGAATCCACATTACCAATGGAGCACCATAATCTTAAAGACTAGGGATAAAGGGATATGATGTACAATATCTGATACTATATTGGTCAGGCTCAGGATGGAACACTATGTCCAGACTGGACCGCCCAATTTTAAGAAGGAAACAGCAATGGAAACCATATAGGGAACAGTGGCAATAATTAAAGGATTAGCTTGTGTCGGATTAAACATCCTTTTAATTTTGGATTTAAGGGAAAATCATGAGAACCATATGAAATATAAAAGAGTAACAGATTGACATTAGTATTATACATGATTAAGCTGTGATTTTACATATTTTGTAAGATAAAACAATCAGTACAACATGTTTATTTAAAAAAAATCAAAACTTGCTGACTTAGTTAACCCTTTATTTTTTTGCTGAGACTTAAGTTTGCACACATCCATCAAACCAACTATGACATGCAAATTAACTCAGCCTCTGTATTTCAGCATTTCCTGAATCATAACACAGACTACAGCTAAAATATTTCTTCTGATAACTTCCCTAATTAAAAATTTCTAAAATTATGGGAGTGGGTAAGCTGGGAATAATCAATAATTTTGAATTTAATGTTCATAGACTATGGTTTACTGATTTCTTTCCCCTGTACTTCCAGTAGACTCCAGAATTACACAGATCCATGTGTATGTGTTCATTAGTATGTGTGATACTAGATCTCTTTTCCTAACCAGATAATATATAACCTTTAAAAAATACAGTTAATCAAGCCCAAAAGTTGAAATGACCCAATGTCTATCAACTGATGAATGGATAAACAAAAAGTGGCATAGCCTATAGTGCCATATTATTAGTTATATTATATATATATTATATATTATAATATATAGTGCTATATTATTCAGCCATAAAACAGAAGGACATATTAATACATGCTATAACATGGATGAAACTTGAAAACATTATGCTAAGCAAAAGAAGCCAGACACAGAAGACCAGATATTGTATGATTCCACTTACGTAGAATGTATAGAAAAGGCAAAGCCATGGAGAGAGAATTGGCTACGGGGTTTCTTTTTGGGGTGATGAACATATGCAGAATTAGAGAGTGGTGATGGTAGCAAAACTTTGTGAATATACTAAAAACTACGGAATTGTACACTTTTAAAAGGTGATTTTTTTCTTTTACATTGGCAGGCACCGGGAATCGAACCTGAGCATTCTTGCCTGCTGAGCCACCGTGGCCTGCCCACAAAGATGAATTTTATGGTATGTTAATTATATCTCAATAAATTAAAAACTAATCATTAAAAACAAAGTTTTAGTGATTTTTTAAAAAGTCAATAAACTTTGAGTCTCAAGTTCCTCATTTCTAAAATGAGTTTGGATTAAATGCTCTCTTGAATCCTTCTACCTTTATAGATTAATGATTTTATTCAGAATATAATGGATTTTCACAGCTTTAGAATTTCCCACAGTTAGAGCTTTGCTTACTTGTTTGAAATGTAGAACTGGAAGCAAAGATACCTATGTTCCCTCTGGGGGAGAACTGTCAAACTGCATAACTTTAAGCATGGCACCTAAGATCTTAAAACCCAAGTTTTAGGTGGGGTATCTGTTTTTTTTTTTTTTTTTTGAAAGACAGTACACACTTCTCTTTAGAAATAAGGAGGAAATCCAACTCCTTGATAAGCCAAAGATGCCATCAGGATAAAAAGCAGAAGCAGTGGCAAACCAACTGAATTCAGTTGGCCAGCTCCTAACACCCTAAAACAGGCTTTATCTAAAACAAAAGTTTCCTCTCACTGGGAACTGGTAGGTTATTTAATCACTTATGACTTCCACTCCATTTTTCCTGAGCTTCACATTGTTTGTCATACTCTTGTAATCTTTCTGCATGAAGTTGTTCAAACATTTCAACTGCAAGCACTGCTGTCAACCATCAAATCCCATGAGGATTTTCACTTATTGTAAATAAGCAATTGGTTTAAGTAACCAAATAAAAAAATGTCAGACACTCCAAGCTCCAGAACCAGGCTGATGGACAACTAAATGAGACAAAAGACAACTGCAGAATATGCAACAGAAAAGACTTTTAGGTTGTTCAACAAAAGAATGATGGAAATAAAACCATAATCAATATATGTAAAGGCATCTACTTTAACCAGTTGCTCCTAGGTACTTAATTCAGAACACTGAATAAAATATGAAATTTCCCAGAGCCAAATATAAACATCATAATAAATCATATGAGTAGACAAGCGTATGACTATTTCTTTTGCAAAGAAAATCCTGGTAGTTTGAATCAATTCTGCCTCAGCCTCTCCCTAGTCTGCTTCACCACAAATCTTGGTCATTTCAGTCAACGACACCTCCATTCTTCCAGTCTCCTACTACATCAATCTAGTAGGAAATCCCTTTGGCTCTACTTTTAAAATATATATATAAAATCAGAACACTTCTCCTTGGCTCTACCACTACCACCCGCTCTAAGACAATTTTCTCGTTTGAATTACTGCAATGGCTTTCCAACTAGACCCCCCAATTTCTAACTTGCCCCAATACTGTCTATGCTCAATAGCAACTAGAGTAATTCTTGTCAAGTGGGCAGTCCAATCATGCCACCTCTCTTTGAACATTTTCCACTTCACTCAGAGTAGAAGCCAAATTCTTTACAATGGCCTATAGGCCTGATAACATCAGTTTTCCCATTTTCTCTCTGCCTTCATGTCCCATTACTCACTCAGCTCCAGTCACACAGATTATTTGTACTTTTTAAAACTCAAGCCCCAGGGCCTTTGCTTTTATTCCCTAGTTATTTGCAGGGCTCACTCCCCTACTTCCTTTAAGTCTGTTAAAATGTCACATTCTTTTTGAAGCCTTCCCTGACTCATTCTCAGCCCCAAGTACATACCTGCTTCATTTTTCTCGATAATATCTTCTATCTTCTCATATGCTATATACTTTACTTACTCACTTTGTTCCCCCATTAAGAGATAAACTTCACAAGGGCAGGTCTTTTTGTCTTTTTATTTACTATTATATCCCATGGCCTAGAACAGTGCCTGGCACATAGTAGGTGCTCACTGATTGTGTGTGGAATGAGCGTTGCATGAACTCACCAGTCTCCCCCAGGTCAGTGCTCTGAAGAAATGTACGGCAGCGCTCCTTATGTTCCTCAAGAGAACTCCTCTGTTTGTAACTCCTTCCACAAAACTCACATTTGTAGGGTTTCTCGACTATAAGGAGAGCACAAGGGGCACTCAGTGATCTTCAGGGGTCATAGAACAAATGGTGGGCTGGGGCTCTGTGAAAACTGACCACTAAGAATGAGACTGCTGAGAGTAGCCAGAGTGTTTAGATAGTTTAGAATCTATATTACTTTTAAATTTAGTAAGCTGAAATAAGGTTGTGTTCTCCAATGATTATTAGGTCAGTGAATTCTTCCAAAGGATAGCCTCCTGTACCAGATGAAAAGATTTGGATTTAATGATTGTCATTTAGTACGTATTCTGGCTCCGGATCAAGTCTTCCTCAGGAACAAACAAACGAACAAATATAGGGTATTTGTATTTTTCAAGTGGGTTACTGTGATATAGAATGAAATAAGAAGGGATTCCTTAATTTGTGACATCCACCTAGTTGTAAGTAAAGAACGCTGCAGTTTGTGGAAGTGTAGTCATTCAGCTAGAAACTGATGGATGGCCTTTTGGGAACTCGGACTTAATTTGGATAAACTTAGCTCGTTTCTGCCAAGTGGCTATAGCAAAGTCTCTGCTAAAACAATAAAAATGGAGCTAGTTAATTCAGGCTATTGTCTGACTAATAGAAATAAGAGTAAACTACAAAAATACTTTCATCTTAATTTCTAAGAAGAAGCAATGATTCTAAGATGAGCCTTTATCCTTTCAACTCCTCCAAATTCTTTATTGCTTGAAATATGTAAGCAGTAACTTCAACTTGGCTTCATTTTAGCTGTGCAGGGCTGGCCTTTCTGATAGAATGGTACAACATACCCCATGGACCTGTAGTTATAGGAGCCGAGATTTTTATTTTCTAATCTTCTTGCTCTGCTTAAAACAGAGTTGTTGGGATTTAAAGTACTAAAAAATCCTTATGGAGTCCCAAATTAATACAAATGAAGGTTTTTTAGGACTAAACATTTTAAGTTTCTTCACAAATTGAGGTCTTCTAGTGGTTTAAAAATTACTACTATTATTGGATCTTATTTGAAAAAGGCAATGGAATGGAACCATTCTAATTATTTTGGATCAAACAGGCTTAATTTGTTACTTTGAAGGATAAGCTACAAAAGAGCCCTCTCTTTGCCACTTATGATCTATCAAGGTGGGTTTTGTCAGACCCACAGTCAAGGTGGGCTGACTTGTTTAATTCCCTGGTCTCTGAATTGCGACCACGTTACAAACTTGGGGCTAGGTTTTAGTCAGAGCAGTGTATGTATGTGGACTGACAGAAGAACAAAAGCTACTGCTGCTGCTTCTATCTTTTTTTCAATTAAAATGTTGTCAGATAACATCAAGAACATGTAGTCCCAAATTTGAAAATAAACTCAGTCTCATTTTCCTAGGAGGGAAATTCTAAATGCTGAAAAAGAAACCGTTGCTATTATCTTGTTTGGTCAAAATAAAGAGTAAAAACATCAAATGAACACTTAGCTTTTTTGGCATTCTTACTGCTGCTCCTCCTTTAGAGGTTAAAAATAATTAGGCGATCAAGAGAAGAGTTAGGTTTAAGAAGTTTAGCCCAGAATGGTCCCCAAATTAACCTCAAACAACAATTTATACCCAGTTTACAGAATTTCGGTAATTCACAAATTGTGCATCATTTGATTTCCCAGTCTTCTGAATGAAAAGTTTCTCTTCTTTTTTAAAGGAAAATTATATTTCAATAAAGTTTACCATCAGTAAATACTGATGGTGAAATTTTTTTTTGGTAAAAATTAAAAAGGCATTTTTTATGGGGCAGGCTTGCCCAGTCTGACTGCGCTGTTCTCTAGGGGAGCAAGGATGGTGAAAAGATGATCATCCCCAAAGAGCCAGACGGCGAGCAATTAATGCCTTAATGGACGTGTAATTAGCCCTAGAGGTCTCTGCTGTTGTAACCCTTCAGAACAAGAATGACAGATTAAAACCTCCACACTTAACTCTTTCTAGTTTCTACAATGGGCTCTCAGGGACAAGCATTTACTCTCTCTTACCAGAGAGCTCATTTCTCTCACTTACCAGAATGTGTCCTAAGATGACCTGTGAGAGCATCTCTTCTCTGGCATGCGTAGTTGCAGAGGTGACACTTAAAAGGTTTTTCCCCTGTGTGCAGTTTAATGTGGCGGAGGAGGTTACCTTTCTGAGTAAAAGATGCCCCACACTGATTACACTGGAATGGGCGTTCACCTTAAAAAAGGACAAAAATGAGACTTCTGGTCACCAGGCAAGTGGAGAAGCACATACACAGGTGAGATGCCTAAGGCAAAGCTCATCTTTTAGACAGTTTCTGTTCACACTGGGTTCATTTGGGAGCTGTATTATGAGGCAAGCAAGGACTTACAGACTCTTTCCTTTAGAAGACAAAAAGCACCCCTTGGCAAGGCTATTTTGGGCATCTTCTTGTCTTGAATCAGAGCAAACAAACCGAATAGCTCAAGAACCTAATGGGTGTAAGTTTTCACATTACTTTTATATTACTTAGCATATGATCTCTGCCTGAAAAAAAAAAAAGAGCCACAGATGCAAGCCCTAATAAAGTATCATGGGCCAGAAATGTTTCTGTGTCAAATGTCAGATGGAATCTATGAGGCCCAATGGAATTGTTGTGTTTGTATGCATTTCCATAGACTACCTGTTTATTGTCTGAAGATAAATTCTTTAAAACTGATACTTTTTATCTACCAAATTTGAACCCAATACAGTAAGGAGCTCTGCTTTTGTTAAATGTGTTATGAAAGATGCCTAAGAAGCAAACCATACAATTCAACTCCTACTTATTAACGAAAGAAAAAATATTTAGCTGACCTAGAACACTGCTCTCTACAGTCTTTTTTTATTTATAATATTTGCAATATGTTTGTCAAATGCATGGTGAAGCAAGAATAAAAATCACTGAGTAAACAGAAATGCAGAGAGGAAGAAATACCAGAATTATCGCAAAATGTCAATGGAAGAAATGAAATGTTGAAATCCTGTCCTATCACATCATTTCTTACATGGCTTCATCAGGACAGTTTTCAGAAGAATGGAAAAAGGAGACTATTTACCAGTATGGCTCCGCTTATGAACCATTAAAACATTGAAGCTAACACAGGATAATCCACACACATCACAGTTCATCTTGCCACCGGTTGGCCTGCCACCATCGTATGAGACATGTCTCTCCAACTTAATGTTTTCATATTCATTATATTCTCTCGAATAGCTGTAAGGAATTTCAGGCTCTTCTGCATTCCCCATGGGCTCTGGCTTTAAAACATTCTCATCTCTTTCGTTGTATTCATCTTTCACTTTCATTGAATCATCTGCAGGGAAGAAAATGCAGAAATGAACGATGATTCTGTTTGGAACTATCAAAGCAGCTTAAAGAGTAGAGACCCGCAGCTGACAAGTATCAAATGAAGCGAATATGACATTGTGCATCTACAAAACAAGAAAATACCATTAGGGTGATCACTTATTATCTAAATTCAGAACTGTAATCAGAGGATAGCACACATATTCATGCACACAAACAGATCACAGTATTTCAGGCCATCCAGAAAGTTAGAAGTAACAGATGTTAGCTAAGACTGTTCAAAGCAATCATGAAGAAAAAACATTTGAGCAACTCTTCTCCAGGACTGAGTGAGAAGAAAGGTCTTCAGATCTAGTACCTTTTTTGGTGGCTATAGTTAAAGACAGAGTGATGCGCTCTTAGGTTTAAAGGAGAAAGTAAATATAGTTTTTGTCCTTCAAATGCATCCAATTTAAGTCACTAATGCTGAGACAGTTGAATAGTTAATATAGTTTTTCTGATGTTAAGCCATGCTCTGCCTCTTCCCTTTCCATGTATTTGAACTGCTAAAACTTGTCTTATCTCCCTATCTCTCTTGGAACTGATAAAGACACAAGCCTGAATGTAGAGGAAGCCACCAGTACTAGTGAAATACTGTTGAGAAAGACAAAAGGAGAAGTAATTCTTTAACATAACCTTCTAAGGAGTCACTTTCATTGACACAGGGTAAATAGAGCTCAAGCTAAGCAGGGGGGAAGGGGATCTGCACCCAAGACAGGGAGAGCTAAACTCAAGACCTAGAATTGTAGGACTGGATAAGAAAAAAGGGAATGGCTCAAGTGGGTTGGCTGATCAAGTACCATTTGAAAAAGAGCTGCAATAGAGGGGCCAGTCTCTCCAGAACACCAACTAGTTCCATCCCCCTATTCCCTATTATCAATAGCTCCTTCCAACATGAGAAAGTTAGAATGGGCATAGCCTAAACACCCTTGAAGAGTGGGAAAAAGATCAGATAATGGTGGAGTTAGTTATACAGAGAAGGTAGAGTTTAACAAATGTGTATGACTGCTGAATCATTACATTGATATTTCTTTTAGTCTTCAGTATCTTAGAGAGCTGTCTTAGGTGAAAACCTAAAATTGTGTTGTAACTCATAACAAACTCTGAAATCTGTTCCGATGCGCTTTTAAATTTATTACTTTTTTTTGTATATATGTTATTTTTCACAAAAAAAGAAAAAAAAAGTTGATTGTGCTGACAAATGCAAAAAGCTAAATGATGACATTGTGAACCATTAATTGTACACTTTGGCTGATTACATAGTATGTGATTATATAATACATATTAATAAAAAGTAAAAATAAATAAAAAGAGCTGCAATAATCTTAAAATGAAAAGATTAAGATCTCTTAATCTTAATTAGGTTGTGGAAGAAAGATCTCTTCTTCCACAAGAAATGAGGGAGGCAAATGCATATACTGGACTAACAAAACCTAAGAATTTCCTCAGTGTAAAAAATAATAATAATTAAACATTTATAAAGGATTTTTCATATATAAAATGTTATATGACTGCTTTTCAAACATGCTTAGAAATCAGAAGTTGTCCTCCTCCATGAGGAATCACAAATCAATGGAATTTTAGGGCTAGAGGGGAATTTAGAGATCATCCAATCCAACCCTCTTGTTTATCAGATAAGGAAATCCAGGAGCAGATATATTTTAGGTAATTTGTCCAAGCTTACATCGCCAATTAATAGCAGAGGTATGACTGGAATGCTGAACTTAATTCTGAATTATCACTTACTTGAGTTCGACCGCACACACTAGAGATACAAAGTCTAAGTGGCTTCTTTCTATATTCTACACCCTCTCACCAATGGTGTAGACATCAAAACTCAAAGCATGCTGTAGTAGTAAGGATATTTTTAAAAACTACACATCTCTTCCAAAAAAAGTCAGTAAGTGCTGCTCCTGTTGCCACATAGGAGGAAGTACAACTGCAGCTGTGCCTGGCTTGTCACCTTCAATGCAAGTTTCAATTTTCACTTCTAACAAAGTTACCTTTCATCTATATTAACTGTGCTTGCTTAATAGAGCAAGACGGGAGCATAACCACCAATAGAGAAGCCATTGCTGCAGCACTGTCCCACTCTTCTCACCACAGTTCATGGTTCACAACCTTTCACTCACTGACTAGCAGAGGTGTAGGGCTGCAGGCTAAATCCAGTAGGTATCAAATTTGGCCATCTTATGCATTTGGGTTATACACGAATTGATATCTACTTCCTACATGGAAAGACATCATTCTCTGCTTTCTCTGGACAGGTCTTTCAGATTGTTTTCAGATGGGAATTGTTTGCTTAAGTGGTCTTTATTTTCTTAATTTTTTAACAGAGAAGGATGCACCTGACGCTTGTACCCACCTCCCTTCCTCCAACACTCCAGCTGTGGGTGATATTCCACCAAAGCTTGAGTGCTCTTCAGTTTGCATGTAGGCGTTTAAAAGAACCTCAACGGAAAACTTCAGCTACTGAAAACCAAAAACAGCAGCTAGAAAGGGCCAGCAGACAAGGATCCTTTACATTTTGCTTAGAAATGTTAAAATGAACGGTTGTAGGTCACTTCATGGTCAGTAAACATTAAACAATACTAATCGATGTGCCAAGTTTCTGAAAAACACAGGGCATAATAAAACTGCAGCTTCTTCCCTTAGAATTTTGGCTTTAGTGGGCCTGACCTGTAATCAATACTACACTGACCTGGCTCAAGATCAAGGACTTGGCATTGTCCCTCAGTATCTAGTTGTAGAGGAAGGAAGACAGCATTTGAGACCCAGGGTCCTAAGAGAAAGCATAAGGACTCATTGGACCAAAAGGGTTCTTGATACAGTTGCTGGTTTGCCGCTGGCAATCTTACCTTTAATTAGGGACCTGGGTCACCTCTCTGCATGGTTACAGGGGCTAAGCAATTTATTAGGGTTTTGGGGAAAGACCATGTAAAAGTAAACAGAGTTGGATATTAGAATAAATTAGAATCTAAGGTATGAATGAGATTCTCGAGAAGTTATAGGACTTAGCACCCAGCCTCCAAACGTAGTCCACCAAAACAGACAGAAGAGACAACAGTCTAATTAACAGGATTAATTGGAGCAGAAGAAAGGGAAGCATTCTACTTAGCATCCCTAGAAAAAATTAACAAACGTCTGAAATCAAACTCGTCATCTCTGAATCAAAACTTGCTTCTAATACATGACTTCTTTACACAATATTTACCAATGGCATCTTCCTTCTTTCAGTCTCCAAGTCCTGAAACTGTGGAATCCTTTATCTTTCTAGCTCCACACTAAGTCAGTCTCCGAGACATTTATTTTAAATCCTTAGGCTTTCTAGATGCTAACTCCTCTTTTCTATTCCCATTTGCAACTTAGTTTAGACTCTTGTTACATCTTATTTAACCTCCTCCTCTCTCAACACTCCTTCTTAGGCAGATATACTAGAAAGGTAATTCATGCTCTACCTCTACAGACTCAAAACGGATTCAAAATTACCTGTTATCTGGCTTCTGTCTCCAAAATTTACTAAATCTTCTCTCCCGAAGATCACCAATAATCTCCTGATTCTTAAATCCATGCCATTTTGGGGGCAATTCTCCCCAACTTCACTGTAGCCCCTGACACTACTAGCCAGCACTCCTTGATTCTTCTCTATTTCTATTTTTTTCAATTAAATTGTACCTCCTGTCCTTACCTTTCCGATAGTTTCTTTCTAGCTCTTTTCCTACCTCTGCTTCCTAAATATGGCCCTTGACCCTCTTTTTTATCCTCTACGCTCCCTCCCCTATGGCAATTTCATCTACTCTTAAGGTTTCAACTAGCACCTTAAATGAATAATTCCCCAAAATATCTCTCCCCTTTCCCAGTGCTCTATTTCCAAAGGCCTCCTAAATATCTTCCAAGTTACTCAGGCTAGAATCCTTACAGTCATCTTTCCTCCCTTTTGTTTGCACCCCACAGTCATTCCCCCACTGGTTCTAGATTGTACCCTCTCTCCAATACGTCTCTCCTCCACAACATTCTGCATGCCCATTATCCTAATTTTCAGATCCTCATTACTTTTCCCACAATCTACTGCAGCAGCCTCTGCGTTGTTTTCTCTGCCTCAATTTTGTCTCTCCTTTCCAGCTCATCCTATACTCTATCACCAGATTTCTACTCTTAAACTATAGCTCTGGTCATATCATAGCCCTGTCAGATTTCTTCAGCGTTCTCCACTGCCTACAAAATAAAGTTCAAACTCAGAAACAAAGAAACTGAAAGACCTTGCATGATCTTTACTTTTCAAATCAAGACTTTATTGAATAAATGTTACACAACATTCTTGAACATTTCACTCTGAGCATACTTAAGGTGAGAAACAATTTATGTCATTCAAGCCTACACAATGAAATAGGCTTATGAAGATTTGAAATACAGACTTTATCTATTTTTGGATTGTTCAACTACTCAGATATCCTTAACCAAACTAAACAACTTCAAAGTATTTTGCACTTTTGTTCAAATTATTTTCTTTGCCTAAAAGATTCCCCCCCCAAATTCTCACAAATCCAAATTCTACACTTTTTTTAAAGGCCAAGCTAACATGCCATCTCTCCCCACCATGCCTTCCCTAACCCCCTAGCCTGGAAATAACCTGTCCCTTTTTCCTCTGATCTGAAAATCATCATCTCCCCTACTGATCTGAAAAGCTACCTGAGGGCAGAAACTTCACAGTTGTTTGATTTTTTTAAAAACCCTGTATTCCCTATAACACTATTCCACCTGTGTCTGAAAAAACCAGAGGTTTTGTGGTTTTAAAATAAAAATTTTAGGGTCCCACCATAGATTTACTAATCTGGGGACAGAGACTGGAGATACGCATTTAGAAAAACACGCTTCCAGGTAAATCTTATGCACAAGGTGACTTAGAGTTTGGCACACTGTCTTACATAAAGTATATACTCAATAAAAATTTAGCACATGAATGTACCATTGCATTAGCCTCCTACCTGGCCCACAGTGTATGCAACCCCTATTTATACTACATCCTATTGCCAGATTAACCATCCTGTAGCACTGAAACCCTTGTTCACAAACTTTAAATGATTTCAATCAAGTCCCAGCCTCTTTGATTACCTAATTTCTCACTAGTCTTGAATCATCCTTCTTCCTAAACAATAACTTCACTACTCAAGGTCAGATCCTGGGGTCAGCAGTACCAGCATTCTCAGGGGCTTGCTAGAAACATAGTTCAGGCCACAGCCAGCACTATCAGATCAGAATCCTGGAGGATTATTAGGCACATTAAAGTCTGAGAAACACAGAAGCAATATGAATGACGGCAGTTTCCCAAGTCTCCTTTTAGTTCCTCCCAAGAGCAAATTCTACTCTGTCGTCTAGATGCAGTTCAAATGCCATTCCTTTCATGCCATTTTCCTTGATACCCCTACCTAAAATTTTTTTTTCCTGTTTCTGTGCTCTCATATGCCTATCTCCTTCGGCTATATGTTAATATTAATGTAATTAATCCCTATAGATTCACCTTTGTATAGTCAATTTGTTCGTAAAATTTTATATATAAACCGGTAATATTGTGATACTGATTTATGTTACACATTCAGAAAAGTTAACCTTCATTTTTCATTGATTTTTTCAGTTGGTGACTGTCGATACCTGAACCATTTAATGAAGTCAGAAAATCTCAAATATCTGGCAACAAATACTTGAAAATACTTGAGGAATTGTCTTATAATCTCCTGTGAATCTTTCCTATTTTGAACCCCACCCCCTCATTTTCATTTTGTAAATTCCATTTTTTCCTGTAATATGTATCAGGTTTCTTAGATGAACAACTTAAATTGACATTTAAAAGACTATTAAGATCTCTGTAGGCACTAGCAATATTTTCTTTTTTAAGCCAGGTGGTGGGTTCGTGGATCCTTGTTTTATTATTATTCCTTAAACTACACATATAATTATATTTGCCTTTTTGTATCTATGATATATTTCATAATAAAAAAAATTAAAGGCTTCCTGAGTATATTTTTTTGTAACTGAACTTGTGGAGAAAGCAATATACCAAACCACAAATTGCTGATAAAGGTAATTGCTATACATTCCCAGAGCGGGGAGGGGAGAGAAAGATGTCTAAATTGAATTTAACCCATAGGAAATTAGATTAAACTAAACTTCTTTTAGAAAGAGCTGCTCTGGGGTACAATTGCTCCCATCTCTGTCTGTGTTCTGGAGGCCTCTTAGGAAGATGACACATGCTACACAAACACACACCCCAGAGAGAATTTCGTAGGCTGAAGAGAACAAAGGCTTGGCTCACTGGGGCTGATGCACATGGTTTCATTTCCTGGGGTGATGGTTATCACATGAAAGGCTTGCACTCCAGAGTAGACATTTTTGGTTTCACCTGAGACAGTGCAAAAACAATGGGTTCTGGAAAGGATCCAACATCTAAATCCTTCAGGGGCAATAGCAGTCTCAGCCAACTGTGCCTCAGTTTGTTTTTAAACTGGCACATAAAATGCTTGGTTGGAGAGAAGAACCTATCAAAGATGGCAAACAGAACAGGCAACTTAGGTGTCTTGGACGGCATGTTGTTCCTAGGAATTTCCCAATGTAAACTCAGGATTCTGAATTCTACCCTGAATTACGAGATCCTCAGAATCCAACTAAAAGTGTTGAAATAATAGCCTCAAGTTTGCCAGAGATATTGTGAGAAGGGACAAAACAAGATAAAGGCTGTTAAACAGGGAAGACACAAAAGGGTGATGGTGTTCAAGTGTTTTACAAGGATTGGGGGTCATAACCATGAAATCCTTAGCACATGCAAAAGTCAACTGGATAACAAAGAAGCTTAATCATCTTAATGTGGCATTTTAATGATGCCACTGATTTGCTATGCCAATTCAGAGATAATGAGGCCCTAATGCTACAGATGTTCAGTCAGGCTAAAAGAAAGGGGGGGTGGGCCTTTTTCGCATGCCATTTTCTAACTATCCAATTAAACAAATTGTGAAAGCATCTAAATAGTTTACCAGGTTTTGACAGCTGTTAATAGGATTTAGAAGCTTGAAGCACTAAAGAGCAAAATGGGAGATATATGTATTGTAGGTATTTAGTCTACAGAGTTTGTTGCTATCATCTAATCTAGTACAAACAGATTAAGAAGAACCATTTACCTTATAAAACTAATGACTGAACCCCTTTCTCACAGTGACCTCTTTGTAGTAAGAACAAGAATATTGAAATTATGGGTCATTCTCATTTTCTAATTGACAATTTCATGTGTAATGTGAGGAAGGAGAAAAATCAATGATATTTTGAGAAGCGAAGTATAAGGAAAAGTTTCAGTATTTGCTCACCAATAAAATAATAAATCCTCAATGCAAAAAGACTTGAGGTCATTACAGGATCCATTATGTTTTCCTTGTTCTCTTTTTTTAAGTTTTAAAATGATAGACATCTAGTAATTTCAAAAGCACCTATTTTTTTTTTTTTTTTAACATGGGCAGGCACCGGGAATCGAACACAGGTCCTCTGGCATGGCAGGCAAGCATTCTCGCCTGCTGAGCCACCGTGGCCTGCTAAAAGCACCTATTTTTAAATTAAGAAAAATCTCGAAGAGAAATCAGACTAATAAGAGATAAAATATTAGTACCTCAATAAGCAGTGAAATAAGAAATAGCAGGTTTGAACAATATCCAGTTTGATTAAGTTCTCATTAAAACACATTCTTACCATATTTTAAAATCTGCCCTTAAAAATATCTAGACTGCTAGTTAGCACATCATGTCACTTCAAATTCAAGAGTATTAGCACGAAAACATGACGTTTCAGTTGTAGAGGAACCATATACAACCTTACTAATGATATTAATCTTCATCTTTTCATCTGACTTTTAAATAGCTTATTCACTGGTATAAAAATGAAAATAAATTCGTTTAATAATTTCAGTGCAATTCTTTCTCTATTAGAACACAAGAAAATACATTACTTTTCACAACAGGAATAGAATATACATCAGCAGTAGGTAAGGGCCCAGCTGCTTGGTTGGGCTGAGATCTTCAGACGTCATGAGGCTAGGTGCAATTCTTTATAGTTGTGAAGACTGAAGAACATCGACTGTTCCTCATAAACTACAAAGCAGTATACAGATATTAACGTATTGTTTCATTTCTCTCCATTATAACCATTAATTTTTTTACTGATTATTTTTACCTATTACATTATTTCATACTTATATCCCTGAGAAATAGTCACTATCCACTAAAACTAATGAATGAAAATACATTTAAAGAGGCTAAGGTGTTAGATGTTTCCTACACATACCAGAAACAGACTAAAGTATTAAAAGTTCATACCTTCTAAACTTCTAACTAGAAGTTCATTTATAAACTTTCTTTTCATTCCTAATTCCCTTGTATAGAACACTCTATTTTTAAGAGAATGCAACAAAAAAAAAATTAAAATTGTTAAATTATAATTCCTAGAAAAATTTTAAAATTGTCTGAAAACATTCTGATCACCACAATAGTAGACTCAAGACCACAGGTAAAGAAAGGAATGAGACTATCTTCACTATACAGGGCACCAGTACCTCCTGGTATATATGGTATGTGTTATGTTATATGACAGTTAACACGATCATTTCCCACACAGACTGGAAGTATCTTTAAGGCAGGAGGGTAGATTTTATTAATATTTGTATCTTCAGAACCTGTCAGGGAGCCCAGTTACTATAGGTATTGAATGAATGAACGAATGAATGAATGAACAAATTACTTGAACAGCCTGACCCAATTTAGTGATAATAAACAGGCCAGCTGGGAATAAGTAGAGCTAAGTCAATTTGCCAAAGCACTCCCTAATTTGTCTCCAATGTTCTGAAGCTGACCTATAGTATGGAGAGCTTTTTCTTGTGATACATCAGAGAAAGGCTCAAATCCCACAGTGATGACCAGTTTCTAGTTAACTTCTTCCTTACTGTAGTCTGGTTACTGCCCCTCCTACTCCACCACTTGGAACAAGATGCCACTGGCCAGTCCCTGCTTCTTGAACCTCTTCCCTTAGCAACTACTCTTTCTTGGTTGTATTCCTACCTCACCTAGCCGAAGACATCCAAATCTGTATCTCCAGCCTGGATCTTCCTGCCAAGGCCCAGATAGATTCTTCCAATCACTTTCCAGATTTCCTACACTTGTTTTACACTCAACAAGTTGCAAACTAGCTCATTATCCATTTCCTTTCTTCTTCCTTTGCAAATCTACTCCTCCTACAGTATTCCATTTTCCAACCCCCACTCCCATATGGTGGTTGCTTGATGTTAAAGCCTGAGCATTATTCTGCTTGCACCCTCAATAGCGCTTGGTATGCAAGTGAATGACTACTTACCAAATTAATGGAAGGAAAGGAGAGAAGGAAGGAGTGCAAAATTGCTCTTTGCTTCAATTACAAAATTAGGGTTGACAGTGTTTTAAAAATTACACAGATTGTAATTTTGCCTGGGGCTAGCACACAAGGCCAGAGTAGAGGAAAACAATATACTGTAATTCTCACCTAAGGTATACCAAATAGATCCAAAAAGTATACAGGATTCTTGGAAGAGAAAAGAGAAATCCTTGACTATAAGGATTAAGAATTAGAAGATTCGTTCTTTTTAACATTAAATTGATTAAAACAAAATATGTACAAAATAATATAAAATTTGCCATCTGATATATATAATTTGGATTTCTCCCCTCTCATGCTTCCTCCCTTTCTCCCTCTCTGGTTTTAAATAATGGAATTAGAGCACAGGGAAATATGCAGAAACCCAGCATTAACTTCTCTGAGGTGAATGTACAATGTTAAAAGCACACAAAGGAATAAGCTATCTTGACACCAGAACATGTTTATCCCTGTGGGTGAAGTATAAAAACTGCTTAACAGCCATCCAATAACACACTTTAAGGACACAAGCAAAGATAATCCCAGCTCCATGAGAAACTGTGAAGGGAATACTGCTGGCAGAATAAAATTAGAATAGAAATCAGCTAACAAACTAGAATACACATTCCTACTATTTCAAATGATCATGAATAAAGAGACTTCTGCATTGTATTCAAATAGCATCAGAATGAACACTGATGATTACAGAAACAGGACAATATGGTATTACACTCTTATTTTGCCCACTGAAATATACTGGAATGTCTTTTTTCCTAAAGGTTCAAATGAAAGAACATGGGTTTTGCAGGACAGAACCTAGGTTCAAGTGGTAATAACTAGCTGTGTGATCTCAGCAAGTCACTTGACTTCTGTGAGTTTTCTCATTTGTACAACGATGGTAATATCCACACCCAACATGTTGTTTCAGTAAAGAAATTAAGCAAAATAATGTATATAAAGACCTAGGATAGTGGCTGAGACATAATATCTCCATGACTTTGGGTTAAGCAAAGATTTCTTAGATGTGACACCACAAAGCATGACTCATAACTGAAAATATCCATAAATAAAAATATTGATAAAGCAGATTTCATAAAAATTTAAAATATTTGTGCTTTAAAAGACACCATTAAGAAAATGAAAAGATAAGACATAGACTTGAAGAAGATATTTGTAAATGACATACCTAAAAAGGACTCATATCCAAATATATGTAAAGAACTTTCTGATTTCAAAACTTACTACAAGGCTACAATAATAGAGACCATGTGTTACTGCCATACAGATGGACATAAAGATTAATGAAATAGAATTGAGAGTTCAGAAATAAAACCCTTACGTTTATGGTCAGCTGACTTCAACAAAGATGCTGAGACAATTCAGTAGGATGGTGAGGGTGAAGTGGGTGGGAAAGAAAAGGAGTCATTTAAACAAATGGTGCTGGTACAATTGAATATCCACATACCAAAAGATGAAATTAGATCTTTACCTCATACTATTCACAAAAATTAACTCCAAATAGACCACAGACACAATGTAAAAGCTAAAACTATAAAACTCTTCCAATAAAACACTTTATTATAAGAAAATCTTTGTGACCTTTGGTTAGGCAGATTTCCTAGGTATGACACCAAAAGCATGACTCAGAACTGAAAATATCTTACAACAAGGATAAATAACTCAATTTAAAAATTGGAGGAAGATCTGAACTGACATTTCACCAAAGAAATTATACAAATGGCCAAAAAGCAAATGAAAAGATGCTCAACATCATTAGTCATCAGGGAAAGGTAAATTAAAACCACAATGAGATGCCATTTCACACCCGCCAGAATGGCTTCAATCAAAAAGATAGACAATAACAAGTGCTGGTGAGGACATGGAGAAATTCACATATTGCTAATATGAATGGGTAGTTTAGCTACCCATTCAACAGCCACTTTGGAAAAGTCTGGCAGTGTGGAGGACAACTTTCTAAAATGGCTTCCAATGATTCCTACCTCCTACTTTTCATATCCTTGTGCAATTTCCCCCCTTGAGTATGGGCTGGACCTAGGGGACATGCTTCTAAATTAATGGGATATGGTAAAGTGATAGGAAGTCACTTCTGTAATTAGGTTATAAAAGACTGTGACTTTCATCTTGTGTCCTCTCCCTCATCCTCTCCCTCTCCAGTGGTTCCTGTGGCCTCTCTGATAAAACGACCCACACAGCAAGGAACTGAAGGCAACTACTGGCCAAAATCCAGTGAGGAAATAAGGCCTTCAGTCCAACAATCCTCAAGGAACTAAATCCTGAAAACAACCACATGAGCGAGATTGAAGGTTGATCCTGCCCTAGGTGAGCCTTCAGATGAGACCACAGTCCAGGCCAACACCTCAGTTATAGCCCTGTGAGAGCCCCTGAAATAGAGGGCCCAGATAATCTGTGCCTATATTCCTGAGATGATACATTTGTACTGTTTAAGCTGCTGAGGTTTGGGGTAATTTGTTATATAGCAATAGATAACAATTACAGGCAGTTTCTTATCAAGTTAAACAATTTATCACACAACCCAGCATTTCCACTTCTAGGCATCTCCCCAAAAGAAATGAAAACTTTTGTACACAAAGACTTGTGCATAAAAGTTCATAGCAGCATAAGAACTGAAAAAGTAGAAACAATCCAAATGTCCATCAACTGGTAAATAAACAAAATATGGAATACCCTTACAACAGCATATCATATAGCCATAAAAAGGAACAAACTACTGATACTTGCAACAACATGTATGACCCTCAAAAACATTATGCTATGTGAAAGAAGCCAGAAGCAAAAGACTACATATGGTATGATCTCATTTATATGAAGTGTCCAGAAAAGGCAAATCTGTAGAGACAGAAGTCAGATTAGCATTTACCTGAGGCTAGAATAAGAATGGGAGATGACTGCAAACAGGAACAAAGAATCTTTTTTGGGTGAAAGAAATATTCTAAAACATGGTGATAGTTGTAGAACTCTGTAAATTTACTAAGATCACTGAATTGAACACTTAATGGTATGTAAATTATGTCATGCCAAAGTTGTTAAAAAGAGAAGAAGGAATCTATGAGGATAAAAAAACTTGATAGTTAGCTATCCTGATACTGATTTGATCTCAAAGGGGAGAGTTCAGCTACCCATTCACCAACTACTGACAAGTTTATCTTCTGACATATGATTAATTCCAGAAGACAAATCCTCATAAGAATATCATTAACTCCTTTTGTTCTTATAAAACTTATTTTTCACACTCTTTACAAGGAAATAAATATGAGTAACTGGTTAAAAAACACACAAGGTACATCTGCTACTACATTTGGCAGCAGGAAAGGAGGCTAAAACAATCAACTGTAAAAGGGGTGGCCTGACAGGACATCTTCCACACTTATAAACACTTATTTTATTATCAAGTTCAGACAAATATCTAAGTAACTATTGATTTTTGCTCTCTTTCAAATATTGTGTTAAAATCCAGATTTTCTAATTGTATTACTCTTTGCCATATTTTGGGCTTTTATAGACTATATTGTCTCCTGCATTGTTAACCCTTAACCTCTTCCTAATAATTCAGTGTGCTCTACTAGGCTGCGATATCATTAATATTAAAGAGTACCAACCCTGACCTAAAGGCTGCAGTGGTAATAATGCATATGGGGATGCCCTCTGAAGGTTCACTGAGGAATGTGAGAGTTTAATTCTCCCAGAGGACAAAAAGAAAACAACAAAGAATGATCTCTTCTATGCAGTCTCAGAGCAAGAACCAGTACAACCTGACGGGCTAGAACAGGAAAATCAAGCTGTACAGTTGATGGGCAATAAGGAGTCATTCACCTAAAAATACCAGAAATAGTTATGGGCTTCAGGCACGAAGAAAGGAATAAAGGCATATTAAGTTGTGTTCAAATTTTGGTGGGTGGGGAGCATGGCCGCAAGCCTAGACTGACTTCGGAGAAGTTAATACAGAGCCCTTCATGTTTGCTCTAAGGCTGCTACAAATTTCCCTGAGGGGTAACAAAGGGTAATAAAGGCATGAATGGGATTTCTGTTTCATTAGCCGCAGGTGCAGAAAAGGGTGGTTCTAACAAATTTTCTCAATGTCTTTAATGCCACCAGACTGACTAATACAGTGAAAATATCTATCATAGTCCCATTTTTACTTATTCAGCTGACATAATTAACAAATCTATTAAGGGTAAGGTCACAAATTATTTTTAATTATTAAACCATGGGTCTCCATATGCTACTATTTAGATAGCATCACCCAGTGCCTAATACAGTTTTTTAAGACTTCCATTCCTACATCCTCAAGTCTAGATCCAACTGCAATCAGTTAAAGCAGATTTCAACCAGCCAGCTGAATGAGAAAACATCTGGACCTACCAGTCAGAAGGAGAAAGGTCACATGTTAAATCCAGATAATCTTGTTTATTGGTGTTTGAAGGTTATCCACCAAGGGCTGGATTACCAGGGTCCTCCTCTACGCCTTGCTCTGACATCTTCATTTGTTTGCTGTGTGTGTGTGTGTGTGTGTGTGTGACACTTAAAAATCCAAAGCATTAAGAGACTGTATTGTTAGTCACTTACAAATGCATTTTCCTAATTCTAAGTCCAAATATAATGTTTGCTAGACTACTGATTAGCCGCTGGAAGAAACTATGTAACACATAACATAACTGTCAGGGGCAAAAATGTCTATTCTTTTTTTTTTTTTTTAACTGCTTTCTAAATTTCTATGGACGAAACACCATCAACTTTCCCCATCAAAGTTAAGAAAAAAGAAAGACCTTTGAATTAGCAAGCAATCAAATGGAAAGAAATCACCTTTGGGCAAGTTTCAGGTCATTGACAAAGAAAAGAGGATTGGGCTTATGCCATGATTTTTCATAATTACTATATTCTATTTGTATATATAAAATGAAATGAGCCAATAGGAGAGAATAAAGTTAACAAGTCCTAATACCTTAAATATTTAACTTTAGGTCAGGGCTTTTAGTAATCTTTTGTGGGTTGTGGGACTCTTTGGGAGCTATATGAATGTCATGGAATCTTTGCCCCCCAAAAATGCACATATGCACATAAACATAAAAATTTCACATGGCTTCAAAAGCTTTATGAAACCTGAGGTCTCTGGCTCCTGGTGTTCCAAGAACAATAGCTAAATGCAAGCTAAAGGAACAGAAACTTGAGAAACCACACATGAAAAAAGAGTACAGACTCTACAAAAATAGTTGAGAAAAGGCAGTAAACAAACAAATAGCTACAGCCTACAGCAACCACCACCACCAAAAATACCCTGAGGACGGGAAGAGTCTGATTATAATTCATTATATTAATGATGTGTTGATTGGACCTGGTGAGCAAAGAAGTAGCAACTATTCTAGATTATTGGTAACGTATTTGTTTGTCAGAGGATGAGAGATAAATCCAATAAAAATACAGGGTCCTTCCACCTTAATGAAATTTCCAGATGCCCAGTAGTGTGGGATATGTTGAGATACCCCTTCAGAGGTGAAGGGTTAGCTGCTGCATCTGGCCCTGCCTATGACCAAAAAAAATTTTAAAAAGAGGCACAATGTCTAGTTGGCCTCTTTGGATTTTGGAGACAACATATTCTTCATCTGGGTGTGTTACTACAGACCATTTTCTTAGTGAGCAGAAAAGCTTCTTGTTTTGAGTGGGGACCAGAACAAGAGGAGGCTCTGTGACAGGTCCAGGCTGTTGGGCCAAGCTGTTCTGCCACTTGGGCCATACGACCCAGCATATCCAATGGTGCTAGATGTGTCAGTGGCAAATAGAGGTACTGTCTGGAGCCTCTGGCCAGCCCCTATAGGAAAATCACAATGCAGGCCTCTAGGATTTTGAAGTAAAAGCCTTGTGACCCTCTGAAGATTACTGTCCTTTTGAGAAGCAGCTTTGGGACTGCTATCGGGCCTCAGTAGAGACTTAATGCTTAAGAAACATAAAAATGGGCCACCAAGTCACTATGAGACCTGAGTTGGCTGTCATGAGCTGTGTGTTGTCTGACCTACCAAGCCATAAGGGTGGATGTGCACAGCAGCACTCCATCATAAAACAGAAATTATATATACAAGATAGGGCTGGAGCAGGTCCTGAAGGCACAAGTAAGTTTCATAAGGAAATGGCCAAATGCCCATGGCCCCCACTTCTGCCACATTACCTTCTCCTTCCCAGCCTAGAGATATAGCCTCTTAGAAGTTCCTTAAAATCAATTGGCTGAGGAAGAGAAAACTCGGGTCTGGTTTATAGATGGTTCTGCGCAGTATGCAGGTACTGCCCGAAAGTGGACAGTTACAGCACTGCAGGCCCTTTCTGGGATGTCCCTGAAGGAGAGAGGTGAGGGGAAATCTTCCCAGTGGGTGGAACTTCAAGCAGTGTACACGGTTTTTTGTTTTGCTTGGAAGGAGAACTAGCCAGAAGTGCCGTTTGTATACTTACTCATGGGCTGCTGCTAATCATTTGGCTGGATGGTCAGGAACTTGGAAGGAGCATGATTGGAAGATTGGCAACAAAGAGGTCTGTGGAAGAAGCATGTGGATGGACCTTTCTAAGTGGGCAAAGAACCTGAAGATATTTGTGTCCCATGTGAATGCTCACTAGAAGGTGACTTCAGCAGAGGAAGATTTTGGTAATTAAGTGGATAAGATGACCCATCCTGTGGATACCAGTCAGCCATATCAGGAGAAGCCAGGATTGGAAATGGAGTTATCCAGAAAGGATTTGTGGAAAGTCCTACTGTCTGATGGTTGGGACCCCTGTATACTGCATGCTAAACTGACAAATTTTTGCGAGATCTGTATGAACAGAACCACTGCCAGTCTGGGCTAAAAAGGACAGAAAAGAGATAGACTGAAGGAAAAACTGCTTCAAAGGCAGAACACATGTGTGTTAAATAGTTAAGCTGCCAGAATGCAGTATACCAGAAATGGAACAGCTTTTAAGAAGGGAATTTAATAAGTTATAAGTTTACAGTTCTAATGAGAAAATGTCCAAATTAAGGCACCAACAAGAGGTTACCTTCACTCAAGAAAGGCTGATGCTGTCAGAACACCTCTGTCAACTGGGAAGGCATGTGGTTGACTTCACTAGTCCCTTGCTCCTGGGCTCCATTACTTTCAGCCTCTGTTCCTATAGGTATTCCTCACTTTGATTTCCAGGGCTGGCTTTCATTTCTTGGCTTCCCTTGGCTCTCTTCAGTTTCTGGCTTGCTTAGCATCTCATGGGAAGTCACATGGCGATGTGTGCTGGGCTCTCTGCCCGTGTCTGCTCTCTGTGTTGGCACTCCAAGCATCTCCAAACATTAGTGCCTGTCAGCTCTGAAGCAACTGTTCTCTAAGCATCTGCATCTCCAAGCATCTCTATCGGTTCTGAGCTTTCTCCAAAATGTTTCCTCTTTTAAAGGATTCCAGCAAACTAATCAAGAACCATCCTGAATGGGCAGAGTCATATCTCTATCTAATCAAAAGGCCACACCCATAATTGGGCCGGCCACATTTCCGTGGAGATAATTTAATGAAAAGTTTCTGCCCTCCAATACTCAATTAGGATTAAAAGAAATGGCTCTCCCTAAAAGACTGGATCAGGATTGAAACATGGCTTTTCTGGGATAACAGCTTCAAACCAGCACAAGACAGAAGCCAAGATTTGTAGCTAAGACCTCAGGCCAGGAGAGCAGCCCTCCCCATGTACATGGAAAGTGTGAGTTTGCCCTGGAGTTTGCAGAGGGTGGACCTTTTGCCCCGTTGTTCAGAAACAGTGCTTCTTCCTCAGCCCTTAGAGAGGGTGGGCACATTCCCCAGGGATTGGGGAGAGCCTGTGCCCTGGAGATGGCAGAGAGTCTGGGTGCCATTCAGATGCTTGAAGAGGGTGAAACAGAAAACAAGGTGGTCTCCCCAATACTTCCCAATGTTGCAATCTACACCTCGGTGTTTGGAGAGAGTAGGGCCACTGCATAAGCCCTCGGAGAAGGTGGAACTGCAGCTCTCTCAAGCCCCAAGGATAAAATGTCTTTCTGTAGATGACTCTTAGACTTTGAAATCTAATGGAAGCCCTGTAGGTTTTCAGAACTGTTTGGGAGCTTTGACCCATTTTCCTTCCAATTTCCCCCTACAGAAATGGAAACATTTATCCTATGACTGTCTTTCCTTTGTACATTGGAAGTAGATAATTTGTTCTAAGTTTCACAGGTCCACAGCTAGAGGGAAATTGTACCTTAGGAAAAACCATACCTGTAACTGATTTTGATAAGACTGTACTTACTGTTACTGAAATGATTTAAGCTTTTGTGATATTGTGATGGAATGAATGTATTTTGCATATGGAAAGAACATGTCTTTTGGGGGTCCAGAGGGTGGAATGTGCTGGTTTGAATCTGCTATGCACCCAAGAAAAGACTATGTTCTTTTAATCCATCCTTGAGGGGGAAGACCTGTTGTGGGTGGGACCTTTTGATTTGTTTGTTTCCATGGAGATGTGACCCACCCAATTCAAGGTGGGTCTTAATCCTTTACTCTAGTTCTGTAAGAGAGTTCATGGAGAGAGAGAGCTGAGATAGAAACACCCTGAGAGAAACAAGCAAGGACTCACAGAAGCCCAGAAAACATTTTGGAGAGACAGACAGAACCTCAAATACCATCAGCCTTTCTTAAGTGAAGGTATCCTCTTGTTGACGTCTTAATTTGGATATTTCCATGGCCTTAGAATTGTAACTTGTAAGTAATCAATCTCCTTTGTAAAAGCAAATCCATTTCTGGTATACTGCATTCCAGTAGCTTTAGCAAACTGAAACATAGGGTTATCACATCATAGTATTTAAAATGTTCAGTTTTCAAAAAAAAATTATGAAGCATGCAAAAAACCACAAAATCATGGCCCATTCAAAGAAGAAATTAATAGAAACTGTCTTTGAGAAAACACAGACATTGGACTTACTAAACAAAGACTTTAAATAAATTATCTTAGATGCACTCAAAGAGCTTAAAGGAACCATGGACAAAGGGCTATAGGAAACCAGGAAAATGGTATATGAACAAATAGAGAACACCAACAGAAAGATAACATATAAGAAGGAAACAGAAATTATGGAGCTTAAAAGTAGAATAATTAATTTAAAAAGAATTAGAATAATTTGACAATGCCTTCTTGACCAAAAGGAGGAGAAGAAACATAATAAAATAAGGTTTCAGTGGTTAAAAGATTTCAAATAGAGTTGAGAGGCTATTATTCTGGAGGTTATTCTTATGCAAACTTCAGTTAGATATTACAAATTGCCATGGTATGCCAAGCACCAACCAACAGCATTCCTGAAAACCCTAAAGAATATCCTGGGCTCTATCTAAGACTCCATAAAAGTTTCACTCACTGTGGTTAGGTTCTGGTGTCAACTTGGTCAGGTGATGATGCTCAGTTATCTGGTCAGGCAAGCACTGGCCTGACCATTGCTGCAAGGATAGTTCATGGCTGATTGATAAACTGGAATGCTGGTGCATTAAATCATTAGTCAGTTGATGCATCTGTGGCTAATTACATCTGCAATAAATTAAGGTATGTCTCCTACCAACAAGATAATCCAATACATTGAAGACTTTCAAGGAAGAGGAGAGACTTTTTCACTGCTTCTTCAGCCAGCGAGCCTTTCCTGTGGAGTCCATTCTAACCTTTCGTTGGAGCTGCCAGCTTCACAGCCTGCCCAAAGGATTTTAGACTCTTCCACTCCCACGGTTGTAGGAGACACCTGTATAAATCTCATAGTTACAGATATCCCCTGTTGGTTCTGTTTCTCTAGAGAACACTGACTAATACAGCTTAGTTCCAAGAGTGGTTCTTGAGAAACAAAATCTTAAAAATGGTCCTTTACAGTCAGTTTTCTACTCTGACTAGACGCAGAGGCACTAATGACTCTGATTCCAATAATCAAGATGGCACTGACAGTCCATGGGGTAAGTGGCAAGAGAGATATGCAAAAAATATCACCATTAGATTCTGCTAATTGTATGCTTATACCAGACAAGGCTCTGGGTGACACCTTTATGAAGTTATGTGGATTTAAGAGGTATAATAATGTTGGCAAATTGTTGTTAGATATACTTGATACAGTGATGAGCGAAAGGGATGAGCTGAAGGCTTCAAATTTACAACTTAAGCACAGTATGAATGATGTAAAAGTTTCCATGTTTGCCCTGAAAGAAAATCTTATTTCCTGTGGTCACATACTTGAGATCTCTGAAAAGCAGACACAAAGCCTCATTGGGTGAATAGCAGATTTACAATGTGAGCTAAAATTTCAACCTTGCAGGCTGTTGTTAAAGTAAAGGCTTTGATTGGAAAAGAATGAGATCCTGAAACATGGGATGGGGATATATGGCTTGATAATAATGGTGATGGGGAAAGGGATCCGTGGAAAGTACTGGGTGTTTGCTAGACAGACCTGTAATGGACTGCCCTGAGGAAACAGCTCCCCAACCTCCAGTCTGCCCAGAGGAGTCTGTCCTCCACCCCCCACCTAAAGAGATTAACCCTTCAGTGTCTGCTAATCCTGTTACTACCTCTTCTGGGGAAAGAGCCCTCACTCCTCTGTCTGGAGCAACTAATCCTGTTTCACCAGATGAAATTGCAACAGAATGCCCTGAGGTAATTGGCTTGAAAGACACTTCTATTTCTTTTCATGACCCACCCCCGCCACCCCCTTTTTCTTCAAGACCCATAACTAAAGTCCCAACAGGCTCCAAAAGGTGAGGTATAAAGTTTGACCCATGAGGAGGAATGCTTTACTCCAAAAGAACTGCATGAGTTTTCCAACCTATATAGACAAAAATCAGGGGAATATGTATGGGAATGGATACTAAGGAAGTGGGATAATGGTGGAAGGTATATAAAGGGGGATCAAGCTGAATTTATTGACATGGGCAATCTATCACTAGGTAGATTCTGCATTCAGTGTTGTAGTTTGAGGGGTTAGAAAGTTCATTAAAAATTTGTTTGAATGGTTTGTTAAAATATGGGTCAAAAGATGGCCAACATTACCTGAGGGCAAAATGCCAGAACTGCCCTGGTATAATATAGAGGAGGGGATCCAGAGGCTTAGAGAGATTGCAAAGTTAGAGTAGATTTATCATGGAAGACCTGCTCACACACCCTAGGGATGTCCAGAGGACACATCTTTCACCAGAACCTTGAGAAATAAATTTGTGAGATGAGCTCCATCACCCCTGAAGAGCTCTGTAGTCCCCTTCTCTGTAGGTCAGATATTACTGTGGGAACTGCTGTCACTGAGCTGGAATTCTTAAACAGAATGGAGATGATCAGCTCTCGAGTTGGTAGAAGCCACACTGCGACAGTTAATCACCATAGACAAGGTGGGTGTGGCCACCATGATGGACAGTGAATTCAAAGCAGCAGTCAAAATAAACTGATGCGCAGAGACTTGTAACATTAACTCTTAAACCATGGGGTACCTAAACATAAAATAGATGACAGTCTACTAAATTCTTGTTTGAGCTGTATAAGCAGAAGAATTCTAGGTCAAGTGAACAGAAGTCTAACTTAAATTACAAAACCAGAGTCATGGCCCCTTAAGCAATTCCCAGACTTGAGACAGTTTATAGACCCAGAGCCCCTTGAATGAGGGGAGGGCCAGGTACCCTTGGGGAAGGACCCCCTTTTTTTTTTTAACATGGGCAGGCACTGGGAATCGAACCCGGGTCCTCTGGCATGGCAGGCGAGCATTCTTGCCTGCTGAGCCACCGTGGCCCACCTGGGAAGGACCCTTTTACACTACCCAAAATTTACACTGCTAACCTTCCTCCCGACCTTACCCAAAGAGACATACGGCCTTTTACCAAGGTGACTTTTGGGGAAAAGGAAATGATCAGATGTCTTGGGGATTATTAGACACTGGCTCAGAAGTGACACTAATTCCAGGAGACCCAAAATGTCACTCTGGTCCACCAAGAGGAGGGGCTTATGGAAGTCAGGTGTTCGATGGAGTTGTAGCTCAGGTCTGTCTCACAGTGGGTACAATGGGTTCCCAGAGGACTCTGTGGTCATGTCCTTAGTTCCAGAATGCATAATTGGAATCAACATACTCAACAACTGGCGGAATCCCCACAATGGTTTTCTGACTCATGGAGTGAGGGCTTAATGGTAGGAAAGGCCAAGTGGAAGCTACTAGAACTGTCCTTACCTAGCAAAGTAGTGAATCAGAAGCAATACCTTATTCCTGGAGGGACCACAGAGATTAGGACCAATCTTATGGACTTGAAGACTGCAGGGGTGATTCCCACCACATCCCCATTCAACTGTCCCATTTGGCCTGTGCAGAAAACAGATGGGTCTTGGAGGATGACAGTACATTATCATAAACTTAACTTGTGATGAGTCCAATTGCAGCTACTGTTGATACGGTATTACTGCTTAAGCAAATCAGCACATCACCTGATACCTGGTATGCAGCTATTGATTTGGCAAATGCCTTTTCCTCAATAGCTGTTAGTAAGGACCACCAGAAGCAGCTTGCATTCAGCACGCAAGGCCAGTAGTATATCTTCACTGTCCTGCCTCAAGGGTATATCAACTCCCCAGCCCTATGTCACAACTTTGTCTGCAGGCACCTTGATTTTTTCTCCCTCCACATATCACACTGATAGGACCAAGTGAGCAAGAAGTAGCAACTTCTCTAGACTTATTAGTAAGGCATTTGTGTGTCAGGGGATGGGAGATAGATCCATTAAAAAATACAGAGTCGGGTGCACGGGTGGTTCAGTGGTAAAATGCTTGCCTTTCATGCAGGAGACTCAGGTTCGATTTGTGGACCATGCACCTAAAAAAAAAGAAAAAATATGGAGTCCTCCCAACTCAGTGAAATTTCTAGTGTCCAGTGGTGTGGGGCATGTTGAGATATCCCTTTGAAGGTGAAGGATAAGCTGTTACATCTGGCCCCTACTACAACCAAAAAAGAGGCGTGCCTAGTTGGGCTCTTTGGATTTTGGAGACAACATATTCTTTACTTGAGTGTGCTACTCCAGGCCGTTTATCAAGTGACCAGAAAAGCTGCTAGTTTTGAGTAGGGACCAGAACAAGAGGAGGCTCTGCAACAAGTCCAGGCTGCTGTGTAAGCTGCTCTGGCCATGTGACCCAGCAGATCCCATGTTGCTAGAGTGTCCGTGGCAAACAGGGATGCTGTCTGGAGCCTCTAGCAGACCCCTATAGGAGAATCACACCGTAGACCCTGAGGATTTTGGAGTAAAGCCTTACCATCTGCTGCAGATAACTACTCTCCTTTTGAGAAGCAGCTTTTGGCTTTCTACTGGGCCTTAGTAAAGCCTGAACGCTTAACCATAGGACACCAAGTTACCATGAGACCCGAGTTGCCTATTATGAGCTAGGTATTATCTGACCCACCAAGCCATAAAGTTGGATGTGCAGAGCAGCACTCCATCATAAAATGGAAATGTTATATAAGAGACAGGGCTCGAGCAGGTCTTGAGGGCATAAGTAAGTTACATGAGGAAGAGGCCCAAGTGGCCATGGCCCCCAATCCTGCCACATTACCTTCTTTATCCCAGGCCAGAGCCATGGCCTCTTGGGGAGCCCTTAAAGTCAGCTGACTAAGAGAACACTTGGGTCTGGTTTATAGATTCTGCAATATATGCAGGGACCACCTGGAAGTGAACAGATGCAGCACTAAAACCCCTTTCTGGGATGTCCTTAAAGGAGAGTGGTGAGGGAAAATCCTCCCAGTAGGCAGAACTTCAAGCAGTGCATTTGGTTGTTCATTGTCCTTGGAAGAAGAATTGGCCAGAAGTGCATTTGTATACTCACTCATGGGTTGTTGCTAATGGTTTGACTGGATGGTCAAGGACTTGGAAAGAGCATGATTGGAAAATTGGTGACAAAGAGGTCTGGGAAGGAGATATGTGGACAGAACTTTCTGAGTGGGCAAAGAACATGAGGATATTTGTGCCCCATATGAATGCTCACAAGAAGGTGACTTTGGCAGAGGAAAGGCTTAATATCAAGTAGATAAAATGACCCATCCTATAAGTCTTCCTCTTTCTTCAGCCACTCCTGCAATGGGCTCATGAATGAAGTGGGCATAGTGGTAGGGATGGAGTTTAGGCGTGGACTAAGCAACATGGACTTCCGCTCACCAAGGCTGACCTAGCTACACCCACTGCTAAGTGCCCGATCTGCCAGAGCAGATTTATACAAATCATTGAAGTCAGCAGGGAGTAGGATGATATTTTTAAAGTGCTGAAATAAACTATCAACTAAGAATTCTTTATTTGGCAAAATTGTCCTTTAAAAATGAAGAAAGATGTGGTCTCCCTCCCTAAGCCAAATTCTACAAATAAACTCACGATCCTCCCCACTATGTGGTACATGACTCATGGGGGTATAATTTCCCTGGCAACATGGGACATGACTCCCAGGGATAAGCCTGGCTCTGGCATTGTAGGGTTGACAATGCCTTCTTGAACAAAAAGGGGAAAAGAAATCAAACAAAATTAAGGTTCAGTGGCTAAATGATTTCAGAGAGAGTCAAGAGGTCATTCTGGAGGTTACTCTTATGCAAGCTTCAGCCAGATATTGCAAATTGCCACAGTATGCCAATCTCTAACCAAAAATATTCCTGAAAACCCTAAAGAATACCTTGGGTATCTAAAGCTTTATAGAAGTTTTACTTATTAAGCTTATTTTTTTCAGAAACTTAAAGCCTCCAGATTGTTCCTATGCCAGATAAGCCATGAAACCCAAAGGTATCAGTCTCTCCAAGAACATCAGCCAGTTTCATTCCTCTACTCCATAACGTCAACACCCCTTTTTAGCATGAAGAATTGCCCAGATATCCCTGAAGATTGTGAGAATAGTTAAATAAGAGGGAGGAGTTGTAACTGAGAAATTAGTACTTAAATGAGTATGACTGCCGACTCATTATATAGATATTTCTTTTTAGTTTGTAGTGTGTTAGAATAGATAGAAGGAAATACCTGAAATTTCTGAACTGTAATCTAGTAGCCTTGGTCTCTGAAAATGTTTGCATAACTATACAGCTTTTATCTTATAACTGTGTGATTGTAAAAACCTTGCAACTGACATCCCTTTCATCCAGTTTATAGGTAGATGAGTAATAAAATAAAGACAAGTATGAAAAGAAAATAACAGGTTGAGAATATGGGGAAAAATACCCCTACTTAAACAATGGACAATAGTTAACAGTACTACTTTAATAATATTTCATCAATTGTAACAAATGTAACTACTGTACAAAAAACCAGAATTACAAAAAAGTGAGATAAATTGTAACAAATTTTCCACACCAAAGCAGGTATTAGTGGTGTGGTGGTGTATGGGAATCCTGTATTTTATGCATGATTGTTCTGTAAACCCATAACTTCTTCAATAAAAAAGAAGTTTTAATTTTATAAAAATGAAGAAATCAAGGTAACAGTTCTAGATGAAATCCAAGTGAGTATGGTGTCAGCAGACCTACCCTACAAGAAATTCTTGTTCCAGTAGCCATGTTTCTTGAAGATGATTGTATAATGATACAGCTTTTGCAATGTGACTGTGTGATTGTGAAAACCTTGTGTCTGATGCTTCTTTTATCTACCTTATGGACAGATGAGTAAAACATATGGATTAAAAATAAATAAATAATAAGGGGAACAAATGTCAAAATAAATTTAGTAGATTGAAACGCTAGTGATCAATGAAAGGGAGCGGTGAGGGGTATGGTATGTATGAATTTTTTTTCCGTTTTCTTTTGATTTCTTTTTCTGAATTGAGGCAAATGTTCTAAGAAATGATCAAGATGATGAACATACAACTATGTGATAAAAAAGAATGTTCATATTGTATGTTGATTGGTTTTATTAATAAAACTATGTGATGAAAAAGAATTCATATTGTATGTTGACTGGTTTTATTAATAAAAACTTTTAAAAAAATTCTAAAGGTAGTCGTTCAAGATTAAATGAGAGGACACTAGCCAATAACTCAAAGCCATATGAAGAGATAAATAACTCCGGTAAAGGTAACTACACAGGCAAATATAAAAGCCAGTATTATTTTAACTTCAGTTTTTAAAAAGTTTTTTTATTGTATAATATAATATATCTACAAAGCAAAGAATAAAAAAAGCAATAGTTTTCAAAACATTTTTCAACAAGTAGTTATAGGACAGATCCCACAGTTTGTCATGGACTACCATACCACCATCTCAGATTTTTCCTTCTAGCTGCTCCAGAACATTGGAGGCTAGAAAGAACATATATATTTTTATCATGACTCTTCTTTTTTTGTGAAAAATAACATATATACAAAAAAGCAATAAATTTCAAACACAGCACAATTAGCTGTACAACAGATTTCAGAGTTTGGTATGGGTTACAATTCCACAATTTTAGGTTTTTACTCCAGCTGCTTTAAGGTACTAGAGACTAAAAGAAATATCAATATAATGATTCAGCAATCATACTTGTTTGTTAAACCCTACTTTCTCTGTATAACTCCACCATCACCCTTGATCTTTCTCCCATTCTTTAGAGATATTTGGGCTATGCCCATTCTACCTTTTTCATGTTGGAAAAGAAGTCAATTATAAGGAGTAGGGAGATGGAACTAGCTAATGTTCTGGGAAGGCTGGCCCCTCTTATCTGAATTTATCTGGTCGAGGGACCCATCTGGAGACTGTAGGTTTCTGGAAAGTTACCCGAGTACATGGACTCTTTGTAGAATCTTACATATTGCCCTAGGTGTTCTTTAGGATTGGCTGGAATGGTTTTGCTGGGGTTAGTGAGTTATGATAGGTAGCGGTGTCTAAAGTTTACATAAGAGTAACCTCCAGAGTAGCTTCTCGACTCTATTTGAACTCTCTTAGCCACTGATACCTTATTTGTTACACTTCTTTTCCCCCTTTCAGTCAGAATGGCATTGTTGATCCCATGGTGCCAGCGTCAGACTCATTCCTGGGAGTCATCTTGGACATCACCAGGGAGACTTTCACTCCTGGATGTCATGTCCCACGTAGGGGGGAGGGCAATTATTTCACTTGCAGAATTGGGCTTAGAGAGTAACTTTGATTTTTTTTTTTTTATAACTTTTTTCCTTTACTTTTTTTCGCATGGGTAGGCACTGGGAATAGAACCCGTGTCTCTGGCATGGCAGGCAAGAACTCTGCCACTGAGAACCATGGCCCTAAGTTTGATTTTTATTTCCCTTTTTTATTTCTTATATGATTTAAAATACAAATGCATACAGCAATAATTACAAATCTATGTTAATGGGAACACAATGCAATTTGTGACAATGGAAAGGGAGGGGATGGAGCTGTACAGGAGCAGAGTTTTTGATGCTCTTAAAGCTAAGTTGCTATCAATTTCAACTAGAGTGTTAAAAACTTGGGAGGTTTTTAAATAATCGCTCTGGTAACTACTAGGAAAATATCTAATAAACATACATGAAAGGAAATAAGAAGGGAATCAAAATAATATACCACAAAAATTAATTAAACACAAAAGAAGTAATGAATAAAATTAGGAACAAAAAAGGTAAAATATCAGAACACAAATAGCAAAATGGCAAAAGTCCTGCCTTTGTAATTGCTTTAAATATAAATGAATTAAACTCTCTAATCAAAAGGTAGAGATTGGCAGAATAAATAAATTTAAAAAAACACAGTCCAACTATATGTTGTATACAAGACACTCATCTTAAATCAAAAGACACAACTAGGCTGCAAGTGAAAGAATAAGAAAAATATTCCAAGAAAATAATAACCAAAATATACCCAGGGTGGCTATATAAATATCAGGCAAAATAGACTTAAAGTAAAATATCTATTAAAGGAGACAGAGGACATTATATATTGATAAAAGATCAACTCATCAAAAAGATATTACAATTATAAATAGATATGTCCCTAACAACAGGGTCCCATAATGTATGAAGTGAACACAGTCAGAATCAAAGGGAGAAATAGTTTTACAATAATAATTTGAGATTTCTATACATCACTCTCAGTGTTGGATAGAACATCTAGGCAGAAGATCAATAAGGAAATAGAAGACTGGAACAACACTATAAAACAACTAGCTCTAACAGACATATATAGCAGAATAGAATACAGATTTTTCTCAAGTGCACATGGAACATTCTCCTGGGATAGACCACATACTAGGGCATAAAACAAAATCTCAAAAAATTTTAAAAGATTGAATTCATATAAAGAATCTTTTCTAATTACAATAGAATGATGCTTGAAATCAATAACGCAAGAAAAACTGGAAAATTATAAATACGTGGAAATTATCACACTCAAATAACCAACGCATTAAAGAAGAAATCGTGAAGGAAATCAGGAATACTTAGAGAAGAATGAAATTGAAAACACAACATACCAAAACTTATGGGATGCTGGGTGGTGCAACGGTGGCTCAGTGGCAAAATTTTCACCTGCCATGCCACAGACCCGGGTTTGATTCCTGGTGCCTGCCCATGCAGAAATAAATAAATAAATAACAGGGCGGAGCACCAGTGGCTCAATGGCAGAATTCTCGACTGCTGTGCCGGAGACCAGGATTCAATTCCTAGAGCCTTCCCATGCCAAAACAAACAAACAACAACTTATGGGATGCTGAGAAGGCAGTGCTCAAAGGGAAATTTATCCTCCAAAATGCTTATATTCAAAAAGAAAAAAGATTTCAAACCAATCACCTTACTTTCACATTTTGAGGAACTATAAAAAGAAGTGCAAACTAACCCCCCCCCCAAAATAGAAGGATGGTCAGTAGAAGATTAGAGTAGAGATAAATGAAAGAGAAAATAGAGAAACAATTGAGAGAATCAGCAAAAGTAAAAGTTGGTTCTTTGAAAAGATCAACAAAAATGACAAACTTTTAGTTAGACTGCCAAAGGAAAAAAGAGAGAAGGTGCAAATAACTAAAATTAGAAGTGAAAATGAGATATCACTACTGATATTACAGAAATAAAAAAAAGATTATAAGAGAATACTATGAGCAATTGTACACCAACAAATTAGATATTCTAGACAACATGGACAAATACCTAGGAACATACATATTACCTAACCTGACTCAAGAAGGAAAAGAAAATCTCAAGAGACTCATAAAACAAACAAGTACAGAGACTGAATCAGTAATTAAAATCCTCCAACAAAGAAGGGTCCCAGACCAGCTAGCTTCACTGGTGAGTTCTACCAAATATTTAAAGAAGAGTTAACACCAATCTTATCAAACTCTTCCAAAATATTGAAGTGGAGGGAATACTTCCTACCTTATTTTATGAGGCCTGCATTATCCTAATACCAAAGGCAGATAAAGAAAGAACAAAAAAATAAAATTATGGACCAATTTCCCTTATGAATATAGATGTAAAAATCCTCAACAATATTCTAGCAAATCCAATCCAACAGCATGTTAAAAGGGTTATACACTATGACCACGTGAGTTTTATTCCAGGATTATAAGGATAGCTCAATATACAAAATCAATCAACGTAATATATACCATGTTAATAACATGAAGAAAAAAAAACACATGATCATCTCAATAGATACAGAAAAGACGTGACAAAATTCAAAACCTTCTCCTGATTAAAACGTTCACAAAAAGGAATAAAAGGAAACTTCTTCAACACAATGAACGCCATTTATGAAAAATCGACAGCTAATTTTCAGAGGTGAATAACCAAAAACTTTCCTCCTAAGATAAGAACAAGACAAAGATACTCATTTTCACTACTATTATTCAAAATTGTACTAGAGTTCTAGCCAGAGCAATTAAACAAGAAATAAAAGACATCCAAATTGTAATGGAGGAAGTAAAGCTACCTCTAGTAACAGATGACATTTTTTTGCAGAAATGGAAAAGCTGATCTTCAAATTCATATGGAATTGTAAGATGCCCAAAAGCCAAAACAATTTTGAAAAAGAACAAAGTTTAAATTTTAAAACTTACTATAAATTACAGTAATCAAATAGCATGGTACTGGCATAAAGGTAGGCATATAGAACAATAGAATAGACCATAAATAGATCCACACATTTACAGTCAATCGATTTCCAAAAAGGGTGCCAAGTACACACAATGGGGAAAGAATAGTCTCTTTAACAAATGATGTTGGGAAAGTTGGCTGTTCATATATGAAAGAATGAAGTTGGACCCCTATCTCATGCCATAATAAAAAAATTTAACATAAAATGAAATCAACTATAAAAGATAAGATCATAAAACTCAACCTCTAGAAGATAACATAGCAAAAAATCTTTATGACCTTAGATAAAGTAATGAATTCTCAGATATGAAACCAGAAGTGCTTACAGTATACTTAAATTTGACTTCATCAAACTGCATATACACAATGGAATATTATTTGGCTATAAATAGGCATGAAGTTCTAATATATGCTACAATATCAGTGAATCTGAAAAATATTGTGCTAAGTTGGAAATAAGCCAGGTCACATACTATATGATTTCATTCATATAAAATATCCAGAATAGGTAAATCTATAAAGGCAGAGGCTGAGGGAGGAGAGAATTAGGAGTAACTACTTAATTAGTATGACTTTTGGGGTTAATGAAAGTGTTTTTTTTTTTACTTTAACATTTCTTCCCCCTATTATTTATTTTTATTCCATACATTCTACTCGTCTGTTGACAAGGTGGATAAAAGGAGCATCAGACACAAGGTTTTCACAATCACACAGTCACACTGTGAAAGCTATATCATTATTCAATCTTTGAGAAACATGGCTACTGGAACACAGCTCTACATTTTCAGGCAGTTCCCTTCAGCCTCTCCATAACAGCAAGATGATATCCACTTAATGCGTAAGAATAACCTCGAGGATAACCTCTAGACTCTGTTTGGAATCTCTCAGCCATTGACATTTAGTCTCATTTCACTCTTTCCCCTTTTGGTTGAGTAGGTTTTCTCAATCCTTTGATGCTGAGTCTCAGCTCATTCTAGGGTTTTTCTCAATCCCTTGATGCTAAGTCTCAGCTCATTCTAGGATTTCTGTCCCAGGTTGCCAGGAAGGTCCACACCCCTGGGAGTCATGTCCCACGTAGACAGGGGGAGGGTGGTGAGTTTGCTTGTTGTGTGGGCTGGAGAGAGAAGCCACATCTGAGCAACAAAAGAGGTTCTCTTGGGGGTGACTCTTGGGCCTAATTTTAAATAGGCTTGACCTATCCTTCGTAGGGTTAAGTTTCATATGAACAAACCCTAAGACTGGGGGCTCAGCCTATAGCTTTGGTTGTCCATACTGCTTATGAGAATATCAAGAACTCAACTTGGGGAGGTTGAATTTTCCCTTGTTCTCACCATTCCCAGAAGAAGACTTTGCAAATACTTTTCCACTCACTGATAAAATCACTCTGGGATTCATCGGGGCATCACTCTGGACAAACCAACAAAATCTCATGTCCTACCCAAGGTTCCATGTACTTATGGTGTAACGAAAGTGTTTTGAACTAGAGATGGTGGCTGCACATCATTGCGAAAGTCTAAATACTACTGAATTGTTCACTTTAAAATGGTTAATTTTATGTTATGAGAAATTCACCTTTATTTAAAAAAGCAAACCTCTGCATTAAGCCTTTAATTAGGCTCAGGCTTAAATTGAAAGCCTCTCTGTGCTATACCCTGCAAACTTCATTATGCCATTGGTTTGAAAACATTTTGTTTAAGGACTCCTAAAGGAATTTTTTAAAACTATATTTCCCTCTTACATAGACTGTGAACATTAAGTAGACACTAAGTTGACATCTACAATTTTTTGCTATAAGTTTAAATATTTTTAAACAAAAACATAATTTTTTGTTTATTGTAAACAAGGACATTTTAAAACTGTTACCTAACCCTTTCAAATGTATCTAATGGAATGTGAATATCAGTGACCTGATTTACTCCATCACATATTCAAGAATATATAAATAAGCTTTCTTTGAAAATCAGAAATTTTTGCTTGTACTCCTATTCCCACTTCACTATACCCATAGAATTTTATCCTAATGTACTACTTTTCTTATACTTGAAAGTCTTCTATTGTTCAACCTATTATATTTCTCTACCCCAAATATGTATTTTATATAAATAAATTTTTTTCAAATTTGTAACCATGAAGTACTATGTGTTAAAAATTTTCTTCTGGGGAGTCGCGCGGGGCGTGGGGCATGAGGCGTGAGGGTTGAGGGTTGAGGCTGTGCTGCAGAGCTGAGGCGCTGAGGAGCCGAGATTGCCGCGAAGTCGACCCCCGGACTCTGGAGGGAAGCGCAGCGCGCGGGAGCCGGCCCCCAGAGCAGCCCCGGAGCAGGAGCCGCCGCCGTCTGCGGAGCCTAGTCCTGCCGGCCATGGCGTTGTCGATGTCACTGAACGGGATGAGGGAGGACAAAGAGCCCATCATAGAGCTCTTCGTCAAGGCTAGCAGTGATGGTGAAAGCATAGGAAACTGCCCCTTTTCCCAGAGGCTCTTCATGATTCTTTGGCTCAAAGGAGTTGCATTTAGTGTCAGGACCGTTGACCTGAAAAGGAACCCTGCAGACCTGCAGAACTTGGCTCCTGGGACCCACCCACCATTTATAACATTCAACAATGAAGTCAAAACGGATGTAAATAAGATTGAGGAATTTCTTGAAGATGTCTTATGCCTTCCCAAGTACTTAAAGCTTTCACCAAAACACCCAGAATCAAATACTGCTGGAATGGACATCTTTGCCAAATTCTCTGCATATATCAAGAATTCAAGGCCAGAGGCTAATGAAGCACTGGAGAGGGGGCTCTTGAAAACACTGCAGAAACTGGACGAATATTTGAATTTTCCCCTCCCTGATGAAATTGATGAGAATAGTATGGAGGATATTAAATTTTCTACACGTAAATTTCTGGATGGCAATGAAATGACATTAGCTGATTGCAATCTGCTGCCCAAACTGCACATTGTCAAGGTGGTGGCCAAAAAATATCGCAATTTTGATATCCCAAAAGGAATGACTGGCATCTGGAGATACTTAACTAATGCTTATAGTAGGGATGAATTCACCAATACCTGCCCCAGTGATAAGGAAGTTGAAATAGCATATAGTGATGTAGCCAAAAGACTCACCAAGTAAAATGGCTCTTATGAGACGGATGTATTCACCTCTTCCCCTAACAGAATATGCTTTTCCTAACAGACTACTTCTCTTCCTATAAAGTAGAAACTTTATTTTGCATGAACATGCAGTTATTCAGGATTAGGATAAAGGATAGACAAGGTATAGTAGCTATCTTAAAATATACACTCCCAAGCAGTATTATTTTAAAATTCTCTTATCCTGCCTACTTCCCCTACACATATCCCACTCTCCTCTAATTTGGAGACATTCCATCACAAACATTTCACTTGAGAGGTGGTTTGCCATCTCTCTGGAGCCCTCACCATACACTGTGCATAGATGGCAGAACTTTTGAAGTGCAATGTTTCACTGCTAAAATGGTAGCCATGACTTCATCAGTCTGCCCCAAACTGGTGCATAACTCTTGGTACAAGGAATATTTATGTATTTTTGGAATTTTATAATAGTAAAAGTATATGAAAGGATTGCTACTGTATCAGAAATATTCTCTTTCAATTTAGTCTATCCTGGATATGTACTAAAGGATATTACCACCGATAAAGAGAGCCTTTTATGAATAGTCACAACAGATTTTGCTAGTTTGCTTTGTAGATTGATTTTTATTTTTATCTAAAAGCATTTATCATTTATACCAGTTGTAACATCTTATACTATGTAGAAGCTAAAAATTTAGAGGGAGGGGATGGTAGTCTCAAGATCTTCCTCAAGCATTTTATCCTTATGAGAAAAACTGAGGGATACCTGATACTCTGTCTAAAACTGTTATTTGATGTATGAAATTTGCCTAGTGCCATTCATTTGGAACATTATTGCTTTCTTCCAGTTTCTTTTTATTTAAAAAGCTCCTTTTTTTTGTTTTTTTGGTAAGCATAGATCTATACCTTTGTTTTAATAGATCTTTTGAGCAACACTACATAGACTAATAGTGAGTTACTTTAGCTGTAGCAGTACAGTGGTTAGTCATTTAAAAACTAACACACAGAAATTAACCTAAGGAATGTGGGGTCTGTTTGTCAAAATAGTAAGTAAAATTTTGTTTCTAAAGAACATTTAATGTATATAATTTTTGTAAAGAATGCATTATTCATCCTATATTAAAAGCAAGATGAAATATAAAAAAATTTTTTTTCTTCTGAATTATCATTACAATTATCAGCATACAATATTGGTATATTATAAATTTCAACCAATAATTATTAAATTTAAAAAGTACATTTTGGGCGGGCCGCGGTGGCTCAGCGGGCAAAGTGCTTGCCTGCCATGCCGGAGGACCTCGGTTCGATTCCCGGCCCTAGCCCATGTAAAAAACAAACAAACAAACAAAATACAATAAAACAAGAAAATGTTTAAAGATGTTTCCCTTTCTTCCTCCCTTCCTTCCTTCTCTCTGTCTTTCCTTCCCTTCCTTCCTCTCTCTTTAAAAAAAAAAAAAAAAAAAAAAAAAAGTACATTTTATTGGGAATGCATCCCTTAATAAGATGGGTGGACGGAATGCATTTATTAAAATTTGATCAAAGCCATTATCTAATTGACCCTTAGTTTAGCATCCTGCAAGTATTGACACCTTCGGGAAAAAAAGTAAGATTTGGATTGGGTGAAAGATTTACCTTTCTTTTACAAAGTGGAGAAGGATGAGTATGAGAAAGAAAATGAGAAAAAAGAACTTCAACTACAGGAGGCTTCTAGGGCAGATCAGTTTTAGAAATTATAAGATAATGAAGTTGAGGACTTGGAAATTGATTCTCTTAATTATCTACAGCCATGTAATCCTTCGAATATCTTCCTATACCCAAGTTTGAAGAGTACTGCTACAAAAAGATCTCATTGCCAAAATGTACTCAGCTTCTGTTCATCATTTCACTTAATCAACCAACAACTATTTAGTGAGTTCCTGTAAATTATTTTGTGAACAATGCAAAGAATGGATGGATAAATGGATGATTAGATGGAAAGAAAAATGGACAAGTATTGAACATTTACTATATGCCAAGAGATTTGACATGAAAGAAGAATAAGACTCTATGCCCTATCACCATCTTTTGGGGGACAATAGAGTCCAATAAAACCCTGCCATAACACAGTATGAACAAATTTGGATACAATAGGATTGGCCATTGCTTCCATTTGTCTACTCTCTACCATTATCAAAGAGGACCAAGTTAAAAATTCTTAGGTTATCGTGGAGGATAGGCAGTAATTGTCTCACTATCATTTAAAACATTTCCAGTTTAATATATCATTGTGTTCAGTCTAAACTTCACTGCTGTTGCTCTGTACTTTTTGTAGCAATATATGTCAAGTGAAAAAAATAGTATACTTCATTTACTTTATAATAATGTGACCCCCACATTTTATAAGGTAAAATTTTGGCATCCTACCTACGATGTTGTGGAGGGATTTCATGTATTCTTCTCATCTCCAATACTATTCTCCTTTGTGCAAATTACAAAAAAACAAGCAAACAAACAAAAAAAGCCCCCTTTGCTGACAAATTTCAAAAAGAAAAGTCAACCTAGTAAGCAAGGGCCAAATTTCATTCAATCCTGAGGCCAGCGGTATGCTGGTAAATGTCTACCAACCAACTGAGAGTGGAGGGAGGGGCTCACCTGTAGTATTTGCTGGTTTCAGTGGTAAAAATACCCATACCATGGCCAATTTCAAGCTACCAATGCGAAGTCACTAGGCTCACAAAGTTCCTGAAAATTTAACAGGAGACCATGAGCCAAATAGATTCTAGTACTCCACTGGGACTCTTCTTAGTCCTATGCAGAGTGCCTTCACGTGCTGTCAAACTGCACTGAGATACACAATGGCCTGGGTCTCCGTGCCTGGCACCAAACTCTGAGCAGCTGAGTTCACTTGGCAAGAACAAATGCGAAGAGTTAATGAGCACATATGAGTGTCTGAGGCATACTGTTAATTCAACTGTACTACATTTTATTTCAACCTCATTTTACTTCCACTCCAAGGAGGCACCAACACTATGGTTCCACAAATAAAGAAAAGCAAAAGGAATGGGGAAGAGTCTCCGGAGGCTGTCAGGTTCTACTATGAACTGTCAACATTACATCTGTTCATTCCTTTTTTGCAGATGCCAAACATCTTCCTATACATTCCTTTCAGTTCACTGGGCTACAGAGCTTGGTTTAAAAAAAAAATTCAGAGACTTTTTTGTTAAAAAAAATTTCATGGAGAGGTGTCTTGGTTTTATCACTAACAGAACTTACTCGTTTGACACGATAGAAGCGGTAAAGTCTCTCTGCCCACTGTGAACCCTTAACAGAAATCCCCTGTGAGTGAAATTCTGCAGCAAAGCACTGCTGATTTTGTAAGATAACCCTCGCATCCCATGAGCGACAGGTCTTGATCTGGGCTTGAGAGATGTAATATTTTGATAAAAAACGGCACTTCCTTTTGAAGCATTTATTTGCGTGTGCTGAGCAGTACCGCTGGAACCTCAGTGAGCACCAAAGCGAGGCTGACTCGGTCTCTCCAGGCCCACTCCAGCCATAGACCCCTCCCTTCTCAGTCTAAACGTAGCAGTAATTAGCATCCATAAACCACAAATGAGGTCTGTTTTTCAGAAGCATCAAAGCAGTTTGTACTTCTCATGAGCTAAAAAAAAAAAAGTTGTACACCTCAAAAGGTATAGAGATTATGATATAGAAAGCTCCCAAAGGCTGGAGCTTTCTCTCCTATAAGAACAATTCCCCTCCCTGCCCCCATGAACTTTCTAATTAAAATTCTTATATTAAAGTATCTACAGCACACAAGGTAAAACAATACGGAAAATTTTAAGGCTTTTCAAAAAAACAATCAAATTCAAATTTTCTCACAGACTCTGGAAAGGCCCATAACTCTTACAGGTCAGAAGTAATTAAATAAATCCATGGATTGATCATTGCTATAAAGCTCATCTAAAAGAACCTATTTCACTGTGGGTGTCAGGAATCTGATGTTCAGCTGTGGAGAGTTGGGAGATGAAGGGTAACTGTGCGAGTCAGGCAGGGTACAGAGTTGACGCCGGTGGGACCTGAGACATACTACACACTTTTCACCCCTAAAGCAGGTCTAGAACAAACAGCAAGTGAAGGAGAAAGAGATGGTGGCAGTCATGGGGCTGCTGGAAAATAGGGGCCAGCAAGGGTTAAATGCAGGGGATTGGTAGCCAAATTCTCTAATGCTCAGAGAGAAAAAAACAATGCCATCATCATTTGCATATATCATCACAATCTCTATAACTTCACAACATACATGCTCGTGGCATAATATTTCCTTCTATTTTCTAAGCGACAAACAGCAAAGATGGGGATCCAATTTCAAAGAAAGAAGGACTGGAACAAAAAGCTCTAAGGGTTCAACCTCAGTAATTTCTCCCTTACTCTACATTTCTTTTCTACTGGGGCTTCCTGGAATGACATTCTACCATCACTATCTTGATTTTCACATCTCCCTACTTTTATCCCTGGGTACACTACTATTAAACACATTTTACCTCTGACTCTGATATCCAGAGTTTTTTTTTGTGTGTGTGTGTATTCCTTGCAAACATGGGCCAGAAACAAGCAACAGGGATATTCTTTTTCACGAGATGTCATGATATTGCTTTAACTTCGGCTTTTGACATCACAGTATCTCATTGATATTTTAGATCCACTTAAAAGGTTCCAATATCCTTTCCATTCAGTAAAATGCCTATAATGCACCTAGTACTCAACTGCTGTTAAAAAAAATAATAAAGTAGAGATCTCTGTGTTATTTTCTACAGCTCAAGATTAGTCTGACAGTAGTTGCAGGTGGTCACTCTTAAGAGGAGAAATAATCATCGTTCATAGGTGTCAATGGCCAGGCTAGAGAAAGAACTCTCAATCACTTCATTTCTTGTGCTTTACAATCAAGTTGGATTATGCTATTTCTCAGTTAAGTACTTTTAGAAAGACGCAAATGTTAGCTATTAGAAGGCTTTTTTTCAAAAAAATTTATAATAAATTTTAAATTCATTATAAGCTTTTTGCTGAAAGCCTGTCATATAGTAAACAACTCCAGATACAATACAATTTAGGTATTTAAACACTAAAACTTCAAAAGCTCAACTCTAAGACTACACAAGGAGGAAAATGGAGAGAATGAGAGCTGGTATAGTATAAGAAGGCTCATGGAGGAAATAAATCTGAGTTGATTTAAATATCTCCAGGGTATTAGTCTCTCAGATTTAAATTTTGAGGAGTAAAGAGGGACCAACTAAATAAAACAACACTTAATCCACACATGGTTTTACTCCTGTCTAGTTAATCTATGTGAATTTTAGTGGTATAGAGCTATAACAACTGTATGTATCTGATAACAACAGCTGTTACTGAGATACACACATATATTTTTTCTGGTATTTTTTTTTATATTTAGTGTGAGACTCCCCAGTGGTCCCTTTGAAATCATTATATGAATAATGATCCTTCTAAAGAGCACACACTTTCTTGCTTTATCATGTAATAAATGTATCTACAAGGTTAAGAGTCTGTATAAATCTGATCCACTACATGTTTTTGTAAATAAAAGTTTATCAAAGCACAGTTACACTTATTTATTATGCATCTTCTACGGCTGCTTTTCACTACAACAGCAGCGTTTAGTTGCAACAAAGACCACATAGCCCTTTAGAGAAAAAGTTTGCCAACCCCTACACTAGGTTCCTAGGAGTATATTGTTAAAAAAGTATCAGAATATCTATATGGTAAAAACAAGTGAATTTATGTTAAATGTAATACCTTTGAAAAATATTCACCAAATATTTATTTCATTTTTTAAAATAACAAATCTAGTTCAGTAAAGACTCCCCTCCCCACTCCCCGAAAAATTAATCTTTCTACAAGAGTATAGAGAACAGGGAAAGCCTAGATGGTGGCTTAGCGAGGTGTGGGATTTACTTCATCCTCCAGAACACCTAATAAATAGCCAGGAAGAGTACAGAACAACTGTTGGGGCCACGTCAGTGACCGGACACATAGCATCCCCCCAGTCTGGACCAGCTGGACTGGCTGCGAGCCCCCCCAGAACTGTGAGTTCCCCAAGGTTCCCTCCCCCACAGGCTGCTTCCCAGAGAGGAAAGGAAAGAGACTTTACCTGCAGCAGGGGCTGAGCCCAACCAAACGCCAACTGTGGAATTAATTAACAAATTCTTACTACCAAAAATAGGCCCCCAGCTCAGCTGAAGGTCGAGTAAAAATGTATGTAGCTAGTTTTTGCTCTGGCACATAGGGGGCAGGGATGACGGAAAAACAAAAACAAACAAAAAAAGAGGTTCATTTGGATTTGAAAAGGTCTGGGACCTGAAGGAAAGGAGGGGGCACATAGGACCTGGAGATACATAGAGCAATGTACCAACTTAAGTTCTTGACTGGCAAACCCAAGGAATGGGAGTCCTGCTCTGAAAAGGATTTTTCTTCTCCTTTTTTTGTGGCTGTGTTTCTACAGCTTGTCTACTCTTTGAATAGAGCTGCAAGGCTTCTTGGGCTCCAACTGCCCCAGGCATAGGCAGAATTGAGCTTGTTTGAGTGTTTGTCTAGAGCCTGTGGCTTTCACGGGGGGGGGGGGGGGGGGGGGTGTCCAGCTCAGGTGGAATCCCTCCCAGCCAGCCCACAACCTCTCCTGTCTTAACCATACCCCCAGCAGGGAGAGTTTGCTGAAGTTAAAGGTAGTGCATCACCTTATGGTGGTGGGACCCGCAGGCATACAAGTGCCACATACTGGGCAGGACAGGAAAAACACAGAGTCCAGAGGTTCCATAGGAAAGCCTTTCAACCTGCTGGGTCTCACCCTCATGGAAAACTGACGCAGGCGATTCTTTCCTCCTGAGAGGAGGCAAATGCTAGATTTCAAGAGGCAGAAGATAGGATTAGTGAACTGGAGGATGGGACATCTGAAATCCAACAAGCAAAAGAAAATATAGGGAAAAGAATGGAAAAATATGAGCAGGGACTCAGGGAACTGAATGACAACATGAAACATAAAACTATACGTATTGTGGGTGTCCCAAAGGAGAAGAGAAGGGAAAAGGAGGAGAAAAACTAATGGAGGAAATTATCACTCAAAATTTCCCAACTCTTATGAAAGACTTAAAATTACAGATTCAAGAAATGCAGCGTACCCTAAACAGAACAGATTCAAATAGATGTACTCCAAGACACTTACTAATCTGAATGTCAGATGTCAAAAGAAAGAGAGAATCTTGAAAGTAGCAAAAGAAAAGCAATCCATCACATAAAAGGGAAGCCCAATAAGACTATGCACATATTTCTCAGCAGAAACCATGGAGGCAAGAAGACAGTGGGATGATATATTTAAATTACTAAAAGAGAAAAACTGCCAACCAAGAATTCTATATCCAGAAAAAATGTCCTTCAAAAATGAAAGGAAAATTAAAACATTTTCAGACCAAAAAATCACTCAGTGAATTTGTAACCAAGAGACTGGCTCTGCAAGAAATACCAAAGGGAGCACTAGAGACAGATAGGAAAGGACAGGAGAGAGATGTGTAGAGAAGAGTGTATAAATGAAGACTATCAGTAAAGGTAAAAAGAAGAAAAATTAGATATGACATATAAATCCAAAAGGCAAAATGGTAGAAGAAAGTACTGCCTATACACTAAAGTAACACTAAATGTTAATGGATTAAAGTCCCTAGTCAAAAGACACAGACTGGCAGAATGGATTAAAAAACAGGACCCATGTATGTGCTGTCTACAGGAAATGCACCTTAGACTCAAGGATAAACATAGGTTGAAAGTGAATGGTTGGGAAAGATTTTTCATGCAAATAACAATCAGAAAAGAGCAGGAGTAGTTACACTATTATTGAACAAATTAGGCTTCAAACATAAAACAGTTAAAAGCTACAAAGGAGGACACTATGTATTAATAAAAGGAACAATTCAACAAGAAGACATAACAATCATAAATATTTATGCACCAAGCTAGAATACTCCAAAATACATGAGGCAAACACTGAAAAAAGAAATAAACACATCTACCATAATAGTTGGAGACTTCAATTCCCCACTCTCATCAATGGACAGAACATCCACACAGAGGAACAATAAAGAAACAGAGAATTTGAATAATACAATAAATGAGCTAGACTTAACAGACATTTATAGAACATCACACCCCACAACAGCAGGATACACTTTTTTCTCAAGTGCTCAAGGATCGCTTTCAAGGATAGACCATATGCTAGGTCACAAAGCAAGTCTCAATAAATTTAAAAAGATTGAAATCATACAAAAACTTTCTCAGATCATAAGGAAATGAGTTGGAAATCAATAATAGGCAGAGTGCCAGAAAATTCACAAATATATGGAGGCTCAACAACACATTCTTAAACTACCAGTGGGTCAAGGAAGAAATTACAAGAGAAATCAGTAAATATCTCGAGGCAAATGAAAATGAAAACACAACATATCAAAATGTATGTGATGCAGCAAAGGCAGTGTGCTAAGAGGGAAATTTATTCCCCAAATTCCTATATCAAAAAAGAAGAGCAAAAATCGAGGTATCAACTGTCCACTTAGAAGAACTAGAGAAAGAACAGCAAACTAACCCCAAAGGAAGCAAGAGGAAAGAAATACTGATGATTAGAGCAGAAATAAATGAAATTGAGAACATGAAAACAATCGAGAAAATCAACAAAAACAGAAGTTGGTTCTGTGAGAAAATCGATAAGATTGATAGCCCCTTAGTGAGACTGACAAAGAGAAGAGAGAGGATGCAAATAAATAAAATGAGAAATGGAAGAGGAGATATAACCACTGACCCCACAGAAATAAAGGAAGTACTGAGAGGATACTATGAACAACTTTATGCTAATAAACCAGACAATATAGATGAAATGGACAGTCTCCTAGAAAGGCATGAACAACCAACATGGACTAGAGAAGAAATAGACAACCTCAACAAAACAACCACAAGTAAAGAAATTGAATCAGTCATTAGGAAGCTCCCCCAAAAGAAAAGTCCAGGACCAGATGGCTTCACATGTGGATTCTACCAAACATTCAAGAAAGAATTAGTACCAACCATGTACAAACTCTTCAAAAAAACTGAAGAGGAGGGAACACTACCTAACTCATTCTATGAAGCCAACATCACCCTCATACCAAAGCCAGACAAAGATATTACAAGAAAAGAAAACTACAGACCAATCTTTCTAATGGAAATAGATGCAGAAATCTTCAACAAAATTCTTGCAAATCGAATCCAGCAGCACATTAAAAAAGTTATACACCCAGTAGGATTCATCTGAGGTATGCAAGGATGCTTCAACTTAAGAAAATCAATTAATGTAATACACCACATTAACAAATCAAATCAGTAAAACCACATGATCATCTTGATTGATGCAGAAAAGGCATTTGACAAAATTCAACATCCTTTCCTGTTGAAAACACTTCAAAGTATAGGAATAGAAGGGAACTCCCTCAACATAATAAAGGGAATATAAGAAAAACCCACAGTTAACATCATCCTCAATGGGGAAAACTGAAAACTTTCCCCCTAAGATCAGGAACAAGACAAGGATGTCCACTATCACCATTGTTATTCAACATTGTGTTGGAAGTTCTAGCCAGAGCAATTAGACAAGAAAAAGAAGTACAAGGCATCAAAATTGGAAAGGAAGAAGTAAAACATTCACTATTTGCAGATGATATGATACTATATGTCGAACTCCCCGAAAAATCCACAGTAAAACTACTAGAGCTAATAAATGAGTACAGCAAAGTGGCAGGTTACAAGATCAACACTCAAACACCTGTAGTGTTTCTATACACTAGTAATGAAAAACTTGAGGGGGAAATCAAGAAAAACATTCCATTTACAATTGCAACCAAAAGAATAAAATATTTAGGAATAAACTTAACTAAAGATACAAAAGACCTATACAAAGAAAACTACAAGAAATTGTCAAAAGAAATCACAGAAGACCTAAATATATGAAAGGGCATACCATGTTCATGGATTGGAAGACTAAATATAATTAAGATGTCAATTCTACCTAAACTGATTTACAGATTCAACGCAATACCAATAAAAAATCCCCAAAACTTACTTTTCAGAAGTAGAAAAACCAATAACCAAATTTATCTGGAGGGGCAGGGTGCCCTGAATAGCTAAAAATATCCTGAGAAAGAAAAATGAAGTTGGATGCCTCCTGCTACCCGACTTTAAGGTGGATTATGAAGCTACAGTGGTCAAAACAGCATGGTACTGGCATAAAGATAGATATACTGACCAACGGAATTGAAGAGAGTGTTCAGATATAGCAGCTATCATCGATGGACAATTGATCTTTGATAAGGCAGTCAAGCCAACTCACCTGGGACAGAACAGTCTCTTCAATAAATGGTGCCTAGAGAACTGGATATCCATATGCAAAAGAATGAAAGAGGATCCATATCTCACAACCTATACAAAAATTAACTCAAAATGGATCAAAGACCTAAACATTAGATCTAAGACCATAAAACTGTTAGAAGAAAATGGAGGGAGATATCTTATAAATTTTTAATAGGAGGCGGTTTCCTAGACCTTAAACCCAAAGAACAAGCACTGAAGAAAGAAAGAAATGGGGATTCCTCAAAATTAAACAATTTCGTGCATCAAATATCTTCATCAAGAAGGTAAAAAGAAGCCTACACAATGGGAGACAATATTTGGAAATGATACATTAGATAAAGGTCTAGTATCCAGACTATATAAAGAGATTGTTCAACTCAACAACATAAAGAAAAAGAAAAAAAAAACACAGTTACAAAATGGGCAAAAGACATGAACAAACACTTCTCTGAAGAAGTGATACAAAATGGCCAAAAGGCACATGAAAAGATGCTCAACTTCCCTTGCTATTAGGGAAATGCAAATAAAAACCACAATGAGATATCATCTCACATCCACCAGAATGGCCATTATCAATAAAACAGAAAATGACAAGTACTGGAGAGGATGTGGAGAAAGAGGCACAATTATCCAGTGTTGGTGGGAATGTCAAATGGTACAACTGCTGTGGAAGGCAGTTTGGTGGTTCCTCAGGAAGCTAAGTATACAATTGTCATATGACCCGGCAATACCATTGCTAGGTATCTACTCAGAGGACATGAGGGCAAGGACACTAATGGACATTTGCACACCAATGTTTATAGCAGCATTATTTACAATTGCCAAGAGATGGAAACAGCCAAAATTTCCATCAACAGACAAGTGGCTAAACAAGCTGTGGTATATAACATATGATGGAATATTATGCAGCCATAAACAGAATAAAGTTATGAAGTATGTAACAACAAGGATGGACCTTAAACACATTATGCTGAGTGAGATTAGCCAGAAACAAAAGGACAAATATTTTATGGTCTCACTGATATGAACTGACATTAGCAGCTGAACTTGGAGAACTTCAGTTGATAACAGAGACCATCAGGAGATAGAAATAGGGTAAGATATTGAGTAATTGGAGCTGAAGGGATACAGATTGTACAATAGGACTGATTGTAAAAATTCAGAAATGGATAGCACAATACTACCTAAGTGAAATACAATTATGTTAAAACACTGAATGAAGCTGAATGTGAGAATGATAAAGGGAGGAGGGCTGGGGGTACAAATGAAATCAGAAAGAAAGATAGACAATAAACACTGAGATGGTATAATCTAGGAATGCCTAGAGTGTATAATGATAGTGACTAAATGTACAAATTTTAAAAATGTTTTTGCATGAGGTAGAACATAGGAATGTCATTACTGTAGGATGTTGAAAATTAATAGTAATTAATATTTTAAAATTTTATTTATGTGTGAGACTAAAGCAAAAAATGTTTATTTGGTACAAAATTTATATTTTGACTAATACATTTCCTAATATAACTTATGTAGACAGCTTAACACCATAAGTACATGGAACCTTGCTTGAGTAGGGCATGAGCTTTTGTTGGTTTGTCCAGAGTGATGCCTCGATAAATCCCAGAGTGATCTGAACAGTGAATAAAAAAGTATTTGCACAGTCCCCAAGTTGAATTCTTGATATTCTCACAAGCAGTGGGGACAACCAAAGCAATAGGCTGAGCCCCCAATCTTGGGGTTTGTACATGTGTAACTTAACCCCATAAAGGATAGGCTAAGCCTTAAAATTAGGCCTACGAATCACCCCCAAGAGAACCTCTTCTGTTGCTCAGATGTGGCAACAAGACAAACTCACTGCCCTCTCCCTCTCAACGTGGGACATGACTCCCAGGGGTGTGGACCCTCCTGGAAACATGGGATAGAAATCCTAGAATGAGCTGGGACTCAGCATCAAGGGACTGAGAAAACCTCAACCAAAAGGGGGAAGAGAGAAATGAGACGAAATAACGTGTCAATGGCTGAGAGATTCCAAACAGAGTTGAGAGGTTATCCTGGAGGTTATTCTTATGCATTAAGTAGATATCACCTTGTTAACCAAGATGTAATGGAGAGGCTGGAGGGAAGTGCCTGAAAATGTAGAGCCATGTTCCAGTAGCCATGTTTCTTGAAAATAACTGTATAATGATATAGCTTTCACAAAGTGACTGTGTGATTGTGAAAACCTGTGTCTGACGCTCCTTTTATCTACCTTAAGACAGACAAGTAAAACATATGGATTAAAAATAAATAAATAATAGATGGAGCAAATGTTAAAATAAATTTAGTAGTTTGAAATGCTAGTGATCAATGAAAGGGAGAGGTAAGGGGTATGGTATGTATGAATTTTTTTCTGTTTTCTTTTTATTTCTTTTTCCGAATTGATACAAATGTTCTAAGAAATGATCATATTGATGAATATACAACGATGTGATGATATTGTGAATTATTGATTATCTAACAAGAATGGAATGATCATATGGCAAGAATGTTTGTGTTTGTATGTGGTTAAGTTTCATAAATAAATTTAAAAAAAGAGTATAGAGAACAAAATAAAGTGAGTGTTTTCTATCGACCTGAAATTTTCTACAAAACAACTTTCCAAGAGTTGGAAGCCTATTACAGTGCACATGACACCATTTTTTTAAACGTATAAGTCAAATATAATGACAATTATTCTGAATTCAAAACATTCCAAGACAGGTCTTAGTTTCTAAAATCTTTCAGAGGACTTAAAAAAATATGCCCACATTAAGCTTAAATAGACTAGGATTACCGAAGACATGCTTTAAGGTTTTGATAAACATTATTACATTGTAGCTAAATTTCTCCTTTAAAAGTATAATTCTAACTCTGGTTTCAAAGCTTTCCTACATTGCTTATGGCAGAAGTTCCTTATAATGCAACAGTATATCTTGTCTCCGGCAGTGCTATTTTTCAATTACATTTTTAAAATAATTTAATTTTTAATAATTTCCTTATAATTTAACATGTACAATTTGTGCATACTAATCATATTCTATTTTTTTAAAAAGCAGGGGCCTGGTAGGCACCGTTTCCTAGAGTATGTAAGATTAAGCACCAATTTAATAGCACAATAATGTCTGGAAGTTAACCATGAAATAATGGATTGATCTCATAACACAAAAATTAGCCTATTTGTTTCTTTCTAAGTGAGGTTTGGATGAAAAAACCATTTCTCCTCTCCTTCTCAAATTGTTTAGAATGATTGATCATATATTTTCTAGTCCCTACCAAGAAGTGCATGACACCTCCAGACCTGTAGCAGCTGGGAAAAATAAACTCTATAACAGACATCCTATTAACCCATTGACATGAAATTGGAGGTAAGGTGACAGAAATGGCATTTTGGCAGCTATAATAATCAGAGATGACCCAAACTCGGTGGACCACAGAGACCAATTCTCCTTCCTTTATCCTTGTGTAATACCTCTGGAATAGGGACAAATACACAGATGAAGTGGCTGAAGGCCTGCAATTTACTTTATGGGTTCCTTGAAAAGTCCTTGACCTTGGGTTTTTATAATATTTGTTAACTATTTCTATTGATAAATGGAAATGATTTGGTTTCTTGTTTATGTTTGGGCATTTAGTCTGCTTTTTTCTTTTTTTCATCTACCTGAAAAAATTCTAACATAAATTATAAGTTCCCAGACCAAAAATTGTACAGGGATCACCATTTTAAATACAAACTTAATGGTATTACCTACCAGAACTCAGAAACCTTAACTCAGAAAACTGTAAACCAAAGGCATGGTTATCGTTTGCCTCATTTTGACTGCATCTCCAAGGATGTCACCTCCAAGAAGCTGCATGAAGCTGATAGAACACCATATACCTTTCCTCAGCACAAATGACCACATCCTGTGCCAGGCAGCATTTTTCAGTCTCTGTGGTTAAGAACCGGCAAAAATTAATGTATAGCTCGGCAGAGCTGGAATGTTAGTTGAAGCTGTGATTTGAATCTCAGAAGTTTTAGACGCAGAACTCTCATTTCTTGGCCTCTTTAAGAGTCACTTAAGAATTTTAAGAAAAAAAGGTTTCAAGAAACTTCTTTTCTTCCTTTAAGAAACATATATATATATGTAACTCATATGTTTAACCTAGAACTTTCATTAAGGCATTCACTGAACAAACATTTATTGTACACCTACTATCGGCCAGGTACTGCTGGAGGTGCTGCAAATGCCCAGCAGTGAAAAAGACATCAAGATCTTAGCTCATGAAGGGTGGAGGGAAAGAGACAATAAAGAAACAAACAAAAAACCTCCAAAATGACCTATGCTAAGCGCTACACAGAGAATTAAAATAGGAGACTTTTTAATGGGAGTAACTGGGTAGTGAGAGAAAGCCATTCTGAAGAAGTGACATTTAAGATGATATCTGAATAACATTTATAAAGTAATAGTGATTGGATTCATGAACATAAATATTTGAAGAAAACATGTGTAATGAATGGTAATATAAAATATAGTGCTCAAAATATGTAACATTTGCAAGAAGGCCTGCAAATAAATATTCTAAAATGCTAACAGAGACTATTTTTGGATGGTAGAACAAAGGTGGATTTTTCTAAACTTTCTATTAATTATTTTTATAATGGAAATGAGTAAAATAAACATTATTAAAAAAATAAAGTTAATAACAGCTTGAACACGAACATTTTTAAATTCTCAAAATTTGCTGATATCCTATAATAAAACACAAAAATTTGTAAATTGAAGGAAACTGAATCACTCCCATAAACACTCACAAATGCAAGTTTTCCTTGGAGAGCTCCTGGTTTCTTCTTCACGCTAACATTACCTGTATCCATAAGCATTGGTTTATAGTTTGTATACTATGGCTTACCTCCTACATCTTCCTCTTCATTCACTGGGCCTTCTACACTGTCCACATTTTCTATTTCTTGAGGTGTGGTTAAATTGCTGTTATTCAGAATCACTGGACCTTCTAAAAGACAAAAATAATTTTAAACAGGAAGTCAACTTTAAAGGGCTTTTATAAACATGTTTTAAGCAGACCTCATTCAGTTTTCAGCTGTGCACAATCCCTGAGCGACAGACATTATCCTTTTCACATACCCCAAGTGGCAGGTACATGAAAATGCTTGCAGTTTAGAAATAAGCTCAGCTTCATATAGCTTTCCATTAGACACTATTTTTTTTATTTTTAAATTAAAAAAAATATGACAACAAACACATTCTTAACATATGATCATTCGTTCTACATATATAATCAATAATTCACAATATCATCACATCGTTGCATATTCATCATGATCATTTCTTTGAACATTTGCATCAATTCAGAAAAAGAAATAAAAAGACAACAAAACAAAATCCATGCATACCATACCATTTATGCCTTTCTTTTTAAAATTAATTTATTTTTTATTTATGATACATAACCACATACAAACACATTATCATATGATCATTCCATTCTTATTATATAATCAATAACACACTATCATCACATAGTTGTATATTCATCATCATGATCATTTCTTAGAACATCTGTATCAATTCAGAAAAAGCAATAAAAAGAAAACAGAAAAAAATTAACACATACCATATCCCTTACCCTACCCCTTCACCGATCACCAGCATTTCAACCTACTAAATTTATTTTAACATTTGTTTCCCCATCATTTATTTATTTTTAATCCATATATTTTACTTGTTCGCGAAAAGGTAGACAAAAGGTGCATCAGACACAAGGCTCTCACAACCACACAGTCACACTGTGACAGCCAAATCATCATACAATTATCTTCAAGAAACATGACCACCAGAGCACAGCTCCACATTTTCAGGCAGTTCCTTCCAGCCTCTCCATTATACTTTAACTAAACAGGTGATATCTATTTAATGCATAAGAATAACCTCCAGGATAACCTCTGACTCATTTTGGAATCTCTCAGCCATTGACACTTTATTTTGTCTCATTTCACTCTTCCCCCTTTTGGTTGAGAAGATTTTCTCAATCCCTTGATGCTGAGTTCCAGTTCATTCTAGGATTTCTGTCCCACATTGCCAGGAGGGTCCACACCCCTGGGAGTCATGTCCCATGTAGAGAGCAGGAGGGCAGTGAGTTTGCTTGCTGTGTGGGCCAAGAGAGAGAGGCCACATCTGAGCAACAGAAGAGGTTCTCTTGGGGGTGACTCTTAGGCTTAATTTTAAGTAGGCTTAGCTTATCCTTTGTGGGGTTAAGTTTCAAATGAACAAACCCCAAGATTGGAGGTTTGGCCTATTGCTTTGGGTGTCCCCACTGCCTGTGAGAATATTCTCCACTTGGGGAAGTTGAATTTTCCCCCTTTCTCACTATTCCCCCTAGGGGGCTTTGCAAATACTTCCCTATTCACTGTTTAAATTGCTCTGGGATTTATCTGGGCATCATTCTGGACAAACCTAAAAAAATCTCATGCCCTACACAAGGTTCCAAGTACTATGGTGAAGCTATCCACATGACTTATATTAAGAAATGCACTAGTCAAAATATAAATTTTGTACCAAACAAACATTTTTTGCTTGTCTCACACATACATTAAAGTTTTAAAATATTAATTACCATCTATTTTCAACACCCAACATTAGTGACATTCCTTTGTTCTTCCTCATGCAGAAACATTTTGAAATTTGCACATTTAGTCACTATCATTTTATACTCTAGGCATTCCTAGATTATACCATCTCAGTCTTTATTGTCTATCTTCCCTTCTGATTTCATTTGTGCCCCAAGGTCTCCTCCCTCTATCATTCTCACATTCAGCTTCATACAGTGTTTTAACATTATTGTATTACAGTTAGGTAGTATTGTGCTATAACCCTATTTCTATCTCCTGATGGTCTCTGTTATCAACTGAAGTTCTCCAAGTTCATCTGCTAATGTCAGTTCATATCAGTGAGACTGTACATTATTTGTCCTTTTGTTTCTTACTAATCTCACTCAGCATAATGTCCTTAAGGTCCATCCATGTTGTTACATGCTTCATGACTTTATTCTGTCTTACAGTTGCATAATATCCCATCATATGTATATATCACAGCTTGTTTAGCCACTCATCTGTTGATGGACATTTTGGCTGTTTCCATCTCTTGGAAGTTGTAAATAATGCTGCTATAAACATTGGTGTGCAAATGTTCGTTTGTGTCCTTGCCCTCATGTCCTCTGAGTAGATACCTAGAAATGGTATTGCCGGGTCATATGGCAATTCTATACTTAGCTTCCTGAGGAACTGCCACACTGTCTTCCACAGCATTGTACCATTTGACATTCCCACCAACAGAGGATAAGTGTGCCTTTTTCTCCACATCCTCTCCAGCACTCGTCGTTTTCTGTTTTATTGATAATGGCCATTCTGGTGGGTGTGAGATACCTCATTGTGGTTTTGATTTGCATTTCCCTAATAGCCAGGGAAGTTGAGCATCTTTTCATGTGCCTTTTGGCCATTCGTATCTCCTCTTCAGAGAAGTGTCTGTTCATGTCTTCTGCCCACTTTGTAATTGGGTTGTCTATCTTTTTGTTGTTGAGTTGAACAATCTCTTTATATTCTGGATACTAGACCTTGATCTGATATATCATTTCCAAATATTGTCTCCCATTGTGTAGGTTGTCTTTTTACTTTCTTGATGAAGTTCTTTGCTGCACATAAGTGTTTAATTTTGAAGAGTTCACACTTCTTTCTTTCCTTCTTTAATGCTCATGCTATGAATGTAAGGTCTAGGAAATTGCGTCCTATTATAAGAATGATAAGATATTTCCCTGCATTTTCTTCTAACAGTTTTATGGTCTTAGATCTAACGTGTAGGTCTTTGATCCATTTTGAGTTAATTTTTGTATAGGTTGTGAGATATGGATCCTCTTTCATTCTTTTGCATAAGGATATCCAGTTCTCTAGGCACCATTTATTGAAGAGACTGTTCTGTCCCAAGTAACTTTGACTGCCTTATCAAAGATCAATTGTCCATAGATGATAGCTGCTATATCTGAACACTCTCTTCAATTCCGTTGGTCAGTATATCTATCTTTATGCCAGTACCATGCTGCTGTGACCATTGCAGCTTCATAATACACCTTAAAGTTGGGTAGCAGGAGGCATCCAACTTCATTTTTCTTTCTCAGGATATTTTTAGTTATTCGGGGCACCCTGCCCCTCCAGATAAATTTGGTTATTGGTTTTTCTACTTCTGAAAAGTAAGTTTTGGGGATTTTTTATTGGTATTGCATTGAATCTGTAAATCAGTTTAGGTAGAATTGACATCTTAATTATATTTAGTCTTCCAATCCATGAACATGGTATGCCCTTTCATATATTTAGGTCTTCTGTGATTTCTTTTGACAATTTCTTGTAGTTTTCTTTGTATAGGTCTTTTGTATCTTTAGTTAAGTTTATTCCTAAATATTTTATTCTTTTGGTTGCAATTGTAAATGGAATGTTTTTCTTGATTTCCCCCTCAAGTTTTTCATTACTAGTGTATAGAAACACTACAGGTGTTTGAGTGTTGATCTTGTAACCTGCCACTTTGCTGTACTCATTTATTAGCTCTAGTAGTTTTACTGTGGATTTTTCGGGGAGCTCGACATATAGTATCATACCATCTGCAAATAGTGAATGTTTTACTTCTTCCTTTCCAATTTTGATGCCTTGTACTTCTTTTTCTTGTCTAATTGCTCTGGCTAGAACTTCCAACACAATGTTGAATAACAATGGTGATAGTGGACATCCTTGTCTTGTTCCTGATCTTAGGGGGAAAGTTTTCAGTTTTTCCCCATTGAGGATGATGTTAACTGTGGGTTTTTCTTATATTCCCTTTATTATGTTGAGGGAGTTCCCTTCTATTCCTATACTTTGAAGTGTTTTCAACAGGAAAGGATGTTGAATTTTGTCAAATGCCTTTTCTGCATCAATCAAGATGATCATGTGGTTTTACTGATTTGATTTGTTAATGTGGTGTATTACATTAATTGATTTTCTTAAGTTGAAGCATCCTTGCATACCTCGGATGAATCCTACTGGGTGTATAACTTTTTTAATGTGCTGCTGGATTCAATTTGCAAGAATTTTGTTGAAGATTTCTGCATCTATTTCCATTAGAAAGATTGGTCTGTAGTTTTCTTTTCTTGTAATATCTTTGTCTGGCTTTGGTATGAGGGTGATGTTGGCTTCATAGAATGAGTTAGGTAGCGTTCCCTCCTCTTCAGTTTTTTTGAAGAGTTTGTGCATGGTTGGTACTAATTCTTTCTTGAATGTTTGGTAGAATCCACATGTGAAGCCATCTGGTCCTGGACTTTTCTTTTGGGGGAGCTTCCTAATGACTGATTCAATTTCTTTACTTGTGGTTGGTTTGTTGAGGTTGTCTATTTCTTCTCAAGTCCATGTTGGTTGTTCATGCCTTTCTAGGAGACTGTCCATTTCATCTACATTGTCTGGTTTATTAGCATAAAGTTGTTCATAGTATAACTTCCTTTATTTCTGTGGGGTCAGTGGTTACGTCTCCTCTTCCATTTCTCATTTTATTTATTTGCATCCTCTCTCTTCTCTTTGTCAGTCTCGCTAAGGGGCTATCAGTCTTATCAATTTTCTCACAGAACCAACTTCTGGTTTTGTTGATTTTCTCAACTGTTTTCATGTTCTCAATTTCATTTATTTCTGCTCTAATCGTCATTATTTCTTTCCTCTTGCTTCCTTTGGGGTTAGTTTGCTGTTCTTTCTCTAGTTCTTCTAAGTGGACAGTTGATACCTCGATTTTTGCTCTTCTTTTTTGATACAGGAATTTAGGGAATAAATTTCCCTCTTAGCACACTGCCTTTGCTGCATCACATACATTTTGATATGTTGTGTTTTCATTTTCATTTGCCTCGAGATATTTACTGATTTCTCTTGTAATTTCTTCCTTGACCCACTGGTTGTTTAAGAGTATGTTGTTGAGCCTCCATATAGTTGTGAATTTTCTGGCACTCTGCCTATTATTGATTTCCAACTCATTTCCTTATGATCTGAGAAAGTGTTTGTATGATTTCAATCTTTTTAAATTTATTGAGACTTGCTTTGTGACCCAGCATATGGTCTATCCTTGAAAGCGATCCTTGAGCAATTGAGAAAAAGGTGTATCCTCTTGTGGGGTATGATGTTCTATAAATGTCTGTTAAGTCTAGCTCATTTATTGTATTATTCAAATTCTCTGTTTCTTTATTGTTCCTCTGTGTGGATGTTCTGTCCATTGATGAGAGTGGGGAATTGAAGTCTCCAACTATTATGGTAGATGTGTTTATTTCTTTTTTCAATGTTTGCCTCAAGTATTTTGAAGAATTCTGGCTCGGTGGATAAATATTTATGATTGTTATGTCTTCTTGTTGAATTGTTCCTTTTATTAATACATAGTGTCCTTCTTTGTCTCTTTTTTTTAACTAAAAAAAATTAACTAACACAACATTTAGAAATCATTCCATTCTACATATGCAATCAGTAATTCTTAATATCATCACACAGATGTGTGATATCATTTCTTAGTACATTTGCATCGATTTAGGAAAAGAACTAGAAAAACAACAGAAAAAGATATAGAATGATAATATAGAGAAAAAATAAAAATAATAATAAAAATAAAAAATTTTAAAAATATATGAAAAAAGGAAAAAAACAAAAAACACAAACAAACAAAAAAACCTATAGCTCAGATGCAGCTTCATTCAGTGTTTTAACATAATTACATTACAATTAGATAGTATTGTGCTGTCCACTTTTGAGTTTTTGTATCTAGTTCTGTTGCACAGTCTGTAACCCTTCAGCTCCAATTACCCATTGTCTTACCCTGTTTCTAACTCCTGATGGCCTCTGTTACTAATGACATATTCCAAGTTTATTCTCTAATGTCCGTTCACATCAGTGGGACCATACAGTATTTGTCCTTTAGTTTTTGGCTAGACTCACTCAGCATAATGTTCTCTAGGTCCATCCATGTTATTATACGCTTCATAAGTTTATTCTGTCTTAAAGCTGCATAATATTCCATTGTATGTACATACCACAGTTTGTTTAGCCACTCGTCTGTTGATGGACATTTTGGCTGTTTCCATCTCTTTGCAATTGTAAATAATGCTGCTATAAACATTGGTGTGCAAATGTCCGTTTGTGTCTTTTCCCTTAAGTCCTCTGAGTAGATACCTAGCAATGGTATTGCTGGGTCGTATGGCAATTCTATATTCAGTTTTTTGAGGAACCGCCAAACTGCCTTCCACAGTGGTTGCACCATTTGACATTCCCACCAACAGTGGATAAGTGTGCCTCTTTCTCTGCATCCTCTCCAGCACTTGTCATTTTCTGTTTTGTTGATAATGGCCATTCTGGTGGGTGTGAGATGATATCTCATTGTGGTTTTGATTTGCATTTCTCTAATGGCCAGGGACATTGAGCATCTCTTCATGTGCCTTTTGGCCATTTGTATTTCCTCTTCTGATAGGTGTCTGTTCAAGTCTTTTTCCCATTTTGTAATTGGGTTGGCTGTCTTTTTGTTGTTGAGTTGAACAATCTCTATAAATTCTGGATACTAGACCTTTATCTGATATGTCGTTTCCAAATATTGTCTCCCATTGTGTAGGCTGTCTTTCTACTTTCTTGATGAAGTTCTTTGATGCACAAAAGTGTTTAATTTTGAGGAGCTCCCATTTATTTATTTATTTCTTCAGTGCTCTTGCTTTAGGTTTAAGGTCCATAAAACCGCCTCCAATTGTAAGTTTCATAAAATATCTCCCTACATTTTCCTTTAACTGTTTTATGGTCTTAGACCTGATGTTTAGATCTTTGATCCATTTTGAGTTAATTTTGTGTAGGGTGTGAGATATGGGTCTTCTTTCATTCTTTTGCATATGGATATCCAGTTCTCTAGGCACCATTTATTGAAGAGACTGTTCTGTCCCAGGTGAGTTGGCTTGACTGCCTTATCAAAGATCAAATGTCCATAGATGAGAGGTTCTATATCTGAGCACTCTATTCGATTCCATTGGTCGATATATCTATCTTTATGCCAGTACCATGCTGTTTTGACCACTGTGGCTTCATAATATGCCTTAAAGTTCGGCAGCGTGAGACCTCCAGCTTCGTTTTCTTTCCTCAAGATACTTTAAGCAATTTGGGGCACCCTGCCCTTCCAGATAAATTTGCTTATTGGTTTTTCTATTTCTGAAAAATAAGTTGTTGGGATTTTGATTGGTATTGCATTGAATCTGTAAATCAATTTAGGTAGGATTGACATCTTAACTATATTTAGTCTTCCAATCCATGAACACGGTATGCCCTTCCATCTATTTAGGTCTTCTGTGATTTCTTTTAACAGTTTTTTGTAGTTTTCATTGTATAGGTTTTTTGTCTCTTTGAGTTAAATTTATTCCTAGGTATTTTATTCTTTTAGTTGCAATTGTAAATGGAATTCGTTTCTTGATTTCCCCCTCAGCTTATTCATTGCTAATGTATAGAAATGCTACAGATTTTTGAATGTTGATCTTGTAACCTGCTACTTTGCTGTACTCATTTATTAGCTCTAGTAGTTTTGTTGTGGATTTTTCCGGGTTTTCGACGTATAGTATCATATCGTCTGCAAACAGTGATAGTTTTACTTCTTCCTTTCCAATTTTGATGCCTTGTATTTCCTTTTCTTATCTAATTGCTCTGGCTAGAACCTCCAACACAATGTTGAATAACAGTGGTGATAATGGACATCCTTGTCTTGTTCCTGATCTTAGGGGGAAAGTTTTCAATTTTTCCCCATTGAGGATGATATTAGCTGTGGGTTTTTCATATATTCCCTCTATCATTTTAAGGAAGTTCCCTTGTATTCCTTTCTTTTGAAGTGTTTTCAACAAGAAAGGATGTTGAATCTTGTCAAATGCCTTCTCTGCATCAATTGAGATGATCATGTGATTTTTCTGCTTTGATTTGTTGATATGGTGTATTACATTAATTGATTTTCTTATGTTGAACCATCCTTGCATACCTGGGATGAATCCTATTTGGTCATATAAAAGAATGTATAATTCTTTTAATGTGTTGCTGGATTCGATTTGCTAGAATTTTGTTGAGGATTTTTGCATCTATATTCATTAGAGAGATTGGTCTGTAGTTTTCTTTTTTTGTAATATCTTTGCCTGGTTTTGGTATGAGGGTGATGTTGGCTTCATAGAATGAATTAGGTAGCTTTCCCTCCACTTCGATTTTTTTGAAGAGTTTGAGCAGAGTTGGTACTAATTCTTTCCGGAATGTTTGGTAGAATTCACATGTGAAGCCGTCTGGTCCTGGACTTTTCGTTTTGGGAAGCTTTTGAATGACTGATTCAATTTCTTTACTTGTGATTGGTTTGTTGAGGTCATCTATTTCTTCTTGAGTCAAAGTTGGTTGTTCATCCCTTTCCAGGAACCCGTCCATTTCATCTAAATTGTTGTATTTATTAGCGTAAAGTTGTTCATAGTATCCTGTTATTACCTCCTTTATTTCTGTGAGGTCAGTGGTTATGTATCCTCTTCCATTTCTGATCTTATTTATTTGTGTCCTCTCTCTTCTTCTTTTTGTCAATCTTGCTAAGGGCCCATCAATCTTATTGATTTTCTCATAGAACCAACTTCTGGTCTTATTGATTTTCTCTATTGTTTTCATGTTCTCGATTTCATTTATTTCTGCTCTAATCTTTGTTACTTCTTTCCTTTTGCTTGCTTTGGGATTAGTTTGCTGTTCTTTCTCCAGTTCTTCTAAGTGGACAGTTAATTCCTGAATTTTTGCCTTTTCTTCTTTTCTGATATAGGCATTTAGGGCAATAAATTTCCCTCTTAGCACTGCCTTTGCTGCGTCCCATAGGTTTTGATATGATGTGTTTTCGTTTTCATTTGCCTCGAGATATTTACTAATTTCTCTTGCAATTTCTTCCTTGACCCACTCGTTGTTTAAGAGTGTGTTGTTGAGCCTCCACGTATTTGTGAATTTTCTGGCACTCCACCTATTATTGATTTCCAACTTCATTCCTTTATGATCCGAGAAAGTGTTGTGTATGATTTCAATCTTTTTAAATTTGTTAAGACTTGCTTTGTGACCCAGCATATGGTCTATGTTTGAGAATGATCCATGAGCACTTGAGAAAAAGGTGTATCCTGCTGTTGTGGGGTGTAATGTCCTATAAATGTCTGTTAAGTCTAGCTCATTTATTGTAATATTCAAATTCTCTATTTCTTTACTGATCCTCTGTCTAGATGTTCTGTCCATTGATGGGAGTGGCGAATTGAAGTCTCCAACTATTATGGTAGATGTGTCTATTTCCCTTTTCAGTGATTGCAGTGTATTCCTCACGTATTTTGGGGCATTCTGGTTCGGTGCATAAATATTTATGATTGTTATGTCTTCTTGTTTAATTGTTCCTTTTATTAGTAGATAGTATCCTTCTTTGTCTCTTTTAACTGTTTTACATTTGAAGTCTAATTTGTTGGATATTAGTATAGCTACTCCTGCTCTTTTCTGGTTGTTATTTGCATGAAATATCTTTTCCCAACCTTTCACTTTCAACCTATGTTTATCTTTGGGTCTAAGATGTGTTTCCTGTAGACAGCATATAGAAGGATGCTGTTTTTTAATCCATTCTGCCATTCTATGTCTTTTGATTGGGGAATTCAGTCCATTAATATTTAGTGTTATTACTGTTTGGATAATATTTTCCTCTACCATTTTGCCTTTTGTATTATATATATCATATCTGATTTTCCTTCTTTCTACACTCTTCTCCATGCCTCTCTCTTCTGTCTTTTCATATCTGACTCTAGTGCTCCCTTTAGTATTTGTTGCAGAGCTGGTCTCTTGGTCACAAATTCTCTCAGTGACTTTTTGTCTGAAAATGTTTTGATTTCTTCCTCATTTCTGAAGGACAATTTTGCTGGATATAGAAGTCTTGGTTGGCAGTTTTTCTCTTTTAGCAATTTAAATATATCATCCCACTGTCTTCTAGCTTCCATGGTTTCTGCTGAGAAATCTACACATAGTCTTATTGGGTTTCGTATGTGATGGATTGTTTTTCTCTTGCTGCTTTCAAGATCCTCTCTTTCTCTTTGACCTCTGACATTCTAACTAGTAAGTGTCTTGGAGAACGCCTATTTGGGTCTATTCTCTTTGGGGTGCCCTGCACTTCTTGGATCTGTAATTTTAGGTCTTTCATAAGAGTTGGGAAATTTTCAGTGATAATTTCTTCCATTAGTTTTTCTCCTCCTTTTCCCTTCTCTTCTCCTTCTGGGACACCCACAACATGTATATTTGTGCGTTTCATATTATCATTCAATTCCCTGATCCCCTGCTCAAATTTTTCCATTCTTTTCCCTATAGTTTCTGTTTCTTTTTGGAATTCAGATGTTCCATCCTCCAGTTCACTAATTCTAGCCTCTGTCTCTTTAAATCTACCATTGTAGGTTTCCATTGTTTTTTTCCATCTTTTCTACTTTGTCCTTCAATCCCATAAATTCTGTGATTTTTTTTTTCAGACTTTCCATTTCTTCTTTTTGTTCAGCCCATGCCTTCTTCATGCCCTCCCTCAATTTATTGATTTGGTTTTTGAAGAGGTTTTCCATTTCTGTTCGTATATTCAGAATTAGTTGTCTCAACTCTGGTATCTCATTTGAGCTATTGGTTTGTTCCTTTGACTGGGCCATATCTTCAATTTTCCTGGTGTGATCCGTTATCTTTTGCTGGCATCTGGGCATTTAATCAGATTTCCCTGGGTGTGGGACCCAGCAGGTTGAAAGGCTTTCCTGTGAAGTCTCTGGGCTCTGTTTTTCTTATCCTGCCCAGTATGTGGTGCTCGTCTGTCTGCGGGTCCCACCAGTAAAAGATGCTGTGGCTCCTTTAACTTTGGAAGACTCTTGCTGTGGGGGAGGGTCGCCAGCTGCCGCGGCTTGGGGGAGTGCCGATCCAAATCTCCCAGCCGGCCCTGGAAGCCGCGCATTGGGGGGGGCGCCGGCCACCGTGGCTTGGGGGAGTGCCGATCCAAATCTCCCAGCTGGCCTGGGAAGCCGCGCGTGGCGGGAGGCGCCAGCCACCACAGCTTGGGGGAGTGCCGATCCAAATGCCCTAGCTGGCCCGGGAAGCCACGCGTTGGCGGGGCACCGGCTGCCACAGCTTGGGGTGGTGCCGATCCAAGGCTCCCAGCCAGCCCGGGAAGCCGCGAGTGGGGGGGGGGCGCAGGCCGCCGCGGCTTGAGGGACCACCGATCCAAATCTCCCAGCCGGCCCAGGAAGGAGGGAGGGAGGGGTCCGGCTGCCAGCCGCCACGGCCCAGGGAAGCGCGCGTCTCTCGGGGACCTCACCGCAGCAGATTCTCTTAGCCGGTTCAGCCGTTCCAGAATGGGGTATGCTGTGTTTCTGTTCTCTGTCGTGGCTCCGGGAGCTGTTCTGTACTGTTTCTATTTCTTTAGTAGCTGTTCTGGAGGAGGAACTAAGACCCGCGTGTCTTACTAAGCCACCATCTTCTCTGGAAGTCCTCAAAACTGCGGAGGTCTCGCGCGACCAGAAGGCATGGGGAGTGCATGGGAGCGCCGAGAAGCCGGCGATGGCGGCAGGCGCGTTCAGCTTCGGTTTGGGGGAGGAACGGGAGCAGCCCTTCTTTGTCTCTTTTAACTGTTTCACATTTGAAGTCTAATTTGTTGGATATTAGTATAGCTACTCCTGCTCTTTTTTGATTGTTATTTGCATGAAAAATCTTTTCCCAACCTTTCATTTTCAACTTATTTTTACCCTTGGGTCTAAGATACTTTTCCTGTAGATAGCATATAGATGGATCCTGTTTTAAAATCCATTCTGCCAGTCTATGTGTTTTGATTGGGGAGCTTAATCCATTAACATATAGTGTTATTACTGTAAGGACAGTACTTTCTTCCACCATTTTGCCTTTTGGATTTTAAACATCATATCTAGTTTGTATTCTTTTTACCTTTACTGATAATCTTCATTTCTCTACTTTTCTCCACACCTCTCTCTCTAGTCTCTTCTTATGTGTCTCTAGTACTCCCTTGAGTATTTCTTGCAGAGCCAGTCTCTTGGTCACAAATTCTCTCAGTGAATTTTTGCCTAAAAATGTTTTAATTTTCCCCTCATTTTTGAAGGACTGTTTTGCTGGATATAGAATTCTTGGTTGGAAGTTTTTCTCTTTTAGTAATTTAAATATATCATCGCACTGTCTTCTTGCCTCCATGGTTTCTGATGAGAAATATGTGCATAGTCTTATTGGGCTTCCCTTGTATGTGATGGATTGCTTTTCTCTTGCTGCTTTAAGATTATCTCTTCCTCTTTGACATCTGACATTCTGATTAGTAACTGTCTTGGATTATGTCTATTTGGATCTATTCTATTTGGGATACCCTGCACTTCTTGACTCAGTAATTTTAAGTCTTTCATATGAGTTGGAAAATTTTCAATGATTATTTCCTCCACTAATTTTTCTCCTCCTTTTCGCTTCTCTTCTCCTTTGGGGACACCCACAACACGTATATTCATGCAATTCATGTTGTCATTCAATTCCCTGAGTCCCTGCTCATATTTTTCCATTCTTTTCCCTATATTTTCTTTGGCTTGTCGGATTTCATATGTCCTATCCTCCAGTTCACTAATCCTATCTTCTGCCTCTTGAAATCTGACATCGTAGGTTTCCACTGTTTTTTTTTTCATCTCTTCTACTGTGTCTTTCATTCCCACAAGTTCTGTGATTTGTGTTTTCAGACTTTCAATTTCTTCTTTCTGTTCATTCCTTGCCTTCTTTATAGCCTCCCTCAATTCATTGATTTGATTTTTGATGAGGTTTTCCATGTCTGTTCAAACATTCTGAATTCATTGTTTCAAGTTCTATATCTCATTTGAATTGTTGGTTTGTTCCTTTGAGTGGACAATTTCTTCAATTTTCCTAGTATGATTCATTATTTTTTGCTGGCATCTAGGCATTTAACTACCTTCATGAGCTTATTCTGGAGATTGTTTTAACTTTTTTTTCCCTAGGATTTTCTTGCTGGATGACTTTGTTGTCTATCTGTTCTTTGACATTCAGTTCAGCTTAATTTAGTCCTCTAGCTTAGGTTTTGTTTAATAGATCAGAATTTTTCAGTTCTTGTTTTTTTTGTTTCTTGCCCTGCCTGTACGGTGCCTTTCCCCCACCCCTTAGGAGAGTCTACTTAGGTATTACAGACCCCAGTCAGATTTTCCCACACCAAACTGGTCTCCTCTCAGGAGGAAAGAGTCACCTTTGTCAGTTTTCCGTGAGGTGAGTTCCAGCAGATTAAAAAGCTTTCTTATGAAGTCTGTGGACTTTGCGTTTTTCCTAACCTGCCCAGTATGTGGCACTTTTCTGCCTGGAGGTCCTTCCAGCATAAGGTAATGTGGTAGCTTTAACTTCAGCAGACTCTCCCTGCTGGGGGCATGGTGGAGACAGAGGAGAGGTTGTAGGCTGGCTTTGATGTCTTTACTTTTCCAGACCCTGGGGTCTGAATTCCTTGAGGGAGGGATTCCACCTGAGCTGGGCCCCACCCTTCTCCCGGGGAAGGCACATGCTCCAGACAAGCTCTCAAACAAGGTCAATTCTGCCTATGCCTGGGGCAGTGGAGCCTGAGAAGCCTGCAGCTGTATCCAAAGAGTAACCAATCCATAGAAACACAGCCACAAAAGAGAAAAAGAAAAATCCTTTTTCAGAGCAGGACCCCCATTCCTCGGGTTTGCCAATCAAGAGCTTAAGTTGGTATGTTGCTCTGTGTATCTCCAGGTCCTGTGTGCCCCCTCCTTTCCTGTAGGGCCCAGACTTTTTCAGATAAAAAAAACAAAACAAAAAAACCTGCTTTTTAATTTTTCTGTCAGCCCTGTCCCCTCTATGCCAGGGCAAAAACCAGCAACCTCCACTTTTACTCGAGGTTCAGCTGAGCTAGGGACCTATTTTTAGTAATCAGAATTTGTTAATTAATTCCACAATTGGAGTTTTGTGGCACTCATCCCCTCCTGCTATTAAAGTTCCTTTCCTTTCCCCTTTGGGATGCAGCCTTTGGGGGAGGGGTACCAGCTGCCACTGCTTGGGGAACTCACGGTTGGGGGGGGGGGCTCGCCAGTGGTCTAGCTGGTCCAGACTCGGGTATGCTGTGTGTCCACTCACTGATGTGGCCCCAGCAGTTGTTCTATACTGTTCCTGGCTATCTACTAGCTGCTCTGGAGGGTGAACTAAATCCCACACTTCACTAAGCCACCATCTTGGCTCTATTTTTTTTTAAATATCTCTTTTACTCGAGTTAAAATGCACTCAAGTTCCTTCTGGACAGATATTTTTCTCTCCTTTGTATTTGTCTCAGTAAGATGCTATTTGCTGTTCATGATGGAGAAGTATTAATATGTTATGATAAGCAACATGGAACCAGAAAATACTGGCATAACCCAATTTGGCAAAGGTGTCTTCTAAGAGGAAGACAATAAACTTATGCTCTGGTGGAAAAGAAACTGGTCACCAGTTTCTTCATTTTCCTAACATTTACTCAATACTGACAAGGCTACAAACATGAATAGGTCATAATTTCTGTCCTCATCCTTGAGAAGTTTGTAATTCACAGATGTAGATAAGACAAGTACATAACTATAATGCAGGGTGGACTTGGATAAGGGATTTAAAAAAATTAACTGCTACAGGAGCTCATAAAAGAACGGCAAGAGACACATAAAAGCTAGTTTAAGAGACAGCAAACTTAGGGGAAACAAAGGCTAAAATATATTGGGTAGATGGAAATACTAGCAATCAATGAGAGGGAGGGGCAAGGAGTATGATATGTATGAGTTTTTTTTCTTTTTTCTTTTTATTTCTTTTTCTGAATTGATGCAAATGTTCTAAGAAATGATCATGGTGATGAACATACAACTATGGGATGATACTGTGAATTACTGATTATATACCAAGAATAGAACGATCATATGGTAAGAATGTTCATTTTTGTACATTATATTTAAAAAATTTTTTTAAATATTAAAAGTAAATAAATAAATGAGATAGCAAACTTGTTAAAATCAAGTTTAAGGGGAAGAAAATTTTGTATACTAAGTACTGATAATACTAGAAGAAAAAAGTAACAATGTAGCTGGGATTACCTTCAGCTATAAGCACAGATGCTTAACAAAAAGATAAGTAATGTACTGGAAAATTACCCACTTTCTATCAAACTCCTTCCCAATATTCAATAAACTATTTATCCTGAGTAAAGTTAAAGCAACAAATTTTCAGATACTGAATCCTATTTAAGTTGGGCTTAAGTAGGTGGAGGAGACCAGAAGCTCCGCAGGAGCTTTTGTTTCAGCTACAGCCATGAGTGAACTCATGGAGCAAGACAGGTACTAGAATGCAGGTGTAAAATGGAAACACATTTCATAAAATCCATGTTTACGTGTGCCTGAAAATTTATAAACTTATAAATATGTAAAATTTATAATTTCTGCATTGTTAAATGTTTATTCTGTGAACTCTAAGATATTCTAAATAGTGGCTCACTTTTTTCACGCTAGAAATGACTAAAATATGGTGCACAGTTGAACAACTAATATGAGGTACAGGTTCAATTAAAACATGAGATTAAAACTCACTGTAACACAAAAGGCACTTAAGTGATAAATTTTGTAATGTAACATAAATTTGATTCAAAGTAAGATAACTGATGGAGAAAATATATCATTTAATTTTAGGACAAATTATTTTAAATTTCTATGGTATATTCTGCAGCAGGAACTGACAAACTATGGCCTAAAAGCAAATCTATGGTAGCCTGTTGTTATAAGGGCCCAGGAGCTAAGAATGTTTTTTAACATTTTCAAAGAGTTGTAAAAGGTACAAAGAATATGTGATAGAGATCACATTTCACCTGAAAAGTTTAAAATTTTTACTATCTGATCCTTTGGAGGAAAAGTTCATTGACCACTGTTCAAAAGTGAAAAACAAGTCGTTCAAAAACAGTTTTGCAACATAAACTCTTTTTATCCAAACCAATCAGTTGAAAAATTTAAAAAACAAGCCATTCAGAGAGGTATGGTTTGGTCCTGTGATGTCAAAGAACTTAGGTGATCTAGATGGATGAGTCAATTTTCAATCAGGAAGAGACAACCCCTCCCTGCCCCAAGGGTAGAAAAGCATTCCTGCAGCAATCAGAATAACATTCCTCCTCCTTCAGTATTTTCAATAAAGGTAGATAGTTAGAGAGTTAAGACCAGATGTTACCTGTGGGCACAGACTGCTCCTGAGTACTTTGCAGTTCCACATTTGGTTGTATATCTGAAAAGAAAGGGGTTATAGATATTAGCTACTTAGAATAAATTTCTTCAGATCTGAGCATCCCACATTTAGTAAGGATATCATTTTAGAAATCCTAGCAAGAGAATGCTTCTTCAGAGCAGGACTGTTTTTCCTTCATATTGTCTCTAAATGTGCTTCAAAAAAACAGAAAGAATTATTTACAGAGCAATGTTACTTTAAGAGATTTCTGCCAAAGAAACCACACAGGGATCTATACATAACAAGAACAATGAGTAAAAAATGGGTCTTATTAGAAATTTCAGAGCTCCTTCCTTCTTTTTTTATTATGAACATTTTCCAAATATACAGAAAGAAAAATTAAAAGAACTGTACAACAAACACCCATGAGCCTACCAACTAGATTCTACAATTAACATTTTGCTATTTTTCTTTATTATATATCTATCCACTTACTCACTACTCCATCCATCAGTCCATTTTACATTTTCAATGCATTACAAAATAAGCTACAGGTATCAGTATACTTCACCTCCAATACTTCAGCATGTATATTATTAACTAGAGTTCAATATTTGTTTGCAAGGGTTCTTTCTTTGAAAAAAGATAAAATTTACATATAGTGAAATGCACGGATTTTAAGAATATTGTAGTGGGTTGAATGGTGACTCCCCAAAAGATATATCCAAGTCCAAATCTCTGGAACCTATAAATGTTACCTGATTTTTTTGCAGATGTAATTAAGCTAAGGAATGTGAGGTGAGACCATCCTGGATTACCCAGATGAGCCCTAAATCTAGTAAGTGCCCTTATAAGACGCACAAGAGGAAAAGACAGACACAGAAAGGACAATGTGAAGGTACAGAATCTCCCCTAGAGCCTCTCCAGGAGTGCAGCTCTGCCTACACCTTGATTTCAGACTCTGCCCACCAGAACTGTGAGAGGATAAATTTCTGTGGTTAATGCCAGTAAGTTTGTGATAATTTGTCATGGCAGCCATAGAAAATTATAGATTAGTTTGGCCTCTTCTTGAATGCCGTAAAAATGGAATCATGCAGATGTATGATATAAACTCTTTTGGCTGAGGCTTCTTTCACTCAGTATAATGTTTCTTGAGACACAGCCATGCTGTGGCATATCACTAGCTTTTCTTTATAACTACCTAGTATCCCATTGTATGATTATACCACAGTTTGTTATCCATTCTCCAGTTGATGGACACCTAAATTGTTTCAGTTTTTGACTATTATGAATAAAGCTGCTATGATAATTCTTTTTTAATAAACTTTTTAAAACTTTTTTTATTAATTAAAAAAAATTAACAAACAAAACATTAAGATATCATTCCATTCTACATATATAATCAGTAATTCTTAATATCATCACATAGTTGCATATTCATCATTTCTTAGAACATTTGCATCGATTTAGAAAAAGAAAGAAAAAGACAACAGAAAAAGAAATAAAACAATAATAGAGAAAAAAAGATTATACATACCATACCCCTTACCCCTCGCTTTCATTTACCACTAGCATTTCAAACTAAATTTATTTTAACTTTTGTTCCTCCTATTATTTATTTTTATTCCATATGTTCTACTCTTCTGTTGATATGGTAGATAAAAGGAGCATCAGACACAAGGTTTTCACATTCACAGAGTCTCATTGTGAAAGCTATATCATTGTTCAATCATCATCAAGAAACATGGCTATTGGAACACAGCTCTACATTTTCAGGCAGTTCCCTCCAGCCTCTCCACTACATCCTGAACAACAAGGTGATATCTACTTAATGCGTAAGAATAACCTCCAGGATAACCTCTCGACTCTGTTTGGAATCTCTCAACCATTGACACTTAGTCTCATTTCACTCTTCCCCCTTTGGTCGAGAAGGTTCTCTCAATCCCTTGATGTTAATTCTCAGCTCATTCTAGGGTTTTTCTCAGTCCCTTGATGCTAAGTCTCAGCTCATTCCAGGATCTCTGTCCCATGTTGCCAGGAAGGTCCACATCCCTGGGAGTCATGTCCCACGCAGAGAGGGGGAGGGTGGTGAGACTGCTCGTCATGTTGGCTGGAGAGAGAGGCCACATTTGAGCAACAAAAGAGGCTCTCTTGGGTGTGACTCTTAGGCCTAAATTGTAACTAGACTTGACCTATCCTTTGTGGGGTTAAGTTTCATATGGATACTGTGGCATATCACTAGCTTTTCTTTATAGCTAAATAGTATCCCATTGTATGGTTATACCACAGTTTGTTTATCCATTCTCCAGTTGATGGACACCTAAATTGTTTCAGTTTTTGACAATTATGAATAAAGCTGCTATGATAATTCTTTTTTAATAAACTTTTTATTTATAGTTTTAGATTTGTAGAAAATTTACGAAGTTACTATAGAGAGCTCCCATGTACCCCACTCCCAGTTTTCCTTATTACTGACCTCTTGCCTTAGTAAATTTTTCACAATTAATGAACCAGTATTGATACTTTATTAATTAAAGTCCATACTTTATTCAGATTTCTTTAGTTTTCACCTACTATCCCTTTTCTGTTCCAGGAGCTCATCCAGGATACTACATTTTATTTAGTCATCATGACTTCTCAGGCTCCTCTCAGCTCGAACAGTTCCTCAGACTCTCCTTAATTTTGATGATCTTGACAGTTTTGAGTAGTATTGGTCAGGTATTTTACAGAATGTCCCTCATTGGGATTTGTCTGATGTTTTTCTTATGATCAGACTAGGGTATCCTCATTTTTTCCAGAAGACTTTCTGTAATCCTATGCTTTATCACTTGAGTAAATAGTTAGGGGGAGAATTGCTAGGTCAGAAGGTAGTTAAGTTTAAATTTAATATAAACTTCCAGAACTTGTTCAAAGTGGTTGTACCATCTACAAAGTATGAGAGATCTTCCAGATGCGCTACAACCCCAGTAATATTCGGTAGTGTCAGAATAAGAGCCATTCTGGGGCGTGTGTATTGGTACCTCATTTAATTGGCATTTTCCTTAAGAATAACAGAAGTTGTCTTTTCACATGCTTATTCACGTAGTTTTCTTTAAGAGTCTGTTCAAGTCTTTTGTCATTTTACATGGTTTGCCTTTTTATTATTTTGTTAGAGTTTTTTAGTTTACCAATACTAATCCTTTGTCAGATATGTTTTGGTAATATTTTCTCCCAGTCTGTGGGTTGCTTATTCATTTTCTTAATGGTATCTTTCAATAAGCAGAAGCTTTTAATTTTGATGAAGTCTGACATATCAATTTTCAATTTCTATTTTTTTTCACATGGGCAGACACAAGGAGCTGAACCCGGGTCTCCAGCATGGCAGGCAAGAACTGCCACTGAGCCACCGTTGCCTGCCCTCATATCAATTTTTAAATGGAAATTGTTGCCTGTTTCTTGTTTAAGAAAATTTTGTCATCCCCAAGTTGTGAAATATCCTCCTTTGTTATCTTTTAGAAGATTTATAGTTTCAGTTTTTATGTTTCAGCTTATGATTCATCTTGAATTAATTTTCATGTAAGTGTGAGGATAAAGTCAAGGTTCTTTTTATTTTTTTCCCCCACACGGATACCCAGTTGTTTCAGCACCATTTGTTGCAAAGATTGTCATTTCCAGATTAGATTGCTTTGGTGTCTTTGTCAAAAATCAAATAACTTTAAAAGTATGAATCTATTTTGGGATTCTTCATTCTGGTACAGTGATAAATATTGTCTTTCATTAAGCCAGCACCATGTTTTAATGCATTATAATAAAGTCTTGAAGTAAGGTAGTGTAAACCCTCTAACTTTTTCTTTTTCAATATTGCTTTAGCTATTCTAGGTCCTTTGCATTTCCATATATATATCTGTTTTAGTTTGCTAGCTGCCAGAATGCAATATACTCAAAACAGAATGACTTTTAAAAAGGGGAATTTAATAAGTTGCTAGTTTACAGTTCTAAGGCCGAGAAAATGTCCCAATTAAAATAATCTATAGAAATGTCCTATCTAAGGCACCCAGGGAAAGATATCTTGGTTCAAGAATGCCTATGAAGTTCAGGGTTTTTCTCTCAAGTGAGAAGGTACATGGCGAACATAGTCAGGACTTCTCTTTCATCTGGAAGGGCACGTGGTGAACATGGTGTCATCTGCTAGCTTTCTCTCCTGGCTTTTTATTTCATGAAGCTCCCCAGGAGGCATTTTCCTTCTTCATCTCCAAAGGTCGCTGGATGGTGGATTTCTTGTGGCTACATCACTCTGCTCTCTCAGAATCTCCTCATTCTCCAAAATGTTTCCTCTTTTATAGGATTCCAGGAAACTAATCAAAATCCACCCAAATGGGTGGAGACACATCTCCACCTAATCCAGTTTAACAACCACTCTTGATTGAGTCACATCTCCAGGGAGATGATCTAATTACAGTTTCAAACATACAGTACTGAATATGGATTAGAAGAAACGGCTGCTTTTACAAAATGGGATTAGGATTAAAACATGGCTTTTCTAGGGTATATACATCCTTTCTAACTGGCACAAATTCTTAGAACAAGCTTATTTATTTATACAAAAAAGCCAGGAGAAATTATGATTGGGATTGTACTGAATATACAGATCAGTTTGAGTCTTAAAAACACTGAGACTTTCAATCCATAATAAATCTTTCCCCATCTAGTTTTCATGTAGAAGAGGTCTTACACATCTTTTGTTAAAATTATTCTGAAATATTTTGTTTTATGATGCTGTTATAAAAGGAATTTATTTTTTAAATTTCTAATTTTTTGCAGCTACTATATAAAAAATACTTGATTTTTGCATATTGACCTTGTATTCTGAGCTCGTACTAGACTAACTTATTAGTTTTGGTAGTTGCTTATAGATTCCTTAGGATTTTCTATGTAAATAATCATGTCATCTGCAAACAGAGACAGTTTTACTTCTTCCTTTCCAAAGTTTATACTTTTAATTTATTTTCTCCTTTATAGCTCTGCCTAGAACCTTTAACAGAGAAGTAGTGAGAGTGGGAACACTTGCCTTCTTCCCCATCCTTTTTTTATATTATTATTTTTTAAATACCAAAAACACCAAATAAACGCAAACATTTTTAACTTATGATCATTCCGTCCTACATATATAATCAGCAATTCACAACATCATCACATAGCCACATATTCATCATCATGATCATTTCCTGGAACATTTGCATCTATCCAGGAAAAGAAATAAAAAGAAAACAGAAAAAAATGTATACATACCATATCCCCTACCCCTACCCCCCATCAATCACTAGCACTTCAAACTAAATTTACCTCAACATCTGTTCCCCCTATCATCTATTTCCATTCCATATGTTCCACTCGTCTGTTATATTTTTCAAGGAATTAGTCTATTTTAACTAATTTGTCAAATGTATTGCCATAAAATTGCTCATAATATTTCCTTGTTATCCTTCTAATATCTGTGGGATCTGTAATTTATAACCCCCTTTTCCATTTTTTATATTGGTAATTTATGTTCTCTTTTTGTTGACTAGTCAAGCTGGGTATTTATAAATTTTAAGAAATATTTTCGAAGAACCAATTTCTGGTGTGTTTTTTCCTCTATTTGTCAGTTTTCTATTTTACTGATTTCTGCTTTTATTAGTTTCTTCCTTCCACTTACTTTGGATTTTCATTTGCTCTTTTTTTAGCCTTTTATGATGAAACTTCAGTAACTGATTTTATTCCTTTCCTATTTTCTAACTATAAGGATTTAGAGCTATACATTTTGCTCTAAGTACTCTAATTGCTATCTGTGGGAGGATTGGTTCAATAGGAGATACTCCTTCATTACTAGAAATCAAAACTCTCATTTGTCCTTTTTCTCAAGGATGAACATACACCCAAAACTGTTCAGGATAGTACTGATTTCAGACAGTCTAGGCTATAATCAAGTCATATTCCAATTTCTCAATTTGAAAAATAGAGTCACTGTATTAATTTTCTTTGCTAATTTAAAATTTTTAACATGTCAGCCATCAGATTTAGTGCAAAGCACAAAGGCAGGAAAAATATACATATTTTTAAAATAAGTAGCTCACATCAAGAAAAAACCTGAATGAAGAACAGTGCTTCTTAGACCGGCTTCAATCAGTTGGCAGAGTGATATGTTTCAGGGATCTGTCCCACCACAGAAGCTTTGAACAACCAGTAAGAAAACTGGCAGAGACACGTCTCTCAAAACTATGAAAAGAACAGTTAAAGGACTGCAGTGAATAAAAAAAGGGCTACTTAAAAGCAGTGGAGGGCCTGGCCAGCCCCTATCCCACTCTTCACTTGCTCGGAGTAGAGCCCCAGTGCTTAGATCCCAGGCCCTGGTTCTGGAGCGAGCAGAGCAACCTTCCAGCACATGCTGAGAACGTATATGCCTGTCCCAGGCTGTGTGGTAGTGGCCAGAAGGCCTCGCCCTCCCAGAACTTGCCCTGTGTGTAGACAGTGGTTCATGACACACTGTGAGAGAGCAGTAAAATTATGTTGCCTAGGGCAAGGGACTGCTAGCTATAGGATATACAAAGTTGTGCCTGGGACTGCAAACAATTTCCTAAGGAAAAGAGGACAGTTGTATCCTGGAAACAGGGTAATTCATAGGGCCACATGTGCATGCCCAAGGCAAGATGCATGTGCAGAAAGGATTAGGGAACACCTATGTTTTGGCCTGGAGCTATTCTTTAGGCTCATGTATGGCTAAGCCCTGAGGGAAAGTACCTATACAGATCAATCTGTAAAGACTGGGAAAAATGTTTTCTTTTCTCTCTTTTTTTTTGTTAGCTCCTGGCATTCAAGGAAAGCTATGAAATAACACAAACTGGACACAAGATTAAGGAACAGATGCTAAATTCCAGCAATAATACAATAAAATATAAAAATTCCCATGTTTCAAGGTATAGATAGATGAGTAAAAAAATATGGATAATAAATAAATAAAAATAGGGGGTGTAGGGGTAAAATAGATTGCCCTTTATTTAGACTACATGGAAATACTAGTGGTCAATGAGGGTGGGGGGCAGTTAAGGGGTATGGGATGTATGAGTTTTTTCTTTTTTCTTGTTATTTCTTTTTATGGAGTGATGTAAATGTTCTAGAAAATGATCATGGTGATGAATATGCAACTATGTGATGATATTATGGGCCACTGTACACCATGCATGAAATATATGTGTGTAAAGATTTGTCAATAAAAATTAAAAAAAAAAATTCCCAGGTTTCAACACAAAGGAACAGGAAACAATGGAGAAGATTAAAGCATTAGAAAACATCAGTGAAGAGGACTAGACCTGGAATATACCAAAGACTTTTTTTTTAATGGTCCTAAATATGCTCAAAGAGCTAAAGGAAAACATGGACAAAGAGCTAAAGGAAATCAGGAAATGGATGAACATAAAGTGGATATCAATAGAGATAGAAATTATGAAAAGGAACCAAACAGAGCTGAAGACCAAAGTAATAGAAATTTTAAATTCCCTAGAGGTGCTCAACAGAAGCCTGGAGCTGGCAGAAGAATGAGTGACCTTAATCATCCAGTCCAAGGGGCAGGAGGAAGAAAGAATGAAGAAAAATGAAAATGCCTGAGGAACTGGCAGGACACCATCACACCATCAAGTGTATAATATATGCATTGTGGGAGTCCCCAAAGGAGAAGAGAGAGAGAAATGGCAGAAAGAATATTCAAGGAAATAATGACTGACAACTTCTCAAATTTAACAAAAAACACGAATATACACATCCAGGATGTTCAATGAACTTCAAACAGTATAAACCTAAAACATTTTTCTTAGATCTATCAGGGAATTGAGGTCACAGGGCAAACAGCCACCCCCAAAACTGGAAACAGAGGCAAATACAGAGAATCAGAGCTTACCAGAACAGAAGATTCTGCTGGAGCCTGGTAGGGACATTTAAAGGGTAAGTGACTAATTGCTGGAGACTCAGTATGAACTAGCTTGAGAGATAGAAACTTTTAGGCGCCAGCCTTAAGGGGCCCCGCATACTTTCATGAGTGGTGCCTCCAAGAGCCTCACTAAGTTCTCAGAGTGAGGCTGGAGAAAAATCCCCTTGAGCTTCCAGCAGGGAGATAGGGAAAGTAGCCATTTTGAAACAAGCACAGAGTTTTTTCGTTCTTAACAACAGTCTGCCCTCAAGGGAAACCATTTTACCAGAGAGGAACCAACTTGGGTTTTACCAGAACTTAAGTGGCAGAAGGGAAATAACCAACTCCAGCCCCCTAGAGCCTTCCTGCCTCACCTAAGGGTGTTGGGGAATTGGGAGTGGCTGAGAAGCACTTGTGAAGGTCACAGGAACATAAGTTCACTAAAACATGGAGACCTAATCACAGGATTATGGAATGTTTCCCCTTCCCTGTACCTTATCACCACATCCACAGGGCTCCTGTATAATAACTGATCACAGCTGAAAGAACTGCAAGCCTCAAACCCTATTTAAGGAATCTTTATTTAGTACATTCAAGGAAATTTTAGCCTCAGACATCACTGTTACAGGAAAGAGTAAATACAGTCAGATAAAACGTCACATTATTTACCCGAGTTTCTTTTACCCAATATATCATGTCCAGCTTCAGATGAAAATTACAAGCCATGTTAAAATACAAAAACATAGTCAGAAGAGACAAAGCAAGCATCATAACCAGGTTCAGACATGGCAAAGATTTTGGAATTATCAGAATGGACATTTAAAATAGCTATTATTAATATGCTAAAGGCTGTAATAGAAAAAATGGGCAACATGCAAGAATAGATGGTTAACATAAGCAGAAAGATGGAAATCTCCAAGAAGAAATCAAAAGGAAATGCTCGAAGTCAAAAATACCATAACAGAAATGAAAAATGCCTATGACAAACTCATCAGTTGGCTGGCCATCACCAAAGAAAAATTACTGAACATGAAGATAAGTCTGTAGAAACTTCCCAACTGAAAAACAAAGAAAAATGAATATGTAAAATGGAACAGAATATCCAGGAACTGTGAGACAATTACAAAATGTGTAACATGCATAATGGGGGCAGAAGGAAAAGGAATGGAATAGAATAGGTTAAGCAATGAAGGCTGAGAATTTTCCAAAATTAATGACAGACACCAAATCACAGATCCATGAATCTCAGAAAAGACCAAGCAGGATAAATAGCAAAATATACACCAAGATATATCATATTCAAATTGCAGAAAATCAAAAGAAAGAGAAAATCTTGAAAGAAGCCAGAGGAAAAAAACTGCCTTACCTTTAGAGGTACAAGGATAAGAACTACATCAGAACTTCTTCTCAGGCACCATGCAAATAAGAAAAGAGTGAAGAGAAGTATTTCAAGAATTGAAAGGAGAAAAACCTCCAAACTAGAATTCTGGATCCAGCAAAGTCATCCTTCAAAGGTGAAGGAATAATAAAGACTTTCTCGGGGGAAAAAAAAAAAAAGTAAGAGAATTTGTCACAAATACACCTGCCTTGCAAGTAATTCTTCAGAGAAAAGGAAAATAATAATAGGGCAGAGACTCAGCTCAACATTAAGAAAGGAAGAGTGTTAAAAAGAAATAAATGAAGGCAACTTTATTCCTTCCAGTTCAGTAACAGTCCTCCACCTAGCCTCTCTGACAAAATGCTTTTGCAAATATTGCTCATCTGGATGACTGGAAATCAAACCAAGTCCAAAGAAGCTCCCACTGCCATCCCAGGAGCTTTTTTCATTGGTTTAAACAACAATTTGTTGATCTGTATCTTAGCTTGTGTCACTTACTTTGGAGAAGTATTACCTGTTAAATTTTAGAGAGAATCCCAAGAAGAGAGGAGGGAAATACAGATTAAACTATATCCTGTTAAAACAAGAAATTATAAAATATATTTTTATCATTTTAGAATTAATAAGCCACGTGGGATGCTAAGGAAGACTATATTATTCAAAGTCTTTGACTTTATTCCTCAAGTTTAGCAAATAATTGATACTTCAATCTATTTGGCACTAAGAGAAAGAACGAATAAAAGAGAACCAAAAAAAAAAAACTAGAAATAATTTCTTGCAGATGTTATATTTATGTATGTCCCCTTTATCACTTTAAAAATAAAAACAATTTTTAAACTTGGGGGAAAAATAAGCAAAGGGGTAGCCTGACATGGGGTATTAAAGCCCGAGAGGATTAGGAGAAATGTCCATGCAAGGAATGGGAGCAGCCCAGGGTGGGATGCTGGAACCCAAGGTGCCCCTACTGGGTGGGCATGCTGAATGAGATGAGGGGCAGGTCAGCATGGTAAGTCCAAGCCCGAGCAGGATAAGGGCATTAACGCAGAGGGATGGCCTGACTTGGAGTGTTGCAGCCTGAGAGGGATAGAGACGACAACCATACTAAAAAGCAAACTAGCATGAGAAGTCAGAGCCTGAGCATGGTATAAAGGTCATCTATGGATGGGGGCAGCCAGGAGTGAGTTTCAGAGCCTAAGAAGGGTGAGGAGGGATCCCATATGGGGGGAGTAGAAAGTAATGACATGGATTGTTAGAACCCAAGTACAGCTTGAGAGCGTCTGTGCTTGGGAGTGCCAAGTGTCAGAGCCCAAGCAGGTGAGGAGGGTATCCATTCAGAGGGGTGGCCTGGTACAGAATGTCAGAGCCCAAATAAGGTGAGGAGAACATCTGCACAGAAAAAGTGATGGCAGCAGCAATGAGTGGACAGTTTGTTGCATAAAGGACAGATCAAATAAGTAAATAAATTAATGGATAATAATAGCTAGGCTTTTCTTTGTAAGAAAGTTACAAATATAGACACAAACCCTGTGGTACTATATTGGAATTGGAGGTACAGGCAGGAGCTCATGGCTTCTATCATATATAAACAGATATAAAATATAGGGTGCATGGGTGGTTCAGTGGTAGAATGCTTGCCTTCCACTTGGGAGACCCGGGTTCGATTTCCAGACCATGCACCCACCCCCAAAATAGTGATAAATGTCTGTATAAGTGTATAGGATTGAGGGTAAAAACACACATAGGCCCTAGCTCCACTCACAAAGAGCACCCAAGAGCAGTGACTACAGCTGTGAACACTCCTAGTATCCCAATATTGGCTTCTATATATCATTCTCCACTTAAAGGAATCAGGCTCCTTGGAGAAATGACTGATTCCGGGATTTGGATAGGGAAAGTATAAGATGAGCCTGGAACATTGAGTTGTGTCAGAAAACAAGGCTGTACTCACAGAAAGAGAAGGACATGTTAAAAGGATGCAGAAGTCATCTTGAAGGGGTTTCCACTGACCAAACCTGGGACAATTGAGCATCAAAATAAATATGATAGCAGTGGATTATAACTCTCTGTAAAAGAGATATTCAGGGCGGGTAACGGTGGCTCAGTGGCAGAGTTCTCACCTGCCATACCAGAGACCCAGGTTTGTTCCCGATCTCTGCCCATGTTGAAAACAAAAAAGAAAGAAAGGAAAAAAAGAGAGAGAGAGAGATTCATGAGTCCACAATGAAATTAATAAGTAAATGAATAAACTGAAAGCCAAATGACATATGGGATATTTACATAGTTTCAAAATATTTATTAATTATAAAGGTGAAAAGAGTAACTATATTGTGGAGAAGCCTAGTAGAGACCACTTCAAGTGATAGTGAGTAATGGAACAAATGAAAATTATCATGAAAAGAACACAGCATCACCTTTGCGATATTCCTGCCAAAAATGCACAACATGAATTTAATTATAAGGGAACCAAGAGATTCTAACTGAGGGATGGTTTACAAAATAATTGGCTTGTAATGTTCAAAAACTTCAAGGTCACAAAAGATGAGGAACTGCTCTGAACTGAAGGAGATGATAAAGGTGGTACAACTAAATGCTGGGTAATTCTGAACTGAATCCTCCTGTAGTAAAGGACATCATGGAAATGGAAGACAACTGAATGGGTTCTGACGATTGAATGGTAGTAATATATAAAAGTTAATTTCCTGATTTCGATGGTTATATTATGGTTATGTAAGAGCAGGGAGGAAATGCACACTAAAATATCCCAAGGTGACTGGGAATCATATTAGCAACTTACTCTCAAAATTTCCAGGAAAAAAAAAAAGGGGGGGGGGGCGGGTTGTATTGCATTGCAATTTTTCTGTAAGCTTGACAGTGTTGCAAAATAAATATCTTTTAAAAAGTTAACTGTGAAACTTTAACTTCACTAAAGGGAGTCTTACTAGGGAGAGAAAGAGAATAAAAGAGACAGAAAGAGAGAGAGAGGGAGGGAGGAAGGGAGGGGGGAGGGAGGGAGAGAGGGAGAGAGGGAGAGAGAGAGAGAGAGAGAGAGAGAGAAACAAACTAGCTCAAAGGCTTCACATGAGGAACATTCATGTGGGAATATCTTTGAGTTATTATGAAGCAAGACTAGTTTGGTTTGTTGACCTAAGATAAAAGAGCCTGGTTCCCTGAATCTTTTAAACCCTCTGACAATGATATTTAAATAGCTCTCAACATTCTCTCAAGTGGTCTTTGTGTACTTTAAATAACACCAGAAATAACAGCACAGTTTCTAAGAGAAAAAGGACAGAATGACTACCTTAGCACTCATAATTCAAAGGAGACATTAAAACTATAATCAGGCTACATGGATGTTCTTCATAGGTACTAAGGAATACTGAAGACACAAGGATAAAACAGATTGAAGTACATTTTGCCCCTGAACTTAAAGGGAAAAATGAAGCTCACTCAAAGATAGAGGAACCCCTAACTGAAGACCAGAAGAAGCATGGTGAATGTTTCTAAGTACTGCAAAAACTTTTCAGTTTTTAATTAACTATTTTGTAATTTCTTTACAATTTAGCAAAAAAAAAAAAAAAATCCTTAAGAAGTTTCCATCTGATGGAGTCTACCGGTGTCTTTTTTTTTTTTTTTTTAACTTTTTTATTGTATAGTATAACATATACACAAAGCAAAGCAATAAAAAAAAAGCAATGGTTTTCAAAGCACTCTTCAACAAGAAGTTACAGGACAGATCCCAGAGTTTGTCATGGGTTACCACAGGATCCTTAGATTTTTCCTTCTAGTTGCTACAGAATATACGAGGCTAGAAGGCTAAAATATCACCACAATCAACTTTTTTTCTCTTTTTTGTAAAAAATAACAGATATTAAAAAAAGCAATAAATTTCAAAATACACTATCACAATCAGTTGTAGAACATATTTCAGAGTTTGACATGGATTACGATTCCACAATTTTAGGTTTTTATTTCTTAGACTTTCTAGTCTAAGATACTGGAGACTACAAGAAATATCAATTTAATGATTCAGCAATCATATTCATTTCTTAAATCCTATTTTCTCTGTATAACTCTACCATCATCTTTGATCTTTCTATCCTTTTCTTAATTTAGTTTATTTTGGATTATCAAACCAAAACAACATACAAACATGAACATTCTTAACATACAAATATTCCATGTATGGTGAACAGTCAATGGCTCACAATATCATCACATACTAGTATATTCATCCCCATGATCATTTTTTAGATCACTCCAGAAAAAGAAATATAAAAGAAAAAACTCACATACCATACCCCTTACCCCTCCCTCTTATTGACCACTAGTATTTCCATCTACTCAATAGATTTTAACCTTTGTTCCCCCTATTTTTTTCTATACCCTTACCACTCCCTTTCATTGTTCACTAGTATTTCAATCTACTTATTTTAATATTTGTTCCCCCTATTATTTATTTATTTTTAATCCATATTTTTAAAATCTAGTTTGTTTATTGTATTATTCAAATTCTCTGTTTCTTTATTGATTCTCTGTCTAGATGTTCTGTCCATTGACGAGAGTGGGGAATTGAAGTCTCCAGCTATTATGGTTGATGTGTCTATTTCTCTTTTCAGTGTTTGCTGCATGTATTTTGGAGCACTCTGGCTCGGTGCATAAATATTTATGATTGTTATGTCTTTGTGCTGGTTTGAAAGGATGTATGTAGCCTAGAAAAGCCATGTTTTAGTCAAAATCTCATTTCATAAAGGCAGAATAATCCTCATTCAATACTTTATGTTTGAATCTGTAATTAGTTCATCCCCCTGGAAATGTAACCCAATGAAGAGTGGTTGTTAGACTGGATTAGGTACAGGCATGTCTCCACCCATTTGGGTGGGTCTTGATTAGTTTCTGAAGTCCTATAAAAGAGGGAACATTTTGGAAAATGAGGGAAACCTCTGAGAGAGCAGAGAATGACATAGCCACAAGAAGCAGCGTCCACCAGCCAGCGACCTTTGGAGACAAAAAAGGAAAATGCCTCCGGGGGAGCTTCATGAAACAGGAAGCCAGGAGAGAAAGCTAGCAGATGATGCTGTGTTCACCATATGCCCTTCCAGCTGAGAGAGAAACCCTGACTATGTTCGCCGTGTGCTTTCTCACTTGAGAGAGAAACCATGAACATCATCAGCCTTCTTGAACCAAGGTATCTCTCTCTGGATGCCTTTGATTGGACATTTCTATAGACTTGTTTTAATTGGGACATTTTCTCAGCCTTAGAACAGCCTTAGAACTAGCAACTTATTAAATTCCCCTTTTAAAAGCCATTCCATTTCTGGTATATTGCATTCCGGCAGCTAGCAAACTAGAACAGACTTCTTGTTGAATTGTTCTTTTTATTATTAATGCATAGTGTCCTTCTTTGTCTCTTTTAATTGTTTTACATTTGAAGTCTAATTTGTTGGCTGCAGCTATTCCTGCTCTTTTCTGATTGCTATTGGCATGAAATATATTTTCCCAACCTTTACTTTCAACCTATGTTTATCCTTGGGTCTGAAATGTGTCTCCTGCAGACAGCATATAGATGGGTCCTGTTTTTTAATCCATTCTGCCAGTCTATGTCTTTTGATTGGGGAGTTTAATCCATTAACATTTAGTGCTATTACTGTATGGGCAGTACTTTCTTTGCCCTTTTTGCCTTTTGGATTTTATATGTCATATCTAATTTTTCTTCTTTTTATCTTTACTGATAGTCTTCATTTCTACATTTTTCTTCCCACCTCTCTCTCCTGTCTTTTCTTATCTGTCTCTACTGCTCCCTTTAGTATTTCCTGCAGAGCCAGTCTCTTGGTCACAAATTTTCTCAGTGATTTTTTGTCTGAAAATGTTTTCATTTCCCCTCTTTTTAAAAAAAAAAATTTTTTTTTTAGGTTCATCATCCAGGTCTCCTGCATGGAAGGCAAACATTCTACCACTGAACCACCTGTGCACCCTCCTCCTCATTTCTGAAGGACAATTTTGCTGGACACAGAATTCTTGGTTGGCAGTTTTTCTCTTTTAGTATCTTAAATAGATCATCCCACTGTCTTCTCGCTTCCATGGTTTCTGCTGAGAAATCTACGCATAGTCTTATTGGGCTTCCCTTGTATGTGATAGATTGTTTTTCTCTTGCTGCTTTCAAGATTCTCGCTTTCTTTTAACATCTGACATTCTGCTTAGTAAGTGTCTTGGAGTATGTCTATTTGGATCTATTCTATTTGGGGTACACTGCATTTCGTGGATCTGTAATTTTAAATTCTTCATAAGAGTTGGAAAATTTTCAGTAATAATTTCCTCTATTAGTTTTTCTCCTCCTTTTCCCTTCTCTTCTCCTTCTGGGACACCTACAATACGTATATTTGTGTGCCTCATGCAGTCATTCAATTTTCCAACTCCCTGTTCATATTTTTCCATTCTTTTACCTATATTTTCTTTTGCTTGTTGGATTTCAGATGTCCCATCCTCCAGTTCACTAACTTTATCTTCTGCCTCTTGATATCTAACATTGTAGGTTTCCATTGTTTTTTTCATCTTTTCTACTATGCTTTCATTCCCATAAGTTCTGTGATTTGTTTTTACAGACTTTTTTTTTATTTATTAATTAAAAAAAAATTAACTAACACAACATTTAGAAATCATTCCATTCTACATATGCAATCAGTAATTCTTAATATCATCACATAGGTGTATGGTCATCATTTCTCAGTACATATGCATCGATTTAGAAAAAAAAATAGCAAGACAACAGAAAAAGAAATAAAGTGATAACACAGAGAGAAAACAAAAATAAAAATAAAAAGTACAAAAATATATAAGAGAAAAAAAAAACTATAGCTCAGATGCAGCTTTGTTTTTACAGACTTTTGATTTCTTCTTTTTGTTTGTTCCTTGCTTCAATTTTTGTGTGTCCCTTGCCTCTCCCTCAATTCATTGATTTGATTTTTGATGAGATTTTCCATGTCTGTTCAAACATCCTTAATTAATTGTTTCAACTTCTGTATCTCATTTGGATTGTTGGTTTGTTCCTTTGACTGGGCCGTATCTTCAATTTTCCTAGTATGATTCATTATTTTTTGTTGGTGTCTAGACATTTAATTACCTTAATTACTTTATTCTGGAAATTGTTTTCATTTTTTTACCTAGGATTTTCTTGCTAGATGACTTTGTTGTCTGTTCTTTAACATTCAGTTCAGCTTATTCTAGACCTGTAGCTTAGGTTTTGTTTGACAGATCAGAAATTTTCAGTTCTTGTTTTCTTCTTTCTTGCTCTGTCTGTATGGTGCCTTCCCCTCCCCACCCCCCACCTTAGGAGAGTCTACCTAGGTTTTATAGATCCTGGTCAGATTTTCCCAGACCCAACTGGTGTCCTCTCAGGAGGAAAGAGTCACCTGGGTCTGTTTTCCCTGAGGTTGAGACCCAGCCGGTTGAAAGGCTTTCCTTTGAAGCCTCTGGACTTTGCATTTTTCCTATCCTGCCCAGTATGTGGCACTTGTCTACCTGTGGGTCGCACCAGCATAAGGTGATGCGGTACCTTTAACTTCAGCAGACTCTACCTGCTGGGGGCATGATTGAGAGAGTTGTAGGCTGACTTTAATCACTTCAGTTTTCCAGACCCTGGGGTCTGAATTCCTTGAAGAAGGGATTCCACCTGAACTAGGCCCCACTTCTCTCCTGGGGAAGGCACAGCCTCTAGACAAGCTCTCAGACAAGCTTAATTCCACCTTTGCCTGGGACAGTTGTTGCCTGAGAAGCCCTGAAGCTGTATCCAAGGGGCAGTTAAGCCGTAGAAACACAGCCACAAAAAAGAAAAGGAAAAGAAAATCCTTTTCAGAGCAGGACCCCCATCCTTCAGGTTTGCCAATCAAGAGCTTAAGCCAGTACGTCACTCTGTGTATCTCTAGGTCCTATGTGCCACCTCCATTTCTTCAGGGCACACACCCTTTCAAGTATTTTGTGCTGTCCAATAAAAAAAAAACAACTATTGTTTTTTTCTTTTTCCATCAGCCATGCCCCCTCTATGCCAGGGCAAAACCCAGCAACCTCAGCTTTCACTCGAGGTTCAGCTGAGCTGGGGGCCTATTTTCAGTAATCAGAACTTGTTAGTTAATCCCACAAATTGGAGCTTAGTTAAGCTCAGCCCCTTGCTGCTAGTAAAGTCTCTTTCCTATCCCCTCTGGGAAATAGCCTGTGGGGGAGGGGCACCAGCTGCTGTGGCTTGGGGAACTCACAGTTCTGGGTGGGATTGCAGCTGGTCCAGCTTGTCCAGACTGGTGTATGCTGTGTATTTGGTCACTAATATGGCCCTAGCAGTTGTTCTGTACTGTCCCTGGCTATCTACTAGCTGCTCTGGAGGACGAACAAAATCCCACACCTTACTAAGCTGCCATCTTGGCTCCTTCCACCCCTTAACTGCTTTTGATGGCAATATAGTTTTCTGGCATTGGCATATTTAAGTATCTAGTGCACATGATGGTGCAAATGATGGAGAGCTTACTCCTATAGACATTCAGTAAGTACTGCTGAATGAACACATGCAATTTTACATCTTTATTGTTGAACCCTAGGAACATGCTAGATCAGGATTTAATAAACATGACTTAATGCCTATTAGAACCTATGAACTAAAAATGGTTTTTACATTTTTCAATGGTTTATATAAACAAATTTAAACCATTGCATACATTTAAATTTAAATTAATTAAAATTAAAAATTCAGTGTGTCTCTGATAAAGAAAAATCGAGAGAAAATGCAAATAATTAAATTGAAATGAAGGGGGAGGGGGACATTACTACTAACCCCACAGAAATAAAAAGAATCTTAAGAGGATGCCATGAAAAATTGTATGTCAACAAATTAGACACCTAGATAAAATGGACAAATTCCTAAAAGTACAAGAACAACCTATACTAACTCTAGAAGAAATAAAAGATCTCAACAGACCAAATACAAATAAAGATTGAATCAGTCATCAAAAACCTCCCAACAAAGAAGGGGAGGTGAACCTGATGGCTTCACAGGGGAATTCTACCAAGCATTCCAAGAATTAATACTAGTTCTGCTCAAACAATTCCAAAAAGTGAAGGGAGGGAACACTACCTAACTCATTCTATGAGGCCAACATCTTCACCACATAAAAAAATTAACTTAAAATGGATCAAAGACCTAAATTGAAGAGCTAAAACTATAAAACTCTTAGAAGGCACCAGGGCAAATCTTTATGACTTTGAATTTGGCAATGGTTTCTTAGATATGACACCAAGCGCCACAAATGAATAAATTAGACTTAAAATTAAACCCTTTTGTGCATCAAAGGACATTATTAAGAGAGTGAAAAGACAACCCAAAAAACGGGAGAAAATATTTGAAAATTATATATCTGATAAGGGCTTAGTATCCAGGACATATAGAGATTTCCTACAATCAATCTCATAAAGACAAACAACCTAATTTTAAAAAGGAATAAAGGACTAGAATAGATATTTTTCCAAAGAAGATATGCAAATGGATAATAACCACATGAAAAGATGCTCATCATCATCGGCCAACGGGTCAATGCAAATCAAAACCACAATGAGCCACCACTTCATATCTACCAGGATGACAACAATAATAACCATAATAATAGCAGAAAACAACGATGCTGGCGAAGTGTCGGAATCCTCATTACTGGTGGGAATGTAAAACAGCGCAGCTGCTATAGAAAATACTTTGGTGGTTCCTCAAAAAGTTAAGCATAGAATTACCACATGACCCAGCAATTTCACTCCTAGATATACACCCACAAGAGCAGAGCAGCATTATTCACAACAGCCAAAAGGTGGAAACAACCCAAGTGTACATCAACACATAAGTGGGTAAACAAATGTGGCATACATATTTATGATACATGCTACAACATGGATGGCCCTTGAAAACATTATGCTAAGTGAAATAAGTCAGACACAAAAGTACAAATATAGCATGATTTGACTTGTATGAAATATCTAGAATAGGCAAATTCATAAAGTCAAAGTATATTAGCATTTACAAGGTTGGGGAAGATGAGGAATTATTGCCTAATGGGTAAAGAATTTCTATTTGGAGTGAGAAAAAAGTTTTGGAATCACTAGTGATGTGCACAACATTGCAAATATATACTTAATGTGACTGAATTGTACATTTAAAATTGGGTAAATGACAAATTTTATGTTATACATCTTACCACAATTTTTTAAAAGCCAAGGTTGTAATCTTGCAGAAACCCCTAGCTAACACTCTTTCATATCATTTTCCCTCCTGCTCTTCCCACAACGAAATAACTAATCTTCTGAGATATTTTAAAGTTTAATTAAGTCATTAGTGTCTTCCACTAACACCATACCTCTTACATACCAAATCTTGTCAAAGGTGTAACTATTCTTTTATTCAGATAGCTGGCTAATATATTGGTATATTGACACATACAACTGTAAAAGTTAAAGGTATATGTCTAATAGTTTTCCATAGTACTCTACAAATTCAAAGCTGTACTGACTATCTCAAATTGTTTTCCACCAGTATTGAAAACAAGTATTCATTACTCCTTTACTGATAGATGACAATTTCAAATTTGTTTTTATCCCCTGTCGTAATTTGGAGCTATGTACCCCAGAAAAACATGTTCTTAAACTTAATCCATTACTGTGGATGTGACCCCTTTGTAAAAAGGATGTTTTGATGAGGTTATATCAGTTAAGGTGTGGCCCAACTGAATGAGAATGGGTCTTAATCCTATTATAGGGGTCCTTAATTAGCAGAATAAAATTCAAACACAGAGAGAGACTCAGAGGGAGCTGCCATAACCTGGAAGTCAAAGAAACTGAGAAGCCAAGAGAAGCTGTCATGTGTACTGCCATGCAAGAACCAAGGATTAGGGCGGGCCACGGTGGCTCAGCAGGTAAGAGTGCTTGCCTGCTATGCCCAAGGACCTGGGTTCGATTCCCGGTGCCTGCCTGTGTAAAAATAAAAGAACCAAGGATTGTCCGCAGCCAGCCCCAGCCCCACCCCTTGATTGAGTACTCCTTGACTTCTTCTGGCCTCAAAACAATGAGCCAATAAATCCCCCTGATACTTGCTTTAGCAGTCAAGACTAAAACATCCCTTAGATTCTCTACTCATTCACAAAGATACCACATAAAAAATTTCATTAGCCAAAATTTTTGTTAAGATACCTGGGCTTACAGCAAAACTACTAGAGCTGATAAATGAGTACAGCAAAGGGGCAGGTCACAAGATCAATACTCAAAAATGTGTAGTGTTTCTATACACTAGTAATAAGCAATCTGAGGGAGAAATAAAAAAATAATTCCATTTGCAATTGCAACCAAAAGAATAATATTTTGGAATAAATTTAACTAAGGATGCAAAAGACCTATACAAAGAAAGTTATAAGAAATTGCTAAAAGAAATCACACTAAATAAACCAAAGGGCATACTGTGTTCATGGACTGGAAGACTAAATATAGTTAAGATGTCAATTCTATCTAAACTGATTTATAGATTCAATGCAATACCAATTAAAATCCCAAAAGCTTACTTTGCAGAAACAGAAAACCAATAACCAAATTTATTTGGAAGGGCAGGGTGCCCCGAATAGCTAAAAATATCTTGAGAAAGAAAAATGAAGTCAGAGATCTCACACTACCTAACTTTAAGGCACATTCCAAAGCTACAACGGTCAAAACAGCATGGTACTGGCAAAAGATAGATATACTGACCAATGGAACTGAATAAAGTGTTCAGATATAGACCCTCTCATCTATGAACAACTGATCTTCAATAAGGCAATCAAGTCAACTCAGCTGGGACAGAACAGTCCCTTTAATAAATGGTGCTTGGAGAACTGGATATCCATATGCAAAAGACTGAAAGAGGATCCATATCTCACACCTTAAACAAAAATTAACTCAAAATGGATCAAAGACCTAAACATTAGAGCTAAGACCAGACAACTTTTAGAAGAAAATGTAGGGAAATATCTTATAAAACTTGTTATAGGGCAGGCAATCGTGGTACAGTGGCAAAGTTCTTGCCTGCCATGCCAGAGACCCAGGTTCAATTCCTGGTGTCCGCCCATGCAAAAAACCAAAACAAACAAACAAACAAAAACTTGTAATAAGAGGTGATTTCCTAGATCTTACACCCAAAGCATGAACATCGAAGAAAGAAATAGATAAATGGGAACTCCTCAAAATTAAACACTTTTGTGCAGCAAAGAACTTTGTCAAGAAAGTAAAAAGGAAGCCTACATAATGGGAGACAGTATTTGGATACGACATATCAGATAAGGGTCTAGAATCAGAATATATAAAGAGATTGTTCAACTCAACAACAAAAAGACAAACAACGAAATTAAAAATGGGCAAAAGACATGAACAGACACTTCTCAGAAGAGGAAATACAAATGGCTAAAAGGCACATGAAAAGATGCTCAACTTCCCTGGCTATTATGGAAATGCAAATCAAAACCACAATGAGATATCATCTCACACCCACCAGAATGGCCATTATCAACAAAACAGAAAATGACAAGTGCTGGAGAGGATGCAGAGAAAGAGGCACACTTATCCACTGTTGGTGGGAATGTCAAATGGTGCAGCCACTGTGGAAGGCAGTTTGGTGGTTCCTCAAAAAGCTGAATATAGAATTGCCATACGACCCAGCAATACCATTGCTAGGTATCTACTCAAAGGACTTAAGGGCAAAGACACAAACGGACATTTGCACACCAATGTTTATAGCAGCGTTATTTACAATTGCAAAGAGATGGAAACAGCCAAAATGTCCATCAACAGAAGAATGGCTAAACAAACTGTGGTATATACATACGATGGAATATTATGCAGCTTTAAGGCGGGATAAACTTATGAAGCATGTAATAACATGGATGGACCTAGAGAATATTATGCTGAGTGAGTCCAGCCAAAAACTAAAGGACAAATACTGTATGGTCCCACTGATGTGAACGGACATTCGAGAATAAACTTGAAATATGTCATTGGTAACAGAGTCCAGCAGGAGTTAGAAACAGGGTAAGAAAATGAGTAATTGAAGCTGAAGAGATACAGACTGTGCAACAGGACTAGATACAAAAACTCAAAAATGGACAGCACAATAATACCTAATTGTAAAGTAATCATGTTAAAACACTGAATGAAGCTGCATCTGAGCTATAGGGTTTTTTTTGTTTTGTTTTGTTTTGTTTTTACTATTATTACTACTTTTATTTCTTTTCTCTATATTAACATTTTATATCTTTTTCTGTTGTGTTGCTAGTTCCTCTAAACTGATGCAAATGTACTAAGAAACGATGATCATGCATCTCTGTGATGATGTTAAGAATTACTGAGTGCATATGTAGAATGGTATGATTTCTAAATGTTGTGTTAATTTCTTTTTTTTTCTTTCCGTTAATAAAAAAAATGATAATAATAATAAAATAAAAAAAAAAAAGAAAACAACAAGTGCCAAAGATGTGGAGAAAGCAACTTTTATCCACTGTTGGCGGGAAAGTCAAATGGTACAATTGCTGTGGAAGGCAGTTTGATGGTTTCTCAGGAAGCTAAGGATCCAGCAATGCCATTGCTAGGTAACTATTCAGAGGACATGAGGGCACACCAACGTTTATAGCAGCATATTTACAATTGCCAAGAGATAGAAACAGCCAAAATGTCCATTAACAGATGATTGACTAAACAAGCTGTGCTATATTCATACAATCGAATATTACACAGTTGTAAGACTGTAACAGCTAAGCATGTTAGTAAGCATGTAACAACATGGACTTTGAGGACGTTTTGCTGAATGAAATTAGCCAGAAACAAAAGGACAAATACTATATGGTGTCACTGATATGAACTCACATTAATGAGTGAACCTGGAGAATTTCAGTTGAGAACAGAGCTTATCAGGAGATATAAATAGGGTAGAGATTAGGTAATTGGAGCTGAAGGGATACAGATTTTGCAACAGGACTGATAGTAAAAATCCAGAAATGGATAGCACATAACTACCTGATTGTAGCACAATAATGTAAGTGCACTGAATGAAGGTCAGTGTGAGAATGATAGAGGAAGGAGGACTGGGGACACATATGAAACCAGAAGGAAAGTAGACGATAAAGACTGAGATGGTATAATCTAGGAATGCCTAGAGTGTACAATGATAGTGACTAAATTACAAATTAAAAAAATGTTTTTGCATGAGGAAGAACAAATGAACGTTAATATTGCAGTGTGTTGAAGATAGATGGTCATTTCTACTTTAAAACTTCAACTTCTGTGTGCAACTAAAGCAGGAAATGATTGCTTGGTACAAAATTTATGCTTTAACTAGTGCATTTCCTAATTTAACGTATATGGACAGCTTAATTGAACACCATAAGTACATGGAACCTTGAAAAGGGCGTAAGATTTTGTGGGTTTGTCCAGGTTAGTGTGATGCCTCGATAAATCCCAGAGTGATTTGAACAGTGAATAAAGAAGTATTTGCATAGTCCCTTTGGGGGGATGGGGAGAAAAGGGGAGTATTTAACTTCCTCATTTGGAGAATTCCTCATATTCTCGCAAGCAGTGGGGACAACTAAAGCTATAGGCTGAGCCCCCAATCTTGGGGTTTGTTCAAATGAAATTTAACCCCACAAAGGATAGGTCAAGTCTACTTAAAATTAGACCTAAGAGTCACCCCCAACAGAACCTCTTTTGTTGCTCAGATGTGGCCTCTCTCTCCAGCCGACACAACAAGCAAACTCACTGCCCTCCCCCTCTCTACGTGGGACATGACTCCCAGGGGTGTGGACCTTCCTGGCAACGTGGGACAGAAATCCTAGAATGAGCTGAGACTCAGCATCAAGGGATTGAGAAAACCTTCTCGACCAAAAGGGGGAAGAGCAAAATGAGACAAAATAAAGTGCCAGTGGCTGAGAGATTCCAGAGTTGAAAGGTTATCCTGGAGGTTATTCTTATGCATTAAATAGATATCACCTTGTTATTAAGATGTAATGGATTTAAGTATTAAACAATTAAATGATACAAAACATAAAAAAAAAAAAAAGATGTAAGGGAGAGGCTGGAGGGAACTGCCTAAAAATGTAGAGCTGTGTTCCAGTAGCCATGTTTCTTGAAGATGATTGTATAATGATTAGCTTTCACAATGTGACTGTGTGATTGTGAAAACCTTGCGTCTGATGCTCCTTTTATCTACCTTATCAGCAGACGAGTAAAACATATGGAATAAAAATAAATATAGGGGGAACAAATGTTAAAATAAATTTAGTTTGAAATGCTAGTGATCAATGAAAGGGAGGGGTAAGGAGTATGGTATGTATGAATTTTTTCTTTCTTTTTATTTCTTTTTCTGAATAGATGCAAATGTTCTAAGAAATGATCATGATAATGAATATGCAACTATGTGATGATATTGTGAATTACTGATTACATATGTAGAAGGAATGATCAAAAGTTAAAAATGTTTGTGTTTGTTTGGTGTTTTTGGTATTTTAAAAAAAAAGTGGCATCAAGCACTTAGCCTAGTAATGCGACGAGACTTCATTTTATCTCACAACATTCTTGGAAGATAAACAGGTGCTGTGGTATTTATTATTCTCCCCATTTTTACAGACAAGACTAAACACAGAGCAAATGACAAAAAATATAAAGCCAGGTAATTGTCCTAGGACATAATGTCAGTGGCACATTAAGAAGAGAAGCAGGATTCATTTCTTGAGTTTTTGTTTCAGAGAGTTTGTCATGTTTTTAGTTGCTTTCTAATATAAATTGTAAACCTTAGAAGGCCAGAACTAGAAGATATTTTAGACCCAATTATTTTCAGACACCTCAATTGAATATCTCTGTGTATCACTGATTGAGGATAAAGGAAAATATAAGAACAAAGAACATGCCTTAAAACGAGAGTTATTTCTCCAACCACAAACTACTCCCTTCTTCTCTACTTTCCTGGACAAAGGTAAAGGTTAAGAAATATAAAGAATATTTGTCTAAAGATAACTACATCAATTACAGCCCATGTTACCATTTCAGTACTTGCCACCCTACCCTTTCTAATAAAATATTCCATTTCCCCCCAATAAAAGTGTCTAATTACAGATTGTGGGGTAAAGGTGAACTGCTGACAATTGTAGTTCTACAAATCAACCTCTATTGTGATTTTCTTTGAAAGATAAATTACTCTACAGTTTTAGAAAAATAAATATATTTCTATTTAATTTGGATATTACATGCCACTAAAGAACACATGGAGGGAAAAGGAAGAATAAGCATTTCATGTCATTGCTACTTAATAAATGTTTGTGCTATTATGATTGATTCTAGCATATTCAAAGCAAGATTTTCATTTTATAACTATAAAATGCCTAGTATTTGTTATAAAATAATCAGGGTCAACAGAATCAAATTGAAATGGACCACAGACTTAAATGAGAAAGTTAAAAATCATCAAACTTCTAGAAGAAAACATAGGAGAATATTTTCATGATATTGGAGTCAGAAAATATTTCTTAAACAGGACCATAAAAGAAAAAGGGTTTTTGGTAGACTTCATTAAAATTAAGAATTCTATTTATCACATAAATTAAGAAAATAAACAAGCTACATACAGATTGGCAAAATATTTACAGCACACATCTGACAAAGTACATATTTCCAAAATATAAAAAGAATACCTACCAAGTCAACAAGAAAAAAAGATAAACAATTCAATTAAATAATTTTAAAAAAGGATAGAAGACATAGGCACTTCAGGAAAGAGGATATGCAAATAGTCAATAAGAATACGAAAGGTACCTAACATCATTACTAATCAGGAAAATGCAAATTAAAACCATAATGAAATACCATTACACAGCCAAGAGAATAGCTAAAATTAAAATGAGAGACAACAGCAAGTGTTGGCAAGATGTGGAACAAATGGAACTCTCATATATTGCTATTGGAAGGGCAAATTTGTCCAACCATTTTGGAAAACTGTTGGGCAATATGCATCAAAGTAATATATACTTACCTTATTAACCAGAAATGCAAGTATTAAATATATATTCAAGAGAAATTAGTGTATATGTACACCAAAATACATATACAAGAATGCACATAATATAGTCTAACACTAGAACAATCAAATGTTCATCAACAGAAGAATAAATAAATTATGGTGTATTCATACTACACAACAATAAAAGACAATGAATTACTAATGTAACAATGTGGATGGATCTCAAAAATATTGAGCAAAAGAAGTCAAACACAAAAAAAGTACATACTATATGGTTACATTTATACAGAATTCAGGATTAAGTAAACTAATCAGTGATTGCAAAAGTCACAATAGTATTTAGCTTAGGATAAAGGGGCAAATTAAAGATATGTGACCACAAGGGAACATTTGGTTGTGACGCAAAATTCCATATATCGATCTAGAAGGTGTACACAGGTAAAAATTGAACAAGTTATAGATACAAGAAATGAGATTTATGCATTTTAGTTATTCTTTAATTAAAACAAAATCTACTGAACATTCAAACATTCTCAAATATTTCAAATCCCAAACCTTAGAAATGCAACTATGCTATATCTTCCCACCTTTGATAAGAAATTTGAATTCAAGGATTTCTCATGATTCTTCTAGAGTTTTTATAGATTATATCTATACCAATCAGTCACCAAATGGACTTCATGTAGCTTAAAAATTCTCATGATGAAGAAATAGATTAACATATAATGTACAACCTAAATATGAAGATATTTCCAATGATAGATAATTCTCCAAACTTCCCTGAAAACTGAGATATCAAGATCTGCTTCAATTTTGGTCTTTGTTTTCTTCAATAAACTTAGGCTACAGATAGTTTAAGTTCCATTTATCTTTAGAAAAGAAAAATCGAAAACAAACAGAAGAAACCTATCTCAGCACATCACTTTCTAGCAACAGCCTCACTTATTTCTCTGTTTCACTTTCTGGAAAAACTGTTTGCATCAACTTTTCCTGTAATCCCATTCCTGCTTTAACCTCTTCTATTTGGTTTCCATCCCCAACACTCCTCAGAAACCACTTTTGCAAGGACACTGAGTTTTATTTGCCAAAACCAACACACACTTTTTGTCCTTGTTCTAGTTTGCTAGCTGCCTGAATGCAATATACCAGAAATGGAATGGCTTTTGAAAAGGGGAATTTAATAAGTCGCTAGTTTACAGTTCTAAGGCTGGGAAAATGTTCCAATTAAAACAAGTCTACAGAAATGTCCAATTTAAGGCATTCAGGGAAAGATACCTTGGTTCAAGAAGGCCGATGACGTTCAACGTTTCTCTCTTGCGTGGAAGGGCACATGGTGAACATGGTAGCATCTGCTGGCTTTCTCGTGGCTCTACAAAAGGAACTCTCTCCAAAATGTTTCTTCTTTTAAAGGATTCCAGTAAGCAACTCCACCTTCAATGGGTGGATGCACACCTCCATGGAGATCATCTATTCAAAAGTTACCACCCACAACTGGGTGGGTCACATCTCCATGGGAGCAATCAAAATGCTCCCACCCAGCAATACTGAATGAGGATTAAAGGACATGGCTTTTTGGGGTCCACCAGAGATTCAAACCAGTACAGTCCTCATCTTAATTGATTTCTCAGCCACATTCAACATAGCTGACCAACACAGTTATTCATGAAATACTATCCTCCCTTGAATTCCATTACATCTTAGCTGTTCTTTCTCTTTTGCTAGCTCCTCCTCCTTTACCTGACAACTAAATGATGATGTTCTCCAGGGCTCAATCCTGAGCCCCCTTTTCCCTCTTCAATCTCCCTTTAGGAATCCCATTTACTCCATAACTTTAAATATCACCTATGTGCTGAGAATGACCAAATTTCTATCACTAGCCAGACTTCTTTAGAGAAGAGATTCACCCCCTCTGCCCCCATCATCATTCTCAATATCAACATTGTATATTCTTTTGTAGCACTTTAGAAGTATTTTAATACTTCACTTGTTATTTACTTATTTTTTGGTCTTTCTAACTATATATTCCATAAGGACAAAATTCTTGTATGTCTTGTTCACCACTGCATTGCCAATATTTTGCCAGATGGCATCTAACAGGCATTCAACAAATATTTTTTGAAGAATGAACAGATAAATGAATACATTAAAGAATTAAGATTTCTTTAGAATTCTGTTGTCATAAATGTTGTAGTAAAGGTAAATCAAAATTAAATGTTATAAAGCTTTAATTATTGAATTGTCTTTTAAAATCAGCATTTAAACAACTAAAAATATATGCTAAATACATATATGATGAACCACCACTGATGGAATGTATGCTAATGAAAGTGGTAGTAGGCTTCACTGATACTTTTTAAATTGTGGAAACTTTTTGTCAAACTTTAATATACAAAATAATTCCCTAGGGATCTTGCTAAAATGCAGTATGAGCCAAGATTCTCCAATTCTCAGGTGATGTTGAAGCCACTGGCCCACAGACCACACTTAGATTAAAAAGGGTCTAAAGAACTCTTGCAAATGATTTTTTAAGTAAGTTGAACATCAGCTGGACCCTAACTTTGTGTCTTATATTGTACAAGGTAATTTCACACACATTATCTTATTTAAGCTGTGGCCGGTCTCTTACAGTAAATTGTTTATCTACAAGACTGGTTCTAAACCTTATCAACACCAGTATACCATGTAGGAAAAAAATTATCCCTCTTTTATCATCATGGATTAAAGATAATATAGCCTATCCACAAATATAAGTGTTTTTTAAAACATTAAGGTGAAATAAAATAGAAGTAAATTATAAGAGAATAATTTGTATTATTAATATAGCACAATTATTCTTGAAGATATAATAATAATCAGACATATTTGTAGAATCACCATGGTGACAGCTACATATGCAGCTTAATAATGGCAATAGCCTCTTAATTCTGAATAAAACAAAGAATCTCCTGAAATTGACATGGTTATATTCCTAAACAACTGCAAGTGAATTAAAATCATGCAAAAATGATTTTATGTTTATACATAAAATGCAGTTAGGTTCCAGGTATCATTAGACAGCCACATTATATTACTAAATTTCAGAAAATGGAGAGATTCCAACCTAGAGTGAGGGATGGCTCCCTAAAGGAGATGGTATTTAGGATAGAACATAAAGAGTCAGGATTTCAATTGGCACTACTGTTGTGCTATTAATGAGCAGTGCAGGGAAGTCAGGAAAAACTGATATGGGTTGGAGAGACAATAAATCCATTTTTGGACTTGTTGAATTTGAAAAGCATTAGAAAATTGAGGAGTCAGGAAAGTAAGACATGCTCAGGGAACACTAAGCCATCCAGAATAACAACAACATTAGAGAACAATGGTTACTACTGGAAAGTTGTTTTTGTTTTCATTTTTTTAAATATTTTTATTGTAAGCAACATACAAACATTCTTGATATACAAAGTCTTTTTTTTTTTTTTTTAAGTTTTATATTAAGGTCACATTGTGGAGCATCTTCAATATCCAGGTAAGAAATACTTAAAATGGTTTCTGAGTAGGGAACCTGATATTTTACGAAGATTATTCTGGCAGCAATCGTCAAAATTGACTGAAAGAGGCAAGTGTAGATATAGGGTTACCAGAAAGCAGGTAATGGTCCGAATCGGTATAAAAATGTGTTCTATAGAACTCCAGGGTTCTAGATAGCCGCTACAGGTACTAATCTGTAGCAGAGAAAAGAACGGGCCAATAGGCCTAGCAGTGGCAGTAGTCTCTTGCTCCATATCCCCTTACAACGAGAACATCACACTTGCATCTGTCTCACAAAACATTTTGGTATAAAAGCATATTCCATTGCTAAAAATGAGTTTGTCTTGCTTTTGGTGTCTCATCCTAATTCTGACTAGAAAATAATTCTTGTTAGCAGACTGAGACTGATAGTGGAATACCTCAAGGTCTTCACTTCATCAAGTATCACTGTATAGAGCAAATGCTGCAAGAATGATAAGTATCTATATGAAGTCTAAATATCACTTGTTTAATCATTATTTGTCTATTGTAGAAATACATCTCCCTCCCCAAAAGATTACCTTTAAAGTTTTTCCGGTTAAGTTTGGGCTAACGAGGATAACATTAGGCCGTTGATGTTTGCAGCAGCTATTTGCCGAGTGTTTTGAGACTCTTCCAATTCCTTGTATTGAGATGTGCATGCTGTGCTCTTGGCTAGGCTCACTTAGAAGTTATGGACTTGTCTGTGTGCACTGGTCTCCCAGTCTCACTAATCCAAATTTGAGCCCGGAGATTTTTATACATTATCCCATTTGATCTTTACAAAAGTCAATAACATTTACATATTCCTATACATTATATTTCTTTAAGGTCACTCATAAAAGGTCAAAATAGCAGGTTACCTTCATAAATGCCAAGTGTCTTTTTATGCTGACTTCTTGTTTCCCAAACAAGTTCATAATTTTATTTTTAGAATGCATTAAAAATGTAAAGAATTGGTGTCTCATGCTAATTCTTTTATCTACTCACAAAAATATTCCTGTTAATTCTGAGGAATTTTGTTTGTATGATGGGAAGCAGACTGTATTCATTAGGATGGTCCATAAACTCTTTTGTTCTGATTTTTGTGGCTGAAAGGATTCGCAAACCAGAATAGGTAAACAGCAGGTGGTTTACACCATTGTGAATAATTTCTCTACCTGGCACCCTAGTATGCACTGACATGACTGTTTTAGACTATTTCTTGTAGGACAATAGGCCATCTCTTTCTCAAGATTTGAATAGCATTGCATAACATCCACAGCACCAAAATGGAGTAAGGGAACGCTGCACTACCAAGGAAGTTGTTTAACCCATGGGACCATGGCATTAATTTCAGAAAGGCATAATATCTACAGAATTTGCTCTTAGACAATACTAGCTCCCAGACACTATTTAGTTGGAAAGCATCTGACTTTATATCAGCTCTTTAACATTTTTTAGAGACAGCCCGTTGTTTTCAAATGAAGGTTAAAAGGATTATCAAATACCAAACAGATAAAAGGGATATCTTATTAGTATACAATTATAATGTGCTCAAGCACACAAAAATCACTAAAAAGTGAATCACCAATCAAAACCATTCCTGTCAACCCTAAAGAGCACGTAGGACTCTATCTGAGATTCTACAAGGTTTCACACACTAAAATTACTTTCCAGAAACCTGTAACCTCTACATGGGTTCCTAGGTCAGATAAGTCCTGAAACACAGAGGGGCCAGCCTCTCCAAGAACATCAACTAGTTCCCTCCCCCTATCCCATACTATCAACACCCCTTTTCAACATGAAAAAGTTACCCAAAGAGCCCTAAAGATTAGGAGAAGGATCAAAGGAGAAGGAAGAGTTATAACAGAAAAGGTAGGATTTAACAAATGTCTATGACTGCTGTATCATCATACTGATATTTCTTTTAGTCTCCAGTATCTTGGAGCAATCAGAAGGGAAAAAACTAAAATTATGGAACTGTAACCCATACCAAACTCTGAATTCTGTTCTATAGCTACTTATAACAATGTATTTTGAAATTCATTGCTTTTTTTTTGTATATATGTTCTACTTCACATAAAAATTTTTTTAAAGTCAACCAGTGAGAACAATTAGGCTGTTCTATTGAATGAGAAACAAAAATCTAGAGTTACAGATGAAAATTGCAGCCTTATATCAGTCTCAAATTATTTCTGGGTTTTGTCTTGTTTGCCAATAGGGAAAAAGGTTGAAGATGCATACATATAACAAACCATTATCACTCACAAGTGCTTCACAGATCACTTTATCATTTTGGAATAGTTTTAAGTAAATTATTCCCAGGAACTTGAAAGAGGATGGTACGTAATCTTCGTTAGACTATGTAACAATTCTTCACTTTTAAATTCTGAATATAAAAATCAGACCAGAAGTACCCTGACTTACGATAAGTATTTAGAAAATCTGTAACATATGATCATGACATAGCATGTTATATATTCTTGTTAGTGAGCAACTGAATATTAAAACATGATAAAAAACATGGTGTCTAAGTGCCTGAGCCTTTATAGGTAACGAGAGATGTGGTGATATCCTTACTTAAATAATTTTATATGAGCAAATATGCACAGGAATAGAAAAGACTAACACAGAATGACAATCTTCTTATATAATGTCATATTTATAAAATTTTAGCATTTACAGAGAGTTGGCAAAGAAAGTCTTATTTTGAGGTTGAAGCTTAAATTTATACATTGACGACCTACTATATATAAAATTTGGTATATGATTAACCTGAAAACAAAATGAAATTTTTAATCATGAATACTTGAAGCGCATCTGTGGAACTGTCCACACTGTATACATGCTCAACTATTAATGAGCAACAGAGTTTGAGGTCAAGTGATTTTAAAGATAGATGATGGCAAAAATGATTCATTGTTAAATATTATAAAAATTAGTTACTTCTAATTTTCAGACTGGAGCGATTGTTCATCAGCTATGATGTAGCTCTGCATCTATTAAAAATGTTTTTAGGTTGATAAGAGTGACTTTTTTTCATAGCCATACAATCTATATACCTAATATTTCAGGAAATTGTTCTGATGTACCAAATATTCTGATAACAATTAATGGTCTCTCAAATAGAAATTACTTCAGAAAGGAACTGATATTGCTGTGATAAGGAACTCTAAGTGAAACTCATTATGCTCAACAACTAGAAGAATAAAAAAATTGGTTGAGCTTTTTCTATTTAATCAACTCTCTATACTTTGATTTACAATCTGACATGTCTTCCAGATTGAGAAAGACTGGGAAACTCCAGGGGCCACGTGCCCTGGCCCCGGCCATATCTGCAAACACCTGAACCATCCCAGAGGTTGGGGTAATGCTGGTGGCACACATCATCCAGTTTACTCTGGAAAGGCTGGTATGTGACATTAATACATGAAGAAGAACCCAAGCTTCTGTCCAACTGTCAACCCTGAAAAATTATGGACCTGGGTAAATGCTGCTAAAAACAAGACTGGAGCTGCTCCCATCACTGATATGATGCGATGAGGTGCAATCAGGCTACTACAAAATCCTGGCGAAGGGAAAGCTCCCAAAGCAGCTTGTCGTTGTGAAGGCCAGATTCTTCAGCAGACGAGCTGAGGAGACCATGAAGGGTGTTGGGGGAGCCTGTGTCCTGGTAGCTTGAAACCATATGAAGTGAGGTTCATTTAATGCTAACAAATGCTTTTTAAAAATGGTAATAATAATAATAATTAGTTGTGAAAAAAATGGTTTATTGTAGAAATTGCAGTGCTTCACTGAAATAAAGAATGTAACACATTCTTTAAACAATTCCAAGCTTAGAAGGCACTATTAGTTTGTCCTGAGAAGAGCCAATTTTGGATTAGAAAAGATAATATCCAACCACAGTATTTTCATAATTTTTTAAAAAATTCATATAACCAACACTCTAATCTCATCCACCAAATCTTTACCAGCATATCTGACAAATTAGTAAAATTAACCAGTTTCAATATCACTATTTTCCTTCCTCTCCTTACCATAATAGCTGAATAAATCAGCAAATGCTAAAACACACAGTCAATTCACTTATTAGTGTAGTCAATAATAACTTTGGAACTTGATAGTCTAGAAGGGGCTACAAGTTTATGAACAACCCAAAATAAGTAAGAAATCTAGTTAAATTATCTTTAGATAAGTACAAGTTAAGAGTAGAAAATTTGGCTTTGTATTGTCTCATTAACAATATTATTGAAATGTTTCTATTTATCTTTTTTTTTAAAGCTTCCTTTATAAACCCACAAATAATCTGAGATCTAAAGTATACATTTCATATATTTTGGACATATTAAGAGTTCAATCTTATGGTGCTTCTTGCCCAAACTTTTTCAATAGAAAAAGGCAGGTTCCAGGGTTTCAATAAAGAAAACTTTCATTTCTAAGAACATCCATTAATAACTGTGAATTTGTGATATGCTGCCAACTCCATTTATATAAAATGTCAGGAAGTAACGGATTTTGAATTAATGATGAGTATTGTTCCATAAATGTACTTTATTCTGTTCGATATCAACTATTAAATACTTAGCTTTTTTATACTTCCTAGATGAGATACATAAATATAGTATCAACTCCTATCATTTTGATTTACTATACTCCCCTTTAGACACTAGGAACTTTAATTTTCGAAGCAAAGAGGAGATTTCAATTCAGGCTAGAAAAACTATCTCATTCAGAATCACAGTAGATAAAAATAATGAGAGTTTCTAATAATTAAGTTATACATATGTCAATTTTCAAATTGATCTACATATAATATAAATTATACTGATTGTTTTATAATTGTATCTTTTCTTAATGATTCAAGAGGCCTTAGAGTCATCCTTATGATTTCTAATTATTATAAATCCACTATTTAATGGAGAATTGTATTTAATAAAGTTCAGATAGTAGAATGATTGCTACATCCATGTGATATTTAGGGTCTCTCTTCATGATAAGTAAAGAATCCTCAGCACACATAGAAAAAAGCCTTTATTGAGCACTTACTACAGGCAAGCTTCTGTTTTATTTAGTTCTTCTCATACATAGCTTAGAAATACAGCTTGAATCAGGAGCCAATGAACATTGGGAGCCTGTCTGATAAAAGATGTATCATTGATCATTAAAAATACATTTACATTTACATATAATAACAAGTTTATAACGATGTATTCAAAGAGTATTACTAGAAAGTTTATGTTAATTTTACCTATATAATACTGTTTGGGAAGGCAAGGTTTTCCTCATAATTTAATCCATATTGTAATGGACTAATGTGTGATCCTGAAATCTGCTGATATAAAGATAATAGAGAAGAACTTGGCTTTAAGTGATAGTCTGGCCAAAACGGCTAATAACATTTCTGTTTTCTATGCTTTCTTTTTCAATTACCCCCATGTAAGTGCCTGAGAAAATTACTGAGTTCTAGCAAAGACTCACTAGCATCAATCTTTACTTAGAAAATTATTTAAATAAAATTAATCCTGATAAATATAATGATAATTATATTCAGGACTATTTTCTTGATTGAGTGTAACAGACTCTGAGGGCCCTCTGTGAACCAGGAACTGCTCCTGACACTAAGGATGCAAAGACATAGTCTCGGCCCTCCAGAAGCTTATAGAACAGTGGGAGAGATAAATACATACATCAACAAATAACTACAATTCAATATGGCAGAAGTATGTACAGAAAGGAGAAGCTCTTGACCTAGGTGGAGGGGGTGATATCAGGACCACCAGAAGGCCCCCGGAGAGCAGGGGGATCACCTGCAGGGCCTTCGTGGTGATGACGCCTGAGCACAATCTGGGCAGACAAGTAGGCAGAACCAGGTACAGAATGAGGTGGAAATTTTAGCAGGGACATGGAAGCGTGAAACAGCATACTGGATTATAGAAGGAACAAAAAGGAATTTCTAAAACAATGTTTTATCAGGACTCCATGACTTTTCTGTGTCTTTTCGTTCCTTGGTATTCCTTTCCATTTCGACCTCCATTATAGAGAGCTAGTCAACTCCACCATCTGGAGGCTGCATCTCCGTTAACCTTAACCATCCAGAGCATAGTGAGGGACCTAGAAATAAAAAATGGCCACCACAAAAGCCATGCGGTGAGAAGCAGAAGCTGACGTTAAGGGGACAGTACTACTGCAGGGACGTTCAGCTCTACACCATTCAAAACTACCTGTCAGAATGCATTATAGAACAATACATTACCTGATGGTTTTATTCTAGAACAATACATTACCTGATGGTAAGAATAATAACCCAGAGTCAACAAGATAAAGTTCCCTCTTGTGTACCTTCTTAATATCAGGCTCCAGGGTTGCAATAAAGAATAAATACACTTGGAAAGATCTCCACCCGATATTATTAAAATAAAAAGCGTTTACATTAAATGAGAAACCTGCGATTAACTTGTGAAATTCATATATGTGAACCATTTCACTTCTCTCCCATACCAGACAAGGGAGATTAGAGTATAAATAATAAACTTTATCAACACATAAAGAATCTTTGGGAAGAAAATATTTAGGGTCACAGATTGAGAAAAAAAGATTGTAGCTTCTGATTTTTATGTATTAACTCTTTCACTTTTTACAAGATGAGATTTCTATCTCAAATGCCTATTTCATCAGGCATTTTCTCACATAGAAAGTCTCAACAAATGTCTGTTAATAAATGAAATGATGAATGAGTGAAACAAATGACTTTATATGTTGAAGGAATGACTGACTATACAGTCTTACTTGTTACAATAAACTACAACATATTAATTTGACCCCCAAATTAGGCAGAAAGTAAAAATATTCCATAAGGTAGTCTACTTTCTCGTATCGCCAGAGGAGGTACACTATAGGTCAAATTCCTACTTGCACTATATTAAGACCAAAATAGCTAGATAATATAAAAATACTTTTTTAAAACATTACAGACATGAGCTACATTGATCAATTTTGGGTGGCTATAATGAACTAAATGTTTTACTACATAAAATACTCTGTCCCAAAGACTGACATAGAATAACTGAACTCACATCATTAACCTTTTATTTTAAAATTTAAGTTATGTAGTATTCGTTAATTTTTGGAATTTTTTGCACTAAGCACACTATATACAACCTATCTCTATGGACCTATGAATTTAATTTACATTCTATCTCTTTTTCCATTTATAAAATCTGTACAATCTGATCAAGGAGTCTTCATCCAGGCTTATCTAAGTCTCTGTTAGGAGAGTAGAATCCAAAATTATGTCATCTAGTTAATAATTTCTTTTTTCATATTAAATAAATGAATTCAATAGTCAACATTTACAGGGAAACATTCTTGTTTCCATGGAATTACATGATTCTATACATTATTCTTGGGAATGGACATGGTTAAGATTAGGAAAATAGTGATGGAGTATTGCTTTATAACTTTACAAACACAAATTCATCAGTTAATATGTAACAAAGTATGAAAGTTTTTAAAAAATTATTTCTTTTATAGTAATAAGCAACATAGCCCTTTTTCTCATTCTTAGCCAATGAAATGCTCAGATGTTAAAAATTACATTTCAGAAACCATTTTCTAATGTTCAAAGTACAAATTTCTTAGTTATATTTTACCTGATAATTTAAAAAAATTAAAAGCATAAAAAAGTTTCATGCAAGAAAACCCCTGAAGCATTATAAATAAGTTTCTATTTAACAATAGAAGGTTCACTGATTTATCATTTCATTTATAAGTTCACTGACTTATTTGGCATTTTACTTACAGAAAAAAGTGTTTACATGGGCCAAGACAGTCAAAAAACTTTGTAAGCATATCTATATTCAAACTGAGGATTTAGGACCACGATGGTCTACTCAATTTTATTGTGAAACAAATTTATCTTGTATCTCAAAATATTTACTCGTATTTTAATAACATACTCTAGAACTAAAGCTGCCAAATATCAAGGTTCATCTTCAACAAGAGATCCTTCAATAATTACGAAAGAAAGAAAACATGATATTTATAATATTTAACAAACCTAATATTTTAACTAGTTGAGTAGGTGCCAGTATCTCATTTATTAATAGAATGAATGCTTTTCTCACAAATCTTCATTTTCTAAATACCACCACCTCCCCCAAGGTGAGATACATCTGCCATTTTCAAAGTTTCAGGAACACTTGTTGAAAAAACTATTGAAAGATCTACAAGAGTGTGAAGTTTTAGTTATCCCAAGGAAATACGTACTTAAAACTTTGAGAAGGATGGCTTTATGACTTTCAAATTTAATTCAAATGAAACTCCATGTGAATCTGACTTTTGCCTCCATTAAAGAAGAATCCTTAGAAGATGGAGTTCCAAGAGAACTGTTAAGTGGCAACCACTTCAAAAATTGAAATCTCCCTTATGACAGCATTTACTCTAAAAATATCGGTCGCCCTTCATTCACAAGTAGTACAGATTAGCCTTAACTCAAATGGACACTGAAGCCACAGACGAAAATAATCTTCCAGATGAATCAATTATTCCACCCTAAATCTGCTACCATTTCGGGACGCCTCTAAGTACTCTTCCTCTGTAGATTTAGGGTTGACTCCTCGTATCTGACAATCCCTATCAAATAACATTTCGGAGAAGTTATCACTTTCCAAAGTTGGGGGGAGGGGGGCAAATGAGAGAGAGATGTGTGAGAAGCGACAAGCTCTGCCCTCTGAAATACCTCATATTTATTTTTGACAAAAGAAATAAATAGAAGCAAAACCGAGATTCGGAAAGAACTCTCTCTGCTCGTTGCACCAGTCGAGCTTTTCAAAGACCCCTTAGAAAAGAAGCGGGCTGGAGGCTCACCTTCCATCTCGCCGCCGGGATGGGCTGGGTTGGGCTGGAGCCGCGCTCTGACGACCCGCCGCTCCACGTGCTCCTGTAGTCGCCCGGACGCCGCGCGCAGCTGGCGGGAGATTCCCGGAGTGGGGACTCCCCGGGATCCGGCCGCCGCGTCCGCGCAGATTTAAAGGGGCAGGAGCCGGCGACCCGCAGGTGCGCGGGGTTAGAGCGGCGCTGCCTGGCGGCGGTTTTAAAGGACGCTCACCGCGGAGCGCCCGAGGTTCCACGCCTCCAGCCTCCTTTTGAATGTCAAACCCTAAAACCCGTTAGTATGGAAACGGCGGATCAGTAAATTGTCTCAAAATGTCTATTTTAATATCTATTTAGAAAATCTCTTTAAAATGTCTATTTTAGAAGGATAATAGATGAGAGAGTAATAATATCTGGGGGTGGGAGTCGATTACTTTCTTGAGAGCTTAAATTTTAAGAAGCTTGAAATTGAGCAAGATCTGGAATTCCTAATTTTTGTCTAGATTCGAGGATGATAGCCATGAATGCAATTAATGGGAAGTCATTGCATTCGAAGTATTATTTCTGTTTTTGTTTTGGTTTGATTTTTTTCCGTCCTCGGGTTTTCATTCCACATGATTAAAGTTCTTCGTCCAAGTTTTCAGAAAGTTCTAAGACAGTTCAAAAGGATTTTGGTACTTTTGTCAACTTTTTCATTTTGGAAAGCAATTCTCTCACTTTTGTTTTCCGTTCTGGGAACTGTTTGGTTTAATCACCACCACTCACAAAATACTACTCACTCTGCTTCCCGTGTTTATTTCCTACTACCCTCCTTCCTTCCAAATAGGATCTGAGACAACTTTAAAAATCCATAAAATAGATCAGAAAAGTTGTAAAGAAAGCAGAGTTAGAGGTGGGGGTGGTAAGATGTAAAATTAACTCAAAGATGTATCAGTTAGCATTTATTTCCAACATCCTCCCGACACTCTATAGAGGTAAAGCACGCATTTGGCTGTACAGAAAACAAAGAGACCACATGACAGTTTTTCAAAAGCAGAACTTTTCTTCATACGGAGGTCTAGAGGACATTGTTCAGATGAATCCTTATAAAGATACCCAGTGTGTTGATATGGACAACATAGGAATGAGTCTCAAAATAAGTCACCGCTACCTTTCTTAGAAAATTATATTGTTAGTAAATGCAAATACATTTGGAGACTTTAGGTTGGGGTTTTGTGCAACAGCAATTCATATTCAGAAGAAACCCACACTTTTGAGCTAAAATATGCATGTTGTAATTTCATTAATTTTAATTCTTTTTGTATGCTGCATGGCGGGGAGCATTCTTTTTCCATGTGAGTATCCCGTTATTGCAGCAACTTTTGTTGAATTTTTTGTTTGTTTTTTCTGTTTGTTTGTTTTGTTTTGGGGAAGTGCATGGGCCGGAATCCAACCTGGGTCTCCCGCGTAAGCAAGTGAAAATTCTACTACTGAACTACCCTTGCACCCCCTAATTTTAATTTATTTCAACTAGGGCCTTTGTATGAGGTCTATATATAGACAGACCTAGATACATATATATTTTAATATATGTTAAATATAAAACTTATTATATATTTATTTTTTGATGAGTGAAAAACTTGCATTGACTTTGTTTTAAGAACACAGCAACACTGTAACATCTCCATAGGTTGTTTGGGTTGGAGTTCTACAGGATATCATTTTCAGAGAAATACTCTAAACACTAGGTGTAATTTTAGTACTGAAAGGGGAAATTTGTTGTTTGTTAGTTTCTAAAAGCAAAAATAGCACATCAAAAGTAGCAGAAGAGGAACTGTAAAATTTCACAGGGATGGTATGAGGATGAATAGTTTTTGGTTATTTGAAAGTTATAAAGAACTTTTATCTTCCGTTATTATATTCTTTATAAATATACTTAAATAACAGTGGAACATGTTAACTTATTATTAAGTATTTCAGACTCCAGAGAGTGATGCCTAAGGAGTAGATAAAAAGTGAAATTTGGTAAAACAGCTGTGCAGATACTTGGTCCTCAAAGAGGTGGAGCCTATCTCCCTCCTCCTAAGTGTGTACTGCACATAGTGACTTCTTTCCAAAGAATACAATATGACAAAGAGGAGGCAAGAGGGTAACTTTACAGAGGAGAAACATGACAAATACTACCTCAGCCAAGTGATCAAGGTAAACAACAACAGCAATAAGTCATATTGATAGTATGTGCCCTTGACATGTGAAGGAGAATGACTTTATGTGGTCTTTCTCACAAAAATCCAGAACCTCAGTCTAATCATGAGGAAAACACCTGATAAATCCTAGTTGAAAAACAGTCTATAAAATACCTGACCAGTACTACCAAAATTGTCAAGATCATTAAAATAAGGAAAATCTGAGAAATTGTCATAGCCAAGAGGAGCCTAAAGAGGTACGATGATGTGGTATCCTGGATGGGATCCAGAAAGAAAAAAAAGACGAAGCAAAAACTAAGGCAATCTGAATAAAGCATAAACTTTAATAAGAATGTATCAATATTGATTCATTAGTAATAAGAAGTATACTTACGTAAGAATCATTACATGTAAGAAGTAACGGGGAAAACTGGGTGTGGGATATAAGGGAACTCTGTACTATCGTTACAATTTTTCTGTAACTATAAAGCTGTTGTAAAATAAAAAGTTTATTTTTAAAAAGTGGATGGGTCAAGGAGTTAATAGAGTGGTATATGGGGAAAATGTACGTATTGCAAGTGATGGACCATAGTTAACATTAATATCTTAATAATCTTTCCTCAACAGTAAAATATACCACACCAATACTATGGGTCAATAATGGGGGGGTGGGGATAGGGGTATGGCATGTTTTGGGTTTTCTTTTTTTTACTTTGTGGAGTAATGAAAATGTTCTAAAATTGATCATGGTCATGTATGCACAGCTATGTGATGATACTAGGAGCCAATGATTATATACATTAGATGGTTTGTATGGTGCATGAATATATCTCAATAAAATTACGTTTTTAAAAGTGGATGGGTAACACAGGATATTTAAAAAAACAATATATACTCATTTGGTCGGGTCTCTGCTCAAAAGATTTGAAGTTTATCACACAAGATTTACAAGGACAGCTTGAATATAATAACTAATAACTAGGAAGCAAATGAAAGACACTGTGGATTTATAACATACTTTGAGTAAAATTGGAGTGACAAGCTCCTAAGAATCGAAGATATTGCCTAAAGTTGTTTTCAGAATTATTACTTTAAGAAGGGAACAGTTGAGACTAAACCATGAATCCAGACACGGTAACCGACTATGGGTGGATCTGACTCACTGAATCACGGTTTAATGCTTATGCCATATAAGTAAAATTAACAGTGACTAAAAACGAAATCACTGACAAAGGCTGCTCCTGGACCATCTGAGATAGTCCAAGTACTGACTCGGCTCAAAGGAAATAAAACTGAAAACCCTTGATCTCACTCAAAATATCATTCCGCACCCTGTCTGAACTGTAGACTCTCTACCTGCCAACCTACTTAAAACCACAACTGAGGGTGTCCTTTGCTAAGATATTGTCAATACATTGGGTGTTTCAGGCCACCAACTAGGAGTCAAGAAGCAACCACGAAAGACACAAGGAATGATCTGTTTTGGAAGTCTCTGATCTTGACTACTCATCCATCTCCACTGGAAAAGATGATCCGGGGCTCTTCCTTTTCGACGGAGCCCATTTTTTTTTCCCAAACAAGCGTCCTTCACAACCCTAGATGAATCTGTATGGGGATCTCTCAACATCTTCTCATACTTGAAGTTGAAAATGAAGATTAAATATTCCTCTAGAGTAGGAAGGCCAAGAGGCGCCTTATAGTGTTTCTTCAGGTTCTCGGTTTTGTGGTTAGAAGAACGCAGTTAGGAAAAAAAAAATGGATGTGAGAGTTTGAAAATTATCAGGCACACGGTTTCACAAAGTTCATGAGGAGAAAGGCATAGGA